>NC_141691.1:166721418-167321418 GCF_964263255.1 Lissotriton vulgaris | reverse complement strand
TGATAACTGCATTTGCACAATTTTATATTGGTTGCCTTCCCACCTGGTCAATGTATTCCTTCAGGTGCAGTTCTTCTACTTTTATTGCTAATACATATGGATTTTTATTCTCTTTTATAACTGGGTAATTGTACAATGATGTTTTTATTATTTTCTAACTGTATAAGTTTTAATGTATTTAAGAGTATTTTTGCTTTATCAATGTGATGTGTTTTATGGGCTGTGCCCGAAAGAAACAATTTATATGCAACTACTCAGTATTGCAATTTTTGAGTGACAAGTTTAGAAAATGAACTCTGGTATTCAACTGGAATGAATTGCTTACACTTTTAAACACCAGTAGCAAATATCAGTTTCTAGTAGTATCCACTGCCACAGGACCTTGATCAGAGGGTATGTTTTAGCCAGGGAACTGTGACATTTGATATCTAATCTCAGATTTACCATTTCAACTAAATATGATGGAAATAAACATTATAACTAGAACAACATTTCCCTGAGATGGGAACCCCCTCGGCCTTGCCATAGGAATCACTGACACTCCAGTTGTGGTCCAGTTGACTAACTGTAATGTGGAATGAGGAGCCACTTTTTTTTATCCCGGCCTCCCACCTGGATAAATTGTGTGTTTTTGGGCACTCACGTTTCTAAATTTATTACTCACGTTTCTGAACTCATTCCTGTGCTCCTTTTTTTGGAAAAATTAGGAGTATTTTGATTCCATTTAAGAACTGCCAGAAAGCGTATGATTACAACATGGAGTAATGGCTTGATTACGCCTACGGCAGTCCATTGGACCCCTGTAGTCACTGTGGCAGTCTGCCCGCCGTATTATGACTTTACGGTTGGACCACCACAGGGCAGGCTTCAATATGCTGGTGGGGCCGCTGTGGCACTACCAAGCATATTACGAGTTGCCTCACCGCCATCCTTTTCAAGGCGGTGAGACTGCCATGAAAAGGGTGGTGGTGGAGCAGCAACAGTGGGCCCCTTGCGCCACTGTGCGTGAAAGTGCATACAGGAGGCACATTTTGTGCCCCCCTGTAGTTTTGCACCCCAGTTCCTGCACGGGAGGGAATCCATGACATAGTGCATTCCTTCACATGCAGAAAAGTACTGCGGCAGTCCCATGACGGTGCCCATCGAAGGCTCTCCTATGAACCTTAGAAAGGCACCGCCACAGCACATCTGCCGGCCAAGTATTGCAGTCGTAATCCGGCAGGCAGTGTGGGAACAACTTTGGTGGTCCTAGCGTGGAGCACTGGTGTGGCGCTCCACAGGAGGACCTCCAAAGTCGCAATCAGGCCGTAAATATTACCTGGGAGAGGAGAAGTGTCCAAGCATGTGGTATTTTCACCTAAATGCAATACAGTGGTAAATGCATAGTCAGGGCCACTGAAACTATGCAATTGTGCAGCCATGATGGTTTTCCCATTATTATGGATTTGCCGCATTTGCCAAAAAATCCATCTGCTACATAGTCTACAGATTTTAACCCCAAAAAATGTTTCTTGCTCAAACGGTTCAAAAGTTAAGTATAAGTATAAGTATAAGTATAAAAGATTTTATTACGCGCTCTGCTACTACAGAGTATCCTGGCGCGATATGTAAACTAGAACAGAGCCGAACCAAGGAAGAAGGGAAGCAACTAGATACTGAGATTAAAAAGGTGAGTTTTTAACCCCTTCTTAAATTCTGCCAGTGTGGCTGACGCACGCAAAGAGAGCGGCAGGGCATTCCAGGATCGAGCTGCTTGGACAGAAATAGATTGACCACCCAATCTCACATATCTGATTTTTGGCGTAAACATCAGAAGGAGATTAGCTGATCGGAGTGCACGGCGAGGGGAATAAAACGTGAACCTCTTGTGCAAATATTGTGGTCCGTGTTGATGCAGGGCACGGAAGGCAAGGACCAGAGATTTGAACACAATACGATGGGCCACTGGAAGCCAATGGAGCTTTCGGAGATGAGCAGAAGCGCTAGTTCTTCTCGGGAGATGGAATAAAAGTCGGACCGCCGCATTCTGAATAATCTGCATTCGGTTGATGAGATATTTAGGAAGACCGCTAAAGAGGGCATTGGAATAATCCAGCCTTGATAGAATCAGAGCACGCAGAACCGTCTCTTTTGCTTCCCTATGGAGCAGTGGAAGGAACCTTTTTAGTGACTTGAGGGTCGCAAAACAGGTCGCCGTAGGTTTTTTTAGATGTACTTCAAACTTAAGATCCTGTCCAAAAGTTACTAAAAACCCAGCATCGTGTGTTGCCATACAATGAAAGACCAATTTTAAAGGGTTACTGGTCACCTATGGGTTGCTTATTACTATTTTCAGGTTTTAAACTGCTACTAATGTGGGGCAGCCTATGCACCGACAGTGTTTACAAGCTTAAAATGAGAGAATAATAAAGTAATGCTATAACAAAATGTACTGCATTAGACTGCATACATATTTTTTACCACATAATTTAGTGAAGCTTGCCGCACAATTTGGCTGTCCTCTACTGCATGATTACAGTGGCTTTGTGCATAGCCTATGCACCAAGTAGAAGTGTGTCACACAGTCCTGGCTCTACTAATTTAATCAACTGTTTGTTCCTGGGCAAATAATAATTTCCCTGTGCCTCCCCTAGTGATTTAACTTTGCGACAGCACTTTGAAATAACCTGAGAGGGCATACTCTCAATACAGGTCCTGAGAATAGGTTCCATGCACTCATTTAAGGATGTTTGCATCTCGGTAGCTGAAAGCTCTACTGAAGCTGCCTTTTTTAAAAGGACCCCTGGTGTGCTGCAAAGTCTCCCTGCCTGCTGCCCACAAGCATCTCTTTCACAGATCATCAAGGGCTAAAAGAGAGCTGCTTGTCATTTGAAGGGTTAAAAGTGCGGGATATGGGGTGTCCTGCAGTGCCTTTGTGTGGGCAGCACCAGACTGGATCCCCAATCGCAGGCCGCGATTAGCCCGGGAATGGCCCTTTGTTCCCTGAGCATTGCACTTACAGAGCTGCGAGGCCCTGAGGATGAGGCGACCATTCGCTGTACCTCGCAGTCATGGCACTGTGGCGAGGCCCAGGGAAGTGCATCCCTGCACTTATTTCCAGAGCTGCACATGATTATGAGGCCTGGAGCCTCGCAGCTCTACATCACAGTTGTGAGGCCCAAGGCAGAGGCCTTAGAGGTGCGGGGCCCCATGTTGGTCGGCTGGACGAGGGACTGCCCACACTGCCCATGCCTAGCGCCGGCCCTGACCACATATGCCGAAAAGATAGACCAGAAGTGAAGGAAGGGGATTTCTATTATTCTTAAAGACGCTTTTAAATGCCCACAGAAAACCATTTCCATCCCTGACTGATAAAGTCTGGCCTTCGCCATTTCCCTGACTCCTACTTATACTTTCTCTGGGGTACTTCTCTATAGGCCCCCATGCCCATCTAGCCGCTTTGTACAGGTGCTTCCGGATATAATTATTAGCTGGGCTCTCAATAAGCTAGATGTTACTCTTGTGGGTGGCTTCAGTGTTCAAGTAGAAGAGGCAGTAGGCTTGCAAGCTGCAGGGCTTCTAAATGATCTCCCAGCCCTACGAATGTCCCAAAGAGTTCCTGTTCCACTAATGCTTGACCCCATCTTTTCCTCTCCTTAACGTTCCGAACCCCTATCAGTATTGTGGTCAGACTATCATTTGACCCTCTTCCTTGTCAACACTCCAAGTAGCAGTCCCCCCCCCCCCCCCCCACCCCCCTCCAGTCCATTTACATGGTAAGACCGCAGTTGGTCAATGCTTAATTGCGATAATTGGACACTTAGGGCTAGATGTAGGTAGAATAGATTTACCGATTTTAAATTACCGAATTTTACCGATTCGGTAATTGAAAATCGGTAAATCTATGGTGTCGACATGTAGGTATTCCAGATGTGCTGGAATACCGACTCGGATGATTTCGGTATTTACCGATTCGGTAAATACCGAATCGGTAATGCCCATTCATTCCTATGGGCTTTGAAGCCCATAGGAATGAATGGGCATTACCGATTCGGTATTTACCGAATCGGTAAATACCGATTTACACAAGGGTGCAGGGGGTGTCACTTTGACACCCTCTGGCACCCCCAAAACAGGCTCGGGTGCCATGTGGCAGGCATACATGCCCTAAGGGCAGGTCTGCCTGTCACATGGCATAGGTGTGCATGCACACCGGAATTGGTATTTTACCATCAAATTGGATTTGATGGTAAAATACCGATTCGTTAAGGCTCCTGGGACTCTGAAGAGTCCCACCTACATATGGGTGGCTCAGATTCGGTATATTTACCGATTTTTTTATTTTACCGAATTGGTAAAATTACCGAATCGGTAATTTTACCGATTCGGTAAAATAATGCCCCCTACATACCATTCACCTATTTACCGATCGGTAACGGCCGAAAATACCGATTTTCGGCCGTTACCGACCGACCTACATCGGGCCCCTAGCCTTAGGGAATCCAGACCTGATCTTGATGTGAACCATCAGATCACCAATGGTAAGGTTATCCAGTGGATAAGTCACTCATTGGGCCACTTCATTCCTATAAACACACTTACACATCACATCAAGAACATATCTGCCCCTTGGTTTACCCCCCATCTTCTGACCTTGATAAAGGCCTGGAAAAAAGTGAAAAGGAGGTGGAGGAGAGATTATGGAGAACTCAGGAAATCTGATTATAAAGACTCCATGACGAGGTATCACTCCAAAATCAAATAGGCACAAGCAGCATACTATGAAGCAAGGATCAACAGCACCTCCGATACCCCTGTGAAATGTTCCAGATTGTGAAAGCACTCATGGAACCCCAATCGTACAGTGTTACCCCGATCCCTCTGCAGCATGCTGCAATGACCTTGTGAGCTTTTTCTTTAAAATGATTTCTGATATCTACCTCACTTTCCTAGAACCCAGCAAGGATCGCAGTGCCAGCCAAATCGATAATAATCAAGCAGTGGAGAATATCAGCTTGGTGTGCTTTCCCAATCTCACCCCTCATCGATTCACACTGTTATTCAGTAAAGTTAAATCAGGCTTCCCGCTTGACCAAGCTCCACTGCACATTCTTGCTAAAGAGGGGAACTCACCTTCCTGGTGATGATGGAAATGGCCAACCTTTCTCTTGCAAAAGGAATAGTGCCCCCCACATGGAAACATGCCGTGGTCAAAACACAACCTTGACCCTCTCTGCTCAGGAAACTAGAGACCCCTCTCCCTGCTTTTGGGTCTGAGTAAACTGGTGGATAAACATGTAACCCAACAGCTCCCTGATTTTTCAGAAAACAAATAACACCCTTCACCACACCCAGATTGGCTTTAACCCTAAGCACAGTACTGAAACTACCTCTTTGGTGGTAGTAGAGAAGGCAAAAACGCTGCTTGGTCGAGGAGACATGGCAGCCATTATCTTCCTCAACCTTAGAATGGCAATCGACACGGAAAACCAGGCAATCTTATCAACAGAACCCATAGTGAAGGTGTTAAGGGCCCGGCACTAAAATGGCTTACATCCTTCTTGAAGGACAGGGCTTTTCAAGTCTTTGACAGAGAATGCTCATCGGACACTCTCCCTTTGAGGTGTGGAGTTCCGCGGGGCCCATCCCGGAGTCTGACATTCTTTAATATATATATATGTAGATATAGTACTGCCATTCAGGATATTCCTGGTTTTGTATGCCGATGATGCCCAACTGGTGTTCTCTCTAACCCAAGAAGAGACCTCGATCCTCCACACTAGGACCCTGCCTGAAGAAAGTTGCAGGCTGGATGGCAGATTCCTGCCTCAAACTCAACGGGGAGAAAGCAGAGCTCATGGTACTCGACAATAACATCAGTCTGGGCTGGCCTTATAGCTTAGGCACACACCCTGCCCCAAAGATGGTTATTAAAAATGTGGGAGTATAGTTAGACAAATTACTAGACATGGGAGCCCAGGCCACAAAACTATCTGCATGCTGCTAAGGCATTCTCAGAATGCTCTGTAATATATTTCACCTTCTTCCCCCCATTTCCAGAATGCTAGTGGTACAGGCCCTTATTGTCTCACACCTGTATTATGGGAATTCACTTAACCTGGGAGCTCCGAAACCGGTCTTCAAAAAACAACAGGTGGTGCAGAATGCATCTGCCCGAGGTTTGCTGAATTTTCCCAGACACCACTGTGACTGGCAGGCCCTGGCTACCTTTTACTGGCTACCGGTCGAGCAAGGGATCAAATGTAAAGCCCTATGCATAGCTCATAGGGCACTCCAAAGGAAAGGCTGTGTAATCCTTAGCTCTTTGATCTCCTATTACACACCTGATCTTCCGTTCCACCATTGCTTGCCTAGCCTCTGTTCCATCCATATGCAGAGCAAGAAATGGTGGACTCTGGATTGGCTACAAGTTGGCCAAACTATGGAACACCTTCCCTCTCTCACTGAGATTCACCAACAACAAACCTATTTCCAGAAAACTCCTAAAACATGGTTATTTAATAATGAATGCCCCCCTGAGTACTTGGGTGGTCTCTGTGTTGCGCTGCTAGGGCTGGGATGCCTACGGGTCGCCATGCGCTCTATAAATATGCATAGAATAGAACATAATAAGAGAAACAGCAGTGAAGTGATAATGCAACAGAGCAGTGGAGTGACAGCGAAAGCGGTAAGTGACAGGAGAGTCAGCAGTGGAGTGAAAATGAGAGAGCAATGGCGTGACAATATGAGTAGTCAATCAATCAATCAATCAATCATCGCATTTATATAGCGCACTATTTACCCGGAGGGTCTCAAGGCTCTGGGGGGGGTGGGGGGGGATCTGCTACTGCTCGAACAACCAGGTCTTGAGTTGCTTCCTGAAGGCGAGGTGGTCCTGGGTCAGACGGAGGTGAGTGGGGAGGGAGTTCCATGTCTTGGCGGCGAGGTAGGAGAAGGACCGTCCCCCTGTGGTGGCTCTTCGGATGCGGGGGACGGCGGCGAGGGCGAGGCTGGTCGATCGAAGCTGGCGTTTGGGAGCGTAGAAGTTGAGGCGGCTGTTGAGGTATCCTGGGCCTTGGCTGTGTAGGGCTTTGTGTGCGTGGGTGAGGAGACGGAAGGTGATTCTCTTGTTGACCGGGAGCCAGTGCAGATCTCTCAGGTGTCCGGAGATGTGGCTGCGATGGGGGATGTCCAGGATGAGTCGTGCTGAGGCGTTCTGGATCCGCTGGAGTCTCTTCTGGAGTTTGGCGGTGGTTCCGGCGTAGAGGGTGTTGCCGTAGTCCAGACGGCTGGTGACGAGGGCCTGGGTGACCGTCTTCCTGGTCTCGGTGGGGATCCACCGGAAGATCTTACGCAGCATGCGCAGGATGTTGAAGCATGACGAGGAAACGGCGTTGACTTGTCTGGTCATGGAGAGGGAGGAGTCCAGGATGAAGCCCAGGTTGCGTGCGTGGTCTGTTGGTTTGGGTGCGCTGCCTAGGGCGGGGGGCCACCAGGAGTCGTCCCAAGCGGCGGGTGAGGATCCCAGGATGAGGACTTCCGTCTTATCTGAGTTCAGTTTCAGGCGGCTGTTCTTCATCCATTCGGCTACCTCTTTCATCCCTTCGTGAAGGTTGGCTCTGGCGGTGGCGGGGTCATTGGTAAGGGAGAGGATCAGCTGGGTGTCGTCGGCGTAGGAGATGATGTTGAGGTTGTGCTGGCGTGCGATGTCTGCGAGGGGGCTCATGTAGATGTTGAAGAGGGTTGGACTGAGCGAGGAGCCCTGAGGGACGCCGCAGATGACTTCGGTGGCTTCTGATCTGAACGGAGGGAGGTGGACTCTCTGTGTCCTTCCGGCGAGGAAGGAGATGATCCACTCCAGTGCCTTCTCCTGGACTCCGACGTTGCTGAGGCGTTGTACTAGGGTACGATGGCAGACAGTGTCGAAGGCCGCGGAGAGGTCGAGGAGGATGAGGGCCGCTGTTTCTCCGTTGTCGAGCAGCGCTCGGATGTCATCGGTGACTGCGATCAGGGCGGTCTCGGTGCTGTGGTTGGCCCGGAAGCCAGACTGCGAGGGGTCGAGGGATCCGTTCGTCTCGAGGAAGGCGGCCAGCTGCTTGTTGACGGTCTTCTCGATGACTTTTGCAGGAAACGGGAGCAGCGAGATGGGGCGGTAGTTTTTGAGGTCGGTGGGGTCAGCCGATGGCTTCTTGAGTAGAGCGCTGAGTTCGGCGTGCTTCCAGCTCTCCGGGAAGGTAGCAGTGTCGAAGGAGGTGTTGATGATGTCCCGCAGGTGGGGTGCGATGATAGCGTCGGCCTTGTTGAAGACGTGGTGAGGGCAGGGGTCGGTCGGAGATCCGGAGTGGATGGAGTTCATCGTGCGGACGGTGTCTTCGGTGCTGATCGGAGTCCAGGCGCAGAGGGTGGTGGTGGGGGGCGGTGGTTCGGTCGTGGTGATCGTCGGTTGAGTGCTGAAGCTGTTGTGTATGTCCGCGATCTTGCTGTGGAAGTAGGAGGCGAGGGAGTTGCATAGGTCTTGCGAAAGGGTGATGTCGTTGTTTCCGGCGTTGGGGTTGGAGAGCTCTTTGACGATGTTGAAGAGTTCCTTGCTGTTGTGGGCGTTGTTATCCAGTCGTTCCTTGAATGCAGTTTTCTTGGTGGCGCGGATGAGTTGGTGGTGTTTTCGGGTGGCGAGCTTGAGGGCCGTCGTGTTGTCCGGTGTTGGGTCTCTGCGCCAGGTTCTCTCGAGGGCTCGGCAGTTCTTCTTGGAGCTCTTGAGTTCGTTGGTGAACCATGGGGCTTTCTTGCTACTGGGTCTGCTGGGCGGGGTCCTCAAGGGGGCGAGCTCGTCTGCGCAGTCGCTGATCCACTTCGTGAGGTTGGTGGCCGCCTGGCTAGGGTTCGTTGTGCTGGTGGGAGGGTTCATGCTCAGGGAGGACGCGAGCTGGTCGGCTGTGATCTTGTTCCAGTTCCTGCGTGCAGCCTGTTGCTGGTGGTGGTGGATCGTGGTCCTTGCGAAGCTGAAGTGGACGCAGCTGTGGTCCGTCCAGTGGAGTCCGGAGCGTGGCTGAAGGCGATTTCCTTGCTGGATGAGAAGACGGGTCGAGTGTGTGTCCGGCGTAGTGGGTGGGGGTGGTCACCAGTTGGTTGAGTCCCAGGTTGGCGAGGTTGTCCAGCAGGGTGGTGGTGTTGCGGTCGTTGTTGTTCTCCTGGTGGAAGTTGAGGTCCCCTAGGAGGATGTAGTCAGCGGAGCAGAGGGCGTGTGGGCTGATGAAGTCGGCGATATCTTCGCTGAATTGTGTGCGTTGTCCAGGGGGTCTGTAGATGAGGGTGCCTCTGAGGGTGGTCTTGGGGTTGATGTGGACTTGGAAGTGCAGGTGCTCGGCGGTTGCGAGGGTGTCATCGCTGTTGGTCGTGATGCGGATGGTGTTCCTGTGGACGATGGCGATGCCTCCTCCGGTGTGGTTGATGCGGTCCCTTCGTATGATCTTGTAGCCGTCTGGGATGGCGAATGCGATGTCAGGTGCTGAGGAGGCGTTCATCCATGTTTCCGTGAAGAAGGCGACGTCTGGGGCTGTGGTGTCGAGCAGGTTCCAGATCTCGATGGCGTGCCTGTGGACGGAGCGGGTGTTGAGCAGGATGCATTTCAGGTGGCTGCTGCTGTTGCTCGTCTTGGTTGGTGTAGGTGTAGTGCAGGTCCGGAGGCAGGTGAACTTGCAGGAGTTGCAACAGAAGGGTCCGTGGGTGCGTCTCGGGGTGGCTCGGTAGCAGCCCGGGACTCTGCCGGCGTTGAGTGCGTTGAGGGTGGCGGCGTCGTACGTCCGGCGAGTGGGCTGGGGTCTGCCGGGGCCAGGGGTCCTGGCGCTGGTAGTGGTGTGCCAACGACAGTGAAGTAGTGTGACAGTTAGAAATATGCTGCAGTGGGTAGCAATGAAAGAGAGAGTGAGCAGGAGAGTGACAATGAGATTTAGGAGTGGATAACAATAAGACAGTGCTAGAAAGAAAATAACTGACCAGTTGAATGACAATAAGAGAGAGAAAGAAGTGGGGTGAAAATGGAATCTTTAGAGTGACAATGACACAGCTGTGGTAGTGGACAAAAAAATATAGCTGGCACATGAAATAATAAGCATTGGCATCGCCTCTGCAAGAGCTACTGACTTTACCAATATGTTGTAGCCCTGTTGTACATCAGCTTGGCTTTTGTTCAGCATGATAAACATTAGTGGGGAAAAGGAGAGTGGCGGGGAGGGCATTGTTGTAAAGTGGAGTGTTATGGAGTGGCATAGAGTGGTTCAGAGTAGAATTGAGTGGCCTTAAGTGAAGTGGAATGTCAAAGAATGGCTTGGAGTGTTGTGGAAGGAGTAGAGTGTCAGAGTGGACGGGGTTAGAGTGGGGTAGAGTTGAGTGACATAGAGTGGAGTGGCAAAGAGTGTTGTGGAGTGGTGTAGGGCTTAATGAGGTGGTATTGAGGGTGTTGTGTAGAGTGGAGTAGAGTAGGGCGGTAGAGAGTGGAGTAGATTGTCATAGAGTGGAGAGTATGGAAAGGGGCGACCACTCGGTCCCCCCGAACGTATGGTGGAGTACCCGATCCCCCCGGGAAGCCATCTTGGGCGGGAGGCGAGTCTCGGCTGGTATGCCCGAAGCGGCGTAGCCGGGGCGCGCTTTCTCCCGCCCTAGAGTGGGTTGTCCTAGACACTGAAGCCGCCAGCCACGCCCCCGGAGGCGGGCGGAGGCGGGTTTACGCCCGCCGGAGGAAGGATAAAAGGAGCAACAAGCCAAGGAAGCATCCTCTTGTTCCTGTGCTCTGAAGCTGCACCTCCCCGCTGCACGTGAGCTCGAGACGGAACGAAGAGCCAATTTTGAGCGTTGTAATTTTGTCCTTGTTCTTTCAGATATCTTCGTTGGAGAATGCCGAGCAAGAAGGTCGGAAAGCGGGTCGGTACCGATCAGATGCTCCGCATGCTCGTAAAGGATATGGCCGAGATGAAGAAGCAGATGGCGGCAATGAACGGGGCAGGAGGCCCGAAGCGCATCATCGGGCCAGCATTGCCGGGTGTAGTCCCCAGCGGTAGAGGCAAGAGGTCCAAGAGGGGGGCATCTGGGGGAGAGGCCCCGGTTCCCGATACACCGATTGAGGAGCCAGTCTCGGTTCCGAAGGAGGGGCAACCGATCCCCGTCGTAGTCACCCCTGTGAACGAGGGGGATATGCCTCCCGAGTTGGCTGCACAACTGGCAGCGTGGTTGGGGAAAGATAGTGAGGGCACCACGGCAGATGACGCCAGGGCAGTAATGAGGCAACTGCGAGAATCTAGAGAGGCTGCGAAGGCATCATCTTCTGTTCCCCCACAGGCGCCGGTGGGTGAAACCGCAGCGGGCACGAGTTCGGCAGCGACTACAGCTTCTAATTTAGGTAAGCGGCTACTGCCGATTGCGGGGGAGGGGTCTGTACCCTCACGGAGAGAGAAAGTGGCCCAGCATATTCCAATTGAAGTCAAGGAAAAGATTTGGGCTGATAAGTATGTAAACATGTTTTCTTTGCTTACCGATCACTACGAGATCGAGCATGTGAAGGGTCAAAAAGAGTTTCTGCATCCGAGTGTTTGGCGCGCAAAGATGGCCGCCTTTAAGGTCGATGAGAACATAGGTACCTGGGGCAGAGCGTTTGGCATATTCACTTCAATTATGGGGGAACGAAGGCCTGAGTTGTTGGCTGAGTTGCCCATATATCAGACACGTATCATGGAGTATTCTCAATCATATGAGGGCAATCAGTGGTTTTGCTATGATAATGTTTTTCGTAAGGCCAAGGAGCACGACCCAGCTTTGACCTGGGATTGTTACGACTCCATTTCGTGGCAAAAAATGGAGAATTCAGGCATGTTAAAGACACCATTGTCGGGGGTAGCGGGGGTGAGTTTTCCCGCCATTCGTCTGGGACGCCCTTTCGGACGGGGGCAGGTAACGAGCATCACTCGAAGCCGAGTGACAACGCAGGTAAAAAGGGGATCTGTTGGAACTTTAATAGGGGAAAATGTACAAGGCCCCAGGGGTCATGCAAGTTTAGGCACGAGTGTGGGGGGTGTGGACAGTCCTCGCATCCTGAGACCATGTGCAGAGCCAAAACGGGTGATAACGGTGGTAGGGGAAGCGCCAAACAGGTCTGAAATAGTCCGAGGGGCGCCTTTACCTACCCCGGTTGATACCATGGCAATGATTCCTTGGCTCAATGAATACCCGGATCATGTCTCCGCTGGGGTGTTGCGAGACGGGTTTTCGTATGGTTTCCGCATTCCAGTGGGGAATTTTCAGGGTAAGGCACGTTGTAAGAACCAACTGTCGGTCCTGCAAAATACGGCGGTGGTACAGGTAAAGATTGGGAAAGAGGTGACTCGAGGGCGGGTTGCCGGACCATTCGATATACCACCAGTTGCTAACTTTGTTTGTTCCCCCTTAGGAGTGGTCCCAAAGAAGGACCCGGGTGAGTTTAGACTAATACATAATTTGTCAGCCCCACGAGGTCTTTCCGTGAATGATGCGATAGACCCGGAAGTGTGTTCGGTGCGGTACGCATCTTTCGATGAGGCCGTCGCCATGTTGAATCGCCTGGGGCCCGGAGCGCTGATGGCAAAATCAGACATCGAGTCAGCATTCCGGTTGCTCCCGGTACACCCAGACGATCAGCGTCTCCTTGGTTTTATGTTTCAGGGTCGCTATTACATGGATAAATGTATGCCAATGGGATGCTCCATATCTTGTGCTTATTTTGAAAAATTCAGTTGTTTTCTGCAATGGGTATTCATGAGAAAGACGGGTTTCCAGCATGTTATGCATTATCTTGATGATTTTCTGTTCCTGGGGCCAGCCGGGGATCCAGAATGTGCACAGGCTTTAAAAGAATTTTGTGTCCTGATGAGTCAGTTTGGTGTGCCATTGGCACCAGGTAAGACTGTGGGGCCATCAACTTCGCTCGAGTTTCTTGGAATAGAGCTCGATTCAGAAGAAGGTTGTTTTCGGCTACCCAAGGAAAAGGTGGGGAAATTCAGGGCCTCCCTTGAAACATGTATTCGGGAGACTAAGGTGAACTTGCATCAATTGCAGCAAACTGTGGGTCAGTTGAATTTTGCCCTTAGAGTAATGCCAATGGCCCGCCCCTTTTCCCGCTCGATTGCACAAGCCATGGTCGGTCTTAAAGAGGGACACCACCGCACGAGGCTATCGGCAGAGATTCGCCAGGACATGCGCATTTGGTTGGCATTCCTGGCGGATTTCAATGGTCGAATTGTCTGGAACAAGCCGGCGGTGTCCTCCGAGGAGCTGGGGCTGTGGACAGATTCGGCGGGGAGTATAGGTTTTGGCGCCATATTCGGTAATCAATGGTCGGCTCAAAAATGGCCGGCATGGTGGCACGAGTGCGGGCTGACGAGTAACATTGCTTTTCTTGAACTTTTCCCTATTTTGGTGGCCCTGAAAACATGGCCGGAGGGGTTCCGGGATCACTCTGTGGTGTTCTGGTCTGATAACATGACCGTGGTTGAGTGTATCAATAGTCAGGCAGCACGATGCAAGTGGATTCTGAGATTGCTCAAAGAAATTGTGTTATTGTGTATGCAATTGAATGTGCTCTTTAGGGCAAGACATGTGCCGGGGGTACTGAACCAAGCGGCTGATGCGCTTTCTCGTTTCCGTATGCAGGCCTTCTGGGGTTTTCTGCCCACAGCGGACCCGGTGGCGGCACCCTTTCCCGAAGCTCACTGGTCTCTCGGTGCTCCGAACTACAAAACCTGGTGGGAGAGAGTTTAGCACCCAGGACAAGAAAGGCATATGAAGGGGCGTTCCGTTCCTATTGGTCCTTTTTGGGTGCTGCTAGGGGGGAGTTTTGGGGCCAGGAAGAGTTTGTTGTAAAATTTTTGCTGTCTTTACATCAGGCAGGCAAATCAGTAGCTACGGCCCAGAGGCATCGGGCCGCCATTTCCTTTATGTCAAGGGCTCATGGGATCCAGGACCCGACAGCGTCTTTCGTTGTGCAGAAAGCGCTACGTGGGTGGCAACGCCTTGAGGGTCGCAGAGTAGATGAGAGGCACCCGATAGGTCTGGATAGGTTGGCCCTGTTATTATCCGTACTCCCTGTGACATGTTCATCTCAGTATGAAACAGTGTTATTCCGGGCCGCTTTTGCGTTAGCATTCCATGGGGCGATGCGGGTAAGCGAACTGGTGGCGAAGAACAAGCGGGATACGGTGGGAGGACCGTGGCGAGAGCACATTCAGGTTAAGGGGGAGACGATGATTGTCTCGTTTGTCAGGTCCAAGGCCGATCAGGGTGCGATTGGGGATTGCGTAGTCATACATCGGAATCCCGGATCTCCCATGTGCCCTGTGGTTTGCGTAGAGGAATATTTAGCGCAGAGGGCGGCATCATGGGGGGGGACCTTGTTGAGACACGCTGATGCCACCCCACTGACGAGGTTTCAGTTCCAGCGGGTGCTTACAATGGCAATTTCGGCCGCGGTCTTGAACCCCGGCGAGTTTGGGACCCATTCCTTTCGGATAGGGGCTGCTACTGAGGCTACAGCCAGGGGTCTGAGTGTGGAAAAAGTGAAACGATTGGGGCGTTGGTCCTCGAATTGTTACAAAAGGTATGTGCGGTTGCACATGTTGTGAAGCTGCTATCATGTACTCACGCTTCTTGTTTTTGTTTGGTTTACAGTTTCGCAAGCTTACGAGGCGGGGCGGACTGTGCAGTCGACCCGACACCTGGGAACCAGCGGTCAAACATCACCGGCTGCGGAAAAAGTGGTGTGGGTCGTGGGCCACTCATACGTGAGGCGTGCCGCGGACGTATTCAAAGCAGGTGACATGATTCACGTGGCTGGGGAATACGGGTACAGGGTGACCTTCTACGGAAGGGGCGGGCTCTGTATTGACCAGTTTCAACCTTTTGTCGAGGGTTTGTTAGGGCGGACAAGGTCACCGCCATCTATAATCATAGTCCATCTTGGGGGCAACGATTTGGTGACCACTGGTAGGCGACTTCTTCTCGAGACGATACTTTCCACAGTAAGTTGGTTGGCGAGAAGGGTTCCAGGGTGCACAATTGCATGGTCCCATATGATTCCACGTAAGGTGTGGCGGGGGGCGAATTCGGTGTCTGCTATAAATCATTCGGTAAAGAAAGTCAATAACAAATTGAGTAGATTGTTTCGTTCAAATGCATTGCATTCTATTCCTCATGGTTGTATCAAGGGGGACAATATGTATTTGGAGGATGGGGTCCATTTGTCCCGGGTGGGGAACGTGTTACTCATAGGAGACCTCATAGCTTGGTTAAAGAGTTTACAGCATGACCTTTAGGCAGGAGTTTTGTGGGGGGTCCGGATAGCCGGTCAACTATCCGGCCTGTGGCGGTAAGGTCATGATCGGTGAGCAGTAATTGGAAGATCCCTATGGTGGGGGCGTCACCCATTACGGATGGGAGCGCCCGGGGGGAGGTGGCCATTGGCCCCTCAACGGGGAGGCGGTCCCTTCTAAGGATGGGACGCCGAAAGGAAAGGGAAGGCAGTCAAGGCCCCTCCCTGGATAGGAGGGGCTACGGGCCCCTCCTGGGAATTTCCCGGGGCCAGGACATCTGCGACGGCAGATGTGGTAAGTTGTGTGGGGTGGGGAGGGGGGTTTACGCTACCTTCTAGACACCTCACACGAGTCCTCGGACGACCATAAAATGGCGTCGAGTTCATTGGGGCCCCCGTCAAGTCAAGGGAAATTGGTATGTGCAAATGAGGTACAGCCCTCTGTGCGGTCGCCCCTCGCAAGTGAGGGGGTAATTCTGGTTTAGGGATCTGACACCGGTTACGACCTTGCCGTTGGCCCTTAACGTTAGGATGTACAATTTCAAGTTAAAATGTATTTGTAGGATGTTAGTTTCGGCTAGGAGAACCTTTGTATTAGAAATATGTTAAGGTTAGCCAAAACATCGTAATGTGGAAATGAAATTGTACATAATATGAAACTGTTATTTTAATGTTTTGATTTTGTTTCATATTTTAATAAATACGGCCGGGAGGGTCACTCCCTCCCGCCTTCCAAAAGTTCAGAACTGTTTCCGGTTTCCCATCCTTGGGGATTGTGTTGAGAGGGGGTGACGGGTATCTCAGCCATATGGAAAGGGGCGACCACTCGGTCCCCCCGAACGTATGGTGGAGTACCCCGATCCCCCCGGGAAGCCATCTTGGGCGGGAGGCGAGTCTCGGCTGGTATGCCCGAAGCGGCGTAGCCGGGGCGCGCTTTCTCCCGCCCCTGAGTGGGTTGTCCTAGACACTGAAGCCGCCAGCCACGCCCCCGGAGGCGGGCGGAGGCGGGTTTACGCCCGCCGGAGGAAGGATAAAAGGAGCAACAAGCCAAGGAAGCATCCTCTTGTTCCTGTGCTCTGAAGCTGCACCTCCCCGCTGCACGTGAGCTCGAGACGGAACGAAGAGCCAATTTTGACCCACCCACCAGCCCCTGGAGACAGCAAGTGGTTTTGAAATAAAGTTTTGAGGTGGTAACTCTATTTCTTACAGGTTGTTGTGATTAAAGTGTGGTTTTAGTATGCAATAAAGTGAATGATTCCTTATAGTATGTTTTTCGAATAAAGTATTTTTGCACCAGTGTTGATCAATGATGTTTCAGTGGTCATACTTAAAGCGGTTATTGTTTTGTTTTAATTTAGTATTGCTAGTTAATGTCGTATTTATTTTGGTCGGGCGGTAAGGTCATGATCGGTGAGCAGTAATTGGAAGATCCCTATGGTGGGGGCGTCACCCATTACGGATGGGAGCGCCCGGGGGGAGGTGGCCATTGGCCCCTCAACGGGGAGGCGGTCCCTTCTAAGGATGGGACGCCGAAAGGAAAGGGAAGGCGGTCAAGGCCCCTCCCTGGATAGGAGGGGCTACGGGCCCCTCCTGGGAATTTCCCGGGGCCAGGACATCTGCGACGGCAGATGTGGTAAGTTGTGTGGGGTGGGGAGGGGGGTTTACGCTACCTTCTAGACACCTCACACGAGTCCTCGGACGACCATAAAATGGCGTCGAGTTCATTGGGGCCCCCGTCAAGTCAAGGGAAATTGGTATGTGCACATGAGGTACAGCCCTCTGTGCGGTCGCCCCTCGCAAGTGAGAGGGTAATTCTGGTTTAGGGATCTGACACCGGTTACGACCTTGCCGTTGGCCCTTAAAGTTAGGATGTACAATTTCAAGTTAAAATGTATTTGTAGGATGTTAGTTTCGGCTAGGAGAACCTTTGTATTAGAAATATGTTAAGGTTAGCCAAAACATCGTAATGTGGAAATGAAATTGTACATAATATGAAACTGTTATTTTAATGTTTTGATTTTGTTTCATATTTTAATAAATACGGCCGGGAGGGTCACTCCCTCCCGCCTTCCAAAAGTTCAGAACTGTTTCCGGTTTCCCATCCTTGGGGATTGTGTTGAGAGGGGGTGGCGGGTATCTCAGCCATATAGGAGAGTGCAATGATATAGAGAAGAGTGTTGTGGAGTGGCGTAGAGCATTGTAGAGTCGAGTAGTGTTGTAGAATGGCACAGAGTGGAGTAGAGTGTTGTACAATGGAGTGGCATAGAGTGGAGTAGAGTGTCAGAATGGAATATAATATAATGGAGTAGAGAGTCATAGAGTGGAGTATCGTCGAGTATAGTGACATAGAGTGAGGTAGGGTAGCCTAGAGTGAAGTGTAAAGTACAGTGATACAAAGTAGATTGGCGTAGAGTGCTTTGGTTTTGAGGATATTGGCATAGAGTGCAGTGTTGTACAGTGCATTGGTTTTGAGTAAAGTGGTATAGAGTGCATTGGTGTAGAGTGCAGTGCATAAAGTAGATTGTTTCTGAGTAGAGTGATGTAGCATAGAGTGGAGTGGGTCAGGGTAGAGTGGAGTGATGAGAGTATGGTGCAGAGGCGTCTTGCAGGCTTGCAGATTAGAGGGTTGAAGAATGTAGTGCCGTAGTGGCATAGAGTAGAGTGGAGTGAAACAGAGTAGAATGGCACAGACAGCAGTGGTGTATAGTACAGTGGTGCAGAGTAGAATAGAGTGGTGTAGAGTGCAGTGACATAGAGCACAATAGTGTAGAGTGGCATAGCGGCAGTGACTTGGAGTGAAGTGGTGTAGAGTAGAGGTCAGTGGCGGAGAGTGCAGTCATGCAGAGTAGAGTGGCACAGAGTAGAGTGGCACAGAGTACAGTGGCGCAGAGTAGAGTGACGTAGAGTAGTTTAGAGTACAGTGGAATACAGTGTTGCAGAGTAGAGTATAGTGGTGTAGAGTAGTTGAATACAGTGCAGTGGTATGGACTACATTGGTTTTGAGTAAAGTGGTGTTTAGCGCATTGGCGTAGAGTGCAGTGGTGTAGATTAGAGTGGTTGAGAGTAGAGAAGAAAGGAGTAGAGTGCATTGGTGTGGAGGGCACTTGGCGTGGAGTGGTGCAGAGTAGAGTGGTGTAGAAAGCAAAGGCAGAATGCAGTGGTTTAAAGCGTTGTAGAGCAGAGTATAGTGGCATAAAGTGCAGTGGTGCAAATAGTGGCGTAACGAAACTTGAGGGGCCCCCATGCAAAGCACATGAAGGGGGCGCCCTCCCCGGCGGCCCAGCCCACCACCTACCACTTTGCCCTACCACCCAGAAATTTAGTATATTTTGCGTGGGGCTGCTGGTACCTCAAACCACAGAGAAGAAACTGTGGTGTAACGCAAAATGATAGCCCCCTGCAGAATGTGATAATAGGCCCTAGTCTCAGATATCTCCCAAATATTAATAAGCTCTGGGCCGAATAGGGTTCCATTGAAGGGTGGGGGAGGGTGCACCACAAGGGTAACAGGAGCTGCAGGGTCCTATGTTGCGCCCCAGAGAGGAAATATTCCCAACTCAGACAGTTGAGCAATATTTGCCCTGCCAGGCTTTTGTCTAAATCAAATTCTCTTATTGTTATTAAAAAACGGTTATCTTTTTCTTAAAAGTGGACCCTGAACCTCGCTTTGCTCATTCTTTTTCTACCGTGCCTCACAGTGTAAAGGCCTGCAAGACGAGACCAGGCCTGTTTGCTGCAAATGCAGAGCTCACTATGCTGGTGAAGTCCCACCAGGAAACGGGTATCTCGGACTGGGCATATACCTAGGCACCTGCACTCTCCTCTGTGCTAGGACTCCAGAGGCCACTGATCCTTCATTTTATTGCGAACCGTCAGTACTGGTTGAAGCAGCAGCTGTCAGCAGAGGCCTAATGCTGTTGCATACTGCATAAGTAAGGTTCACAACGGGATACCCTTGCACACAACAATTACAAATAACACAATGTGTCTGTGTAGACACTTGTACATTTAAAAACAAAGCCTGTGGATAAACAAGAAATTCATCATATGGTTCGTGAGAAATGCAGTGTTTTAATGTTCTTTAAAGCAATCCAGCCGACACGTGTTTCGTCGCATGTGGGATTGTTCTCCCGCGACTCCTCAGGGCTATGATGAATTGAACAGTCTCTAGGGAAGTCGCTCCGCCGGTGATAATTCCGACCCGGCAGGGCCCAGGACTCAAATGACGATTTGAACGTGCTGTAGGAGAGGGATCGGATCAAATGTTGAGTCAAAAGTCTCCCTGGGTCCTAGAAAAATCGTATGGTTGCCAAAGCGAACACGCAGGTGAAACTGTATTTGTTCACCGTCACAAGAAATGCTATCAAAGTCTGTTAATTAGAATTCCAAGGGAGTATTCAGAGCATCTGTGAGAGTGGCATTTATGGGAGCTGATAACTCCTCATGTTGTGGCGCTCACAAGC
This sequence comes from Lissotriton vulgaris, assembly GCF_964263255.1. Classification (NCBI taxonomy): domain Eukaryota; kingdom Metazoa; phylum Chordata; class Amphibia; order Caudata; family Salamandridae; genus Lissotriton; species Lissotriton vulgaris. The sequence goes on along the minus strand of NC_141691.1, from coordinate 167,301,648 downwards.
TGCAATCGTTCAGTGTTCCAGATGCGGAACCCTTTCTACCCTGACTAAAACCCCTTTGGTATCACAGTGTATAATTAAGGTTATCTTCTCCCGGCTTGCTTCAGCCTCACCTCCTGCTGTCCTCACCACTCATCAGCTGCTGAGACCCAGACCTTCAACCATTCCTCATTCCATTTTGTAGGCTTGCCTGGCTTTCATTGTGCAACAATCCACCTCCCTCCTCGCTACAAGTTGGCCAAACTATGGAACACCTTCCCTCTCTCACTGAGATTAACCAACAACAAACCTATTTCCAGAAAACTCCTAAAACATGGTTATTTAATAATGAATGCCCCCCTGGGCACTTGGGTGGTCTCTGTGTTGCGTTGCTAGGGCTGGGATGCCTACGGGTCGCCATGCGCTCTATAAATATGCATAGAATAGAACATAATAAGAGAGACAGCAGTGAAGTGATAATGCAACAGAGCAGTGGAGTGACAGAGAAAGCGGTAATTGACAGGAGAGTCAGCAGTGGAGTGAAAATGAGAAAGCAAGGGAGTGACACTATGAGTAGTGGTGTGCCAACGATAGTGCAGTAGTGTGACAGTTAGAAATATATTGCAGTGGGTAGCAATGAAAGAGAGAGTGAGCCAGAGAGTGACAATGAAATTTCGGAGTGGATAACAAGAAGACAGTGCTAGAAAGAAAATAACTGACCAGTTGAATGACAATAAGAGAGAGAGAGAAGTGGGGTGAAAATTGAATCTTTAGAGTGACAATGACACAGCTGTGGTAGTGGACAAAAAAATATAGCTGGCACATGAAATAATAAGCATTGGCATCGCCAATGCAAGAGCTACTGACTTTACCAATATGTTGTAGTCCTGTTGGCGGCTTCTGTTCAGCATGATAAATATTAGTGGAGAAAAGGAGAGTGGCAGGGAGGGCATTGTTGTAAAGTGGAGTGTTAAGGAGTGGCATAGAGTGGTTCAGAGTAGAATTGAACGGCCTGAAGTGAAGTGGAATGTCAAGGAATGGCGTGGAGTGTTGTGGAAGGAGTCGAGTGTCAGAGTGGACGGGGTTAGAGTGGGGTAGAGTTGAGTGACGTAGGGTGGAGTGGCATAGAGTGTCGTGGAGTGGTGTAGAGCTTAATGAGGTGGTATTGAGGGTGTTGTGTAGAGTGGAGTAGAGTAGGGCGGTAGAGAGTGGAGTAGATTGTCACAGAGTGGAGTAGCATAGAGTGGAGTAGTATAGGAGAGTGCAATGACATAGAGAAGAGTGTTGTGGAGTGGCGTAGAGCATTGTAGAGTCGAGTAGTGTTGTAGAATGGCATAGAGTAGAGTAGAGCGTTGTACAATGGAGTGGCATAGAGTGGAGTAGAGTGTCAGAATGGAATATAATATAATGGAGTAGAGAGTCATAGAGTGGAGTATCGTATAGTATAGTGACATAGAGTGGGGTAGGGTAGCCTAGGGTGAAGTGGTGTAAAGTACAGTGATGCAAAGTAGATTGGCGTAGAGTGCTTTGGTTTTGAGGCTATTGGCACAGAGTGCAGTGTTGTACAGGGCATTGGTTTTGAGTAAAGTGGTATAGAGTGCATTGGTGTAGAGGGCAGTGCATAGAGTAGATTGTTTCAGAGTAGAGTGATGTAGCATAGAGTGGAGTGGGTCAGGGTAGAGTCGAGTGATGAGAGTAGAGTGCAGAGGCGTCTTGCAGAGTAGAGGGAGGGTTGAAGAATGTAGTGCCGTAGTGGCATAGAGTAGAGTGGAGTGAAACAGAGTAGAGTGGCACAGACAGCAGTGGTGTATAGTTCAGTGGTGCAGAGTAGAATAGAGTGGTGTAGAGTGCAGTGATATAGAGCACAATAGTGTTGAGTGGCATAGCGGCAGTGACTTAGAGTGAAGTGGTATAGAGTAGAGGTCAGTGGAGGAGAGTGCAGCCGTGCAGAGTAGAGTGGCGTAGAGTACAGTGGCACAGAGTGCAGTGGCGCAGAGTAGAGTGACGTAGAGTAGCTTAGAGTACAGTGGAATACAGTGTTGCAGAGTAGAGTATAGTGGTGTAGAGTAGTTGAATACAGTGCAGTGGTGTGGAGTACATTGGTCGACAGACTGAGGGAGATAGGTGTCGAGGGCAGTGCTCTGAATCTCCTTTCCTCCTTCCTGCATCAGAGACAACAAAGAGTAAAACTGGGCAAATTCTTGTCTCCCTCTCTGGCGGTACAATGTGGGGTCCCACAGGGCTCAGTTTTGAGCCCTGTACTGTTCAATATATATGTGACCCCTCTTGCTAAAATTGTAAGATCTTTTGGATATCAAGTACTTTCTTATGCCGACGATACCCAGATCATCGTCTCCCCCTCCCAGCCTATATAAGACTCCGCCCCCAGATTTAGAGCATGTATGGAAGCAGTAGCAATATGGATGATACGTAACCATCTCAAACTGAACGGAGAGAAGACCGAAGTCTTGGTCTTTGGAGGGAGTCATGAGTTGTGGAACAAAGATTGGTGGCCTGACTCCCTTGGGGATTGCCCCCAGCCGGCACAATCTGCCAGGAACCTGGGCGTATTAATGGATCCGGCCCTCTCATTTGACCTACAGGTCAACAAAACAGTGGCCACATGCTGTACCATCATTCGGACACTAAAAAAGATTGCCCCTTATCTGTCCTTGGAGGCACGTAAACAGTCAACGGTAGCCCTGATATCTTCCAGGCTTGACTATTGTAATGCGCTCTATGGTGGCATTAATAAAAAATCGATTCAACGTCTTCAGGTGGCCCAGAATGCCGCTGCTAGGCTGGTTCTTAACCTGCCTAGGCGCTCATCTGCCACTAGGGCCAGAAAAGCTCTCCACTGGCTACCTATCCAAGCCAGGATTTCTTTTAAACTTCTATGTATGGCCCATATGGCGATATTTGGTCAGGTTCGGAAGGGATAAAATCTTTAGTTAGCCCCTATATCCGCAGCAGATCCCTTCGCTCCTCCTCCAGAAACCTTCTTACTGTCCCTAGATTTAACAGGGCAAGATGGGGAGGAAGAGCCTTCTCCCTCTTAGCTCCCAGACTCTGGAACTCGCTTCCGCCTGAACTGTCTGATCAATCCTCTTTGCCGGTCTTTCGTAAACTCTTAAAGACATGGCTCTTCTCCCATGCCTATTAACCTGACCTTATTCTCTTTCTGCTTTGTTTTGTCTTCTTGTCTGTTATCTGCGCCTTGATGCCCCTCGGGGTTTAGTTCTTGCGCATTATAAATTACCATTCATTCATTCATTCATTCATTCATTTTGAGTAAAGTGGTGTTTAGCGCATTGGCGTAGAGTGCAGTGGTGTAGATTAGAGTGGTTGAGAGCAGAGAAGAAAGGAGTAGAGTGCATTGGTGTGGAGGGCATTTGGCGTGGAGTGGTGCAGAGTAGAGTGGTGGAGAAAGAAAAGGCAGAGTGCAGTGGTTTAAAGCGTTGTAGAGCAGAGTATAGTGGCTTAAAGTGCAGTAGTGCAAACAGTGGCGTAACAAAACTTGGGGCCCCCATGCAAAGCACATGAAGGGGGCCCCCTACCTGGCGGCCCAGCCCACCACCTACCACTTTGCCCTACCACCCAGAAATGTAGTATATTTTGCGTGGGGCTGCTGGTACCTCAAACCACAGAGAAGAAACTGTGGTGTAACACAAAATGATACCCCCCTGCAGAATGTGATAATAGGCCCTAGTCTCAGATATCTCCCAAATATTAATAAGCTCTGGGCCGAATAGGGTTCCATTGAAGGGTGGGGGAGGGTGCACCACAAGGGTAACAGGAGCTGTAGGGGCCTATGTTGCGCCCCAAAGAGGAAATATTCCCAACTCAGACAGTTGAGCAATATTTACCCTGCCAAGCTTTTGTCTAAATCAAATTCTCTTATTGTTATTAAAAAAGGGCTATCTTTATCTTAAAAGTGGACCCTGAACCTCACCTTGCTCATTCTTTTTCTACAGTGCCTCACAGTGTAAAGGCCTGTAAGACGAGACCAGGCCTGTTTGCTGCAAATGCAGAGCTCACTATGCTGGTGAAGTCCCACCAGGAAACGGGTATCTCGGACTGGGCATATACCTAGGCACCTGCACTCTCCTCTGTGCTAGGACTCCAGAGGCCATTGATCCTTCATTTTATTGCGAGCCGTCAGTACTGGCTGAAGCAGCAGCTGTCAGCAGAGGCCTAATGCTGTTGCATACTGTATAAGTAAGGTTCACAACGGGATACCCTTGCACACAACAATTACAAATAACACGATGTGTCTGTGTAGACACTTGTACATTTAAAAACAAAGCCTGTGGATAAACAAGAAATTCATCATATGGTTCGTGAGAAATGCAGTGTTTTAATGTTCTTTAAAGCAATCCCGCCGACGCGTGTTTCGTCACATGTGGGATTGTTCTCCCGCGACTCCTCAGGGCTATGATGAATTGAACAGTCTCTAGGGAAGTCGCTCCACCGGTGATAATTCTGACCCGGCAGGGCCCAGGACTCAAATGACGATTTGAACGTGCTGTAGGAGAGGGATCAGATCAAATGTTGAGTCAAAAGTGTCCCTGGGTCCTAGAAAAATCGTATGGTTGCCAAAGCGAACACGCAGGTGAAACTGTATTTTTTCAACGTCAGAAGAAATGCTATCGAAGTCTTTTAATTAGAATTCCAAGGGAGTATTCAGACCGTCTGTGAGAGTGGCATTTATGGGAGCGGATAACTCCTCATGTTGTGGCACCTTTTCCAAAAGAAGACGTATGCGTGTTCACAAGCTGCAATCGTTCAGTGTTCCAGATGCGGAACCCTTTCTACCCTGAATAAAACCCCTTTGGTATCACAGTCTATAATTAAGGTTATCTTCTCCCGGCTTGCTTCAGCCTCACCTCCTGCTGTCCTCACCACTCATCAGCTGCTGAGACCCAGACCTTCAACCATTCCTCATTCTATTTTTTAGGCTTGCCTGGTTTTCATTGTGCAATAATCCGCCTCCCTCCTCGCTCAATGGACCCCCCTACTAGTGGTGGCCCCAAACTGAATATCATAACTTGAGGTCACCTTTTATCTAAGTGACACTACACTTCTCTGTAAGTACCCACTGCCCGAACCAAGAACACCAATGTGCGTGAACTCTTTGGAAAGGAGTGTCTGCATGGAGAAAAAACTCGGGAACCCTAATGGGCTTGTGTATAGTTTAGAACAACACTTTCCCTCTCCACAGGTGAATGGCCGTAAACCCGCTTTGTGTGCCCTGTACAGGCCTTTCCACTTGGGGTGTCTTTCCAACCTTTTAGTTTGTTCCCAAGGTGTGTACTGTGACAAGTTTATATTCCATTTCAGCTGCATGTTCATTTTGCCCAGCCCTTCCATTTGTCTTTAGGACCATGATCTTTGGTGGTGCCGGGCTACACATTACATTTTTAGGTCTCGGCTAGCCGCGCGGAAGCGCGTCTCCGCCGAGATCTTTTGTCACGGACTGTGCTTCCCAGGAGACAGCCTCGGCCACGCGCATTGCCTCTTCAAGGAGGTGATTTCCGCTGGCCACGCGCTCGCGAACGCGCTCAGCTGCTGTCTCCTGGGAAGCAGCAACACCACACACGCATGCGCATACACACACACAAGCGCCCATGCACGCACGCACATACATACATACAGAGACACTCCCCCCTCACACATACACACACGCGCGCGCACACACACACAAGTGTACCGAGGCCCCCCCTCCCCCGCCGTCATCGTCGCACACATACATACACACACACACGAGCATACACACACACAAGTGCACCAAGCCCCCCCAGCCTTTTGGAACTTACCTGGCCAATGTCGGGGACTCTGCTCTCAGCACGCGGCGCCCAACCTCCTGCTGGCGCGGCCCCGGGGCTCTACACCGCTCACAGGAGCCCCGGGCCGCGAGACGCATCGACTCCGCCTGCCTCCTCTTCCGGTCTGGACGTGGCCCCGCCCCCGTCACAGGCGACCGTGCCTGACTTCCGGGGCGGCCGCGGCGGGCTTCCGGGGGCATTTAGGATGCTGCTGTTATTTACAAAATATCTTCTCTGTTATTCACAATGTGTCTTTAAATTAGTTCAGCTCTACAAGTTTTTTTAGCAGCAGATGCAGAACATTGCTGTAGGCACTCCCTAACATAATGAAACCTGACATACGCACAACACAACTCTTTTTCTCCCTTTGGATTAATTACATGTCTCCATCTATTATCCACTCTCCTTTTCAAGAAAAGGTTTTGGGGTGCTGGGGTGCCTTAGGGAATATCGTCAGGCGGGTTGCTGTGTGCTGTCCACTCCCTCCCCAGCCCATAGCCTATGACAAGGATGCCATGGGCCTATTTCACTCCTCGCCTGAGTACACTTTAGCCAACTGAAATTCCAAATATTGGCATCATGTACAGACTTCTGTTTCTCCCCTCCGATTGGTGCTAGCGTCGGTGTTATGCAATCAATTAAGCACTCTCACGTCTGGCAAACGTCACTCAAGCAGAGAATTAGCTAAACATGCAAAACAAACAAAATTGCTGAAAACGTTAAATGAAATATTTTTAAACGTTATCTGCCCCTCAGTTTCCATAGATGTGAAATGAATGGTGGTCAGCCATCAGCGGTAGTATTTTTGTGAGAAATATTTTAAATATGCATCTGCTCCACTTACAATTTTTGAGCACACCTGAAATCTGCTACCACGTCTGTGCTTTCTTGAAAGTAGCCATCCGGGCCAGTAGTGAGTGCAGAGTAGTGAGTGCAGAGTAGTGAGTGCAGAGTAGTGAGTGCAGAGTAGTGAGTGTGCAGAGTAGTGAGTGTGCAGAGTAGTGAGTGCAGAGTAGTGAGTGCAGAGTAGTGAGTGCAGAGTGAGTGTGCAGAATGCAGAATAGTGAGTGCAGAGTAGTGAGTGCAGAGTAGTGAGTAGTGAGTAGTGAGTGCAGAGTAGTGAGTGCAGAGTAGTGAGTAGTGAGTGCTGAGTAGTGAGTGCAGAGTAGTGAGTGCAGAGTAGTGAGTGCAGAGTAGTGAGTAGTGAGTGCAGAGTAGTGAGTAGTGAGTGCAGAGTAGTGAGTGCACAGTAGTGAGTAGTGAGTGCAGAGTAGTGAGTGTAGAGAAGTGAGTAGTGAGTGCAGAGTAGTGAGTAGTGAGTGCAGAGTAGTGAGTAGTGAGTGCAGAGTAGTGAGTGCACAGTAGTGAGTGCAGAGTAGTGAGTGCAGAGTGGTGAATAGTGAGTGGAGGAGTGAGTAGTGAGTGCAGAGTAGTGAGTGCAGAGTAGTGAGTAGTGAGTGCAGAGTAGTGAGTAGTGAGTAGTGAGTGCAGAGTAGTGAGTAGTGAGTGCGGAGTAGTGAGTAGTGAGTGCAGAGTAGTGAGTAGTGAGTGCAGAGTAGTGAGTGCAGAGTAGTGAGTGCAGAGTAGTGAGTGCAGAGTAGTGAGTAGTGAGTGCAGAGTAGTGAGTGCAGAGTAGTGAGTAGTGAGTGCAGAGTAGTGAGTGCAGAGTAGTGAGTAGTGAGTGCAGAGTAGTGAGTGCAGAGTAGTGAGTGCAGAGTAGTGAGTGCAGAGTAGTGAGTAGTGAGTGCAGAGTAGTGAATGCAGAGTAGTGAGTAGTGAGTGCAGAGTAGTGAGTGCAGAGTAGTGAGTGCAGATTGGTGCTTGCGTCGGTGTTATGCAATCAATTAAGCACTCTCACGTCTGGCAAACGTCACTCAAAGCAGAGAATTAGCGAAACATGCAAAACAAACAAAATTGCTGAAAACGTTAAATGAAATATTTTTAAACGTTATCTGCCCCTCAGTTTCCATAGATGTGAAATGAATGGTGGTCAGCCATCAGCGATAGTATTTTTGTGAGAAATATTTTAAATATGCATCTGCTCCACTTACAATTTTTGAGCACACCTGAAATCTGCTACCACGTCTGTGCTTTCTTGAAAGTAGCCATCCGGGCCAGTAGTGAGTGCAGAGTAGTGAGTGCAGAGTAGTGAGTGCAGAGTAGTGAGTGTGCAGAGTAGTGAGTGTGCAGAGTAGTGAGTGCAGAGTAGTGAGTGCAGAGTAGTGAGTGCAGAGTAGTGAGTGCAGAGTGAGTGTGCAGAATGCAGAATAGTGAGTGCAGAGTAGTGAGTGCAGAGTAGTGAGTAGTGAGTGCAGAGTAGTGAGTAGTGAGTGCTGAGTAGTGAGTGCAGAGTAGTGAGTGCAGAGTAGTGAGTGCAGAGTAGTGAGTAGTGAGTGCAGAGTAGTGAGTAGTGAGTGCAGAGTAGTGAGTGCAGAGTAGTGAGTAGTGAGTGCAGAGTAGTGAGTGCAGAGTATTGAGTAGTGAGTAGTGAGTGCAGAGTAGTGAGTAGTGAGTGCAGAGTAGTGAGGGCAGAGTGCAGAGTAGTGAGTAGTGAGTGCAGAGTAGTGAGTGCAGAGTAGTGAGTAGTGAGTGCAGAGTAGTGAGTAGTGAGTGCAGAGTAGTGAGTAGTGAGTGCAGAGTAGTGAGTAGTGAGTGCAGAGTAGTGAGTGCAGAGTAGTGAGTAGTGAGTGCAGAGTAGTGAGTAGTGAGTGCAGAGTAGTGAGGGCAGAGTGCAGAGTAGTGAGGGCAGAATGCAGAGTAGTGAGTGCAGAGTAGTGAGTAGTGAGTGCAGAGTAGTGAGTAGTGAGTGCAGAGTAGTGAGTGCAGAGTAGTGAGTGCAGAGTAGTGAGTGCAGAGTAGTGAGTAGTGAATGCAGAGTAGTGAGTGCAGAGTAGTGAGTAGTGAGTGCAGAGTAGTGAGTGCAGAGTAGTGAGTAGTGAGGGCAGAGTAGTGAGGGCAGAGTAGTGAGTGCAGAGTAGTGAGGGCAGAGTGCAGAGTAGTGAGGGCAGCATGCAGAGTAGTGAGTGCAGAGTAGTGAGTGCAGAGTAGTGAGTAGTGAGTGCAGAGTAGTGAGTGCAGAGTAGTGAGTGCAGAGGAGTGAGTGCAGAGTAGTGAGTGCAGAGTAGTGAGTAGTGAGTGCAGAGTAGTGAGTAGTGAGTTCAGAGTAGTGAGTAGTGAATGCAGAGTAGTGAGTAGTGAGTGCAGAGTAGTGAGTAGTGAGTGCAGAGTAGTGAGGGCAGAGTGCAGAGTAGTGAGGGCAGAGTGCAGAGTAGTGAGTGCAGAGTAGTGAGTGCAGAGTAGTGAGTGCAGAGTAGTGAGTGCAGAGTAGTGAGTAGTGAGTGCAGAGTAGTGAGTGCAGAGTAGTGAGTAGTGAGTGCAGAGTAGTGCGTGCAGAGTAGTGAGTAGTGAGTGCAGAGTAGTGAGTAGTGAGTGCAGAGTAGTGAGTGCAGAGTAGTGAGTAGTGAGTGCAGAGTAGTGAGTAGTGAGTGCAGAGTAGTGAGTAGTGAGTGCAGAGTAGTGAGTAGTGAGTGCAGAGTAGTGAGTAGTGAGTGCTGAGTAGTGAGTAGTGAGTGCTGAGTAGTGAGTGCAGAGTAGTGAGTGCAGAGTAGTGAGTGCAGAGTAGTGAGTAGTGAGTGCAGAGTAGTGAGTAGTGAGTGCAGAGTAGTGAGTGCAGAGTAGTGAGTAGTGAGTGCAGAGTAGTGAGTAGTGAGTGCAGAGTAGTGAGTAGTGAGTGCAGAGTAGTGAGTAGTGAGTGCAGAGTAGTGAGTGCAGAGTAGTGAGTGCAGAGTAGTGAGTGCAGTGTAGTGAGTGCAGAGTGAGTGTGCAGAGCAGTGAGTGCAGGTGCAGAGTGGTGTGTGCTGTTGAGTGCAGAGTGCTGTGTACTGGCAATGTAAATGACAATGCCATTTATTTATGATTTAAAGAAAAAAAAAGAAATGTCATGAGCAATGCCAATAGCTCTACCTTTAATGATGCCGAGACCATTGCATTGCAAATGCTTGTTTACTTTTATTCCTGAATTCCCGGCCGGGCCTGGCCCCCACCGTGATGCCCTCCCTGATTCAAATTATGATCTCATTCCACCTCAGTACACCCACCCAACCCACTGAATCTCATTGCGATGATTCTGCATTGAGGCTGCTCCCATTGCGATATCACTAGTTATCTTTTTTTTTTTTTTTGGATTTCAAAGTCTTTTATTAAAACAGTTCTTTTTATATACAGTACAGTGGTGATGCAAGAGGGCAATACAGGTGATTATAAGCGCCATAGTGGTTACATAAGGCAGGTTGGTGCATCCTTTTTCAGAAGTGGCAGTATGACCCTCGAAGAAGAGGAAAGAGAAGAGTGAGACAGAAGGGAGGAAGGAGGAGAAGAGAAAGAGGGGGGGACAGAGCGGGTATGGTGTGAGTTCGGTGCCTAGTCTCCAGTGCCAGTGATAGGGGTGGGGGGTCAGGTGGGTTATTTACGGGGGTTTGTGTAGCCCCAGATGTTCGTCCAGGGAGGCCCACATCTCGCCTCTTGCCATGTGGGAGGGTGAACTCATTCCTGTGATGTTATCCGCCCCCGAGGAAGGTGACCCAGTTGACCCAGCTTTTGAAGGTCCCTTTCCCTGTGTCTTTCCAGTTTGCTAGTATTGTTTTGACTGCAGTGAGGCTGCTCCCATCATCATGCTGCTACAGTGACTGCAGTTCTAGTGTAATATCACTGCATTGAAAGTGGCGTCCATTAAGCTGCCATTGCATTAAGGCCATATCATTCCACCTGTTTAAGTCTTCATGGAGGGTGAGATAGTGTTTCTGGAAGGATATCTTCGAAGTCAATGAATATCACCTTTTTGCATGGCTCTGGTGGGTTCATTCATGGCGATGGGTAACATTTTTCTTGCTTGGAGGGTGAAGATGAGTCAAAGGAGGGTGACACCCCTCAAAAGACAGTGAGTTGAGAGGTATAAGAGGTCACTAAACTTATTGCGGCCCCAAAATGATCATGCCACTAGTGAGAGCCGCTCCCACTTTAATATCGCTGCGTTACAGGTGGCCTTTGTGAGAAAACTGCCGTAAGGCCTACTACTTTCCAGTGTAAATCAAAATTTGCGCTGGACATGAAATCCGATTTGAAGACTTTGTGGCAGTCTGCATCACTCATTGTGACACTGCACGCAAACCTTTTAAAAACATGGGACTGTCTATTTTATCAATGTATACCCGACTTGTCACAGACACTTCCCTTTAAGTCTGTACGCCTGTGATGAGTTAAACATTTAAATTGAGAATGTATATTCTCACAGGTTTTCACATATAAATAATGTATATTTTCTCCAGAGATCACTACATTGCAAATAACTGGTCCTACACAAATACCTGAGCTCTGAAGGATGAGAGACTGTGTCACTGGGAGTCAAGCCTGTCTCTTAAGCCGGGTACACCTCAAGCCTCGGCACGCCCGGACTCACAGCACAGGAGCCGCTTTTCCATTCTTCTCCTGCAGTTATGCTCCATTTTAGGACAATAGAGGGACTCCTCGCCACCATGGACCACTCACTCCTGCCTCGGCTCTCGGACAGACATGCAGCAGCTTCAGTGGCAGTCATGTTCATGCGCACTTTTAATTGTGCACCATTTAATGTGCACCATTTATTTTAGAGGCCGAGCGTGCGCTGTGCGCACCATTCAATTAGGTAGGGGGCCTAAGTTTCTCCGCTGAGTGAGGGGGCTGTGGGGGCCTGTGTTACGCCCCTGGGTGCAAAGTAGATTGGCATAGAATGCAGTGGAGTAGAGTGCATTGGCATAGAGTGTAGTGATGCAGAGTAGAGTGCAGTGGTGCAGAGTAGAGTGGAGAGGCACAGAGATGCAGAGTGGAGTGGCACTGAGGGCAGTGAAATAGAGTAGAGTAGAGTGGTGCCCGCTAAAGTACAGGGGCATAGAGTACAGTGGTGTAGAGTACAGAGCAGATTAAAGTTGCGTAGAGGGGATTTGCATAAAATTCACAGGTGTTAAGTGGAGTGGTACCGAGTAGCGTGCAGTGCACATGTTGCAGAGTAGAGTGGCATAGAGTGAAGCAGTACAGAGTGGAGTGGCATATAGTGGAGTGATGCAAAGTAGAGTAGTGTGGCGTAGAGTGTATTGGCATAGAGTAGAGTAGTGTAGAGTAGAAAGGCATAAGTGCAGAGTGAAGTGGTGTAGAGTGGAGTGCTGCAGAGACTCAGTGTGGTGTGGTGTGGCGTGGAGTGGAGTGGAGTGAAGTAGAGTTAAGTGTTGCAGAGTAGAGTGGAGCGGCTTAGAGTGGAATATACATGGTGTGGTGCCACACTACCATTACAGACAACACATCTTCAATTGAAATGACCCTTACATTTGCAAAGACATACAGTTTTACTGTTGAAAGTGTACAGCACACAAACAATAATGTTTTAATGGCATCACCTAGTGTATTAATATTAAAATATTTGTTTCCACCACACTTCAAATTTAGTGAAAAATGTGCTTTATTAGTTTCTAATTCTGATATATTCTGAAATATCCATAGCGTTCATTTACAGACATTTAAATTGTATTGTGTGCTAGCAAATATAAACTAACATTGCACTCCCTCAGTATCTAGCATGATTGTCACATAAGTCCTCTCACTTTGACGTCAGAGAATGAAAAGTAAACACCAAGCTCTCTAGAAGACAGAGCTTGACATCTGACTTCTGTATTTGATTGCACAGCAAATATGACAAGATACGAACACGATTTAAAGACCTGTTCCCTAAACCCAGTACTGGTGGAAGAAACTAGTAAATATAGCTTGGAAAAGGGAAGAGACTAACTCAAATTGGACAGCCGAAAATAAATAGAACCAGCAAATAGAAAGCAAGCAAATATGAGTTACAAACCACAAAGCCAGTGGTAATCAATTGGTAGAATGCACTCCCAGGGAAGATTTCTGAATGCCCCCAAGATGTTGGTAGCAAACCAGACAGCTGAACTGTCTGGTAGGATTTGACCTAAAAATGAGAGAGAGCAGTGGAATGAAATCAAGAGACAGGCGTGAACTAACAATAATACTGAGCAAGGGGCGTGACAAGTAAGCGAGACAAGAATGACGAGAAAAAGAGAGCATGAGAGAGATAGAGAGCCAACGAAGAGGAGTGAGAATGAATGAGAGAGCAAAGGTGTGACAATTTTGCACAATAAATGCAATTCATTCATTTGCAAACAAGTCATGCTGTCATATGGATACTTCGTTACATATATTGCGTTAAGTTAGCATGAGTGCATTACATGTTTAAACAGCCTTTTTTCCTTCGGCTTCAGTTTTGCACACGACACATACTTGTTGTTGTCGCTTTCACCCTAGAAGCGGTGAGGTGGTTTATTTGAGAATAATATGTTATTTCTATGCTATCAGCTTTGCCTGGTACACTTGGTACAACTGTCTGCACACTGAGAGCTGCACACTCTAAAATTAACCTAACACAAGGTTGCTGGGAGGCCTGATCCTCGCACCACATTAGACATAACACAAATAATGTTGATGCCAACATTTTGGGCTCTACGCGGGTTTAAGATAGAGTTACACGGAATGAACGTAGACACTTGGTGCTGCGCATGAAGAGAGCTGGTAGCTGTTGATGTGATCTGCTCCTACTGACATTGAGAGGTATGGGGCCGCCCTGCTAAAGCCCGAATGAGACCTTCTTAGATATAAACTAATATGCTAGATAGGGTGCGCGAAATATAGGTGATATAGATTTCTAAAGATTTTGCATTATAACATGCTAGCACCTTTTGCTTACTATGGATTAGTGACTATGCTGCTGACTCTGATTTTTATAATCTGCATTTTGGTATTATACAAGATACTGCGTTTGAGAACTTTGCATTGAATAATAAATATTTCAAACTTGCACTTGTGTTCTTTGACTCTCAGTTTTGGTTTGAAATGATTATATAACGAAAGAGTGTTCATGTGTTCCACGATTCCTGAGGTATTCTAAAGATCATGTTCTGGTTTGTCTAAGACATGGATCATTCCATAATGATCCATGAGACACTGTAGCTAGCTAGGTAAGGGGATTTCTGACACTGAGATGAGTTTTGGATCATCCTAACTCACTGAGGTTCTAGATCTCTATGCACAGTTCTGTGGGAGAACGGAAACCCTGCTACATGGCGCCCAACGGTTTGGTTGGCCTTATTTCATGACACTCGAGTAGTATATCATTCAAACCTTGACGCCTTCATTCCCGTTTCCGGTAAACGGTGGTGTCGGAAAAACCTACCTATTTTTGAAATAGGTCTTTTCAAGCTTGAATTTTTCTAAAAACGGTTTCTTTGAATTACTACCCAGTTGTGCTACATAGTGCTCTTTGTCTCTTTTCACTTCCTGTGCTAACATGGCCGTGGACATTGCGCAGCATAGCCGCGTCGCGGTTCGCGACCACTTGCGGGCATATAATGTACCTGCGGAAGGCTTAGCTGTGGTTCTAGTGGTGAGTGCGGAACATGCGTACCCGTACGAATTGTTTTATTCCTGGGTAACATTTCCGGCAGTGGACGCTAATTCGGGTGTCTTCCATTCATACACTGCCTCGGATGTACCGGTGGCTTATGCTCCGTACAGGGCACTGGAAGTACCTATCGACGCTTGGCAGCACGGAGTTTGGTTTGGTGGCGCCCTACCCCATTCTTTAACGGCTTCGAGGTTAGGTCCTTTGTCCATTCCGGGCACAAATTGGCCCGCTTTGGGTGGATTTACTCCTCATCCTAATCGCGCCACTTGTAATGTGGGTGACCTGCGGCGTCTTCATGATGTCGTGGTTGGAGTGATTAGAGCGCTTGTTCATTACATTGGTCGTAATATTCATGGCGCAGCCCCCGCAGGTGCGCAGCTTCGAGCGGAACAGGCTGGTTTGAAAATCAGTCCTGTCTTGGTGAATTCCGTTATGGGCAGAAAGCCAGAGAATAAGGATGATTTTCCTTACTGGCTTGCCGAGAAATTCGACCAGCTGGAGGCTGTGTTTCCTAATACGACTCCGGGTGAAAAACACCGGATTCTTACGCTTAGTTTACCGAAAGATTTAGCCCCTGAACTTGCTGACTGTGAAACATGGGGTAAGACTTTTGCAGCGGTTTACTCGAGGTGCTATGGCACCCCGTCTGTGTCAAACCTTTCTGAGGTCCTTAAACGTGTTCAGGATGATCACGGACCGGAGTCGGCGGTTGAATTGGGTATGCGCCTGAGCGGCTCGTTTGAGACGGTTTGCGGTCTTATCCTTGCGAATGTCAAGGGGGATGCAGTGAACTTTCAGGTGGCCAATGCTCTGGCGTTAATTCCCGAGGCCGAGAAACCCCGTCAGCTGGCAAGAATTATTGTGGCGGCTTATAAAATGGTTGGCCGCACTTCTAAGGGTTTGAAAGCTTTTTCTGAAAAAGAGAGGAAGCAGTCCCAGGGACAGTCTTCAGAAACGGGTGGACAACCCAAGTCCAAAAAACAAAATTGGCCTAAAAAGCAGAAGCAGGGTAAGCAACAACAACAGCAGACACAGGTTTCTGCTCCTGCACCTTCGCAGCCTGCGCAGTCAGATCGAGTTTATGATTTGCGCGATCGCGCGACGATTAAATCGCCTGAGAGATTTCAGGCTTCTGACCAACGCTCTCCTCGTTCCTTTCAGGACTCATCGGCTCCGTCAACCGGTGGTGGAGGGGGCGGCAGGGGCAGGGGTGGCCAGCAAGGACGTGGCCAGCCCCGCACGCGAAGTGAAGGGGATCAGCGGGACGACTCTATGCCAAAGAGACCGCAGTTTGCCAAGAAGAAAGTCGCAGCCTTAACGGCGCATCGATATGCCCCAGATAGTGAGAACGCGGCTTCGGAATCTGACGTGGGCTCTGACCTTGCTGGACAGCGCGGCGGAGATTACCATAGTGAGAGAGGCCCTCCGTCCACTGTTGAAGGTGACAGCGACTGAGACTTTTATTGTGATTGAAACAGCTGATACACATGTTGCTCCCCCTGAAAGACTTTTTGAAATTGTCCTGTTAATTGAAGGTGACATGCAGCGAACTGTAAAAGGGGTATTTTGGGAGAATCTTTCGGATACGTATGACATTTTGCTTTCGGAGGCTGACTGGCCCCCACCTTTTGTTCTCGCAGCTCCGCGAGGGGAGGAGGTAATCCTCCCCAGTTTCGCGCGCACTGTATCGAGAGTGGAAGCGCTGCATTTTGCAGAAGAGTGGGCTCTGGCGCTTGCGCCGGCTGTGTACCGAAATCAGTGTGGCTGGGATAAATTGTCCCCTAGCCATGAGATTCCTTTACGGTCACAGCCGCAGCCACAACCCCAGTATCCCATACGGCGTGAAGCTAAAGCTTCGGTCGCGGCTATCCTTGAACAATTGGAATATCAAGGTGTAATTGAAACGTGTGTGTCACCAATGAATAATCCCCTTTTTACTGTTAACAAGCCGGACGGCTCATATCGTCTGGTTTTGGATTACCGGCATTTGAACTCGCATTGCCGTAACTGTGCAGTACAGAATACTCACGGCTCTGCCCTAGTAAATAGTCTTGAGCGTAAACGGTTCAAAACCACGCTTGACATTTCCAATGGTTTTTATGCACACCGATTAGATGGTCTTAGTTCCCAATGGACCAGTTTTACGTGCGGCGGCGTACAAAAAATGTTTAAACGACTCCCAATGGGATATAAAAATAGTCCTGGAGTGTTTTCCGCCCGCATAGTCTCTCTTTTGGAGAGTTTCGATCCAGTTGCATGTTCGTATGTGGATGACATTTATCTCACAGACGACGAACTTTGGGTGCATCTGTGTCGAGTAAACAGCATAATTTGTAACTTTGCAGACATGGGTTACAAGTTTAACTTTGCAAAATCACACATTGCGGAGTACACAGTGTTGTTTCTAGGTTATGAACTTAACCATGAAGGAAAGGGATTGGCTCCTCACTTCCTGGAGAAGTGCGCGCAGTTGCGCTCTCCGACAACGCTGAAAAAATTACAGTCTTTACTGGGTTTTTTAAATTTCGGGAGGACATACATTCCGGAATATGCCCAGCGTATCAAGCCTTTATATGCCTTGGTACAACCATCTTTTTCCAAATCATGCTGGCTGCCTGAGCATTCAGCCATTCTGCAGTCTTTGCAGGCTGATTTGCTCACTTCTGACTACTTACAGACCCGTGATAACCAGACCAACCTGGTGATAAGAATTATCCCTGGGACGGTGGGTTTCACGTACCTGACTTTTAATGAGGGGGATACTGTACCTATTGCTTACAAGTCACACTTGTACACTTCGGCTGAACTGCGTTTTTCCACTGTGGAGAAAGTTTTAACGGCTGTGCAGATGGCAATTCTTAAAGAACGTGCCCTGTCGCAGGGAAAGCGCATGTTGGTTGTTACCCCGTGTCCTGCCTTGGAGGCGGTCACGAAAGCCAGTGTACCGAATTCTAAAGCTTTGCACCCTCGGTGGATTCAGTGGGCTACATCCTTGACATCTCAGGATGTCACGTTTATTTTTGACGCCGCTTTACGCTTTACGGTCGCAGGAGTATTTACAGTATGAATTTGTTCATCCTGCTCCTTTAGCAATGCGGCCGTTGGAGGATTTCCATTGTATCATTTACACGGATGGTTCGGCGCAGGTTGCGCATGGCTCTAAACATGCCTACGTTTCCGCTTGCGCCATTGTGGTCGGTGCCATGGTGAACGATGAGTTCAAGTCCAGTGTCGTGCACACGCAAACACTAGGAGACTGCACCGCGCAATTAGCAGAGCTTCGTGCTCTTATGCTCGCATTGGAGTACGCTGATCCTTTTGTGACGACTTTAATCGTAAGTGATTCTTACTACTGTGTCCAGTCTTACAATGAGAACTTGTTCTTTTGGATTCAGAATGATTTTCGTGATTCCAAGGGTAGCACAATAAAACATAAAATGATCTGGGTCCGAGTGGCGGAACTTAAAGAGATACTGCCGCTCGTGTTTGTGATTCATACTCTCGGCCACCAGCGCGTGGGGGTCCACGCTGTTGGCAACTCGCTTGCTGATGAAGCAGCGAAGTCAGCGGTATCAAAATACTTAGTTGCAGCAGTCACAAGGTCCAAAAGCAAAATAGATGATGACATCTTGGCGGCTGTTGCTGCCACGGAGAAGGGAGGTAAATATCCTGCGGGGTTCCCTTCGAAGTACACATACCACTTAAGTCCCGATAAGGTTCCTTATGTGAAAATTCCTGAAGTTGGAGAGCGTCTAGTTCCCAACTCGGATCGCAGAGCTTCTCTGATTACAGCGGCTCATGAAGGTGTGGTGTCTGCGCATGCGGGCGTCTCAGCCACTGTATCCCAGCTACAACAGAGGTTCTGGTGGCGGGGACTGTACAAACAGACGCGCGATTATGTCCTTATGTGTGACATTTGTCAGCAGATCAAGCCTTCTACTGCTGCGCGTCCGCCTCAGACACAGTTGTACATCTCTAATAAACCACTTGGTTGTGTTTATTTGGATCACTGCGGTCCTTTTTCCTCTGATACTGCGTATAAATACATCTTAGTAGCAGTTGACTCATGCACACGCTTTGTATGGGTATGGCCGCATCGAAGCGCTGATTCGCGAACTGTCATTAAGGATTTGCGTGTCTTTGTGGGAATCTTTGCTTGTGGTGCTTTCCATTCGGACCAGGGTCCGGCTTTCGCCTCTAAGGCTTATAAGGATGCTATGGTTTCGTTGGGAGTACAGGTGAAGTTTTCAAGTCCCTACAGGCCTGAGGGCAATTCTGTAGTAGAGGGAATGAACAGCGACGTAAAGCAATCTTTGACAGCCCGTGTTATAGGCACTGGTAGAAACTGGCTGACCCACCTCTATGGCGTGCAGCGTGCGCTTAATAATCTCCCTAGAAGGTCTCTGGGTGGGCGGACCCCATACGAAATGCTCTTTGGTATCAAGATGTACGTCCCTGACCTTGATGGTGCAGACTGCCAGGCCCAGGCCGCGGCCTTTGACGTAGATGAACATTGCAATGTTTTACAGGATCTACAAAAGACCAGAGACAGTCTTGCAAAGGAACACTTGCCCTCCACGTCGGATGATGCGTTGCAGATCCCGGTAGTTGGCTGGCTACCCCAAGTTGGAGAACTGGTTCGAGAGAAGATCGATAACAAGAAAGAGTTTGGTCCCTCATATCGAGCGCCGGTTCGAGTCCTTGGAGTGAAGGGCACAAGAACAGTCATTTTACCACCACTTCCAGGTCGTAAAGAAAACAGATTTATTTCTATTGACAATGTCAAGACACACAGGGTGGCCGATTCTTCATAGCATGACACCGGCTGTATCCTGTCCTTCGATGGTGAGGCACTCTGTGCTGGCTATTACATCTGGTGCAGATCAGGAGGTGTCCCTCGAGATGCCTGCCATATCCAGTCCTTTATTAAATACTATTCCTGTTACTAACATTGATGAAGTGACATATGCAGATCCTGCTGATTTATCTATGTCCGATTTACATGCTCGTTTGGCTAACCAGTCCAGATTCTCTTTTGACTCTGATTCGGAACTTTCAAAGAAACCATCGACTATTGCAAAATATGCCACGTGGTTTAAAAAACATTTTTTAATTCCACCTTGGACATACATTTGGCTGATACTATTTTCATTTTATCTTTTTATGTCAATTGGTTTTGTGTTTTATTTTTTCCGCCTGATCGATGGCCATTATGTGAAAGAAAGAACAGGAATTCGGTACCTTAATGGAACATTGGCCCCTCTTTCCTCCTCACATTCAGCACACAGACTAAAGAGAGACTTACATTCAGTAGAGATTACTGCTTGGCCTGTCCTTGACGGGATTGTGTGGGATGCGGTTAGGTTTCAGATACATGGCCCCACAGAAGTTATTAATGTTCCTAATGTGCTTAGAGTAAACATGGGAGATGTGATTAAGCAAAATATTCGTTCTGATGATTGGGATCTTCAGGCCGTAGAAGCATTGTTCTCTGATTTGAAATATTATGCGGCCTTTGATGATGAGGATTTGTACTTAGATTCTGTCAATTATGGTGATTTGTTTTGTTACCAACATTATGGAAATCATTTCTTACACAAGACAAGTTCCAGGAGGGTTCCTGTGAATTACACTCAGTGGGAACATTGCCCTACTCCTTTACAGGGGAGCTCAAGTACATTTCTGGGAAAATACTCTTACTTTACAGATTTTAATCAATCAAATCCTGAGTCGTTTTATTTTAAAGTGAACCAGAAATTCATGCCCAAAGTTAGACTAACTGATACAAAATTGCTGTATTCAAAGTCCTTTCTAGAAAGGTTATCTGTGGATGGCTATGAGTTATGGAAGGATGCTATTGACCTTAAATCGGTTTGGGGTACCAAAGATTGGCAGGTACAAGGCACTGAGGCTTTGCATCGTGCATGTCTCATCCCGAATCACATGTTGTTTTTAGATTCTACTATTTCCCAAACAACATGTTTTGGATTGGCTACATCTAAAAAATTAAATACCCCTACTATCCCTGATTTGGAAGAATATTCAGGTTGGAGTAATTCCACTACATTATCCATCAGTGGGATACAAGCACTTTTGCAGAATTCCTCCTTTAATATTTCCAGTTTTGATCCAGATGGGTGGCTTTTGTGGCAAAGAAGCTCTGATTCTTGCCAACGTCGTTTTTTGGGTTTGTCTGAAGGTTTTACACACATCAGGCCAGATCCCAGGTTTGAAACAGATCACACTGTTACAACTTATTCAGTAGGCAAATTGTGTCAGAACTGGTTACAACATTCCACTTTGGCTGCAGTTAAACTGCATCTGTCCCAGTTGAATGAGAATATAGAGCTAAATGATTTTATAAAAGGCCCGACTAGGGGTAGGTCTAAACGCTTTATTTATGCTGTTTACAATGAAATTTGGAAATTTTCACAAGTTGAAGCAGCTAAACGCCTGAGGGCTATTGATCAAGCAAATTTGGAAAAAGTGCTTGCAGTGGTCGATAACAGTATTAACATGCTTTCTTCCAGAATTTACACATTGGATAATATTGTTTCTTCTGTTGTTGATATTGTACATGATGAAGTGTCCACGTTATACCATGGTCAAAATCAATTGCGTTCTGTAATGCAGTTTGCCTGGACTCTACAGACAATTAAGGCTGGTCGAGTTCCCTGGACCTCATTGAACGTTTCATCCCTTTTCGCCCCTTTTAATCTTACTGAAAAACAGCGCATGCTTTCAATGCGTGATGCATCATTTTCTTTGTTACATATTGAGAAGCTAGAATCCTTGCCTTTTTCTGTTGCTGAAACCACTACTGCCACGTGGCTTATTCATGGTTTAATTACATTACCATTTCCTTTATATAAATGTACTAACTGTATGCGGTATATTGCTATAGGACGATATGAACCACTAGGCAATGCATTCCTACATGAGGCATGGTCATTACCATACACATACAGATGTCTGAAGGATGGGAAAGAAGTGAATCTTAATGGTGAGGAATGCACACAGTCACCTGACCATTCATTAATATGCAGACACATTCAGTTACACGGTTCTTGTAATCAGGACCGCCCAAATTTAGCATGTGTTTTAAAAGGCACGCCAGTTCCAGCAGTGGTTCCCACATTCACATTATTAGCTAATGGTAGTTATTTGCTTTTAAACAACGAATTATGTTGTGGTTTATTAATTGGTGTGGCTTATGTGGTAACTGTATCAGAGCGTGTGGTGTGCTGCAAGAATGTTCTATACCCACCCACGCATGGGTCTTTAGATGTCTCCATCTGGCCACGGATTCCAACCTTGGAAGCAAAATTCAATGGTTTAAGCAGAATAAGGGCCCTTTTGTCTCAAAAACAAGTGACCCTGAGTTCGGCCCGGGAAACTTATGTCCTTCACATAGCTAACACCCGCACAGAGGTGCAGGCGCTTTTAAATACTGATTTGCCGTTTCATTTCTGCGAGCTGGTACACCAGATTTTTAATGCTTCTTCAACGACTGGGCTTGCACATTTTTTCAAGTTAGTAAGCAGTGGCCTCGTGACTACGTTTGAAAAAGTTTTTGGTATCATTCCCACGTTTTTCCACACTATTTTTTCGAGTTTGTTTGGTGGACTACCTGTGTTGCTGGCTGTAGCCGCAGGCATTCTGTTGGTGTTTTTCTTCATAAAACATGGATGCCCATCCTGCGCAAGACGCCGTTCAACGCCTCCTGACACTGTGCCGTAATCGGATGCTCAATTACTATGGAACATTGCCGCTTGCAGCATTAAGCACGGCCTATAGATTGTCATTTCGGTTCACCGACTTCACGTGTGTCCAACCTGTGTTTCACTGCCTGAGCTGCGAGTTCGATTGGGCCATTGATTTGTGCCTATGCTTGAGGACTGCTCCTGACGTCGATTTTGACCAACTAATGCGTCCCGTGGTGGCTCATGAGCTGATCTGTTCTGGCGAAAGAGTTATGGCCTTGGCAGCGATAAATGGAGTTTTGGGCCAATGGGAGATCTCTGCAGCGGCGGATGCCTTTCTGACACACAGCGATCTGGTGAACCCACCGAGTTGTCCTCTGGCGTTACAGGAGGATCCGATGCTGGAGGAGCACGTATGTTCTTTCCCATTGCTGAATTGGATTGCTGAACTATTTTCGGATGATGGCAGTGATTTCATACTGGAGGCTGTTGCAACTTTCTTTGCATATACTTTCCAATCATGACATGCCTGGGAGGAGTGCTTTGTTGTGAAATATGACTTTCCCCTCGCTGAATTGGAGGGATGGACTGTGTTCAGCTGATGGAGAATTCAATCACGTGATGTCGCTGAGGATAACGTCAATGTGGCACATGACTTTGGATATCGGATAAGTGCCTTGTTTTTTCTCTTACAGACATTTGGATTGATGCGGCCTGGTCCTACATTTCATATTTTTGAGACCTGGCGAATAACTTTTGGTTCGAAAGTTTTGTTTTTATTTTTAGACTTGAGGCCACTGTAGGCATTCATACATATTCATTCATACATATTTTTAGCTTATTTTAGCTCAAGATTATTGAACTTTGCTTTCAATTTTTGTATCTGATTTAGTATTGCCTTTTCCCTTATGTTTGACGGTGCTCGGACCAATGGGGGGGTGTCATATGGATACTTCGTTACATATATTGCGTTAAGTTAGCATGAGTGCATTACATGTTTAAACAGCCTTTTTTCCTTCGGCTTCAGTTTTGCACACGACACATACTTGTTGTTGTCGCTTTCACCCTAGAAGCGGTGAGGTGGTTTATTTGAGAATAATATGTTATTTCTATGCTATCAGCTTTGCCTGGTACACTTGGTACAACTGTCTGCACACTGAGAGCTGCACACTCTAAAATTAACCTAACACAAGGTTGCTGGGAGGCCTGATCCTCGCACCACATTAGACATAACACAAATAATGTTGATGCCAACATTTTGGGCTCTACGCGGGTTTAAGATAGAGTTACACGGAATGAACGTAGACACTTGGTGCTGCGCATGAAGAGAGCTGGTAGCTGTTGATGTGATCTGCTCCTACTGACATTGAGAGGTATGGGGCCGCCCTGCTAAAGCCCGAATGAGACCTTCTTAGATATAAACTAATATGCTAGATAGGGTGCGCGAAATATAGGTGATATAGATTTCTATAGATTTTGCATTATAACATGCTAGCACCTTTTGCTTACTATGGATTAGTGACTATGCTGCTGACTCTGATTTTTATAATCTGCATTTTGGTATTATACAAGATACTGCGTTTGAGAACTTTGCATTGAATAATAAATATTTCAAACTTGCACTTGTGTTCTTTGACTCTCAGTTTTGGTTTGAAATGATTATATAACGAAAGAGTGTTCATGTGTTCCACGATTCCTGAGGTATTCTAAAGATCATGTTCTGGTTTGTCTAAGACATGGATCATTCCATAATGATCCATGAGACACTGTAGCTAGCTAGGTAAGGGGATTTCTGACACTGAGATGAGTTTTGGATCATCCTAACTCACTGAGGTTCTAGATCTCTATGCACAGTTCTGTGGGAGAACGGAAACCCTGCTACAATGCATCATAAACTGGTGACAACAATTTTACAAATAGTTACTTGCATTTGAAATGTAAAATGTATTACCATTATTCTTATTAACAGTCTTCTCCAACGGCCTGTACCTGTTCCTTTCTCTTTATGTTGTTTGCTGCCCCTAGAGAGCACCTATGGGGGCTCGGTAAGACAGAAGAATCAGTCAGGCTGAAGTCAGTTGAGGCTGAAATGTGCTGCACTGTCTCTAGGGCTAACAGCAGCGCAGAGCAAAGGTCGCTTAGCTAACAGCTCCCTGAGCCGTCTGTACCATTCTCGGGGCACTGCCGTATGATCAATTAGACTGAGATCTTATGAGTAAAAATTCCCACCTCAGTGCTTGGCTTTCTGCTGCTAGGGTTTCAGCCGGCTGCATGCCACCCGTGTGTGTTAAATCTGGTGCTCTAAATGGGCAGGTACTGTCTGGTACTGAGTACCTACACGTCTTTCATTTGAAAGGGAGAGTACCTGCACTTCTCAGTACTGCTACAAGACATTTAATGGGAGAGTGCCTGCACTTCTCAGCACTCTGCTACACATGGACGTCAATTCACCAAAACGCCTGGAGTAGCAGAAGTGACATTGCACACCATTTGACCTTTACTTTAACTCACACACACATGCTTACACATATTAACACATTCACACACTTCACACATAAACACACTCTCACCCGCAAGCATGCATGCAACATATATTTCACAGCATTTTTAACTTACCTTAGTTTCCAGATAGTGTCATATTCCAGCTAATGTACTCCATTTTTATTACACTAATAGTGAATAATATTATTCACTATTTGTATAATATATTTTTTCTTACAAAAACCAGGCAAATGGAGCTCCAACCAGCGTCCATTAGGAAGAGCTACCCCTGTGTTCCAGGCACTGATGTTGCCACCTCTGAGCCAGGGGTCGCAAAAGCAGTGCCAGGGGTAGCGAGGGAAACGCTAGGGGTCGCAGCTGAGTCCCCTGGCGACCCTTACATTACCTCCATGCTGCTACAATACATTTAATGGAAGATTACCAGTTCTAAGCCGCAAACAGGTACTCTAAATAGTGAGTGCCTGCCTTCTATCGTTCCATTTAATGATGGAGGTTGAAGCTCAGGGCTCATCAGACTCCTGAGCACTTTAAGTTTTATCACTGGGCCAATCGTAGTTAAAAGTGCATGGGGGCGCGAACTGTAGCACAGCAACTGAATTTAGATGGGGTGGGAGCAGGGGAGTAGCTTGGTCAGTCATGGGGGGTGTGGGAGCTTCAGATTTTTTGACAATCACGCTGGCATATCGTATAAATTATTGTATGGGAAGCACCACATGAGGGGGCTTAAGGGCTAGTGGGAAGGGAAAGGAGTGCGGATTCTGAGGGGTACCTAAAACACAGTGTGTGGTCAAATAACCATGTTTTCAGACCTTCAAAACAGAGATATGTGTGTGTGCATGTTTTTTGTGTGAGTATTTAAAAATCCCAGATGAAATCCAGCAGACACCCTAGCATGCCCAACTGAAAGCTCCTGGACCCAACTATCTCTTAAATAATGCATTTCTTGGGGGATTTAACACCTCAAACACCCGCCCCCCCCCCTCGAAGCTATGCCCCTGGGTGGGAGTGATGGATAGTGCATAAATCTGTCAAAGACTGATGTTATGGTGAGGCCCTGCAAGGCTCTTCAGCTTTCACATGGGAATCACTGGCCGGTGCTGCCCATGTCCCTGACACTGGCGGACTATGACCCTATGGAGGAGGAAACCTGAAATTCTACATGATGGGCGGCTTTACGCTTGCACCCTGGCACAGAATCCTTACATTTGAATGTGATGGCAGTGTTGGGTCAGGTGATGGTAAACTCCTTTGCAGTCAACAGGGCGGGAGTTTAAGACACTTTGTCACTGCATTTGCACGTAGTTGCCATGTCCATCCAATAGGATTGCAACACAAGCACTCTTTAGGTGAAAAAACACAACTTCTACTCAATCAAAGCCTGTGCTCTTGGCACCCTACATGTGGGCGGGGCCAAATTCCTCTCTCTTGATGGCTCTGACATACTTGTTTGATGACAGCTGTGGTGCCAGACCATAAAAAGAGGGGATACAGCGGTTAATGAGGGTTCTTCGCAGGAGTGTCAACTGCAGCATTACAAGATCTCAGTGCTGCTTTTCCCCTAGTAGTATGGAACTTGTAGTCCTGGTTTTATCATGGGATAAATAAGACTACATGTCCCAGAATTCTAAGAAAAACCAGGAGTGGTGTACCTAGTCATGCTTTGACCTGGGAAACGTGGCATCTATGCACATGTATCTAAACGAGACCTGAACTGCCTCTGAAAGAATGGACTACGCCTGGAAGTGAGTTACTCCATGATGTTTTGTAGTAAAGGGTGGCAGTGGGAACAATGTGGGATGGGCAGAGTTTCTCCACTCCTGGTACCTGCCCAGAACTCTGTATTGTAGTTCCTATTTTCCCTATAGGCCCTGCGCATTGGAATAACATAAACAGTAGTATAGACGTGGAAGTGCGGTCTTCCAGGTATCTACTGACTATGCTAAACTTAATTGGGTTTGTTACCAACTAGCTCAGAGGTCACTGGAAACTTTCTTGACTGAATAGGAAGTGATCAGATTCCCTGGTACAGACAAGAAGGGATTCAGTTTTCCAACAACCGCATAAACATGACAACTTTGCTCCTTAGAATAAGAGTCAATCTCTAGAGTCGTGTGAAACAATAGACAGTTATTTTACTCTGTCAGTTGTGCAGATTACTTTCACCATTATGCAGAGAATAGAGAGACGGGCGTTTTCAATAAAAGGTATTATTTATTGAACAGTCTTTCTTCTCATGCAAGAGAAATGAATTGCCACAATTGCAAGACTAGTTATTATAAAAAGTGCGTACAGTAAAAAGAGGATTGCGAAATAATACTGTAAAAGCATTGATATGGTTTCTTAGCCATACAATGATTAAAATGAATACAGCGTCTCTCTCAGTGCGTTAAGGAGGAGGAAGGGCAGCGCCCATGGGCTGCTTACATCTGCTGGGCTCTGCAAAGGACAGCTGTTCTGCTCCTATGTTCACCACACCATCGCTATCATCGATGTCGCCGCGTTTGCTTAAGGCAACGTTGGTAATATTTATACCTGAAAGGTGCCTTGTTTGACGTAAGTTTTTGGACATAAGACGTTAATAAAGATGTCACTAGGAAGTTATCGTCCTTTAAGTGCTCATTAGCATTCTATTACTAATCAAAACATAGCAAGCGGGGCTTTCCCAGGTTGCTGAGTTTTATCTTGTTGAAGAACTCTGAGTGTAATCTAGGAATCTTAGATAGTGGCTTCTGCTGTGTCATGTACTGTAATGAGCTGCAGAGGCGAGTTTCAGAAATATGGCTGAAATATGGCTCTGATAGTTTTATGCCATTCATTATAGGGGTATGAATGGATTATATCCGTAAAGGGGCATAAGGTCACAGTATTGATCGGGGTCCTAGATTAGAACACGACACCCACTCCACGAATTTATGTCCATCAAATTACTAAAAACTAAAGCAATAAGATGCATGTGTAACATTACCCACCCCAAAATACATATTTGCATTTGAAATGGCGTATTTTGAAATACATGAAAATATAGGTACTGTACGTCTTTAAGCATAGAAATCATTCAAAATTATAGCATATGTAACCAGTGAACGATTTTGCGAAAAATTACACATGAAATATCTCTTTATACAGAAAAGAATGGCGAGATATTTCATCACATATAAATGCATTTGCTGTAACATGTGCTAGAGGCTGATGTAAAGTTATTATGTCTCTAGGTTTACCTAAAAATAGAAGTTCTGTTCTTTATGAATAGTTCTACTTTAAGCAAATAATTTGTGCCAGAAAAAAGGTAAATATTTTGAAAAATAGTTCAATTAAAAAAAAAAAAAATCTTGGTGAGCTGGGGAATAGAGTTCCAACGCTTTTCAGTAGTTTTTGTTGATCAAAACTGAAGGCCGAATTCAGAGTTCATGGGAACGCTGTGTGTTGGAATGCTTTTCAAAAGTTATTGTTTCTGTTCAGGGGAGAACATCATATCAGACAGGCTCTCAAAAAATTGGTCTACAAAATCAGGTGACAGTTCGACCAAGTTCGATAACGCTGTAACTTGGCAGGTGTGAGAATGATTGCTATCATCAAAGTCTGGATCAGCAATGCTCACAGAGGGTCGTACATGGGTGATGTCGCTTTTATTTCTCGCTCCACTGTTACCACCTAGTCGTGGCACAGGAGTCTCAACGAAGCTGGGGACAACACAATGCGTGAGCCGTTACAGGACTTAGCAAAGTATCGATATCCATTGGTACTGCTGATGGAAGTGCAAGACAGGTGTCCAACACGCACTCATCTCCGCATAGCATACATCGAAGCACAGGTAAGATGCAGGTCTGCCATATAGGTCTGAGTGAAAGAAACCAGGTCATGTTCAGATCTCTCAGCCTGGCCAATCCAAGGACTCTAGTTATTCGGTCCCGGTAGCGTATTGCTAGTATCGTTTCTTCCATCCCTGCCGGAGTCATGTCTGTATTTTGGCTTGCCATATCGGAGCAGGAGGGTCAAAAATAAAATGCCTGCTACAAGTCCCAAAAGTAGGGGTATGCCGCCAAAGACTGAATGGACAAAATTGGGAATGATTCCCAGAATTGCTTTGAATGGTGTTAACAGTCCCGAAAAAAATCATCTTAAATATGCCTGGGATACCTACGGCATCTGACATGTTTAGAATTTGGCAAAGCACTTCTGTGAAATGCACGGGGCAATTTGTTGATAAAGGTCATGTATCTCCAAAGCCGTCCTTGCAACTTGGAGATCATACGTCTCTTTTGATGACGTGATGGGCACTGTTGTCTGCAAAAGCACAGACTCCATTCTGCTTAAAGTATCAATTCGTATAGAAGAGACATTCAAACAAGGCCATATGGGAGTCTCGGAGTCTCCAGGGCCGTTTGGAAACAATGCTAGCATACAGCATTTGACCATGGAAGTTACTTGTGCGAGATATGCTTTCCCTGGCAAAAGGCAACAACAGCTGTGATCCGTTATTAGAATGTAACTCCCGTTCGAGAGTTGCCTAAAGAAAGGCTCTATCTGCGTTGCAGGTGTGACATGTTGGTGGCATGAAAGGTTGAGTGAAGTTCTTTCACAGGCCCCGTGTAAATTAATACCCTGGCACAAAAGTATACCGCTTAGTGAATGTTTGCAGTTTTCACCACTAAGAAATACATTTTTGTTGCTGTCACTATAGCATGTGTGTGTGTATGGTAATTTCCATGTTGACTTAATGTACCCTTTAACCAAAAGTTCATACTGGCCAGTCGGTATGTATTCAAGGCAATTTTTAAATCGGAAAGTTGTTATCGGAATTGTGATAATCCCGTGTATTATCCATTCAATGACAGGACTTTCTGACATTGTCAATGGTAATCTCTCAAGTTTTTTGATGCTCAGGATTGTATAGTCTGCTCCTTTCTGTGCCAAGCTGATTTGCTTATCAGTAAGGTTAAAGATGGAAAATAATGACGTTGTGTTGATTAAACGCCAAGGCACATAGCCTGAACGAAGATTTTGTAGCGTCCAGCCTAACTGTACAATAGAACGCAATTGTGACTGGCCATGCTGTAACATTAGCAAGTCTTTGTCTATTATATCTATGGCAGATGATACAATACTGTCCAGTGAATCTATTCTGGAGGACAGAGTCATTAACCCATTGTCCACTACAGAAAGTGATTTTTCCAAATTAATACAATCAATTTCTCGTATTTTTTCAGCATTTTCAATTTGTGTGACTTTCCAAGCCTCGTTGTAAGCCGCATATATACTGGTCGCTATGAAACGTTTTTGACGCTGTTTGCGTGGTCCCAGAATGAAATCGCGCAAATCAGCACCATCTTTAAGTAAAGATAAGTGTTGCTTAATTTCTGCCAGTGTGGATGTTTCTAGCCATTCGAGGCAGAGTTTCCCTACACTGTATGTTGTTATTATCCCTGGATGTTGTCTCTGGGAGTATCTAGGGTCTGGGCTGTTCATTGCTAACCCCTGTGTTTTATTCAGGAATCTATCTTGACAGTTGTTCGTGTCAGTAGGCCAGATTAACCACTTTTTCCAATCAGGATGTGTTCTGTTTAGATGTAAAATTTTAGATACGTCTATTTCAATATCTGTAGTTGCATTATCAGGAATTGGCTTTGGAATAGACGGTTTGTTAAGGTCTTTAATCTTTGCTAGGCCAAGACAGGTTGTTTGGTGAATTGTGTCATTTAAGAACATTATTTGTTCTGGGATCATGCAGGCTCGAAATAATGCTTCTAGGCCTTGTACCTGCCAATCTTTTGTACCCCAGATTGTTTTTGTTTCAATGTTATTTCTCCAAAAATCAAAACCAAATGTCATCATTTTTTCATAAAATGCTTCTGAATATATCAATTTAGTATTTGTCAGCATTGTTTTCAACCCTGTTTTATCCAACAGTTTATAATAAAACGTTTCTGCATTACTTGTTTTAAACCCTGAGAAGTACTGGAATTTCTCATAGAATGTTTTAGAACTGCTTTTAGGTGGAGTAGCACAATGTTCCCATTGGTTATATTTAAAAACATTTCTAGGTTGTGCAGATTTATGTAAGTAATGGTCTCCGTAATGTGAGAAGCAATACATTTGTTCATAACTAGACGAACCTTGTAAATAATCATGTTCTGTAAATCTTGCTGACAACACTAAATCAGACATCATATTATTAATACTTTCAAAATCCCAATCATCAGAAAATGTACTTGGTTTTGCAAAGTCACTTAAGGAAACCTTGAACTGGTGAGGATATTTCAGGATTTCGACCGGACCATATACTTCATTGTCAGTTTTGTCCCATACTACCCCACCGGGTATTGGAATGGCTGTGACATTTACTGTTGATAGTTCTCTTTTCTTCACGTGGGATGATCTGTGTGGTTTGAGCACTAAGTTGATGTTCTGACTTGCTTTGTCCATTGAACTGTATTAAACTTTCCTAAAATTAAAACTAAAATTAGGCATAGTAGGAGTATAAGTACCCCTGAGTTTATCCAATGCTCAATCAATGGTGCATCCAGATATACTTCTTTGATTTGATGAAAGAGTTCTGTTGCTTTTTCTTTAAAAGTCTTTGTTTCTGGCATCACTTCGGGGTCGTTTTGAGAAAAGGTGTCGAAATTGATGAAGTAGCCAGAGGCAGTTCTGTCAATTGTTGGAATTGCTTTCTCAATTTGTCTTTCGGTAGCACATTCTGATGCCACGTCATTGTAGACTGGTGTTTCATGACGAACTGTTTCAATCTGTGTTCCAAGTGGCACGAGTTCCATGGCATTATTGCATAGTCCCTCTCTGTGCACTGCAGGTTTATCAAATGTGATTAATCTTTCAGTTTGAACCTCTTGGATTGTTGCAAGTTTGGGTATTCTGTTGTTTCTCGGGAGTCCACTGGGCCTACTGTTGATTATAGGCCACATGCTTGTGGTTTTACCCGGTCGATTGATACAACTCGGTTCTCCTTTTTACCAGCAAGGGGAGGTAGTACTACTGATCTTGTTCCGTTGATTGCCAAGACAGGTACTGCTTTTCTGTAAGAAGGCCCAAATTCCTTCTTCACCGCTATTTTTTCTCTGACTAGATCCCCAATCTTTGGAATCCAGACAGGCCTTGCTGGGGCTGGTGGTGCCTCATCAGTGGTAGCTGGCTGTTGCTTTAACTTTATGTTGCTTAAGGATTTTCTTATTTCATTCAAGTCCTGTAAAACAGCCAAATGATCTTTGATGTCAAAGTCTTTATTCTTATCTTCCACCACTGATACCTGACTATCTAAGTCCTGAATGTGCATTCTAGTTCCGAACAATAGTTCGTATGGGCTGAAACCTTTTAGAGAATTTCTTGGCAAATTGTTAAGACTGAGCTGGACACTTATTAAATGTTTGACCCACCCATCACCCGAACCTAATACCTTCGCTGTTATAGATTGCTTTATGTCCCGGTTTTTTCTTTCCACTACACTGTTCCCTTCGGGGTGTGATGGACAAGAGCATCGCAACCCAACGCCCATACTGGCCATGGCCTCCTTATAAGCGGGAGAGTTGAAAGCAGGACCCTGGTCAGAATGGAACATGGCAATTGCGTATGTGCCGGTAAAGACTCGCAGATCTTTTATAACCGTTCTGGCGTCAGCCGAGCGCTGGGGCCACATTTTTTAAGTGAATGTAGTCTTAAATGATATACAATGGGACGCATTTCTCTTGTTTGATTATACGTATAGATCGCCTTATGCTTTCTACTAGGGTTCCTGACACTACGCTGGCCGGTTCTCCACTGCGATCTCTGTTGCAGTCTTCACAATTTTTTGCAAAATAATGAATATCTACGCTCATTCCCGGACACCAGTACTCTGATTGTAATTCTTTCAGAGAGTCCCTGATTGTTTGGTGTCTCAGACCCAACCCCATATGTGCTTCCTGTACTAGGAAGCCTCTCCTGTTCATGTTTGGAATTACCCTATCCCCCACTCCAGGAATTCAAGCAAAAGGAACGGAGTTTGCATCTATTACGTATGCATAATTGAGTGGATAGTTCACGGGTAGTGCTGCACAGTCGCCTTTTAAGGACGTTTTTACTGCCAGCATAGTTTCCCCATCTATGTATTTTTCTGAACGCTTTTTTGTGGCTGCGGAAGCCGGTTTAGTTGCTTCCGCTGTGGCTGTATTAGCCAATGAATTCCCTGCAACGTGAACGCCATCACGTTGATGACTCAGAGTGTGTATCACGTGAGTCTTTTGTAGCTCTTTCTGTAAAAGAACTACCTGTTTCCAAAGAATTTTATGCTTGATTGTGGCACCTGTGTCATCTTTGTAATCATTTTGAATCCAGCTATGCAACTTATTGTTGTAAGAGTTGACGCAGAAATGCGAATCGCACACGATTAGTGTCGGGAATTCACGTTCTGCATTTTCACGCGCCATCTTTAAAGATCTA
The DNA here is from genome assembly GCF_964263255.1 of Lissotriton vulgaris. Taxonomy (NCBI): domain Eukaryota; kingdom Metazoa; phylum Chordata; class Amphibia; order Caudata; family Salamandridae; genus Lissotriton; species Lissotriton vulgaris. Next base: position 167,268,712 of record NC_141691.1, on the reverse strand, counting down.
ATTTCAGCTCTCTGAGCCGAACATTTTCTCAACGATTCAGTTTTTGTTATTTTCGGTCTGAATTTACCGCACAGCCAACAACCTTTAACAATCGCACAGGCTGCATCATAGGATTCGTTTTCTACATTGTAGTGCTGTACAAATCTGTCTGTGTAGATTATACAGGAGTATTGTGGGAGAGGCAGAAGTTTGATTGGCAGAGGATATTCTTCTTCATAAGTCAAATCATTCAGTTTTTCAAATTGCGGAGCAAAATAGTATTTCACATCTTCTGCGCCAAGAGAATTTACACACTGTATCCATTTCGGATCCAGTGACACTGTAGGCAGGTTTACTGGGCTGAATAGCGCCTCGAAGGCGGATTCCGCTGTGAGGACATTGATCCTCTTGCCATGTGCTAGTTCTCGTTCATTCGCTAATGCAGTTTCTACTGTTTTCACAGTATTTTCTGTGGGACTGAATGTTTTTTCTGCTTGTGTGTACAAGTGTGATTTGTAAGCCATTGGTACCTTTTCTCCCTCATTAGAGGTCAGGTACGTGAATCCGCATCTTCCTGGGATGACTCGGATTACTAGGTTGCGTTTGTTATCACGTGTTTCTAATTTAGTTTTACCGAAATTCAGGAAGCCTAGAATCGATTGTAAGTTCTTCAGCGTTTTCGGTGCTTGGAGTACAGCGCACTTCTCTAAGAAGTTGTCCGCTAGGCTTTTTCCTTCACTTGATAATTCGTATCCTAAAAATAATACTGTCAGATGGGCGATTCGAGACATTTTAAAGTTGAATTTGTAACCCTCTGCTGCGAACCCAAGTATAATGGTGTTCACTCTTTTCAAGTGGGTATCCAAGTCGTCGTCTGTTAGATAGATGTCATCGACATAAGATAATGCCTCATCATCATACATTTGTAGTAACTCTGTTACTCTGGCTGAGAATAGTCCTGGGCTGTTCTTGAATCCCTGTGGGAGCCTACAGAAATTTTTCTGTGACCCCATTACTGAGAAAGCGGTCAAATATCTGCTTTCTGGTGCAATATTTTGACAAAAGAAACCATTAGATATGTCTAATGTCGTTTTATATTTTTTACGAACTATGTTATTCATTAGTGCAGCACTATGCGAATTTTGTACTGCAAATGTTTTGCAACATGCGTTAAGGTGTCTGTAGTCCAAAACTAGACGATATGAATTGTCTGGTTTGGAGACAGGAAACAAAGGATTGTTCATTTGAGAGGTGGATGTTTCAATCACCCCCTGGTATTCAAGTTGATCTAAAATCTCCCTGACTTGTTTTTTAGCTTCTTGCTTAATGGGATACTGCCTTTGTGCAGTTGGTCGAATTTGTAACTGGATTTGTGAGGAGGAGAGTCCTCATCCCATCCTACATGATTTTTATATAATGCTGGTGCCTGGGCCACTGACCATTTCCTTGCATATATATATTTAGTGTGAATCGGAATGTGATTCGAGAAGGCAGGCATAATCATTTCTTCGCCACGAGGGCACTCCCTGACAAACTCTGGGGGCCAGTCTTTTTCAGTTAACAGGATGTCATAACCTTTTGAGAGTTTCTCCCAAACTAGACCACTTATTTTCCTAGTCTTATCACCCTCTATACGCAGTGTTATTTCGTATATCTTATGGGGCTCGCTAACTCTGGTGTCGGCAGTTTCTACTTGAATGTATTCATTCGTGTCCACTGTCTCCAGATGACTCATCAGGATCTTGCCAGCTATACTGATTTCTGCTGCACCGTCTAACATTGTCTGTGCCCACTCCCCGTTTTTCAACTGTGTCCTCAGTATTCTCGGCATGTTCGATTACTCTAATACTGGCTCCCTTCTTTCTTGGAAACTGAGATTTTTTACTTTGAGCAGGTTCCTTGTCTTTGGACTTGGTGTGCTCTCCTGGGTCTGACCGTCCTCTTCTTTCCGATTTCTGCAAAAAAGATCGAGAGGGACGTGTATCAATACTTTGATATCTATCAGGCTTCTTCAAATTATCCCTATTTCTAAGGTTATATCTTTTCTCAGAGGGCTCCCTCTGGGGAGACTGGTGTTCTCGAGTCGGAGTTCTTTCCCTCCGTCGAGGAGACCTTCCTCTGGACTGGAAAACTTTTTCCTTGGGAGTGGATTGTTTATTTCCATCCCAGCTCTTTTTAGGAGTGTTTGAATTATTTTTAATAAATAATTTTTCAGGATTTTCGAGCAGTTTGGGCTTTACTGGTTTTCCACCCAAGCTGTCTCTACCTAGTTCTTCATAACATTTTTCTATAATTCTGGCAAGCTCAATTGGTTGATCTGTTATATCTGTTTCCTTCAACTTCTGGCGGATCGCCACAGATGCTGCTTCTCCTTTTATATTGGCTAGTAATATAGCCGAGACCTGCTTGAAGTCTTTCAGTAATTTCATACCAAGAGTTAAAGCAGGTTCTGGACCGTATTCATTCTGAATCTGTTTTAGCACATCTGGTATTACCGCCATTGACGGAACACCATGCGTTTTCGTGTAAATGGAAGGAAAGACTGTACCCCAAGTGTTACAGTCCTCCACGTGTGGTGCGACCCCCATTGGAAGGCAGATTGTCAGGATTCCGTGTTTCTCAATAGGGGTAGTATTCGGAAATACTGCCTCTATTTGAGTAATTTCCTGCGCTAACCAGAAAGGAATTTGTTCCCGTTTTATGGGTGTTTTACCAAGACATGATTGTATGTTCTGTGGTGTAATTTTATTTGTGTTCCCCTGATGAGAGGTCAGCTGTGGAATATTAACAGCTGTTTGGACTGTTGCAGTCCGCATTACATATTGGACTAATTGTCTATGTATTTTGATTAAAGTTTTTAGCTGTGCTAAAAGTTCTTCTTTCAACATTTTTGCAATGTCCGAATGTGGTGTGTAGCTGGCTAGAACCGGCCACGTTGCTCCTGGTCTACCTAGTGGACCGAGCCTGGTAATATGATCATTATGTTTTAGGGTGCCTTTAAACCAGAGCAGATGCTCTTGGAATTTTAATGTGATTTCAATCTCCTCGAAAGGAGCGTACTCTTCCGGTGGATCCCCTATTTTGTAATAGTGGAACTCGTGTGTTGCGGTGTTTGCCGCTGGAAATTTTATCCAAGAATAGAATACCTCTGTCTGACGATATTCGTGTGCCTCTATCACAAAGACGACTCTGCCAACTAGCTCAGAGGTCACTGGAAACTTTCTTGACTGAATAGGAAGTGATCAGCTACCCTGGTACAGACAAGAAGGGATTCAGTTTTCCAACAACCGCATAAACATGACAACTTTGCTCCTTAGAATAAGAGTCAATCTCTAGAGTCGTGTGAAACAATAGACAGTTATTTTACTCAGTCAGTTGTGCAGATTGCTTTCACCATTATGCAGAGAATAGAGAGACGGGCGTTTTCAATAAAAGGTATTATTTATTGAACAGTCTTTCTTCTCATGCAAGAGAAATGAATTGCCACAATTGCAAGACTAGTTATTATAAAAAGTGCGTACAGTAAAAAGAGGATTGCGAAATAATACTGTAAAAGCATTGATATGGTTTCTTAGCCATACAATGATTAAAATGAATAAAATATAAACATTCATATATACATTTAGCTAACGTACTCAACTGGTGCTTCTAACTACGCCTACCCCAGTGTACCTGACCTAAGCCTAATACTTGGGAGGGAGTAAGTAAGTAGCAGTTTAGTTTAAGTTGGTTTTGCCAAGGTTTGCTTCAAGAATTCTCTCTAAGGGTTTAGTCAACACCATACCTCTGGAATAGAATGTTGGAGGTCTTGTATCTCCTCTCAGGACTCGATATCCCAGTCACTCGCAAGAGTAGGCTGGAAACGCCGGAGCTGGATTTTCTCGGCAAGAGAAAAGACAGCTTCTCTCTCAGCGCGTCAAGGAGGAGGAGGGGCAGCGTCCATGGGCTGCTTGCATCTGCTGGGCTCTGCAAGGGACAGCTGTTCTGCTCCTGTGTTCACCACACCATCGCTATCATCGATGTCGCCGCGTTTGCTTAAGGCAACGTTGGTAATATTTATACCTGAAAGGTGCCTTGTTTTACGTAAGTTTTTGGACATAAGACGTCAATAAAGATGTCACTAGGAAGTGATCGTCCTTTCAGTGCTCATTAGAGTTCTATTACTAATCAAAACATAGCAAGCGGGGCTTTCCCAGGTTGCTGAGTTTTATCTTGTTGAAGAACTCGGAGTGTAATCTAGGAATCTTAGATAGTGGCTTCTGCTGTGTCATGTACTGTAATGAGCTGCAGAGGCGAGTTTCGGAAATATGGCTGAAATATGGCTCTGATCGTTTTATGCCATTATAGGGGTATGAATGGATTATATCCGTATGGGGGCATAAGGTCACAGTATTGAACGGGGTCCTAGATTAGAACACAACAACTCCAGTTCCTCTGGTGACTCCTGCACCGGGCAGGAAGCAGGAGGGTCGGCATGCAAGCAAAGCAACAAGGAGCTGATTCAATTCTCTTTCTCCATGGACCTTCTGAGCTCCACCCAGTCACATTACCAGAGGGCATAGGAAAAACTACTTCTGCAATGGAAAAAGACCTGCAAACAAGACACCAGGACATACCTACCGGAAGTGTGAGTGCCAACAGAGCAGGAACGCTGGAATGACCTGCTAGGAACAAAAACAAATACAATTAATATACTAAACACAATTAGTGTCAAATGCCTTCCCTGGCGGGTACATATTGTAATTAATAACTGCTTGTAACTTATTTGTAAAGTTTTCACATATTGGCACCATTCTGCAGCACTGGAATTCTGTTTGGTGTTGGCCCCAACTGACCCCGTGCTGTTCCGTGATTATCACAATCATAGACATGCAAACGAGAGAAATGCGTTTCTTTGAAATTTGGTAATAAACGTGGTGCACGGATTTCAGTTTAGGAGTAGGCGCACGGTTAGTTTCAGAGTAAGAATTTCAGTGTGGTGAATGTGAGGATTAGAACAGGGTCACGGTGAGAGTTAGAAAGAGTTATGGCTCAGGATAGGAACAGAGTGAGGGTAGGGGTAAAGGCCAGGGTTTGGATAGAGTCAGGAGCCTATTAGTATCAGGCCAATGATTAGAGCTTGGGGTTGGGAAGAGGGTCAGGTTAAGGCAATGTTCTGACCGCGCTTCAAAGCAGGTTAGATTAAGGGCTCCTGGAAGATGAAGGTTTAGATTTTTAGGCGTTTGTAAAATGTCTTTTGTAAAATATACAAACATTTTCAGAAGTTAGATATCATGTAAAAACAAAATATTTTATTGACCTTAAACAATTTTCATCTACAATCTACTGAAATTCCAATGACATAGAGTCAGCTTGAAATGCCTCTTGGAGGGGCACAGTCCTCTCTCAACAGGAGTGAGTGTAGTCATCCTGGTCTCGTGAATGTGCCTATTTTCTTTAAAGTGACTGGTCTTTACGACCTTTTGAAGACTGGGAGAGTGCTTTATTCTATAGGCTTGGACTCGAGACACTCTGGAGTTTTGGTCTCAGTAATCTTCTCAGTGTCTCGTACCTAAATCTAACACAAGGAGATGATGGACGTAGCTCTGAAACTTTTCAGACACTCACCCCCAGTCACAGATCTGGGTTGACTCCATCATTGTTCTTTAGCTCACTTTTCCACCTCAGATCAGACCCAGTATGTGCAAATCAGTCTTGACCCTGTGCCTCATGGGAACAGTCCAGCCCGAACTGCCAAGCCAGGTCTTCCCTAGACCGGAAACAAGCATCCTGGGACCGGTTTCGGGGTAACACCACTCATCAGCCGAACTAGCTTGAATCCAGTGGCAAAGTGAGCAAGGGACCCACATCTGGGCATATCCTGCCAACTTAGGGTGAACAAGGCACACATGAGAAGATGAGTCTTACTTAAATCTGTCAGATTCACGTTTGCCAGACTTCAAGTTGTAGCCAGTAGTATAATGGCCAATATTTTGAAACACAGCCCCCATCGCTTTGAAGACAATGTACACTATGTTAAATTCTCTAAGCCACCAGGAGCTAGTGGATCCCTTCCAGAGCACTTCGGCTTGCATTCTCTGGAGTGTCTGGCTTTCTTTCTCCAGGCACCTAGCATGGATTATGTTGAAGCAGCCTAGCAGAGAAATCAAAAAGATCCTAAGTAAATCTGGTGCAGTAGCTCACCTTTAGGAGAGGAAAGATCTGTATCAGCATCCTGAGTTGGCAGTTGGTATTCTTTCAGCTGTGCCAGGGAAAGAGTAGCTCCCAGATCATCTGCAAATATTCAGAATATGATTCAGAATATAGCCAAGATATGACCTCGACAAGTGACCTCATATAGATACTGAAAAATAGTGGTGACAGTGGGACGTCATGATGGAGACCATCAAGTTCAGCATATTTCTGTAGGGCCCAATGTCTTGGGAGTGGGGACGGCCTCCATACTGAGAAAATAGTGGGTGGACTCCGTGTACCTGCATGTACCCCCAACTTGTGCCCTGTATATTACCATCAGTTAGGGTTACGGGGGGCAATACTTGCCCTGCCCCTGGTGCTGCCAAACCGCGCTACTCAGCTGCCTCAGCATTCGGTAGCACAAGTCAGACGGATCCTAAGATAAAACATTGGGCACCTGCACATATTTATCTATTTATTTTCCAAATGAAGTGATGAATATAAAGCAGAAGCGTAGCTTGATCCAGCAGCAAGAAGTGTTGCCTGTTGAGAAGGAAAAGGGACTCATTTAAGTAGGAGAGATCTTGGCTTTAAGGGAAACACAAGAATGAGAGAGTGGCGGCCCTGACCCTGCTCCATGGTAGGTTGGAATGTTTTTGCGGCTTGCAAAGGCTATCATTTTGACATTGGGTCATCCTGTTGCATTTAAAGAGGCTTATTCCTAGAAAGTTGGAGCCCACTACTGGCAGAGCTCTCTGCTGTACATGTCCAAGACCTGCTGGCAGGACTAGAGTTAGCTGGAACTCTACAGTGAGACCAGAACCAGAAACTGGAACACAATACAAATGAAACAAGGGAAGTACATCAGCTATGAAAATGAGCAAACACCTGACATACTGTTACGCCATACTTACATAAACTCTACAGACATGTTTCAGCGCATTACCATATTTGGATCACTATATACGAAAAGCATAAAAGTAGATACTGGATAATAATTAGAAGAATGCGAAAGCAAACATTTTAAGCTTCTATCAGTATCAGTTTTAGTGTTGTCTGTGGGTGAAAACCTCTACAAGGGCTCACAATCCATTTTGGGGTTGTTCACTCTTATGGGAACATGTTCACCCAACACAGAAAAGATGAACTGAACTGACTCCTCATTGTGATGCGTATGGAATAAGTGAAATACAGCCAGATTTATGAAGCTACCATTCTGCGATTAGCAAATAGCGAAAAATTGCGAATCGCTTTTTGAGAATCGCAGAATGGCATTCATGAACAAATGCGAGGAAAAAAAGCGATTCGCAATCGATCGCAATTGGCGATTGCGATCTTGCCGCAATCGCTAAATACTCGCAGTTCCGGCCATTTCCCATGCCGAAATTCCGATATCGCTAATAGCGATATCGCAAATTGCGATCTCGCTAACTGCGAGATCGCAAAAACGGGAAGTCGCATTTCGAGCCCACTGATGACATCACAACCAGGAAGTAGGCTCACCACACCCACAAACAGAACACAGAGCCAGGGAGTGGCAGCAGGAAAGTGAGGAGCACCAAAAGCAACACTCTGCAGCACCCCATCCTGAAGGAAAGTTTTCAAAGATGTCCCAGGAAGCAGCAGGGAGCAGTGGGCAGGAGAGGAAGAGGAAACTTAAATTTTCTGAAGCTGAATTGGAGCACGTAATTGAGGGGGTGTGCAAGGAATATGGCAAGCTGTTTGGGAAAGACCCTCGGAGGGTGCCAGAGCCCGAGAAGCGCAGGATCTGGCAGCGCATCCGCGCCAAGGTAAATTCTGTCGGTGTCACCCAGCGCTCCATTTACGACATCAAAAAGCGTTGGTACGACCTGAGAGGACGTTCCAAGGAGCGGATTGCTGTGAGGCTTGGGGATCAACTGGGCACCGGTGGAGGGGAACCTTTAGCCGCACCTAACACCCCATTGGAGGACCTGATCGAGGACACCATAGCGCCAGCAGCCTGCGTGGGGGTCCTTCAGCTGGACTCTTCTCGACCCAGCCAACAACAAACTGAAGGTAAGTGCCATGCGACTGCGACCCAGTCCCCTAACAATGCCCTTAAGTCCTGAACTAGCAACATGACATCCCCAACAATGCAGACCATGCTCACCAAAAAAGCCCAATTGCATTGTGGTAGTTGTAGTGTAATCATTTGGCCGCAGTCAGCCCAACACTGCCAGAGCACTCAATGCAAAGTCAAACCAAAACCCAGTCAGGGAAAGCAAGGCTGCATGCATGTATCAACATTGCCTGCGCAAGACACATCACTTTAATCATGCACCCTTTCACATTACAGGTGCAGGTGATCAAGCCAGCACGGACAGCGAGGCGCTACACACCGCTGAGAGCCAGGAGGACACTGAGGGTGAGGGCAGTCCTCCCAACAACCCGGCACATCACAGCCACCAGCAGTGCAGCCACCACCACCAACACCACCACCACCCCGTGCTGACAGGGCCACCCCTGCAGCCACTGCAGTGCAGCCACCACCACCAACACCACCACCACCCCGTGCCGCCACAGCAGTGGTACAGGCTCCACCACCAGCGCCTCAGAGGCAGACGAGGCACACACCTGGTGCCAGGTCACAGACCAGCGCACTGAAGCGCGAGCAGCGCCAGGGCCCAGCAGGCACCGCCAGGGCACTAGAAACACCCGACCCAGGCCTGGTCATTGAACGCCGCATGCTGGCGGTGCATCACACGCAGGCACGCCACATGGCAGCAATGCTTGCACAGATGCAGGCAAACGGCCAACATATTGCCCAGATGACAGCAGCTTTGAGAGAAAACAACCAGCTGCTTGTATCCCAGCAAGACATGACCCTTCGACGCCACCGCCAACTACTGGCCCGCCTATCGGCCTACACTAGGTCAAATCATGTTGGCACCTCCACATCTCAGCTGGCACGACGGTCACTTGCCATGCAGGGCCAGATGTTGCAGTGTTGCCAGGATGTGGCCAGGTCACTCGACCTACTCACTGCAGCTGTGCTTGGCAGACAGGCCAGTGGCCAGGAAGAAGCAGAGGGGGCTGACGCGCAAGTGAGGCTGCGTCGACCAACAGCAGCGCCTCCTTACCACAGTTGCCTGCACCTCGCCGCAGCAGCAGGCCAACATCAGGAAGTAGGGCCAACACCGTCCCTCAGGATGCGGAGAGACGACTTGGGGCGTCTCGTCGTCACCGTTGGTGAGGACTGTAACACTATGAGGGAGGCCATGCAGTCGACCCCTGCAAACCCCCTACCCCAGCATGGGGAGGTATGGAGCAATACTCTCCCCATCAGACATTTTAATACTTGACGGCCAATTTATTGTGATGTAACATTAAAGAAGAATGGTCAAACTTGATACACCCTCATGTCATTATTACATTCGTCATGCATGGGTGCAGTGTTGTGATAGTGGAATGTGTGCACTAGAAACAGTTCGTAGTGATGTGGTTGCGGCACCTGTGTCCTTCAGCAGGATCTTGTCCGCGTGCATGACGTACATGTGGAGGTGGCCGGTTGTCACCTTCAGACTCACTGCCTGATATCTCCACTGGTATCATGCACTTGGTAGCAATGTTGTGGAGAATTGCACACACGGCCACGATGCGGCAGCAGACCTCTGGTGTGTATTTGATGGCCCCACCAGTCTTGTGCAGTATGCGGAAACGGCTCTTCAATAGGCCAAATGTCCTCTCTTTGCAATTTCTTGTCAGTATGTGTGCAGCATTGTAACGCCGTTGCTGCGGTGTGGCTGGGTTGAGGTATGGGGTGAGGAGGTACTCACGTAGACCGTAGGCGCTGTCACCTGCGGGTAATGAGCACAGGGTGAGTGCCTATTCTGCGCAGTTACATGATGAAAGTATAGTATATGGGGACATGTGTACTTACCCAGTAGGTGTCCTTCGCCAAAGTCTCCCCTTACCAGTCGTGTGTGAATGCCACTGTGCCGGAAGATGAAGGAGTCATGTGTGCTGCCCGGATATTGTGCCACTATGTCCGTGATGATATTCTTGGCATTGCACACCATCTGGATATTGAGGGAGTGGTAGGATTTGCGGGTGCGGTACATGTACTCCGTTTGTGCTGGTGGGCAGATTTGGATATCGGTACAGTCAATGCATCTAATAACATGCGGAAAATGTGCAATGTTGTAGAATTTCAGCTTGGTGTCATTTAAGTCCTGCTGGGTGGTTGGGAATGAAATGTAGTGGTGTAGCCTGGTCAGCATTGCATCCAGAAAACTACTGAGGCAGCGGGACATGGTGGGCTGGGATATGCCCGCAGCGACAGCAACTATCCCCTGGAAGCTTCCGGAAGCCAGTAGGTGCAGGCAGCACAATACCTGTACATGGGTGGGGACGGCATTGGTTCTCCTTGTTGGATGCTGCAGCAGGGGGTCTAGGTCCTGGATCAGCTTGATGATCATTGGGCCACTTAGCCGGTACTTGGCATAGATTTGCTCCCTGGTTTGGCCCAGAAGGGTGACCCGCTGCCGGAATATCCGCTCCTGGATCCTACGCCTGTTCTGTGCTGCTCGCTGCAGCCTACGCCGCCTGACCACCATGTAGAGTCCTGGCATTGTGAGAGTCCACAGTCTCCAGCTGCATGTCCTTAAGTGTGTTTGTTCAGGCCAGCACCTGTATGCAATTAACTTAGAAAACATTTTTTTTCTTTGCTGGTTACCACCTGGTTTGAGTTCTCCTTAAACTGCGCGTCGCTGTTAGCGATTTTCGTGTTTTTCGCAGACTGCGATTTTTCTTGAATGCCAATAGCGAATATTTAGCGACTTCGCAACTGTTTTCGCAGAATCATTGGTTTCTCGCTATTTCCGATTTGCAAATTGGCAGGTTTCAGGATTCTGTGATTTTATTAGCGATTTCGCAATTTTTATTTAGCGATTGCGCAATTTTGCGATTTTCTCTTTCATGAATGGCTTTCACTCAATTTGCGCTCGATTTAGCGAATTCGCTGCAATTGCGATCACAAATTTGCTTCATGAATCTATCTGATAATGTAATTAAGACAACTGTTTTCGAACGTCAATACTATGATCACCATTGCTTCCCCTAGTCACCCTCACTTATACCTACATTTACTTCAAATACCCTGTCCTTAAACTCATGCTTTATCCTACTCATAAATCTAATGCTAACCTTTAATGTGATGCTAATATTAATCCTAGACCACGCCCTAACACTAACAGAAAGCTTAACATAAAATAAACGAATTGAACAATTTTCCTCTAAACAGAATGCAAACCCTAATTGTAAAATGAATTGAATTACATGAAAGAAAATTAAACTTTATTTAAAATGAAATAGGCAACCTTTTCCCAACCTTACCATCAACACTAATACTTAAAAAATACAAATCATTTATATTAACATTTACCACTTTCTTTAACAGAACTCTAAAATAAATTACATTCAATTAAATTAAATACATGACATTAAAATAAGTAACCTTATTCTAGTTAGCCCTAGTGCTATCTCTAACCCTAACATTAAATGAAATTAAATGACATTTAACCTAATTAAACATAATTACATAAATGTATTGATGATTCCAACTTTAACCCTCCATTAGACTAAATTAAGTTAAACTGAATTGGAAATTAAACCAATGGCCCTTGGTAATCATAATAGTTTTGGAAGCACGGCAGGATAAGACTTCTGTAATTCACTTTATTTGCTATTCTACTTGTACAGCTTACCAGTTTTAAGGTTAAATCTTGGTTTGACAAAGAGCGTTTTGCTGCTAGAAGAACTAAAATATGTAATGAAGCTAAGCCACATAAGCTTTTATTGCTGCTGCAGCTTATGAATATTGTGGTAAATAGAAGCGGCAGAAGGCACAGGTAAGCTTCAGAACTGTAGTCATGTGGAAGACAAGATGCGAGCGGACTCCTCTAGGTTGGTCAGGAAACAACTGACCAAGGGTGGAACGCTCAGCTTTGAACAAATACATGGAACACTTTAACCAGTACATTCTGGAAACACTAGCCGCTATGCAAGTACTACACATCTTCCACCTTCCCAATAATCAAAAGAAAAGGGAAACAGAAAAGAATAGAAAAGATGGAAAGGAGAGAAGCAAAAAACATGGTGCAGAGTAGTACAAGTTAATACCTGAAGTCCTTGAGATAAGCAGGCGGTCTGCGGCTTCTTACAGTTCTGGAAACTCTGGAACTATGAATGGAACCACTGGTTTGAGAAAGCCCAGACATAGGCACCAAAGAGTCACCACCCCCAATAGTGGCTGCAGATAGGACTGGACTGGCAACAACTTCTGGTTCTTGGGCTAGAACATAACCACTGCTGGGCCGATTTTCCTTACTGTGATTTTCCCCAAACCTTTGGTACAGAACTACACGTCGAAAATTAATTTTTTCACCATTTTCCAAAATTACACAGTGATCAAAAACTTTACTGACTGTGTAAGGTCCCTCGAACTTGGAAAGACCTCTACCAATTATTCTACTCCTCACCTTTACTAAGTCACCCACCTTGATGCGACTGGGGGTACCCGAATTTTCCTGAGGCTCAGAGGAAACTCCACCCAAAGCCACTAACTACCCCATCCATGCAGGAACTAAACAGAGTTTCATCAACTCAAACAGAGATTTGTCCCCATCGCCTTGTCTGGTGGTTTGGTAGGCCCCTACCATTTCATCCACTATTTTACGCACAACACAACCATTGGCAGTAGCCACCTGGATGATTCCTTTCACAACTCTGTTGGCCCTCTCACAAAGACCATTCCCTTGCAGGTTGTACAATGACGTGTGGTGATGTGCAACACCACTATCCTTCAAAAGGCTTGCATCTCCCGTGAGACCAATTGTGTGCCATTATCCGTGATAAGAACTGATGGAATACCCTCATCTCTAAATAATTCTCCTAAACACTTGATAGTACTCTCAGTGGTAACAACTCTCACAAATTTGACGCTCAACCACTTTGAAAAACATCCACTACAAAGATACCGAGCCTGTACCTTTCATTCAATTCTCCAATAGGACCAATGAAATCCAGACATATACTATGCCAAGCCACACCAGGATTCTCAATATGACCTGTTTCTGACTTACTGCCCACCTTCAATCTTTTTTCACCTTTTTTGCACACCAGGCACTTTTCCAGCCAACTGATCACTTGTTCATCCTAACCGGGCCACCAAAATTGTGTTTTCAAGCGAAGTTGAGTCAAAGTTTAATCTAGATGACCCTCACGAGCTAGAGCTAATAACTTCTTCCTAAGACCAAAATGAGGGACAAACCTCTTGCCCCTCATCAAAACACCTTTTCCAGACACAGACAGCTCATCCAAAATTTTAATGTATGTTGGATCAGAAACAGTGACGCAGCTCTCTCTCCTAGAACCCACGTTTAACATATTTACAACTACACACAGGGTGTCATCAACCTCCAATTCTCGCATCCATTCGGCAGTATTAAATGCACCTTCTCCCACAAAAATCACATCTTCCACTGAGGCTACATCAATGTCTTCTTCCTCATCAATTATCAAAGGACCATCAACCACCTTCCAATGGACAGACATCCTAGACAAACAGTCTGCCTGCACATTCCTCCAGCCATGAATGTATTCCACCACATACTGATATTCTTTAAGTTTGGACGCCAATTTCGCCAGTCTTGCTGAGCCCTTTCCAGTACCTCCAGGAGATAAAATCTTAATCAAAATTTGTGGTCTGTATGTAGTAAAAATGTAGTACCTCATAAATAAGTGCCGAAATATTCCACACCCCAAGATGCCGCGAGAGCCTCTCTCTCAATGACAGAGTAATTTTGTCCAGCATGGTTCAACATCCTAGACGCAAAAGCTACGTTTCCCTCAGACCCTGCATTTCTCTGTGACAACATGGCTCCTAAATCCGTAGCGCTGGCATCTACTGTGATAATAGACTTACGATTCACATCAAAGGGAGTTAAAACATTGGCCTCACAAATCTCTCTTTTTATGTTATCAAAGCGTTCCTGATGTTGTACGCCCCACACAAAAACTCACTCCTTTTTTTAGTAAACCACTCAAACAAACAGTTTTGTCAGAAATGTTTTTAACAAACTTGGCATAATACTCGATTAAGCTCATAAATTACCTTAATTGATCTTTGTCCAAGGGAGGAAGTGCCAGATCAATGGCACTGCATAGATATTTTTTTTTTAGGCTACAGACCTTTATTCACGTCGAAGACAAGATGAGAGCGGACTCCTCTGGGTTGGTCAGGAAACAATTTACCAAGGGTAGAACGCTCAACTTTGAACAAATACATGGAACACTTTAGCCAGTACATTCTGGAAACACTAGACCGCAATGCAAGTACCACAACTATCTAATGAGAATATAAAGAAGAGCTAGCAGTTTAGGATTAGCTTCTGGTGACAGCCATGGAAGTTAGACTTCTTCACTAGCACAACCCAACTGAGGGCCTCATTAAGATGGCGTCCGTCCGCCACCCCCGAGATGGAGGGACCGTCTGCGGCGGCGGTCCCTCCGGTACAATTAAGATGTGACCGCCACCCTTCCTTCCTTTACCCTTGAATATATTAAATCAATCCTATAGGAATAAAAACACAAGGCGCCTAATCCATATTGAGTTCCTGCTCTACCACTGAACTCAGAGCCGCTCGTTTCCTTTGTAACAAGAACACCATTTTACAAAATGCTCTTATCCCAGCACTTTTGACAACAGTCATTATAATACTGATGTTTAAAAAAGAATAAGAAATTCACCTGCAGACTGCAGGTCTATTTTAATGATAGATGCAGCAGGGAAGCATTTCTGGGAGCTAATCTTAAACCTATTGCTTAAAATGGGTGTAGTAAAAGGGACGTCTATGGAGCACAAAGGCAAGGTTTCATAAGGACACTGGAAAAATTGACCAATTCTTTTGATTGCATTTAATATGTGCTAAATATCTTAAACTGGAAATATGATAATTTATCAATCAATCAGTCAATCAGGATTTGTATAGCGCTGCTTATCACCCACTAGGGTATAGTGACACTGGGGGAGGTGTGCTGCTGCTGTGGGTCATAAGTCCAACATCCAGGTTTTTAGGCCGTTTCTGAATTCCTGCACCGTGGAGGCTGTTGGAGAACGAGGTAGAGGCTGTTCTAGGTCTTTGCGATAGATAGGAGAAAGTGCAGCTTCTACTTCTGCTTCTGTGGATGCGGGGAGTGTGTGGGAGGGAGAGGGGGGAGAAGCACAGTTGTCTGACAGGTTGGTGGAAATTCGCCCTGTGATTATGGTAGGCAGCTTCTGTGTTGTGTCAGGCCTTGTATGCATAGGTTAGCATTTTGTATTGGCACCGTTTGTAGATTGGGGGCCATTGTAATGAATTGAGGTGATGGGTGGTGTGGGCTCTTCTCAGTAGCTCGAGGATGCGCTTGGCTGCTACGTTCTGAATGGTCTGAGTCTATTTATCAGTTGTGAGGTGATCCCCACTGGTGATGAGGGCCTGGGTGACGCTGCATTTGGTGCTGATGGGGAGCCACTTTAATATTTTCCAGAGAATGCGGAGCAAGAGGAAGTAGGATGACGAGGCGGCATTTATCTGCTTCTTCATTGTGAGCCTGCTGTTGAGTGTGATGCTGGGGTTCCTTGCATGCTCTGTGGGTATGGGTGAGGGGCCAAGTTCAGCTGGCCACCAGGAGTTGTCCCATGGGTAGGTGTTTCTCCCGAAGGTGAGTATTTCTGTTTTGTCAGTGTTGAGTTTGAGTCACTTTTCTGCATCCAGCTGAAAACACTGATGATGCACCTGTGGAAGTCGGTTTTGGTGTGAGTGGGGTCTGAAGATAGGGAGAGGATGAGCTGAATGTTATCAGCATATGAGATGATGTTTATACCATACGATCTGATCAGGGTGACCAGAGGGGCCATACATATGTTGAACAGGGTTGGGCTGAGTGGAGACCCTTAGGAAACGCTGCAGATGATGTTCTTTGGGCCTGAGGTGTAGGGTGGAAGGCGGTCGCTCTGGTTCTTCCGGTGAGGAAGAATGAGATGCGTTTGATGTAGATTTAAGGTCTGGGGTGAACCAGCTGGAGTGTTTGGAGGCTGCCTGGCTTGGCGGGTTTGAGGGGTTCGATTATGTTGGCACATTCGGTGATCCATGTGTTGAAGTTTTCGACTGTAACCTTGATGTTGGAGATGGTGTCTGGGGAAGGGGGGAGGGAGGGCACTGAGGGCATTGGTCCAATGATTCTCAGTTACTTTGCTCCTGCTCCTGTGGGGGGTGCTGGACTGGTTGGTAGGGATGTCGAGGGTGGTTGTGATGTAGAAGTGGACAAACGCGTAGTCGGACCATGTGATTTCGGAGGTCTGGCTCTACCTGATTCTGGCACTGGCAGAAAATATGGGGTCCAATGTATGCCCAGCGATATGCATGGTGTTGGTGACTAGTTGCAAGAGGCAGAGGAAGTCCTTGATCTCAATGTGGTTGGTTGTGTTGGCGTTGTTGGAGTCATCAAGATGAACGCTGAGGTCCCAGAGGAAGATGAAGTCTTTCAAGTTGATGGCCAGATGGGTGATGAATTGGGGGATGGCCTTGCAGAAAGCGAGGAGTGGTCCTGGGGGACTGTAGGCAAGTGTGTCTCTGACTGTTGTTTTGCCATCAGTTTTGATTTGAAAATTGAGGTGTTCAATGATTGGGGTAGTGCTGTTCTGGCTGTGCAGCGGAGAGATTCTTTGTGGATGATGGCTATTCCACCTCAGTGTTTGTTGGTGAATCATCTTGTGTTCGTTTGGTGTGGTGATGTCGGGTACTGTGAATGGCTGAGCCAAGTTTAGTTTACAGCGTCTGGTGTGAGGGAGGTGATGGCGTCTCAGGTCTTGATGGTGTGTCTGTGGAGCGATGGGGTGTTCATCAGCAGGCAGTGGAGTTGTCCTGGTGAGGTGGCTGTGGCCGGTGGCTCGAGACACAGGGACTCTAAGTTACGGTGGTAGGAACAATGAAAGTAGGAGAAAGTTCCGGCTGTTGATCGAGGAGATGCGCAGTTGCAGTAGTTGTTGTGTGGTCCAGAGTTAAGGTCTCGGAGCTCGGTGCTGGCGCAGCTGTAGGTAGGCAAGGTGCCAGGAGTCCTGGTGCTGGGTGCGGTCCAGGTGCAGACCTGCGCAAATGGGCTTGCCTTTGGCACATCAGCAGCACTGCAGCCTCCATTAAGTAGGTTCCCAGGAGGCGAGACGCGGAAGGGAGATGGCTTCACGTGGGAACGAAGCGATTGGATGAGCACAGGGAAAAGAGTAGAAGTTAAGAGGAGAAAGCGGGAAAAAACTAAATTAAGGGTGAAGGAGCCCGGAAAGAAAACAAGTTTAAGAATGGTAAAAATGAATTAGGAGGAAAATTAGCCTGGAAAGAAAACAAGGTTAAGAGGAAAAAGTGGGAGAAAGGGGAATTAAGGTGGAAAGAGAGTCTGGAAAGAAAACAAGGTTAAAAGGAGGAAACTAGAGAAAAACTAATAAGTAGGGGGAGAAGACTAGAAAAAAAACACGGTTAAGATGAGGAAACAGGAGAAAAATGAATTAAAGGCGAAGGAGCCTAGAAAGAAAACAGGGTTTAAGAGAAAGAAAGCAGTGATCAGACTTTCTGATGTGTGGTGCTTTGGCACATGCGAGATGCTCGCGCTGGTGGTAGAAGAAGAGATAATCTCACTTTTATTGGTCTTAAAAGTGCTTTTGACTTTGTGAGCAGGGAGAATGTGTTCCAGGCACTTAGCGGACCCTTTTCAAAACAAGATAGAAATTGACAACTATGCTTGATGTCCCATCGTGAAGAGGAAGGGCCCTGTGATGGCTCACACTCTTTTTAGCCTTGTCATTAACAATCTTGAAGACCATCAAAAGACTCAGCATCTAAAGTATCAGGTATTGGATTATCTTATGATGCATGCACAGCCAGTACTGGGCCTTCTCTTTGTGTGCAATTCCTCATCCTTCACCTTCACTGATCTATCAGTGCACAGACTGCTGATTGTCTCCTCTCAGCATTTCCAATGCTAGGATCTCACCATAAATGTTAAAAGTAAAGCAATCATAGTTTTATTTGATTAACCTCTTAACCCTTTTGTAATAAATTACAACATGGTGGAGAAGATTGCAACTTCTGACAGGAGCACTCTTCTGCATACTCTTACATTCCATTGTGAATCCGCTCTGAAACGTCCGGCTCCCTATTTGTAAATGTTTAAAGAGGATACAGTCTTTTCCATCTGCACTAACTCCATATGAATAGTCTCTGAATATTCCTTTTTATAAGTTTTGGGGCCAACTGACAAAGTCATGTAAGAGTATATAAAAGGATACTACAGGATTACTCAATTAAATGCTCCATGTGGAGGAATGTAATTGCTCTCACTTGCTTTGTCACTGAGACCTTGATTTTGAATGACCTAGCAATAGTGTGCTATTGATCATTCTCAATAAGTAACAGCACCTTGGGGATTGTTATTTATCTGATGCGATAAATAGCAACAAATGTGAGTATTCCATTGATAACAAGGAATGACATGCAAATTTCGTGTGCTTACAGCTCCAAAAGCCACATCCTGATACTTTTCAGAGCCTTTGCCCCTGGTGAAAATTAGCAAGTCTGACCCGCCAATATGTACAGGTGAAAAACTTAGAGGTCATCATGGCTAGGCCCATCAGTACATCCTGCACTTTACTTTACTTTACATTACTTTGTGTACTTATAGAGCGCAAACGAATCATCCCCGAAGGGATCTCTCGGCGCTGTGCAGGAAAGGTGCGGAGGACACAACCAACTAGAACAGCCATGTTTTCAACAATTTTTTTAACCTGGGCAGTTCATTACAGGCCCTCATATTTGCTGGTAGTTTGTTCCAATGACTAGGGGCTAGATGACAAAAGGCTCTACCACCCAGTCTTACCCTCTGTATCCTCTGGGAATACAGAACATTAGCATTACTAGATCTCAGTTGTCGGGGCGGTAGATATCGCCTGAGTTTATTGCTCAGATAAGCAGGTCCTTTCCCCTGTAATGATTTAAAGACAACAACAAGTGTCTTAAAAATGGCTCGCTTCTTCACCGGGAGCCAGTGAAGCTGCTTCAGTAAGGGGGCAGACGGCGTCCGTGCTGGCTTATTTAAGGCCAGGCGGGCTGCAGTGTTCTGCACCACCTGTAGGCGCATTAGTAGGTCCTCCCTGGCCCCCACCAGCAACGCGTTTCCGTAGTACAAGCGACTCAAAACGAGTGACTGGACAAGAGTCTTCCTTACCGACAAAGGAATCCAGGGGAAGATTTTTCTTAGCATCCTCATAGTGCCAAAGCACAAACCGGATACTGTCTTGACCTGTTCCACCTTAGATAGTTGGGCACCTATCCTAACACCCAGATTCTTGGCCCAGCTCCTGGGTGGAGCGGCCTCCCGTAATTCGGATGGCCACCACTCGGGGGACCAGATTGTCTCCGCCTTCCCAAAAAGCAGGATTTCAGTTTTTGCAGAGTTCAGTTGCAAATAGTTCCTCCTCATCCAGACAGCAATACTAGACATGCAGCTTCTAAATTTCCCTTGGGTTGCCGTGATGTCATCCTCAATGGGAACAATTAGCTGCGTGTCATCCGCATATGAGATGGTTTTAAACCCATAACTTCTGATGATATCTGCCAAAGATGTCACATAGGCATCAAAGAGGGTTGGGCTCAATACTGAGCCCTGCGGAACACCCCTGCCTACCACTGCTGTTTGGGATACAAATGACCCCATCTGGATACTCTGTGTCCGTCCCGATAGAAAGCTCTGGATCCAATCAAGAGCTTTACCCCTCACCCCAATCCCCCTCAGTCTGTCCAGCAATATCCGATGGGAGATTGTATCAAAAGCTGCTGACAGATCGAGGAGGACAAGGATCACTGGTGTCCCTCCATCAAGTGACATTCTGATAGAGTCTGTCACTTCCAGCAGTGCAGCTTCCGTGCTGTGTGATGCACGGAAACCGGATTGAGAGGGGTCTAAAAGATGGTTATGTTCCAGATACTGGGACAGCTGTTGGTTTACCAGGGTTTCCAGAACCTTCGCACAACAAGGAAGGAGTGAAATGGGTCTATAATTCTGAGGTTCCGAGGGGTCAGCCATTGCCTTCTTTAGAAGGGGCTTGACCCGTGCTTTTTTCCACACATCTGGGAATGTGGCTGTCTCTAGCGAAATGTTATAAATGTTGGAGAATGCATCCGCTAGGACGGGGCTAAGTGTTGACATCACTGTCGGTGGTACAGGATCAAAAGGCGAGCCCGACTTTACCTGATTTAAAAGGATTCTTACTTGTTCTCCGGTTATGGGGACAAACGATCCAGCCCACAATGAAAGTCCTCTAGCAGCCAGGGTTTTCTTAGTAACATCTTCCACTCTCTGTTCCTCCCAGGCAGTATCAAAGGACTGATAGATCAGATCGATTTATCGGTAAAGTGCCTAGCTAGGTCATCGCACAATTTCTGTGTGGGGGAGATGCCGCATTATTAGCCTTTGGATTGGTGAATTCCTTCAATATCTTATACAATTCTCGAGAGGAATTCTTTGCCTCCATAATGCGTGTACTCAGGTGGAGCCTCCTTGCTGAGTTACAGCTATTTAGGTAATCTCTGTGTGCTTTCCAGTATAACTGTTCGTCCGGTTTCCCCCTTGATTTCCTCCATTTCCTCTCGAGAATTCTACATTTGGACTTCTCCTTCCTAAGTGTATCCGATTACCAAGGAGCCGGGGCTACTCTCTTCTGAATAAAGGCTTTTTTCAGTGGAGCTATAATGTCTATGCCTGACTGAATTGCTCCCACCAATCCTTTCAAAGCCGAATTAGGGTCCACCTCTGCACTTGGCGGGGGGGTCTCTGTAAGTTTGACTAAAGGCGGCGGGGGTTACTCTCGACCAAGATCTTCAAAAACTCAGCTGACCTTGTCCCTGCTGCACTAAATGGACGATCGGTATAGAGAAGCTTAGTGACATATGATCTGTCCAATCAAGTACCTGAGGAGGTTCAATGCTCAAGTCCGGAATATTGGAGAAAATGGCATCCAGGGTATGGCCTGCACTATGGGTGGGGCCAATAGTTCTCAGCGATAGCCCCAGAGAATCCATCATGGCCACTAAATTAGTAGAATCTTAATTGGAAGGCATCTCTAAGTGATGGTTGAAGTTATACTGAACTCCTTCTTATTGCCTCCAGGCGGATGGTATACTAGTGCATCTGTCCATTCGACCGCTAAATCACGTTCTACTCTAAAAATGAGAAGCTCCAAGGTGGCCACAGAGATTTTATCCAATGTAATAATGTGATAAGGGGCCCGCACGGCAATGGCTAATCCGCCACCGCGCCTCTCGGGCCTATCCAATCTGAAGGCAACATAGCCATCCGGAAAGGCCACTGCTAGGACGGGAGTGGCATCATTATTAAGCTATGTTTCTGTAAAAAGACAGATATCAGGCCTACAGACGTCTAATAGATCCCAAGTCTCCATGGGGTGTTTAGGAATGGATCTAGCATTCAAGTAGAGTCCCCGCATACAGGGGCTCTGTCTATCTGGTCCGGACAGGTAATTTTCCTCCTGGTTCTTACAGTGTCTCTCCTGTCTCCCAGACTGAGAGCTAAGAGACGGAGATAGCTGCTCAACCAGGGCCCACCCACAGTCAGTACACCTTCCAGTCCTTCGCCTCTTCGACTTTAACACTGCACTCATAACTAATCCTTGATGGGTTTGGGAGTAACGTGCTACTCGCTGAAAAAGTGCTTAAATACCTCCTCAGGGGTAGCAAGCACTATATATATGTAAACCTTTCCCTTCTTCTATCACTCCACTGTCCTTCTCAACCCAAATAACTGACTAACATATCCACCATTCAAATTACTTTCATATTTCACTATACTAATTCAGCACTAATCCTTTATGGGTTACGGAATAGTGTGCTACTCGCCGAAAAAGCTTTCAACGCCTCATATGGGGTAGCAAGCGCTATATAAATGCAAACCTTTTTCCTTCTTTTATCCGTCCATTATCCTTCTCAATACAAATAAATGACTAACATATCGACAAATCAAATTACTTTCATATTTCACTATTCTAATTCACCACTAATACTTTATGGGTTCTGGAGTAGCGTGCTACTCGCCGAAAAGCACTTTGATGTCTTGTCAGGGGTATTAATGGTATATACATGCTATTACAATACAATACAATAACTGATGCCTACGTCAGGTCATTTAGAACCTAGTGACTAATCCATTATCCTGCCAGAGAAGAGGAGTATCTTGCCTCCGACAACCCAATGGAAGACAGTCTGTCATATTTTAACAACTGTGCCGCAAAAGTTATTGACACACAGGACTCCATGTTGTAGCAGCATGCTTAGCATTGATTTTATTCTTTAGAAAACAACCCACTTGGCACTCGCTGCACAGGTCGGTGGGGGGGGACAAAATACTGCAATATATCTACCAGAACTCAACAACTCGAAGGGCTTAGGCTCTGTGGTAAGAGAGACTCAAGGCAAAGTGTATTATGGTTCATGTAGTGTTAACAATATGACAGAACAAAGGACACTGCTTTGAGTTGCAGCATAGGGAATCTAAGCTCAAATCAGGATCAAGAGGGAAACCTGCCAGTAGCTGAGAACACCAAGGATAGCAAAAACAAACAACCAGCAGTCAAAAAAGAAACAGATACAATATCTGGAAGGAGGGAGAGAAGCCCAACATACAACCAGTAGTTTTGCAGATCAGGAAACAGTAGAGCGGCTTTTTCATTATCTTATTTGTCATCAGATCTCTCTGAAAAGAGTGACAAGAGCAATTATTCAGAATCTTAAAATAACTCAGAATCTTTGAGTAATTTTGACAGACTGAAACCTTCTGATTGAAAACAGGGCGAGGGCACCTCAGCTAAAAATGAGCAGGCAAATACCCTAAAATGGGACTATATTAAAATTCAACCTGCTACTCTGGAAGTATTGTTTGCTATATCCATCTTTCCTCAAGACACTCTGGACCATGGTAATGTACCTATCCTTGAGGCCATCTATCAGGGCATTGTGGCTCACCGAGTAGAGACATGCGAGAAAGCCACATCAGGAGGGCTTCAACTGGTGGTCTGAAAGATCTGGAAAACATGTTCTGAAACTGAAGAGAGAATCCTGGAAATGGAAAAGTGTACACCATCCCAAGAGACGGACATTGTAAAACCTAAATAAAAAACCAAAAACAGTCATGAATCTAGCTGATATACAATGAAACTGGAAAATTTTGAGAACCAATAGCATCAAAATAACCTGGGAATTCTCTGCGTAACAGAAGGTGCCAAGGGGAGTGACATTTGGGGTTTTGTGATACAGTTATTTAAATCTTCCTTTCCAGAACACTCAGAATGGGACTGGCAGCATCAGACACAGTGGTCACACTGATTTCTTCCAATGCTGAAACAGCTTACCAGCATAGCCTTTGACTCTGAAAAAAAACTTAGGGCAATTCTGGTGTTTTTTGGTAATTTTTAATTGAGGCAGAATATATCCGAGAAGGCTCGCTCAGACTCAGAGAGGGAGGCCATGTTTTTTTTGTTGTTAGACCAGATTTCTGTTACACTACAGTCAAATGTATAGGGAGTCTTCAGCAGCTGATAAAACCCTTTCAAAACAAAGGTTGCAAAATATACATACAGAAACCTGCATGCTAAAAGTCACTTAAAAATGATTTGATTTTATAAAATAATCAAAATGGAGATTCTTCCATAGGCATTGTATCTGTTTAGAGCTATTTCACTTGAAGGCAGTATAAAATGGTTTTAAAATCTAGATCATGTCAATAATCAATCAATCAATCAAAGCATTTATATAGCGCACTACTCACCCAGAGGGTCTCAAGGCGCTAGGGGAGTGGGGTCCGCTACTGCTCGAACAGCCAGGTCTTGAGTTGCTTCCTGAAGGCGAGGTGGTCCTGGGTCAGGCGGAGGTGGGTTGGGAGGGAGTTCCATGTCTTGGCGGCGAGGTAGGAGAAGGACCGTCCCCCTGTGGTGGCTCTTCGGATGCGGGGGACGGTGGCGAGGGCGTGGCCGGTCGATCGAAGCTGGCGTTTGGGAGCGTAGAAGTTGAGGCGGCTGTTGAGGTATCCTGGGCCTTGGTTGTGTAGGGCTTTGTGTGCGTGGGTGAGGAGTCGGAAGGTGATTCTCTTGTTGACCGGGAGCCAGTGCAGGTCTCTCAGGTGTCCGGAGATGTGGCTGCGACGGGGGATGTCCAGGATGAGTCGTGCTGAGGCGTTCTGGATCCGCTGGAGTCTCTTCTGGAGTTTGGCGGTGGTTCCGGCGTAGAGGGAGTTGCCGTAGTCCAGACGGCTGGTGACGAGGGCCTGGGTGACCGTCTTCCTGGTCTCGGTGGGGATCCACCGGAAGATCTTACGTAGCATGCGCAGGATGTTGAAGCACGACGAGGAGACGGCGTTGACTTGTCTGGTCATGGAGAGGGAGGAGTCCAGGATGAAGCCCAGGTTGCGTGCGTGGTCTGTTGGTTTGGGTGCGCTGCCTAGGGTGGGGGGCCACCAGGAGTCGTCCCAGGCGGAGGGTGAGGATCCCAGGATGAGGACTTCCGTCTTGTCCGAGTTCAGTTTCAGGCGGCTGTTCTTCATCCATTCGGCTACTCCTTTCATCCCTTCGTGAAGGTTGGCTCTGGCGGTGGCGGGGTCGTAGCAGCTCCCTATGAGAATTTAGAAGAGCAAGGAGAACTCTTAAATATATTCAACTTCTGTTAGAAAGATGAGTATGGATGTTTCCAAATTTCAGATATTATTATTATGCTTCAATGTTGCAATGCATTATATATTGATTTGGAAAGGAGGACTCCCTCTATATATGAATTAAACCTATGCAAAGAGGTGTCATGCTTCTTATCAAAATTTACATAACAAAGCTATTTAAAAAAGTAAGATTCAAGGTAGGTTGCTGTGAAGCTCCGGAAAAGGTAAGTCAAAATATTCAATAGTACTAAGTATTTATATTTAGAGCGCAGCCTGTCACCCAAAGGGCATCCTGGCGCTTTGAACTTCGGCGGAACATCACTAACTGCTCAGACAATTTTCGGGAACAGATGCGTTTTCAGCGCTTTCCTAAATGGTAGGTAATCCTTGTGGCTTCTCAGAGAGAGGGGCAGGGAGTTCCAAAGTCTGGCCGCCCCAACACTGAATGAGCGGCCACCCATCCTGACTCTCTGGAACCTCGGGACCACCAACAAGTTGGCCGAAGATGAGCGAAGGGGCCGAGAGGCAGAGTACCACGCAAACATGTCACGAAGTGGTACTGGGCCCTGTTGGTGTACTGCCTTAAACACCAAACATGCAGCCTTATACACCACTCGCAGATGCACCGGGAGCTAATGCAGGTCTCTTAAAGCAAGAGTGGAAGAGCTAGACCTGGCACGCGACAGAGCCAACTTGGCAGCCATGTTCTGCACCCGTTGTAGCTTCCCCACCATTTTTTTTGGGCCTCCAGAAGCAGCGCATTGCAGTAGTCTAAGCGGCTTAGAATAGTGCTGCGAACTACCTCTGGCCTGGCCTGGGCGGGGAGAAGGGGCAGAACTTTGCGCAACATGCGTAACAGCATCATGCACGTAGAAATGGTTTTGTTTACGTGCAAGTCATGCTGTAGGTTAGGGCCAAAGATAACCCCCAAGTTGCGGGCTGATTCCGCCGCCGCTACTGGTTCCGGAAAGGCAGTGGGCCAGAAGTTCTCTGGAAGAGCCCGCGGAATTCGATCAATTACTATACGCCATTATGGTCTTCAGCTTTTTTTCCAACAATTTTTCACAACAGCTGTTGTATAATATGGGAACAGGCTGGGGTAAAAACCATTGGTGTTATTATAATGATGGACATTTGTTCACATTTTAGGGTTGTCAAAAATATCGAGAAAAAAATATAGAATACAAAAATATCAAATAAAAAATATTGATGTAAAAAATATAGATGTAAAAAATATTGATTTAAATGTATATATAAAATAAAATAATATATATTAAATATTAATATAAATTTTAACAAACAACTAGAAGTGGGTGGTAAATAATGAAAACCCTTTAAAAAGCATTTTTTTTGCTTTTTAAACAGTGCCATGTTGCAGACATACGTGCCCTAAGGGCATGTATGTCTGCACCATGTGCACCCATGAACAATTGAGGGGTGCAACAGGGTGTCAAAGTGACACCCTGCCACCCTTCAATGTTTCCCC
This sequence comes from Lissotriton vulgaris, assembly GCF_964263255.1. NCBI lineage: Eukaryota > Metazoa > Chordata > Amphibia > Caudata > Salamandridae > Lissotriton > Lissotriton vulgaris. The sequence goes on along the minus strand of NC_141691.1, from coordinate 167,242,308 downwards.
CAATAACCGAATCAGTATTTACCGATTCAGAAATTGACATTCATTCCTATGGGCCTCCAGGCCCATAGAAATGAATGGCAATTACCGAATCGGTAAATACCGATTCGGTAATTACCGAATCATACCGATTCGGTAATGAAATCGGTAAAATTACCTAAATCCCGATTGCCAGTTCTTAAATACCGAATCGGTATGATTCGGTATTTAAGAATCGGCAATCTGGGATTACCTACATCTGGTCCTCAGTCATTTATTTTTCAGTTTTCGTGGCAATGGAAATCTCTAGAATTTGCCTTGTCACTGAATATCTGAGATCTGACCCCCCGGCCTATCGGCAATGGCTCTCGCTGTCTATCTAATTATTACTATTACTGTTTATAAAAGTAAAGGGAAACGAGTAACTTAAAAAGGGAATCAGAAATTGGACCTCTCTCCAAATCTGGCTTAACTTGATACAAGATGTATGATCAGAAAGATAAACTTGCAACTCTAGGCCAGTGGCGGAATAAGGAATGATTTGTTATTTTCGGTGTTCTACAGGGTCTCGCTATAATTTGTATTGCTTGAATTTATTTTCACTCAGTAAACTTAGCTCATTGTCATAATTATTATACTAGTACATGGATATGTTTTAAATTATCATCAAATACGGTAATAAATTATGTATTCAGAATATATTAGTATTTATACTTTGTCAGAAACAAGTGTATGATTAGTGAAATCCCTGTAGTATTATTTATCACCTTTGTTTAATATTCCCCCCAAAAAATAATTAAAAAAATAAACCAACCAACAGAGCAGAGAAACAGAAATAAATGGCCCTGATGCACAGGAAGATTTCTCACTTGCAGTTTTCCTTGCATGCCACGTAGTGTAGTCCCATACAACAAGAATGTGCAGAGGAATATCCACCATAAATGGGATCTTCTGATGTACAACAGCCGGCATAAGATTATTTCAGATAACTGAGCCAGGCAAGTTTCTTCCATGAGAAACCTGATCATGTCCTGCTTATTTATGATGGGTCTATCTCTGTGCTAAGCTATGCATGACCCTCTAAGGTTAGTGTCAATTTTACTAACATGGTGCTAAAAGTGTATGATGCCAAGGCAATGGCAAAGATTTTTAGGACACTAAAAACTGGGTGCGAGTAAAAGTAAGAATATTGATAAGAAATTTTATAAAACAAATTTGAGTCCAGTTTTACTCACGACGATATTATAGTGAAATCTATTGAAATATATGTATGTCATGCCAGAGCCATGATTCCCTGGGAGCTGTGTTTAAAAAGAAATATAAAGACTAAATTCTAGACAATACGGTGTTAGCTGCTCTAAAGCCCCTATGATGACCGCCTAAATGTCAATGATGGTTACTGAATTACAAACAGTGTACCTGTAAATGTGTTTATATGTTCTCCACTTTGCCTCTATTACTAAAAACTGGGCAGTACTAAACATTTAGATGGCACCTGCGGTCGTTGCATTGTCTCTATAAAGACCATTGTCCATCAATCGTCGTTTGTTCACTATGTGGCTCTTGGACATCACTATGGTTAAAGCCTCATTGCTGCTATACTCCCTGTTGTTGCCTCCAACTCTCCTTTTGTTCAAAATGCTCTGGTTAAATATAAGTGGAATGCTTGCAAAGTTATAAGAAATTTGAGATTACTATTTGTTGTCAATTTAGATGTTTGAATGGATCTTTCTCTAACTTAGAATGAGATTAGAAGTCTTGGGCATGATTAGTGTGACTCTGTATTCTACCTGCAACTCTGTTGATTGTTAAAATGTTTATTTTAACCTTTGTGTAATGTCAAATGAATGTTGGAGAATGAGAGTGTATTGTAAGGTGATGCATTAGATTGTCATTTAGCTTTATATTTTTAACTTTTTAGAGGAGATTTTTTTTTGTAAAACTATTTTCATTACAAACATCTTTTAACAGGAAATTATACAAAGCCTTGTTCTTACACTAATTCCGACCCCCTACAATTACCCTAAATGACATTAATTAAATTATATCAATGGAAAAGCTAAAAACAACAACTATAAACATTTAGTTTAATACAGTTCAATACGATTATTCTAAACCCAATGTTAACCCTAATTCTAACCCAGAGGTAGAAATTATTCAGTTAAATGTAATTAAATTGATAGTAATCAGAACTCTTTCTTTGTTACTGAGTTACACAAAACAATAACAAAAGTGAATATAATTGAAAAAATAAGCAGCATTATCTTGCATTTCAGTATAGATTCTTTCTTTCTTTGAAGTGATGGTATTTCTCAGTAATGGCGTTGAACTAAGGAAGTAGTCGAAGTGATGTGAGCAAAGTAATAACAAAAAATGGAGGGAGAAGGAGGTTAGACCAAACCAGGTCGGCCTCCAGTCAGTATATGCAATATAGGAACCCAATATGAAGGGTCCAGAGACCTGGTTGGTGTTTTGTGGTTACTGCTTACTAAGTCAGTGTGTACCAAATTATGTAAGAAAGAAAAATTTCTTTCTAGAGTCCCCTCACTCACCGGGGTTGCCCCACGGTGACATGCTTCATCATTGGGGCCATCCCAGTTCTCTACGAAAAGGGGCGTGCTGCGACAAGGCGACTACGCTGGAGCACTGGTTTTGTGAGATGACTATGTGTGGTGTAAGTGTGGTGATGGTGGAGTGGGTGTGAAATTAAAAATACCGTGCTAGTGGGCCTCAACAATTTATTTTGCTCCTAGTGTGGTATAAAATTAAAAAGGGGTAACACTGTATTCTAACTTTAATTGAGCTAGATCAGTGTTATGGTCGACATGTTTCAAGCTCCCCCAAGCTTTTCATCAGGACCATACAGGGTCCAGCCCTGTATTTACACTCCTATATTCAAATGAAAAAAGTGTTTTATAAAAATAAATACTAATTATTTATACTGTACGCTGTTAATAATAAAACATGCGTGTTATTCTGTACATACGGTTTGTATTTTACTCGAAATGCTGTAAAAGAAAATAACAGTTGTTTAGTGGCAAAACAACCCCTTTCAAAAAAGGGGGGGAAACAACTCACATGCATCTCACTTCATCTAGGGCATGGGTGTGCCCTGGGCACCATACTGGTGCGTGCTGGTTTTCAAACCGGTGTGGAAAAATAAAGCACTGTGAATCAAGTGGTTTAGTGGTTTCACACACAAGACATAAGACTTAATGTGACTATTGACAAGACACACAACATATACACACATAAAATAACATGGCAGATGGTATATTTACATAAACGAGTGTTTGGTTACACTCCATGGTCTTAGGCAAGGGCAGGATCGCCTCGTGGAAACATTGCTGAAAAAGGAGGTTCAAGGTAAGGGTTATAGTGCTCCTTTTCTATGTTTCCCTCAAAAATAGCTGGTATCATAGCGATATAGCGTTGTTTTGCACTTACTTCCTATCGGCAAACCCGCTCGGTACTACCTGATAACTCCTCACCCGACCGCATACTGAAGCAGAATGGGATTGCCGGTGTATTTGGATACATCGCGTTTCCGGGTTGCCGGGCCTTGTCTAATGACTAGAGCGTTTTTCTTGGCGGCCATCTTAGGAGTATGTCATCGCGATCGACGCGAGTATTTTGTAATTCCGAATATAACATCGGAGTTTGGCCGAATTTAGGGATGCAAAATAATTTAGAGTAATGCTTGGTAGAGGGGCATACTCATAATTTAATTTAGAACACAGGTTTTTCCGGGGACGGACGGATGATATTTTTGATTAGTTCTTTCGAAAGGAGTTATTTTGAACTCAACCATATTTGTTAAAACGTGGTTGTAAACACTGGATTGGTGTTTTATTTCGTCATAAGTGCATGTACCTGTTTTATTTCAAAGGCAATGGAGGGTGGGGTTTGAATAATTGTGGAAAAGCTTACAAGTTTGTTGAGGAATTAGGTACCTTTCTTGTACAGTTTATATACAATCAGCTTGTATGTCAGTTTTTCTTCCTGGGAAAAATTTAGAGTTTCAAGAGCATGTTTGGAAATACTTTCAGTTTTTAAAAATTAGGCATCTGTCTTTCACAGTTTTTATACAGCAGGCCTAGGGTCGAAAAGCCCCCCATGGGATTTCGTCATTGAGTCCCAGGGTGTCAGTATGTAAGCGAAACACCCATCTCTGTTCTCTTTCATGGAGGATTCTTTCCAGGTTGTCTCTATTTTTCACTACCTCTACGACTACCCAGGTGAGATCATTTGGTGTGTGGTTCTGTTCAATGAAATGGGTGGTCATTCTGGTTGTGGCTCGTTTGCACCTTATGTTACTTCTGTGCTCCACTATGCGGGTGCTGACCTTTCTAGTGGTCATTCCCACATAGTGTAAGTTGCATGTGCAAGTTATCAGGTACACCACTCCACTGGTGTTGCAATTGGAAAAACCTCTCAGTTCACATTTCGTAGCATTGTTAAAGGTTATAGTTTTGGTTGGGGACGTCAAATGACAAACGCTGCAATTGTTACATGGGAAATGTCCATTTGGTAGTGGTTGGGATCTTACTGTTTGGGTTGTTGGTATGGGACGGGTATGTACCAAAAAATCTTTCAAGTTTTTCCCCCGTCTATGGCTGAACATTGGGGTCGGTATCAGAAACCTGATTAAATGTAGTGATGCAAATGGGTCTGTTGTTCTCAGGTTGAGTTCTCTCCTTTGGTTCTAATAGGGCTTCCCTATTATTGTTTGCAGCTCGTTTCTTAGCTTCTTTTATCAGTTTGTTTGGGTATCTCCTGTTTCTCAGCTTGTTGCCCAGGTCCTCCGCTTGGGTTAGGTAGTCAGATTTTTTGCTACAATTCCTGCGTAAACGAAGGAATTGCCCAAATGGGAGGTTTTGTCTAAGATGGCGAGGGTGGAAACTGTCAAAGGCCAAGAGACAGTTGCGTGCTGTCTCTTTGAAATGAGTTGTTGTTACCAATTTGCCGGACTCAGCATGTATATTTAGATCCAAGAAAACCAAATCAGTCTTGCTCATTGAGCAAGTGAATTTCAGGAAAGGATCCTGTCTGTTGAGCCAAGTCAGAAAAGTTTGTGCTTCTTCTTCTGTGCCTTGCCATATCAACAGAATATCGTCGATATAGCGTTTCCATTCCAGGATTTGGTGTCTGTGGGGATTCCTCTCGTTCAGTATTTTGTTTTTCTCCAGCTGATGGACGTACAGTCCGGCTATGCTCGGCGCGAAAGTACTGCCCATGCTGGTCCCATGTTGCTGTTTATATAGAGTTGATTCAAAACGGAAGAAGTTTTCACATAATGCTAATTGACAGCATTCTATCACCACATGTCGTGGGGTGTGGAATTCCCACTCGCTCTCATACAGTACTTCCTCCAAAATCTGTAAGGTCTCTCTGTGTGGTAAGCTGGTATATAGACTTTCGACGTGGTAAGCTGGTCTCTCTGTTTAAAGCCTCATTGCTGCTATACTCCCTGTTGTTGCCTCCAACTCTCCTTTTGTTCAAAATGCTCTGGTTAAATATAAGTGGAATGCTTGCAAAGTTATAAGAAATTTGAGATTACTATTTGTTGTCAATTTAGATGTTTGAATGGATCTTTCTCTAACTTAGAATGAGATTAGAAGTCTTGGGCATGATTAGTGTGACTCTGTATTCTACCTGCAACTCTGTTGATTGTTAAAATGTTTATTTTAACCTTTGTGTAATGTCAAATGAATGTTGGAGAATGAGAGTGTATTGTAAGGTGATGCATTAGATTGTCATTTAGCTTTATATTTTTAACTTTTTAGAGGAGATTTTTTTTTGTAAAACTATTTTCATTACAAACATCTTTTAACAGGAAATTATACAAAGCCTTGTTCTTACACTAATTCCGACCCCCTACAATTACCCTAAATGACATTAATTAAATTATATCAATGGAAAAGCTAAAAACAACAACTATAAACATTTAGTTTAATACAGTTCAATACGATTATTCTAACCCCAATGTTAACCCTAATTCTAACCCAGAGTTAGAAATTATTCAGTTGAATGTAATTAAATTGATAGTAATCATAACTCTTTCTTTGTTACTGAGTTACACAAAACAATAACAAAAGTGAATATAATTTAAAAAATAAGCAGCATTATCTTGCATTTCAGTATAGATTCTTTCTTTCTTTGAAGTGATGGTATTTCTCAGTAATGGCGTTGAACTAAGGAAGTAGTCGAAGTGATGTGAGCAAAGTAATAGCCAGAAGAAGTGATGGGGTTGAAAGATTGGTGGACCTCCATCCGATACTCATTGTGTGCAGCATTTAAGGTACAATGATGGGTGCCAGTTGAAAAGTTGTGCACCAGGGTGGGTGCGGGTGTGCTGTGTTGTTACTTGAATTTCATAACGAGTGATTACTTTGAGATTGTTGAATAAAGTGTGAGCTGTATCTTACTGCATGACTTTATGTGGTGAGTGGCATACCTGATCTGTAGGAGAATATTGAGGATGAGTGGTATGTGTAGTTTTAGTTCATGGAAACGCATGTTGGAGATGTGTAATGGTTAAACTTCTGGATGTGTGTCCAAGCATGGGGTCGACAAGTAGTAGTAGGCTGCTGGGTGGCAACTGGGTGTACATGAGACCACAGTGTGGACCGAGACCAGCCAGCAATTATGTATTCATGAAAGTGCAGTTTGGACCAGCAGGAGGCAGTTACTGAGAGTGTACTAGAGCATGGCGTGCACAAATACAACGGTAGCCGCTAGTTGGCTATGGTTGTAAATGAGAAAAAGTAGGGGAAAGATAGCAGTGGATTATTCCATGTGCAAGAGAGCAATGTGTGGACTAGTAGCAGTAGGTGATGGGGTTAACCAGCAGAAGGTGTTGTTACAGCCAGGAAGAGGAAGAGTGCCTATCTTTTCTTTACACACTTGGTATGGCTAGTCATAGAATCCAGGCCTCAGTGAAATGTATGGTGGTGAGCAGGTTTACCCCAATTATTATTGAATGATGAGCATGGAGAAGAGGCAGGAGGTGACTTTAGAGAAGTCACTGTGTCTGTGTTGACCCCACACCTGCCCTCCCTCTATTGTCCATGCTGTCCCTCGCACCCGCCGTCCCTCCATTGTTCATGCTGCCCCTTGCACCTCCTTTACCACTTCCACCCCCCCTAACCTGTTGTCCATGGTGCCCCTACCACCCACCCTCCCTTCGTTATCCGTTTTGCCTCTGCCACCTGACTTCCCTCCATTGTATGTCTTGCCCCTGCCACCCGTCCTCCCTCAATTTTCTGTGTTACCCTCATCCGCAATAACAAATAAGTTTTGTCATGGCGCTTTTCCCCACACCCTCCGTTGTCAGTGTTTCCCCCAAACTCCCTCCCTCCCTTGATATTGGCTTCCACTACCAAAAAATAAAAGGTGCTAACACGTGGTCACCTCATAGTGCTTTATTTTTACTTTTAGCCGTGCTGAACAGCAACCACACCGTAGTACAACATGACTAAAACATTGGCAAAGGCAATAACTCGCATAGGCAAAAGGTATTGGCTTTGCCAGTGCGTGTTTTTGTTATGTCTGTGACAAAGTGCGTGACTTCACTTTTCACCACCTTATGAAATTCTCTGGAAAACAAATTTGAACATCTGGTCGCCATCAAAGATTGCCTGTGGTATAGTCAGCAAGATAAAGGTGCAGCAGTTGCTGTTTGTTCCTTTTCTCATTGGCACTTCCCATGTTTTTGGTCTAAACTATTTTGCTAATGTTCTTCCCCGTGGAAGGACTTTGTGAAAAGCCTTTGTTGCAAAACACTGATTGCAAAGTTTGTTTCTCACAAATCATTAACAGAGTTAATCGAAAGAAGGACAGAAACACGAGGAAGCCCTGCATTCCCAGCAGTGCAGCTCTTCCGCTTCCTGTTGTGCCTCCTGACAGGCCGGCAGGATGGTCGAGTGAGGAAAACATGCACTATTGACACGTGTCTTTGTGCAGGTTCAAGTCTCAGCAAGAATGACAGGTCCTGCCGTCCTTTCGAAGTTAGTAAATTGGGTAATGAAAACACGTGATGATATTTACAGCTCCCTGAAATGGATGAAGTGACATGCAGTGCTATATAAAATCAATGTAACATTAGGACCTGGACCAGATATACCCATAAGAGGTAGCGAAGCATTCTTTGTTCTGGCTGTTCTTCTTTTGACACTGCGAGATGGTTTCTTCCTACAGTTTGGGATGATGGGAATGCATACAGGAAGTGTTGTTAGGTGTGGGACGCCAATTGTGCATGGTGTACGTTTTATTGTATTCTGCCATTGAGTAAGAAGGAGGAGCAGAGATGCATGATGGATATTGTTGCGTGTTTATCTAGGTTCCTGATCGATACTGTGACCTTATGCCCCTATTCGGCTATAAATCCATTTATTCCCTATATTGGCATAACCGTTCAAGTGCGATTTTCTGAAAAGTCATCTCTGGCCTCACACGAACAGAGCCACATTCCAGCATAGTTCTCTCTGCCACTTCCTTTGCGACCAATTAGTGCAATGACAGAGCAGTAGTCACTATCTGATATTCCTAGATAACACTCTGAGTTCTTCAACAAGATAAAAACTCAGCAAACCTGGAAATCCCCGCTTGCTATGTTTTGATTAGTAATGGAACTCTAATGAGCAACTGATAACTATCACTTCCTAGTGACATCTTTAATTGACGTCTTATGTCCAGCAAACTTGCGTCAAACCCGGCACCTGTCAGGTATAAATATTACCAACGTTGCCTTAAGCAATGCGAGCTACTGTTGCTGATGCCAGCTGCCTGCAAGACCCCGTGTTGGTAAATCTAGCACTCTGTCGCTGCAGCCTGCTGTCCCTGTGGTGGTGAAGCTGCTGATACCATTATCGCTGCTAAAGCGCGAACTATGGTGCAGTACGCTTAGGAGTTGAACAGCCGTCCCTCTGCGAAGACATCCAGCAGATTCCAGCTGCCCGCGGACGCTGTCCCCCCTCCTTCCTCGACGCGCTGAAGAGAAGCCGCTGCCTTTCTCGTGCAGAGAAATCCAGCCACGGCGTTTCCGATCTACCCTCGCGGGTGACTGGGATATCGAGAGAGACCCCTGAAGGAGATACCAATCCTCCATCATTCTATTCAGAGGTATGGTGTTGACTAAACCCTTAGACGAGAATTCTTGAAACAAACCTTGGCAAAACCAACTTAACTTAAAGCTACTTACTTACTCCCCTTCCACGTGTTAGGCTTAGGTCAGGCACACTGGGGTAGGCTTAGTTAGAAGCACCAGTTGAGTATGTTAGCCTAATGTATATATGACTGTATATATGTTTTATTACTTTTAAACCATTGTATGGCTATGAAACCATATCAATGCTTTTACAGTTCTATTTCGCAATACTTATCTTACTGTACGTACTTTTTATAATAACAATTCTTGCAATTGTGGCAATACATTTCTCTTGTACGAGAAGAAAGACTGTTCAATAAATGTTAACCCTTTATTGACAAACGCCCGTCTCTCTATTCTCTACATCTCGTGAAAGTAAACTGCACTAGACTGACTGAGTGAAATACATGTCTATTGTTTCACACGACCCTAGAGATTGACTCTTGATCTGAGGAGCAAAGTTGTCATGTTGCACGGTTGTTGGAAAACTGAATCCCTTCTTGTCTGTGCCAAGGAAGCTGATCACTTCCTATGCAGAGAAGAAAGTTTCCAGTGACCTCTGAGCTAGTTGGTAACACAACCCAATTAAGTTTAGCATAGTCAGTGGAGGCCTGGAATATCCGCAGTTCCACGTCGATACTACTGTTTATGTTATTCCAATGCGCAGGGCCTAGTGGGAAACTAGGAACTACACTACATGGCGCCCTAACGTTTGGTAAGGCGATAAACTAACGCAAGACTTTTAGAGTAACTCAGTCGTGCATATTTCACACCCCTTTCTCCCGTAAATACTCCAATAGACGTCTGGAGTGGGTGAAAGGTTAAAATCCGCCCGACCTTAGTAGGAAGAGACTCCTATGTAAAGCTCTGGTTTATTCAACGTTGAAGGATACAGTGTTCCAAAATATTGTGCACCTAATCTTTGTCTCCTTGGAGACCTACTCTGCAAACCTTGCATTTTTACAATGCCAGAAAATAACGGAACCCCTGGGGCCGCAGCAGATGCGACTCAGCAAGGTCCCGAATACACAGACCCGGATGCTATTATCATCCCGGTCCACTTAAGAAGATCTATAACGTTAAAACTTATAGAGAACGGACTGACACCTCAAGGTTGTACAGTAATTTTCGTGATAGAGGCTCACGAGTATCGGCAGACAGAGGTATTCTATTCATGGATAAACTTTCCAGCGGTAAACGCTATAACAAAAGAGTTTCACTATTACAAAATAGAGAAACCTCCGGAAGAGTACGCTCCTTTCGAGGAGATTGAAATTCCACTTAAATTTCAAGAGCACCTGCTCTGGTTTAATGGCGCCCTAAAACATAATGATCACATTACCAGGCTCGGTCCACTAGGTAGACCAGGAGCCACGTGGCCGGTTCTAGCCAGCTACACACCACATCCTGACATTGTAAAAATGTCTAGAGAAGAGCTGTTAGTACAGCTAAACACATTAATAAAAATACATAGGCAATTAGTCCAATATGTAATGCGGACTGCAACAGTCCAGCCAGCTGTTAATACACCACAGCTGACCCCTCATCAGGGGAACACAAATAAAATTACACCACAGAACATACAGTCATGTCTTGGTAAAACACCCGTAAAACGGGAACAAATTCCTTTCTGGTTAGCACAGAAAATCACTCAAATAGAGGCAGTATTTCCTGATACTACCCCTATTGAGAAACACAGAATCTTGACCATCTGCCTTCCTATGGGAATCGCACCACACGTGGAGGACTGCGACACTTGGGGTACAGTCTTTGCTTCCATTTACACAAAAACACATGGTGTTCCGTCTATGGCGGTAATACCAGAAGTGCTAAAACAGATTCAAAATGAATTCGGTCCAGAGCCCGCTTTAAATCTAGGTATGAAATTACTGAAAGACTTCAAGCAGGTGACGGCTATATTATTAGCCAACATTAGAGGAGAAGCAGCATCTGTGGCGATTCGCCAGAAGTTGAAGGAAACAGATATAAAAGATCCTGTTGAGCTTGCAAAAATCATAGAAAAATGCTATGAAGAATTAGGTAGAGACAGCTTGGGTGGAAAACCAGTTAAGCCCCAACTGCTCGAAAATCCTGAAAAATTATTTATTAAAAATAATTTAAATACTCCTAAAAAGAGCTGGGATGGAAATAAACAATCCACTCCCAAGGAAAAAGTTTTCCAGTCCAGAGGAAGGTCTCCTCGACGGAGGGAAAGAACTCCGACTCGAGAACGCCAGTCTCCCCAGAGGGAGCCCTCTGAGAAAAGATATAACCTTAGAAATAGGGATAATCTAAAAAAAACCTGATAGATATCAAAGTATTGATACACGTCCCTCTCGATCTCTTCCACAGAATTCGGAAAGAAGAGGACGGTCAGACCCAGGAGAGCACACCAAGTCCAAAGACAAGGAACCTGCTCAAAATAAGAAATCTCAATTTCAGAAAAAGAAGGTAGCCAGTATTAGAGTAATCAACCATGCCGAGAATACTGAGGACACAGTTGAAAAACGGGGAGTGGGCATTGACAATGTTGGACAGTGCAGCAGAAATCAGTATAGCGCGCAAGATCTTGATGAGTCATCTGGAGACAGTGGACACGAATGAATACATTCAGGTTGAAACTGCCGACGCCAGACTTAGCGAGCCCCATAAAATATATGAAATAACATTGCGTATAGAGGGTGATAAGACTAGGAAAATTAAGGGTCTATTTTGGGATAAGCTCTCAAAAGGCTATGATATTCTGTTAGCTGAAAAAGATTGGCCCCAGAGTTTGTCAGGGAGTGCCCTCGTGGCGAAGAAGTGATTATGCCTGCCTTCTCGAATCACATACCGATTCACAAAAAATGCACATATGCAAGGAAATGGGCAGTGGCCCAGGCACCTGCATTGTATAAAAATCATGTAGGATGGGATGAGTATTCACCGCCTCACAAAATCCAATTAAAAAGTGAACCAACTGCCCAACGGCAGTATCCCATAAAGCAAGAAGCTAAAAAACAAGTCAGGGAGATCTTAGATCAACTTGAGTACCAGGGGGTGATTGAAACATGCACCTCTCAAATTAACAATCCTTTGTTTCCTGTCTCCAAGCCAGACAATTCATATCGTCTAGTTTTGGACTACAGACACCTTAATACATGCTGCAAAACTTTTGCAGTACAAAACTCGCATAGTGCAGCCCTAATGAATAACATAGTTAGGAAAAAATATAAAACGACATTAGACATTTCAAATGGTTTCTTTTGTCAAAACATTGCAACAGAAAGCAGATATTTGACCGCTTTCTCTGCATTTGGGTCACAGAAAAAATTCTGTCGACTCCCACAGGGGTTCAAGAACAGCCCAGGACTATTCTCAGCTAGGGTAACAGAGTTACTACAAATCTATGATGATGAAGCATTATCTTACGTAGATGATATTTATCTCACAGACGACGACTTGGATACTCACTTGAAAAGAGTGAACACCATCATACTTGGGTTCGCAGCAGAGGGTTACAAATTCAACTTTAAAAAGTCCCGAATTGCCCATCTGACAGTACTATTTTTAGGGTACGAATTATCAAGTGAAGGGAAAAGCCTAGCGGACAACTTCTTAGAGAAGTGCGCTGTACTCCAAGCTCCAAAAACGCTGAAGAATTTACAATCCATTCTAGGTTTTCTGAATTTCGGAAGAACTTACATACTAAATTACGCAGAGAGGGTTAAACCTCTCTACGAACTAATTAAACCTGATTTTAAACAAATCAATTGGACTCAAAAACACACAGAAATTTTGAGATCACTGCAAACAGACATGTTAGCAAAAACAAAATTAGATACACGTGACAACACGATCGATCTTGTAATCCGAGTCATCCCAGGAAGATGCGGATTCACGTACCTGACCTCTAATGAGGGAGAAAAGGTACCAATTTCAATTAAATCTCACTTGTACACACAAGCAGAAAAAGCATTCAGTCCCACAGAAAGAACTGTGAAAGCAGTGCAAATCGCATTAGCAAATGAACGAGAACTAGCACACGGCAAACGGATTAATATCCTTACAGCGGAATCCGCCTTCGAGGCGCTATTCAGCCCAGTAAACCTGCCTACAGTGTCACTGGATCCGAAATGGATACAGTGCATAGATTCTCTAGGAGCGGAAGATGTAAAATACTATTTCGCCCCGCAATTTGAAGAACTGAATGATTTAGAATATGAAGAAGAATATCCTCTGCCAATCGAAATTCTGCCTCTCCCACAATACGCCTGTATAATCTATACAGATAGCTTTGTACAGCATTTCAACGTAGAGAGAAAATCCTACGATGCAGCATGTGCGATCATTAAAGGTCGTTGGCTGTGCGGTAAATTCAGACCGAAAGTAACAAAAACTGAATCTGTAAGAAACTGTTCGGTTCAAAGAACTGAAATCAGATCTTTAAAGATGGCGCTTGAAAATGCAGAACGTGAATTCCTGACACTTATAGTGTGCGATTCTCATTTTTGCGTCAACTCTTACAACAATAAACTGCAGAGTTGGATCGAAAACGACTACAAAGATGACACAGGTGCCACAATGAAGCATAAATTGCTCTGGAACGAGGTGGCTCTTTTAAGTAAAGAACTACAAAAGACTCACGTGATTCACGCACAGAGTCTTCGACGTGATGGCGTTCACGTTGCAGGGAATTCATTGGCTAATACAGCTAAAGCGGAAGCAACTAAACCGGCTTCCGTAGCCACAAAAAAGCGTACAGATAAATACATAGACGGGGAAACCATGCTGGCAGTAAAAACGACCGTAAAAGGCGACTGTGCAGCACTACCCGTAAACTATCCACTCAAATATGCATACATAATCGATGCAAACTCCGTTCCTTTTGCTCGAATCCCTGGAGTGGGGGACAGAGTAATTCCAAACATGAACAGGAGAATATTTTTAATAGCAGACGCGCACATGGGTTTGGGTCTTAGGCACAGAGAGATCAAGGAATCACTGACTGAATTACAATCAGTATTCTGGTGGCCGGGAATGAGTGTAGAACACCAAATATATGCAAACAACTGTGAAAACTGCAATAGGGATCGCAGTAGCGAACCTGGTTACCGGCTACCAGTCAGAAAGAGCGTAACGCTGCCTACACCCCATCCTGCGTCCTATTAACAGTTAAGACGAAAAGCACTTAAAGAATGAGGCTTCCAGCGCTCGGCTGACGCTAGAACGGTTATAAAAGATTTGCGAGTCAATATCGGCACATACGCAATTACCACGTTCCATTCTGACCAGGGTCCTGCTTTCAGCTCTCGAGCTTATAAGGAGGCCATGGCTAGCATGGGAATTGGGTTGCGGTATTCTTGTCCGTCATACCCCGGAAGGGAACAGTGTGGTAGAAAGAAAAAAACGTGACATAAAGCAATCTATAACAGCGAAGGTATTAGGTTCAGGCGCTGGGTGGGTCAAACATTTAATAAGTGTCCAGACTAGTCTTAACAACATGCCAAGAAATTCTCTAAAAGGTTTCAGCCCATACGAACTATTGTTCGGAATTAGAATGCGAGTTCAGGACCTCGATAGTCAGATGTCAGTGGTACAAGAAAAAACAACAGACTTTGATGTAAAAGATCGTTTGGCTGTTTTACAGGAACTGAATGAAACAAGAAAATCATTAAGCAACATAAAGTTAAAGCAACAGCCAAATACCACTGACGAGGCACCACCCGCAACAGCCCCAGCAAGGCCTGTCTGGATTCCAAAGATTGGGGATCTAGTCAGAGAAAAGATCGCGGTTAAGAAGGAATTTGGGCCTTCTTACAGAAAAGCAGTACCTGTCTTAGCAGTCACCGGAACAAGATCAGTTGTGCTACCGCCCCTTGCTGGTAAAAAGGAGAACAGAGTCGTGTCCATCGATCTGGTAAAACCACAAGCATGTGGCCTATAATCAACAGTAGGCCCAGTGGACTCCCAAGAAACAACAGAATACCCAAACTTGCAACAATCCAAGAGGTTCAAACTGAAAGACTAATCACATTCGATCAGCCTGCAGTGCACAATGAAGGACTATGCAATAATGCCATGGAACTCGTGCCTCTTGAAACACAGATTGAAACAGTTCGTCAAGAAACAACACCGGTCTACAATGATGTGGCATCAGAAAGTGCTACCGAGAGACAGATTGAAAGAACAATCCCATCAATTGACAGAACTGCCTCTGGTTATTTCATCAACTTCGACAACTTCTCTGAAGATTTAAACGACCCCGAAGTGATGCCAGAAACAAAAAAGACTTTTAAAGAAAAAGCAACGGAACTCTTTCATCAACTGAAGGAAATCTACCTAATCTCCCCTTGGCTAGAGTTCTGGTTCGGTCTAGGTGTATTTTTCCTCCTGCTTTGGCTCATCATGGTACTGTGTTTGGGAAAATTCATTGAAGGAAAATATATTACAATGGACACAGCAAGTCAGAACATCAACCTAGTCCTGAAACCACACAGATCATCCCACGTGAAGAAAAGAGAACTGTCAACAGTAAATGTCACAGCAATTCCAATACCTGGTGGGGTAGTATGGGAGAAAACAGACTATGAGATCTATGATCCGGTCGAAATCCTGAAGTATCCTCATCAACTAAAGGTTTCCTTAAGTGACTTTGTGACACCAAGTACATTCTCTGATGATTGGGACTTTAACAGTATTAATGACATGATGTCTGTTTTAGTAATGTCAGCTAGATTCACAGATCATGATTATTTACAAGGTTCATCTAGTTATGAGCAGTTATTCTGTTACACCCACTATGGGGATCACTACTTGCATAAATCTGCACAGCCTAGAAATGTTTTTATGTATAATCAATGGGAACATTGTTCCACACCACCTAAAAGCAGTTCTAAAGCATTCTTTGAGAAATTCAAATACTTCTCAGGGTTTAACACCAGTAATGCAGAAACGTTTTATTACAAACTTTTAGATAAAACAGGTATGAAAACAATGCTGACAAATTCTAAATTGATATATTCAGAAGCATTTTATGACAAAATGATGACATTTGGTTTTGATTATTGGAAAAATAATATTGAAACGAAAACAATTTGGGGTACAAAAGATTGGCAGGTGCAAGGCGTTGAAGCACTATTTAGAACCTGCATGATACCAGAACAAATGTTATTTTTAAATGACACAATACACCAAACATCTTGTCTTGGCCTAGCTAAGATCAAAGACCTTAAAACACCGTCTATACCAAAGCCAATACCTGAGAATACAACCACAGATATTGAGCTAGACGTGTCACAAATTTTACATTTCAACAGAACACATCCTGATTGGAAAAAGTGGTTAATCTGGCCTACAGACACAAATAGCTGTCAAGATAGATTCCTGAATAAAACACAGGGGTTAAAAATGACCAGATTAGACCCTAGATACTCCCAGAGACAACATCCAGGGATTATAACAACATACAGTGTAGGGAAACTCTGCCTTGAATGGCTAACCTCGTCCACACTGGCTGAAATTAAGCAACACTTGTCTTTATTAAAAGATGGTGCTGATTTGCGCGATTTCATTCTTGGACCACGCAAACAGCGTCAAAAGCGTTTCATAGCGACCAGTATCTATGCTGCGTACAACGAGGCTTGGAAAGTAA
Organism: Lissotriton vulgaris; assembly: GCF_964263255.1. Taxonomy (NCBI): domain Eukaryota; kingdom Metazoa; phylum Chordata; class Amphibia; order Caudata; family Salamandridae; genus Lissotriton; species Lissotriton vulgaris. The sequence goes on along the minus strand of NC_141691.1, from coordinate 167,225,551 downwards.
AGCAAATTGAAACTGCTGAAAAAATACGAGAAATTGATCGTATTAATTTGGAGAAATCACTTTCTGTAGTAGACAATGGGTTAACGACTCTGTCTTCCAGAATATATTCTTTGGACAATATTGTATCCTCTGCCTTTGATGTGATAGACAGAGATTTGCTAATGTTACAACATGGCCAGTCTCAATTACGCTCTATTATAGAATTAGGCTGGACGCTGCAAAATCTTCGTTCAGGCTATGTGCCTTGGCGTTTAATCAACACGACGTCATTATTTTCCAGTTTTAACCTTACTGATAAACAGATCAGTTTGGCACAGAAAGGAGCAGACTATACAATCCTGAGCATCGAAAAACTCGAGAGATTACCATTGACAATGTCAGAGAGTCCTGTCATTGAATGGATAATACACGGAATTATCACAATTCCGATAACAACTTTCCGATTTAAAAAGTGCCTTGAGTACATACCTGCTGGCCAATATGAACAATTGGGTAAAAGATATGTAAAATCCGAATGGAAATTACCATACACTCATTCTTGCTATAGTGACAGCGACAAAAATTTATTTCTTAGTGGTAACAACTGTAAACACTCACTAAGCGGTATACTTTTGTGTCAGGGTATTAATTTACACGGAGCATGTGATGGAAATTCAAACAACCTTTCATGCCACCAGCTAGTCACACCTGCAACTCAGATAGAGCCCTTCTTTATGCAACTCGCGAACGGGAGTTACATTCTTAGAACGGATCACAGATGTTGTGGCCTCGTGCCAGGGAAAAGTTATCTAGTAGAAGTAACATCCATGGTCAAATGCTGTATGCAAGCATTGTTTCCGAGTAGGGCCTCCAGACATAGTGACTCCCATCTGGCCTCGTCTGAATCTCTATTCTATACGAATTGATACATTAAGCAAAATGAAATCTGTACTTTTACAGACAACAGTGCCTATAACGTCATCTAAAGAGACGTATGATCTTCTAGTTGCAAGGACAGCTACTGAAGTTCATGACCTTTTATCAACAAATTGCCCCGTGCATTTCGTAGAAATGTTCAGCCAACTCCTTAACATGTCTAGTGCAACAAGCATCCCAGGCATATTTAAGACAGTCTTTACGGGACTGCTAACACCCTTCCAGGCAATTTTGGGAATCTTTCCTAATTTTGTGCACTCCATTTTTGGTGGCATACCATTATTTTTGGGACTCGTCGCAGGGATTTTATTTTTGACCCTCCTGCTACGTTATGGCAAGCCTCGGCTCAGACATAGCTCCCATGGGAATGGAAGAGACAATCCTAGCAATGCGCTACCGGGACAGGATAACTAACGTCCTTGGATTGGCCAGGCTGAGAGATTTAAACATGACCTGGTTCCTTTCATTCAGACCGATATGGCAAAATTGCATTTTACCTGTGCTACGGTGTATGCTTTGCGGCGATGAATGCGTGTTGGACATCTGTCTTTCACTTCCATCAGCAGTACCAATGGACGTCGATACTTTGCTCAGTCCAATAACGGCTCACGCATTGTGTTGTCCCCAGCGGCTACCAATCCTGATGACGGCATTCGTGGAGACTCCTGTACTACAGCCAAGTGGTAACAGTGGAGCGAGTGACAAAAGCAACATCAACCAGGTACAACGTTCTGTGAGCATTGCTGGTCCTGCCTTCGATGACAGCAATCATTCTCACACCTGCCAAGTTACAGCGCTATCTAATTTGGTTGAACTATCACCTGATTTTGTAGACCAATTCTTTGAGAGCCTGTCTGATACGATGTTCTCACCCGTACAGAAACAATAACTTTTAGAAGCTTTCCGACACACAGCGTTCCCATGAACTCTGAATTCGGCCTTCAGTTTTGATCAACAAAGACTGCAAAGAGCTTGAAAATCTAATTTTTTTTGATTTGGACAATTTTTCTAATATTGACCTTTTTTGGCACGAACAATTCTTTGCTTAACGTAAAAACTATTCTTAGAGAACAGAAGCTTCACACTTCTATTTCTAAACATATCTAGAGACATAACAACATTACACCAGCCTCTAGCATACATGTTATTACAATGCATTTTTATGTGATGATTTATCTCGCTTTTCTTCTGTCAGAGATACTTCATGTGTAATTCCTTTTGCATAATCGTTCATTGATTTCATATGCAATAATTTTTTGAATGATTACTATGCTTTAAAAAACATACAGTACCTAAAATTCATGTATTACAAGTACGCCTATTTCGAATGCATTTATGTATTTTGGGGTGGGCAATGTTACACATGCATCTAATTGCTTTAGTTTTAGTAATTTTGATGGACATTAACCCGTGGAGTGGGTGTTGCGTGTTTATCTAGGTTCCTGATCGATACTGTGACCTTATGCCCCTATTCGGCTATAAATCCATTTATTCCCTATATTGGCATAACCGTTCAAGTGCGATTTTCTGAAAAGTCATCTCTGGCCTCACACGAACAGAGCCACATTCCAGCATAGTTCTCTCTGCCACTTCCTTTGCGACCAATTAGTGCAATGACAGAGCAGTAGTCACTATCTGATATTCCTAGATAACACTCCGAGTTCTTCAACAAGATAAAAACTCAGCAAACCTGGAAATCCCCGCTTGCTATGTTTTGATTAGTAATGGAAGTCTAATGAGCAACTGATAACTATCACTTCCTAGTGACATCTTTAATTGACGTCTTATGTCCAGCAAACTTGCGTCAAACCCGGCACCTGTCAGGTATAAATATTACCAACGTTGCCTTAAGCAATGCGAGCTACTGTTGCTGATGCCAGCTGCCTGCAAGACCCCGCGTTGGTAAATCTAGCACTCTGTCGCTGCAGCCTGCTGTCCCTGTGGTGGTGAAGCTGCTGATACCATTATCGCTGCTAAAGCGCGAACTATGGTGCAGTACGCTTAGGAGTTGAACAGCCGTCCCTCTGCGAAGACATCCAGCAGATTCCAGCTAAGCATGGGCGAATTTTGCGAATCTCGCGTTCGCGGATTTTGCGGATTGCGAGTTCGCAAATCCGCAAAATCCGTGAATTCTCGCGAATTTGCGGATTTTTTTTTTTGTGTTTGCGCGGGTTTCTGCCAGTTCGCGAGGGTTTTGTACAATTTCGCAAATTGCGAACTTACCTGTCGGGTCGCAAGTTTCGCGAACTTGTTGTTTCTACGTGTCCAGCCTGTTTGGGACACTCTTCTTCATCACTGCCACTCTCTGTCACCACTGCCACTCTCTGACTACTCATGCCACCCTCTGGCCCACCCATGCCACCCTCTGTTTCATCACAGCACCCTCTGGTTGTCCAGGCAGTGTACATTATTGTGGCAACGCAAGCACACCTTCCCTGCCTCAAGTGACCTGAATTAATTTGGGGCTGATTAATGTGTCACAGAATATTTTTTTAGCTGGCACCTGCTTCCTTAGTGCTTCCTGATTAGTGATCTTTTGCACTTGCTAAGTGCTTTCATTGTTGCAAAATTAGTTACAACACCTGCCCTGCCCCAACTGACAATAATGAATTAGGGGCTGATTAATGGATTTGAACTTCCAGCCTGGCTCCTGCTTGTCTCCCTTAGCTGTAATTCAGGACCTTTGTGGCATATGTGTAACTATTCTGAGGTTCAGAGCAGGGTCACATAATAGTTGCAACTGGCAACTGAACTCTGGAGGGGCCCCTCAGGAAGCACTACAGGAAATGGCTACTAATGATGAGCCTGAACTTTTGAACCTGGTAAGTAGTTTCAGTTTTGCTAAGATCGTATTTCTGCAATTTTGCGCTTATTCGCGGGGCGCGAAGTTATACTGGGAAGCCGCGAACTCACGCGAACAGTGCGAGCAGTGCGAGCAAAATCCGCTGCTCGCGGATTTGCGGATTTTGCGGGAGATTCGCGAATCTCGCGGATTGCAAATTTACCGAAAATCCGCAAAATCCGCGAGCGAAACGGATTTTCCGCCCATGCTTAATTCCAGCTGCCCGCGGACGCTGTCCCCCCTCCTTCCTCGACGCGCTGAAGAGAAGCCGCTGCCTTTCTCATGCAGAGAAATCCAGCCACGGCGTTTCCGGTCTACCCTCGCGGGTGACTGGGATATCGAGAGAGACCCCTGAAGGAGATACCAATCCTCCATCATTCTATTCAGAGGTATGGTGTTGACTAAACCCTTAGACGAGAATTCTTGAAACAAACCTTGGCAAAACCAACTTAACTTAAAGCTACTTACTTACTCCCCTTCCACGTGTTAGGCTTAGGTCAGGCACACTGGGGTAGGCTTAGTTAGAAGCACCAGTTGAGTATGTTAGCCTAATGTATATATGACTGTATATATGTTTTATTACTTTTAAACCATTGTATGGCTAAGAAACCATATCAATGCTTTTACAGTTCTATTTCGCAATACTTATCTTACTGTACGTACTTTTTATAATAACAATTCTTGCAATTGTGGCAATACATTTCTCTTGTACGAGAAGAAAGACTGTTCAATAAATGTTAACCCTTTATTGACAAACGCCCGTCTCTCTATTCTCTACATCTCATGAAAGTAAACTGCACTAGACTGACTGAGTGAAATACATGTCTATTGTTTCACACGACCCTAGAGATTGACTCTTGATCTGAGGAGCAAAGTTGTCATGTTGCACGGTTGTTGGAAAACTGAATCCCTTCTTGTCTGTGCCAAGGAAGCTGATCACTTCCTATGCAGAGAAGAAAGTTTCCAGTGACCTCTGAGCTAGTTGGTAACACAACCCAATTAAGTTTAGCATAGTCAGTGGAGGCCTGGAATATCCGCAGTTCCACGTCGATACTACTGTTTATGTTATTCCAATGCGCAGGGCCTAGTGGGAAACTAGGAACTACACTACAATATTCGAAGCCAAACTCTAATTGCTGGCTAGGCCAATATTTCACCCAAAACAATGTTCCTCGTATAGGGCTGGTGAGGGAACGCGTCTATCCCTGTCACGCTGTAGTGGTGACCACGCCTTCTCGCTGCAGGTGTGCTGAGACAGCTAAATTTGTTATTTGATAGAGAAAAGGCTGCCATGTTTGAAGCATTATATGAAAATATCAAGCTCAAGATCTTTGATAATCTTAGGGAAACAAACACAATCCCAGAAGGATGGTTTCTTTGGTATGGGCTATTGACTAACGCTCTCTGCTTGACTTTGTGCTGTGAAACACCTTCACTGGGTGTAGATCCTGGACTGCTCATGGTGTTTACTCATGAGGTTGGTAGGAAGGCAGTGATGACAGCTTGCATGGTACTGGATGATATGTCAGACCCTTCCATGGGGATGTTCAGAACAGCCCGGGAGTCTGATATTGCAAAGGGTTTCAGTGATGAATGGGAAAAGAATGTGTGTTCTCCACCCAGGGTTTCAAGCAATGCTGGTTTTTAGCTGATGTGTTGCAGTCTCTACCTTCCTTGAGTGGCAACAAGGTATTCAGTTCTCCTCCAGAGCTTGTGCTGGTCGAGTGTGTTAATGCAGACATTACAAACGAATGGGCGGTCGCGTCTGGGTGGTATGTTTGTCTGATAGCCCTATAAAGTCTACGCGACTGTGCTGACTCAATGACCTTGCATTGTTGCTGGAAAAACATTACATAATAATGTCCTTGAAATCAAAGAAACACCATATATTCAAAGTGTGGCACACAGATAGGTACATCTAGGTGAGGGCAGAAAGGACTGTAAGCAGAGAGCACCCACAGTGGCAGGGCGGCCAGGATCCCGCTGCAGTGCGAGAGGTGATACTGCACGTTGGCCAAGATTAACTTGGCGCTTTTCCTTAAAATGGGGTACCTCTTGTACAGTTGCGTTGCAACATGTATGTATGGGAAATTAACTAATGGGGATGATGAGTTTTGAAAAGTACTTATGGTTATGTTGACATGTCTCCTGGCTTCTGTTGTGCCAAACTCAAACTTTATAGGCTTACGATTTATACCATTGCACTTTGATGAAATGTGAGGTTTTTCTGCTACCTGAGCTTGAAGTTACATTAATTAATCTTTGATATTACAAATAAAACACACTTAAAACAATATTTCCAGGTTACCTCCTGTACGAGAAGTTATGAAGGATTGCTGGAGGGTGCTAGAAGTTTTAGAATGTTTGCCATTTTCTGATGGTAAAGCAAAGGAAGAGGAAGATGAGGAGGAGTAGCTTAAAGCCATTAAACGTAGTTCAGTATTTTTGGGTTTTCTACGATTATTTGGCGGTTGGAAAACGTATCATAAGTTATGGAAGGAAGGGGACATAACTATTGACTATAAAGAGGACAAATAAAAGGAAAGTTATAGGGAGGAGGATAACACCTGCCTATAGTTATTACTGCTTTTTTAAATTTGGTTGTTGCCAGTAATATGTTAGTGGCTTTTGTTGTTTCACAGTTTGACGTTTGGCATTTCCGGAGCAAAGTCAGCCATTTTGTGAGTAGGACATAAACTAGGTTCGGGCTAGGCAGCTCCTAACTCGCCCATTTCTATCAACTTCCATAACGCGCATCATCGCAGAATAGTATGCCATACGTTGCAGTGTGGTGTGCAATATGTAGTTAGGAGACTGGGTGTGTGTCCAAAGTGAGACCTCTGCCTTTCCCAGAACAGGTGGGTGTGGGGCGAGGAGGTCGTGGAGTCAGGGCATGGTGCCTGGCATCTCTGGGTTTTTAACCTTGATGACGATGGTAAGTTTCTTTAGTTTTAGGATTCCATTTGTAGAACAGACACATTATTTGTCACAGGGGATGGCACACACGTGGCAGCTGACATAATTGCGAACTCAGGGGAGGTATAAGTGGGACACACATTGCTTCCTTAACAACAGAATCTACTATCTCTCCTCCACTTCCCCATTATCATATTAAGTGGAAGTGCTGAGGAAGAGATAATCATCAGACCCTTACTAAGAGATAACAGAATAACTAGGGCAGCCTGTCTGCATCCTCCCACACTTCCCTTTTCTGAGGGTACACCCTCTAACTCAGCCTCTATCCTATGCTATGTTTTAACAAAAGTATCCAAAATGCATCACACAAGATTCTGCAGCCACACACTGCTAAAAATGTGGAGTCCAACTGCTGGCCACCAGTCATACAACATTCATACAACACTCACCAAGGGGATGTCGGTGCAAGAACTGATCATTACATACAAGCAAAACCTTACGCCTATGGAGCGTGTAGACACACCTATTATTGCAGAATAGAAAAAAAGAATGGTCACTACTGTCAATCAGGAAAATGGTAGGCTGCCTCCACTACTTATTGTGCATAATCCTGGGCACAGACAGGAGTCTCTAGTCGACTAGAGAGCCTGCTTTGCCTCCCGCTCCAGACCACAGAGCTAGGCTCTGGCTCTCACAACTGTGATGAAATGCCTAGGTCTCAGTGCATACACACGATTGTCATGCGTGTGTTGGGCCCAACAAAGTATCCTGATCTCTCCGTGGCAGGGGTGAAAGGTTGTCATTCCATGCGGGTGACATTCCCTTCCCAGCAGGGGGCCTCTATTGGGACTCAAACCTTTGAAAGGCAGATGCGGATAAGAATATCACTCACAGGCAAACGGATGGCTGTTGCTGCTTGGGAGACGTATTGATAAAATCATTATCATTATATATTGATGGTCATTCAGTAAATATTTGGCTTCTCAAAGACATATTTTCTGCAACATAGCAGGCTGCGCTAGACAGCCAGGATCATGGGAAGCCCATTCTCAGTTTGTCTGAGGTTCTTGAGTACACTTCACTTATTGTTGGGTATGTTGGGTTGGGTTTACTTTATCATACCATTAGGAGTGACACTCATGAGATGCAGAGTGATGCCATAAACAGATGTTAAAATTGTTTTTATTCTATAACCACTTTTGTAGATCCAAAAGAAAAAAGCCCTGATGAGAATTCTGTGAAGAAATCAACAGAATTCGAAACGCGTCAGCATATGGCTTAAGTCCACTCTAAATTATGGAGAGATATTATTATTGCCCATAGCACGTTGTCCATTGCAGTCACTAACCAAAAAATACTCTGTGGACACTTATGAATAGGGCATTATTTTGTAAAATAACTGTTTTATTGTAGTAGATTTGTCTTCCATAAAGTGTTTGTTGTAGAAATTGTCTATCAGAAACATTGTTTGAGGTTGTTTGTCAAAATTCATCAAATTTGCTTCATGGTTGTTTCATTTGTGTAAATGTTGTATATATATGTTTTTTTGTAATATGAAAATTGTAAGACAATGTTTTCACTTCTCTATGTGATTCAAATGTAGGAATCTGATTGATTGATGAAAAGATTGAATAAATGAACCAGGACAAATACAAAGTATATACGTTTGTCTCTAAAGCTCAAACAATTTAAGCTTTTTTTGAAGTTTAGAGATTTAGGCGCTCCCCAGTTGTATATAAACAGATGAGAGGCAGACTATGGAGTGGAACTGACGAATGGGGAGCGATCCGTGGCCTCAGGATCCATAGTGAAATTACCCAAAAAACATGAGGGTCACAAATTCCCAAATCAGTACGTTGTGGAGCACATAATTGATTCTTGTTATCCTACACAGGATGGACCTGGACAGGGTTAGGGGCTGTCCAGGCGTACTTACCAGTGGCCGCCTTCTTCCTTCTGGGAGTAGGTCTCAGACAGCTTTGCTGAGAGTAGAGGGCTGCATGTGTGGATAACCTGGGAGACACACCAACTAGGTATCTCTACCTTCTCAACAAAGAATACAATGAAAAAGGTAGCAGCCCTTCCCTTGTTTTATCAAAGTTCCTTATCACCATCAAATGGACCAGTCCCAGATGCCCAGGGCTGTAGGACTGTGTGAGGGATGTTGAGGAATGGACCGACAAGGTGCTCCTTAAACTAGTCAGGGGGTGACAAGGTAGAAGATTGTACATGTTTAATATTCCTAAATCCCCTACTGTATCTCAAGGACAAGTGTGATCCTTGAGGCACGAGCGAAAGGACCATATAAGGAAAGTTTACATATGTGTTATAGGGTGTCAAAATACGTGGCACTCCCCCCAGTTCATATGATACAATTGCCAAGAGATTGTATCACCACTGTGCGTACCTTTATGTTTATTCCTTCAACTCCTTATGTTGTATTCGCTTTCCAAATCGTGGCACGCTTTATGTTGATTGTTGTGATGATCTTTTATTTTGGAGCATTGAGAAAAGTAATGCAGTCTATTTAGATATCAGTTAAATGAAGGTGTGCTGAAAAGCCTGCCTGTGTCTGAATGTGTGCCGGCTTGACGGCGATGAGGGAGACGCCTCACTGTGCCGTGACAGTCATCCATGGGTGGGAGATCAGTGGAGATTGTGCAGATCTCAACAGGAATGGCTGAGGAAGGTACATTAGAGAAGGCGTGGCAGGAAGACGCGCAGTGAGCCACTACAAAGCTGTCCCTGTGATCATCAAGCACGTCTCTTCTTTCATGCTGTCAACATACAACCTTACTCATATGAAATAAACTTGGTCGTGTTCTGACACAATCTGATGATTCATTTGGATAGCAAAGGCGCTCACAGCTGCTGAAAAGGCACCCACTAATTTATAATGGGATTGTGTGGTATAAACTTACTACCGGTTTATTGTTATTGTTTCATAAAGATTTGGTTTGTGGGGGAATTCATCTTTCAATTATTAAATGTTTTGAATGTATTTTTGTGGTTTTCCATGCTTTTATCATTTATGATTATGATGTATAATCGAATTAAGATTCTTTCAATCATCTCTGAATGACATCATTTTCCTGGGCAATGTCTTTAATCTGGAGTAATTTTAACTTCTACAAACAAACTTAATTTTACAAGGCAGGATAGTAGAGATTAGCACTACTTACTTTGCATACTATCCATCAGCCCCTGATTTTAAAGTATTATTAGAAACAGTGGTTCCTGTGGAACAATAGAACTGTATATTAATAATAAGATGCGTAATCGCAATGAAAGGGTTGTGATGATGCCAGAGGACGAAGAAACCACATACACCTTTGGTTCAGTTTGGTACAATTGTAGTTTATATTTTCACAAACAAAATTCTAGATGAAGAGAAAAAAGGAATTGTGCATAGGGTCCCCAGTAAAAAACAGGAACCTATAGTATTGGTTACATATTTGTGACAGTTTTTAGGTCGAAGCCTGGCGTTCACTGCGCAAGCAGTGTTGCGCAGACGAGAAATTTTGATCTCCAGTATGGGGCTTTAACCCGCCTCTCTCTTCCATTGGCTAGCTCCATAAATGGAGGCCAGCCATTGAAGGAGAGAGATGTGGCAATCATTCTCAGGGCAGATTTGTGGGCGTTCCTGTGGTTTTTTTAAGCTCCGTCCCTTTTGCCGTCTTTGTTTCGTCATGAAGGGATGGGAGTTACCTTTTTTTTTTCCATGATGTTTGTGGACGGCATTTTTATCATGGAGCTGGGGCAGGCGGGTCGCGAGTTGGAAGCTCGCCGCTGCATCAGTAGGTAAAGTCGCCCGTATTCTGAAAACAGCCTTGCGCTGCCCTCCAACAAGCTCAGCAAGATCCAGACCCTCAAGCTAGCTGCGCGCTACATCGACTTCCTTTACCAGGTGCTGCAGAACGACGAGCTCAACTCCAAGATGGCCAGCTGCAGCTATGTGGCCCACGAGCGGATCAGCTACGCCTTCTCGGTCTGGAGGATGGAGGGCGCCTGGTCCCTCTCCATGCTCGTAAACTGTGTATCTTTTTCAACTTTAGATTTCTTTGTTTTGGTTTTATGTTATGTAATAATTTACATTGGTTTCTAAAATATGAATATAATGTGCAATATTTCGTTTCTTAATTTGTGGTGTTTGCTTCGGTGCAGGAGAGGGAGGGAGGGGCGGGTGGTAGTGAAGGTGGGAGGGGCGTGTACAGTCACTTCTCTCACCCGTGGCAGTGAGGCCACCCCGAGGTCAGTAACACAAAGTCAAAGATTCGGGGACACTAAAGTGGGAAGACATCAAAGGGTTAAAGTGCAGTGTTACCAATGTTTGTTTCTGATGTTAAGGATACATCTAAGCCTTTCTACTTCCGTGTCGCCTGACACGTCTCTCTGTAATTGGATCCTCGGCGCTCGTCTCTCCTCTGATGGGGTCCGTGTATAGCTGCTGAATGAATGTGAAACAGTCCGATGTTGGTCGTAGCGCTTTGTGACATGACCGCCAGAGCCGTGTTTGCGACCCGGATCTTTCCTCTGTGCCAGTCCGACCCTGGGTGGAGGAGTCGGAGGATTACACGTCATGTGTATAATGCAACAAGGGCATTACTGGTGAATAACGCCCGCAGGCTCAGGGCTGCCTCGCCTCACCCAGTGCTTCGAGTGCGCCTCCTGTGGTGGGTGAGGGGACTCCCATAGCTGCCATTCAGTGTAATTACCAGTGACATTCAACGACTATGAGTGACGCTTTCTCACGAGCAAAAGCAAGCCCTGAGAGGAGGGAAACCTACAATTATCAGAAATGACACCCATTTGAGCAACGAGAATCTCTAGGCAGATCTAAAAACGCCAGCAAAGCGCCAGATACACCTGTACCCTGGTCGCACTGCAGACAGTGACTCACCGTGCAATGTAGCGGTCTCAACTGTAACTTTAGGCTGAAGGACGTCTCCTAAAAGTGAATTAAAGTCAGAAGCCAAAGGTGCAGAAGATTACGTAGAAGCCAAGTTTCACTTTGCTTCTGTGACATTTCCATAGTTTCACTGTGTACTCGGGCGTGACATTCTACAGCCAAATGTGTGACACTTCGAGTTTATGGTGACAGAGAGTGGCACATGGTATGCGTGCTCAGGCTGGCATATGGGTAATTAATATATGTCCTTTACCGTGTGGCACCAGAGTTCATTTGATCATGTTATGAGACTGTGAAGACCCCTGCACAGTGCACAGTGCTACTACACACAGTGCTATTGAAACTAAAGAGGAAATAATATACCTAGTAACCGCAAACAACCAAATCGCTTCACACATTATTAAGCAATGGTCTCTTTAGTTCTGCACGAATGATGCAGTGAAGTGAAGTGCTGTGGTGTCAATGGCTGAACGTGCTGTACAAATACCAGTAATATAAAGTGACGTCAAACAGTTGAAACACAATCTTCATAGCTTCCACGTTTCCCAGTTCCATATGTGATGTGCTATCTCAAACTAGGGCTTTTGTTAGAATTCTGGGACTTGTAGTCCTGTTTTATAAGGGAGTGAGTAAGACTACAAGTCCCAGAATTTAAAGAAAAAACACAGACTTTAGCACCATATCACACGTGGATTCATAGTCATTCAGCACCCTACTAATTATTTGCTCCTTTGCTGTACATAACTTTTCATTCCTCTGCATTTGTCAATGTGAATTAATACTTTAATTTTGAAAAATCGAGGGTTTCTGACTTGTTTCTTCCTGAAACATTGCTTAATATTCATGAGTGTGTGAATGTAGCTGTTGCGCATTTGGAAACAGTGATTAGACGGTCCCGCCTGTCACTGCAGAGCCGGCATTGGATGGAGTAGACCTATGAACAGCAGCTTTCAAAAATAGAGGTGGGACTGTCAAATACTGCCAAACCCTGTCGTTAACATATGAATGTACCTATAGTCCCACTGTGATCTGCTGTGCGCCTTTGTAGCTTGCTTACGTGACCACTGTATGTTTTGTTTGTTCTAAATGCAATAAAAAGATTTATAAAAAAAATAAAAAAATAGAGGTGGGCAGATGGGCAAATTCATAGAGAACCAAGCCAGTATGGAGCCAGAGCTCTGGCTTGTTATTAACTTCTACCGTGGGAGCGCAGTAGTTGTGGGTGTGTGGGGCTCTGTGTGTGTGTGGGGGGGGCTCTGTGTGTGTATGTGTGGTGCTCTGTGTGTGTATGTGTGGGGCTCTGTGTGTGTGTGTGGGGGCTCTGTGTGTGTGTGTGTGGGTCTGTGTGTGTGTGTCATTTACGACAGTTTAAGCTATTGGCATTGTAAATGACAATGCCATTTATTTATCTGTTTTCAAAACCAACACAAATAAACATTTTGTCATTTACAATGCCAATAGCTCTAACTTTTGCGAAGGCGAGACCGTTGCATTGTAAATGCTTGTTTACAAGGTTTCCAAAGTGTTTATAAAAGCCGACCATTAGCAAATCTATACATAATACACAGAAGCTATATATACAGTGAAACACGCTGTTAATGGTTCGCTTTCTTTTTGTCAACAACGTTTCCACCCCTTGTGCAGTCTAGGGTCTCATCAGGACTAAGGGGTGTAGGGACATCTGGTTTGTAGACCGCGCAGCCGCGTGAGGTGTGTGTGCCAACAGTGGGTGATAGTCAAAGAAAAGAGATACTCACAGGGGACCCAGCCGGGTACCTAAGTGAGTGTGAAGACTGGCAGTCTGAGTGTAGCACAGCTCTGTTATTGACGTGGGTGGTAGAGATAAAGAGAAACTCTGATTCTGATATAGTACACAGGCGGTGCGATTGCGCTGACCTGTGGTTCACGAGTGGTCACGGATGTGGTCAATATAGTAGTCCGTGCCTAATATGGTGTAGAGTGCACATATAATGTTGCGTGCATGCAGGGCACAACGTTAATCTGTCTGCATGTTTCTGTACTCGAGACGAATCCTTTTACAATTTGGAGTTCCTAACGCGCTTGCCGATCCACAGCGCGGTCAGCACGACAGCGTGTGTCTGTCTGCTTCAAGGCCAAATGACCCAAGGCCAAATGACGCTGTCGTGCTGACCGCCCTATGGATCAGCAAGCGTGTTAGGAACTCCAAGTTTTAAAAGGATTTGTCTTGAGTACAGAAACATGCAGACAGACTAACGCTGTTCGCTGCATGCATGCAACATTATACGTGTACTCTAAACCACATTAGGTACGGACTACTACATTGCTCACAACCGTGACCACTCATGATCCATAGGTCAGCACAATCACACCGCATGTGTACTATATCCTGATGAGACCCTAGACTGCACAAGGGGTGGAAACGTCGTCGACAAAAAGAAAGTGAACCATTAACAGCGCGTATCACTGTATATAGCTGCTGTGTATTATGTATTATGCATAGATTTGCCAAAGGTAGACTTTCATGAACACTTTGGAAACCTTGCAAAAAACTGTCACAAATATGTCACCAATACTTTAGGTTCCTGTTGTTCACTGGGGACACTATGTACAATTCCTTTTTTCTCTTCATCTAGAATTTTGTTTGTGAAAAATAAAACTATGATTGTACCAAACTGTACCAAAGGTGTATGTGGTTTCTTCGTCCTCTGACATCATCCCAACCCTTTCATTGCGATAAGGCATCTTATTATCAATATACAGTTCTATTGTTCCACAGGAACCACTGTTTCTCATAATCATTTAGCTACCCTGATTCCTCAGTAAGTAGGTTCCCCTTGTCCTTGTTCCTGATTTTAAAGCGGCTAGATGGCTGATGGGTGTTGTTTTTTATTTATTAAATCGTTTGCACAGCAGGCCCTCATGGGCAGAGACATATTCCTAAAATGAGTGCTAATCATAAGGGAAAACTGAAAACTCCAGTAGTTCAGGATGCCACCTTCTTCTGCATTAATGGAGTGGTTAATCTCCCCCAGACTGTAAGCTCCTTCTTATCATGTGACCACTTCCCAGGACTGGTACATACAAGGGGTATGCGAAGCTTGCTTATTTATAGCATGGCTAGTCTCTTAACATTTTTAGTTGACCTACTGGGCCTGTGATCTGCAAAAGTCTGTAAAACAACAAAAGTAATCAACCTTTCACTGGCAACAACCAAAATAAATGAATCCAGTATTTACTATGAGCACGTCTTACCCTCTTCACTACAACACTCTTTTACTGGTCCTTTTTAAAATAAATAATTATGTCTCCCTTTCTTGCGGAACTCATAATGCTTTTTCCAATCACCCAAAATCGGTACACAGTCAAAATATCGAGTATTTAATGTCGAGATACAGAAATATCGAGTTCTCAATATCGCAGGTAAGTAATATCAATGTTTTAAATATCGAACACTGATAATAGGATCGTGATGGGGGCTTTAATACCTGTTTCGAGCCCCTTGGTATGGATGATGGGAAGCTCTCTGAGGTTGAAGATTCCACGTGGGGATCCCACAGTTGGAGCTTCCTCCATTTAAAAAATGGACGCAAGTGGCCATGTACATGAAGGAGTTGTGATTAGACAAGGGTTTGCGGGCGGCCAATGGTAGAACCAAGTCTGACAGGCTAGGGGCAATGACCTTTGATAATGGCAGATCGAAGTCACGCATAGACTATATATTGGTTAACTTGGGGTTGTGGTCAACTATAGAGGATATGATGGTAACATTTAGATTAGAGAGCGACCATAACCCCTTAGTCCTGTCCTTGACTGACAGTAGTTTTATTGACTCTCCCATGGCTGAAGTCCCTGTAGTTCCGGGCAAAGTCTTATTAGCCAACGATGAACGCAGAGTGTGATGGCCAAAAATCCTCCTGAATGAGGGCTTATTGTCTTCTATTAGGCACTTGCTAATTTGTACTGTGGATAATCTTAAAAACTTTAAGTCCCAGGAGGAGTTAAATGATAACATCACCGGTATACATAATGTCTTATTTTCTGAGCTTAAAACCTTCTTTGTCAACAGTATTCCACAGAACTCCAAAAGCAAAGAACTGAGATCTAGTACATGGTATGACAAAGGCTGTAGGCAGGCACAACGAGCTTTGCTCATAGCTATTAAATCCAGAATACCAGCTGCCATCCGCAACTGTAGGGCTTTATACAAAACTGCCCAACTGTATGCCAAGAGAAGCTGGGATGAAGACCGTTGGAGGGGGCTTCTCCTGGCTTGCAACGGGCGCAAAATGACACGGTTTTGGCACCTTCTGAAATGGGGTAACCATTCCATGGATAATGTTCCTTCATCCTTCGTGGAACCACAGCAGTGGGTTTCTTATTTCGAAAATCAATTTAAACTTAAGGTTAGGTAAATTGTTGTAAATCCGCCGTCTTTGCAGGCCGAACCACTGATTTTTACCTCTAGTGAAGTGAAAGCTGTTTTAATTAACATCCCAAATAGCAAAGCTCAAGGACCCGACTGTGTACCAGCTGACCTTATTAAACATGAACAAGATGTCTGGGTTCCTTATTTTACTATGCTGGCAAATGCCCTTGCAAGTGGAGCATTGGTTCCCGATTCTTGGCTAGGGGCTGAGATTTTGCCTATTTATAAGAAGGGAAACCCCGGCCAATTATCAGCCAATCAGCCTTATCGATGCGATACAAAAGATTGTGGCCCGTTTACTTCTGGGACGTATCCAGGGCTGGATGGCTGACTCTGAGATATTAACTCCACTACAGGCATGCTTTCGGCCCCAAATCAGCACACTAGACCACGCATTCAGGGTTATGCTCCTGCATTGGAACGAGGTCTTGCTTGGGGGTGGCAAGCTTTATGCGGCCTTTGTAGACCTGCGGTCCGCCTTCGACTTAGTCCCAAGAACTAAGTTGTGGGAAGTTTTATTGGGGTTAGGTATGCCGAAAGCAATGGTGGCACTTCATATCAGTTTACACAAGTGTACACATGCCAAAGTCCGTTGGGGGAAACCGAGGGAGGTTACTGATAGATTTGAGGTCTCTAAAGGAGTAAGGCAGGGGTGTGTGTTGGCCTCTACCTTGATCTCCTTATTTATCAATGGGGTTATCAATTATTTTTCCAATTGCCCGACCGATGCACCCACTCTTGCGGGCCAGAAAGTTCCTCTTCCCATGTTCGCGGACGATACGCTTTTAATATCAAAGACGCGACAGGGGCTTCAGCTTGCACTGTCTCGCTTTGAGCTATTCTGCCGTGATCATGAGTTGGAAGTCAATGTAGGGAAAACGAAGTTTATGGTCCTACGTTCTACTAAACCTGTCAAAGCTAAGGTTACAATGGGTGGGGTTACTCTTGATCAAACTGCTGTGTTCACATACTTAGGGGTTACCTTCTGTGAAAACATGAGTTGCAAACCACAGATAGATCTTTTATCCCTCAAGCATGCCCAACTAGGCGGCGCCTTGTTGAGGGAACACAGAAATTCCCTAACTAAACCTTTGATGAAAATTTATGGTTCCAAGATTTTACCGGCCATTATGTATGGAGCCGAACTACGGGGTTTTAGTGATATGTCCCAACTTAGAGTTGCACAGAATAAATTCCTACGGTCTGCAATTGGGTTACCGCAATCTTCACCTCGTATCCCTTTTTTATATGACCTATGCTGTAACCCTGTTGAGGATATGGTACGGTTTAGACCACTGGCGTTCTGGTGACGTATGTGGTCGACACCAGAACTGTCCATGTATGCTAGGGCTCTTGCAGAAGTTAAAAATCTACCCGGTTCATCGAGGATATCTTGGCTGAGTGAAATTAAGGTTTCCTTGATTGATATGGGGTTGGGGTCCCTTTGGGATGACCCTGCCTCCGCTGTTTTCCCGTCCAAGAAACTTTTCAAGGAACTGTATTGGAGTAGGGTCCAAGAAAAGAGATATTTATCTGCTCTGGGTAGGACTAAGACAGCATTGTTTCTGGACATTAAGGACGTTTCGGTCTATGAGGATTATTGGGACATCATTACAAAGCCATTAGATCGTAAACTATTCCATCAGTTAAGCGTGGGTACTCTCCCGCTCCGAGGGCTAACAAGCTCTTGGATCCCACCTACTACTGACAAATGTCCCTTTTGTACAGATATGGTGGAAACAGTAGATCACCTCTTCTTCTGCAGTCCCTTGTATTCATTGCCTAGATGAGTTTGGCTGGCACCGGTGTGCCGCTCTCTGGGGACAAGATCAGCCCTAACTGCATGTAGAATTTTGAGATCTGATACCACGGAGCGTATTGTTATAGGTGTATCTAAATTTATCAGTTGGGCTTGGTCTCTTCGGCTTCAGTATCTGAGGTCTTAACTCACTGTGTCTACACTGTGTCACCATGTTAGTCTGAAGGTTGTGTACTTTTACTACTCCCCATGTATTCTTCTTTTTAGTCCATATATGAATTCTAACAGAGGTGAGTCTTTGTACTTATATTTAATACTTTTTTAACAGGTTTTTAGAATGTATTGGATTCATGAATTTTATGGTGGTATTTTAAGGATGATATGCTTTATATGCTTGTCTTTTATGATGTAAATCGAAATAAAGACTTATTTGACTGACTGACTGAGTGGTACCATAATGGAGCTGCCAAACTCAGTTTGCCCGGGTGCCAGTTCCTGTTATCCTATGGACCATCTATCACTTATAGTGTCCTCGAATGCCAAAGGGCACAATAGGGTCATATAAGCTTGCACTTACATTTCCACTCCTTTGATATAATGCACCCTGCCTCCTAGGCTTTAGTAGGCCTTTCTCAGGGGTGACTGGTATACATCAGAGATAGTGCATTGACTTTTCCACACATGGTGAGGGTAAAGTGGAGTTCGAGCAAGTTGCCCTGCTCATGCAGTCTGCAATGACAGGCCTGCTGTCATTGGTTTATCAACCAACAATCAGCCTGCAAGCCCTAGGGACCCCTTTACCCTACACATGCCCTGGGTACCACTGGTACCATATACTGGAGACTTATAATGGGGGGTAAAGTCCTGTCAATTCGGATTGCCAATTTACATAACAGTTTTAGGGAGAGAGTACTGTCACCGGGCCTGATTAGCAGGCTTCAGTGCACTATCAGAGTCAAATACCAGTGTCTACTAGACCAAATGGGTGCAAAAAGTGGGAGGACATCTGGAAAAGTCCTGTTTTCTTACAATAATTTGCTAACATTCTTCAGTGTTGAACCAGACATCCAAATTGCACCCCAACCCGTTATTGACAGTGGCTACTGCATCATTAAACCAGGTTATTGGGAGACGGCAGATTCTAAATTCAAAGGCATTACACCTTTTCCCTTTATAGTCAGTGTGAAGGACCCTATCAACATACCTCTGTAAACTCAGCTCAGTTACCCATAAAGGGGGAATATACACCCCTGCCCTCCAATATGAAACTGACTGAATGAACTTGTAACACAGACTATCTTGTGAGTGCAGTCCCTTGGTAGAGATATGTGTAATGTGGCATGTCACACATGTGCTGTGTACCTGTGAGATTATGCATGGTATGACTGGTGTCCTATGGAGGACCTAGTATACATTGAGCATAGAATGATGCATCCACTACAGGGGTCTTTGTGGGCATGACATTACTGATGCTGCTGCTTTTTGTGCCTTGGCTCAAAACCCTTGTAAATACCTGTGTGGCCTAGAGAAACACATCAATTTCATGTAGCGTGCCGGCTCTCCTTCCTATCTGTATTCTGTTGGGAATCCGACAGCAATGGAGAGACCTAGAAAGGAATCTGTCTGTCCTCACCTCAAAATGTGCAAACTGAGAACTTTGGTGTCTGCATCTTTGTCTTCTGCAAAGGTCCAGGAAGAATGCTCATGAGTAGATACTTGGATGGTGCTAACTGGCATTACAGAATGAAAAAGCTCACTCTATTCTTACAAGGTCTGATGTTGAAGCTGCAGCTTGGTGGTCTCTTTTATAACGGCGACAGCCTCCAACCATTTGACAAATCTCACTTGGTTCACTTCCCAGGACCTTCTCTGTATTGTGTGCCAGATACAACCCTGACTGCACAGTTCCAACAAGGAGAAATATTACTCCATCTGCATGTTCTGTTTATAGAACCTGGTTTCTCAAAGATGATTGTGAACACAAGCAATGTAGCAATTCTCCATTATTTTAGAACCAAGAGGGTTCGACAGAGGCAGAGTGAAAGGCGCCTGTTGGGGCTCCCGGTGTTTTGCTTTCTGCAAAGCCTGCCTTGATGATAGCTATTGGACCTGTGGCAGGTCAGGTACAATGTTAGAAACTGTCCTGAGAGAAAGGTGGGTGCGGTGAGACTTCCACAATATACAGCAACAACAAGGTGATGGATGGAATAGGTGAATTAATCTCAGCCACTGGCAAACGCTTGGGCTGCATTCCAGTCCACGTTTTTTCACCCACCAATCCACTCTAGACAGAGGCCCGCCTTAAGCAAATCAGTACCGACCCTGCTCCAGTCCGTCCGGAGCTGCCAGGTAAGACAACCCTAGAAGTGATCACAAGGACCCTTAGTCCATTTTCGATCTACTTAGGTCTCCTCAGTGAGTGCTATCTTGAGTCCTATGACGCAGTGAGCAAGGACCCACAAAGGGGCATACCTGTTACACTTTGTGCATGAACTGCAACAACAATAAGGTGATCCACGGAATGCCTGAATTAATCTCACCCACTGTCAATTGCTTGGACTTGGGTCATATTCCGCAGCCTGGCAGTTTGGTTGCGGAACTTGCAAATAGACCAGGGCACCATCCATGTACAGTAACACAAGGTGCAGAGTACCAGCCAGGTGGACACCCCCAGTGGTCAAGTCTTGTTCTTAGAGCTCAAGCTGGAGTTCTACTGCCCAGGCAAAGAGCATGGGGGACAGAGGACAGGCCTGTTGCGTCCCCCTCTTAAACTCCCAGCTCTGTTCAATGCTCCGGTGGTGGGGACACAAGGGAGCCGTGCAATAGCTCAGGCAAGGGCTCACGCATTCTACGCACCGGGTCAGCGTTCTGGCGCCTGGACCCGACGCACAGCTGACGACATAAAACGCCAGATGGCGGGACAGCACAGTAGACGCTCGCAGCGGGCGCCAAAGGCGTGCCAAAAGCAAGCCTGTCTGCACCAGTCTGCACATGTCCTCGCCCAAATGGGCCCAGGGGCCAGAACCCGTGTGTCTGCGCCCCAGAAGGCTTTTACTTCTCTAGTTCGTTGTTAAAGCAGCTAAACTGAACGCCAGGCCCCAACTGTGCTCATACTGTATCTCTGGAGGAGCATCAGGACAGATGCTCACACTGTGATTTTAGTATCTCCCCATTTGCTCCCCCCTCATCCTCAGCGGGAACATCCTATAAATTACTTTTACTTCATTGCAGATCCCTGCCCAAATACGCAACTGCGATCTCAATGCCGTTAAAAGACTCTGGCCCAGAGGTTTTGCTTTTTACGGAGACCTGGCTCACAGCCAGCTCAGAGCCGGACAGCATCCAAGCACTCCCTCCTGGATATTTAATCCAGAGGAAGGTTAGAATGACAGGGATGGGTGGTGGTATCGCCATTATCTATAAAGACTATATGACCTGTTGACTACTAGGCAGTCCGCTATTAGACTGCGAGAATGCCCACTTTTCAATTGAACTCACCCCCTCACTGTCACCCTCAGGTATTCTGATCTACCGTCCACCTGGGTCAATAGCCAATTTTGTAAACCTCTGTTGGAAACAGTCATTAATCTTGCTAGTTCTTTGGCTAATTTTACCTTCCTTGGAGATTTTAACCTGCACTTTGATGACCCCACGGCATCCGCGGCGACTGAAATAGCACAAGATCTGATGGCTGTCAACTGCACCAGAAGGTCCCCCAATCAACTCATATTAAAGTTTACCTTCTGGACCCAATTTTTTCTAGTCTGGGGGAACTCAAAGTGAAAGCCCCCATCCCCAGCCTCATACCATGGTCAGACCATTTTCTAATTCTGTTTGTCTGGGCTCCACCTATTCCCGTTTCACACACCCAGTTAACACGAAAACAAATCTGTCCCTGGCCCAAACTACCCTTGGAGGGGTGGACTCAGGAACTGGAAAGCACCAAACCTAACCTGGATTTCAATCCAGTCACCGATTACCAAAACTTTACTAACTGGATTGAGGGGTCACTGAACACGGTGCTCCCAAAGAAATCAATCCAGAAGAAAGCTGGACCTCACAAGTCTGCATTGTTCTTCCCTAAACTATGTATCCTAAAACAACAATGCAAAAGATTGGAAAGGATTTGGAGGAAAGACTTCTCACACATTAGGAAATGGAATACAGGGTGGCCATTGGAACATACAAGGCAGAAATAAAACAAGCTCAGGCTACCTACTATGAGGAAAAGATTACAACAGCAGCTAACTCCCCTAGAGAAAATGTTCTCATTGACAAAAAGCTACTCAAAGCCCCTCCAACAGCACCCAATCCATCGGGTCACCGCTGTAACGACCTTGCGGAATACTTTGCCACTAAAGTACATAATATTCTCAAGCATCTTCCGTAAATAGACAGTGATACATCCGAGCCTATGGCTGCGGGCCAGCATGAAAATGAGCACCAGCTGGAGACCTATATCCGGTGGACTCAGGAGTCATTTTTAGCTACTCTAGCTTCAGTCAAATCTGGGTCACCACTGGACCCCCTGTACCACCTAACATTCTGAAACTGGTAGCTCCTACAGTTGCTCCTATCATTATCAGCCTGATTAATGCCTTGTTCGCATCAGGGATAGTCACCCTGAGTGGAAAAGGGCAATGGTAAAAGCCTTGCTAAAAAAAACTAATTTGGATCCTGCTGACTTAGGCAATTACCTATCTGGCTCCTTCCGGGATTAGCAAAATCGAGGAGAAACATGTCAACCACAGGCTCTCCGCGTTTCTTGAGTCCCATAACCTGCTCCACCCCTCACAATCGGGTTTCCGCCCTCGTCAAGGCACTGAGACTGCTTGATTAGCAGTGGTGGAGGAAGTGAGGAAAATCCTTGATTCAGGAGGATTGTCGGCCCTAATACTCCTTGATCTAAGAGCAGCCTTCGATAGAGTGAATAACCGTATCCAGGCTCACAGTCTCAAGAGCATAGGAGTGTCTGGCAAGGCCCTATTATGGCTCCAATCCTTCCTGGAAGATAGGTGCTTCCAGGTTTTTAAAGGTGACACCTTTTCAAAACCTATCCCCTTCAGTGTGAAGTCCCCCAGGGGTCATCCTTGAGCCAGACCCTTTTTAATGTTTATATGTCCCCATTGGTGGATATCATTTCCCCCTTTGGGATTCATTTGGTAACATATGCCGATGACACACAGCTCGATCTGGCACTGAGCCAAGGTGACCATACGCCCTCTGATCTTCACTCTTGACTTGAGGAAGTTACCAAGTGGATGAGTCTGTCCCATTTAAAACTTAATGGTGATAAAACCAAACTCATGCTTCTTGGCAACCAGCTAAATTTCAAATCAAGTACCATGTGGCCAGCCTGTATGGGCTCGGTACCGACCCCGAAAGCAGAGATAAAAAGCCTAGGTGTCTGGTTAGATCAAGACCTTACATTTAAAGCTCAAGTCAGGAAGACGGCTGCTTCATGTTACGGCATGCTAAGAATGATTCGCAAAGTGTTGACCCTCCTACCTGATCAAACAAAAAAAACGCTGGTCCAGGCGCTCATCCTCTCCAGGATTGATCATGGCAATGCCCTCTACCTGGGCGCCCCAAATGCAGTGACCATGAAACTGCAGATTGTACAAAGCTCCGCTGCAAGACTGCTCACGGGAACCCATAATCGTTCAGCAAAGCCGGCACTACGCGCTGTTCATTGGTTACAGGTGTAAGAGATAATTAACTTTAAAGCCCTTTGCATTGCCCAAAAATCTCTGGGAGGGAATGGACCCCCTATCATTAAAACCATGATTTGTCCTTACAAGGCCAATAGAAGACTTCATTCAGACGAGGTCTACCTAGCAATGATACCCAAGATTAAGAAGGCCAGAAGTGGCGGACAGCGTTTTTCATACAATGCGTAAAACTTTGGAACAGCCATCCGCTGCATCTTTGTAGGGAATCCAGCCATCTCTCATTCCGGAAACAGCTAAAGACCTGGCTCTTTCCGTAGAGGTCCAGTTCGACTCTAGTAACCACTACAGTGCTGGGATTTTCCTGGGTAGCCATGCGCTATATAAAAAACCTTTCCATTCCATCAAATATCACCCCCTTGGTGCGCACTCAAGCCACTGACTGCATGTACAGGAACTGCACTCATTGTATGCAATGGGGGTCAAATCCAATGTGCTGTAGGACCACCCAAATATATTGGCACTCTACTGTGCCAAATGTCCTCTCAGCATCCAAGGTTGCCAACGCATATTCATCCTCGAAGGAGGCCAGCAATTGCATGATATAATTCAGATGCCGTGGGTTGTACATGGCACTCCTACCCAGTTTGATCTGAGTGTATTAGTGTCTTAACCACCCGCAGGAGCCTTTTGGCCAACACCTTGCACAGCAGCTTAAGTACCGTATTTAACATTGATAGGGGCCTTTAAGAGGAGAGCTCGGCCAGTCCTTTCCTTCTTTAGGTAGAAACATAAGTGTTACCTTCCTCATAGCCTGTGGCAACTGCCCTTTCTCTCTCACCACCATGCACACTTTTAGCAGCTTTTCAAGTAGGGCCGACTATAGCATCTGACACAATTCTGCCGGAAGACAATCAGTTTGTTGGGTCTTCACATGCTTCATATCCCCCTTTACCGCTCCTTTAACTCTTGCAGCTCTATAGGGGCTTCCAGGAGTTGTTGATTCTCTTGGCCCAACAAAGGCAGAGTGGCCATCCGGAGATACTGTCTCAGAGCATCTGCGGCCTCCAATGGTACCTGAGCAAAACCCTCATCAGCCAGGCCATCATCCTACCTGCTTTGTCTCCTTTCCTAAACAACCTTCATCTGTATTGAGTGTGGGTGTATTTCTTAAGGTATGCCAAGTTGTCTCCTATTTGTGGTTTGATCTCCATTGTCTGCTGATGGGCACTAGGTTCCTGGCATGTGTGACTATACCAGCCTGCCAGTGTCTGTTCTAGATCTGTGAGGTCCTGCTCTAACTGCTCTCATACCCCATGCTTCTAACCTATACACTCCCCTCTCGGGGCAACTTTATATGCCTCCCATTCAGTCAACCTGCTGCCAGTAGTGTTTGAGTTCTCTTGAAAGAAACATGTAGATAACTCTTTCAGGTATTGCTGGCACGCATCATCATGTACGATTTCCGCAAAGACCCTCAAAAGCAGAATCTTGAGCCTCACCCATCCAGATAATAACGTTGGGTTAGAAAACGGTTCCCAATAACACTAACCTTGAATCTAGGGAGTTAGCAGAGTGAAGAGTAGGCTGCCAATATTCCCTCCAGGGACTAGAATAATCATCAGATGAAGCCCCAACAGTGACTAAAGTTGTTGAGGGGGAAGGAGGATGGGATAACAAGAGAGAGGAAAGGCACTGCTTTGGTTCCGTCACTTCATCTCATCGTTTCACTGAAGGAGAGGTTTTGAGCTTCATCCATCCTAACCAATGAGTTGAGTCAAAGGCCGTGAAGTGTATACAAAACAAAACCAATGAGAGGTCAATAACTAACCCCACTCTCCTACTTTCCGCTCCTGTCTTCAACTTTTTATCACTTAGGGGTGTGTGGGCAAATGCTTTGCTCCTCACCTCTACTCGAGGGTCCTTCTATCTTTTGGGCTTGGCCCTTGTGTTATCTCATGCTGGTTTTGAAACCTCATGGAGACGGTCTCCCTCTTCTTGATTCTGGAGTTTCGGGATCCTGCAACCTATAGACTTATTAGAAGGTCTACGAAAGTAGTCCCCTCGTCTAGACTATTTCCCACTGTGTCAATGAACACCTGCAATTCTCATTCTCTTCTTCTCCTTATGGTAAGCGGCACCCTTTAGGAAATATGTCAGAATTTCATTAAGGAAGAAACCTTATATTCAAATATCAGCTTCGTCTTTAATAAGATTGTTCTCTAGTATTGTCCACCTAGTCAAATATTGTCTTTGACCTTTCCAAGCAATTCTACCAATGTACACTAACCTTATGTCCAGTGGGTTGCACGTTGCACATGTGATGCATTCTTATTAAACTTACTCTAATGTCTCTTTTAGTTTTGTGTTTTTTTTGCAGGTTAAGAACTCCGGGCTGCTGATTGGGACGCAAATCTTGGGATGTTGATCAAGATGAGAATACGGGAAATTCTCATCAGGCGAGGTAAGAAAATGCCACTGGGCTCTCGTTGAAGATACTCTTCTTGAACGAGCATCAAATCCAAGCAAGGCTTAGGGGCATGGGCATGGTCTTTATGGGCATGCGTCCAGGATGGCAGCCATCTTCTTCCAAGTCTCACGGGAGTTTAGTAAAAACTCTGAACTGGTTGCAGGCCTCCAGCGGAGGGTGTGTGTTATGTTTCTTTAAGATGCTGCCTGGAATGTTTCATCCCGGTGATGTGGTGGGGATTCTAGCCTGATGTCATCCCAGTGGCATTAGGGACAGTTGGCCCAGCTGTGTTTGGTAAAAGGTTGTTTGGGCTCTTTCTTCATTAAGAATAAATATACATGAAGATACCCTTTTGTGTCTTTGTGCCTTTCCACCTACAACAAATTTGGCGACAAGGATGGGATTTGGGGGAAGGGGCCCCAGGATTTGATCTGGGGAGGGAAGATAGGCTAAAGGGTCACATGGGGTCAATCGTCTAGGCACCAAGGAACAAAGGGCACAGTGGAGGGAGGGGAGGCCAAGAGGCACAAGGGGGGAATCAATAGTCTCAGCACCAAGGAACAAAGGGCGTGGCTGCCCGATGCGTGACAGTAGCAAGTAATGGGGAGTGATCCGATAAATATAGGTTGAGGTTTGAGGAGATTTTTAAACATATCCAGTTCTTCTACTCACACGAGCACCGTATCTAGTCTGCTATTAACCCCACGTACAGGTGAATAAAAGAAGAAGCTGCTTTAATTCAGGTCATTATCTCTCCAGACTTCCAACAAGTTCAGGCTCTCCAGAGTCTCCCTCAGGGAGATCTCTATATGGGGCTTGTGTCCTTGTCAAGGGGGAGCCCTATCCAACTTCCAATCAACTGCACCATTAAATTATGATGGGCTAGGCGCATGTGCAAGTAGGGAGAGATTAATATCAGCCTGCTAGGGTAAAGGTATTTGTCATCCACATTGGGTGTTTAAGAATTCACAATACAGGTTTCATATCCTTTCAGTGTCCCCATGAACGATAACACATCGCCCATGCGGGTAAGACGTATCTCCCTCTCCGAGAATGGGACTTCCGCCATGATCCATGGGACCACCCCCGGGCGTAGTTAGAGTATGTAGCGGCAAACATGTGCCCCAAACACCTTTTCCCCAAGCGCGAGGCCTCCGTCCGCAGCTGGTGCGTCTCCTGGAGAAGTGCCACCTGCACTTTATATCTCTGCAGGTAGGAGTGCGCTTGGTAGCGTTTAGTCCAATTATTTATTCCCCAGACATTCTAGGTAACTAATGTCCTATTCATAGTGTCGTTGGGTAGTGTGGGGGTGAGCCTTCCCACCCTTGAGGGGGCATCAGTAGGGTGGCTATGCAGGTCCTCCAGTCTCACACACCTCATGGAACTCTCCAAACCCCTGCATATGTCTCGGTTGATGCCTTCAATAAACTATAAACTGGGTCCCAAAAACCCCAGCAGTGATCTCCAAAAATAGAATTATCTTCAATCCTAAAAGGCATTAATAACTTGTGGTGTTTGAGAGAAGTGGTCCAGCATAGAACATGTTTTATTGTTTGGCCAAAGGTGAGCATAACCCACTATACACCTGTCTTGATCGAAGGAACAAGGGCCTAGGGTGTCATTTAGGACTGATGGAGTGGGATGAAGCAGATTTTCCCTGCACTATCTGCAAAGTCAGGCATGGGGGGGCCAGGCATGGAAAATCAACCATGGCCCCACGCGCAGAGGGAAACCTCCCTGTGCATCAGAGCTATTGATTTGTTTGCTTTTGAGAAAAACACCCTGACTTTGGGGATTGTTTCTGGAAAAAAAAGCATGCTGTGTGGGCTGCAATCCCATGATGACCTTCTCAGCATTCATTTGTGACACAAGTGCTCCCCAGATGTCAGTTGCCATTTTTGTCTGAGAGACACCACCAAACAGTTGGTGAGCCCCAAATAGGAGGGTCGGTCTGTTGCAGGGTGGGAAGGGGGGCCTCGGCCACCTCGTCAGGGTCAGTGGACCGCCTTCCGGCGTCTAATTGAGTCCCTTACTCTGCAGGTAGTGCATCACCTGTGGAGGTGTGTGAAGTTTTTTGTTTGTTTGTTTTTTTACACAAATTTTGCAATGATTTTAATTTTTCACCTACCCTTAGATCTCAGACATTTCTGTGTTTCCTGTGGTTGGTCCTGGCATAGTTTTCCACCTTGAAGCAGTTCATATCTCGCCAAGATTGCTAACAGATGCTGCGAATGGGTGTCATCTTCTTGCGAGTTAACTTAGAGATGTGTTTTCCACGTGACGTTGAATCTGAATCGGTATTGGAGATCTTTTTTTCCAAGAAACAACTGAAAATAGGCGCAGAAAACCTTTTGAACACAGTATTAATTTTAGTAACTATTCACGAGAGTTGCAGGAAGTTAGCAAGAGACATTCTTTGGATCTTCACACACCCATGTCGAAGCTGGTAGGGCTGGGGTGGAGTCAGTTATCACTGAGGGCTTGTTTTTTTAGCTCTAGGCTGGAGATTGGTACTTTGGGAATCAGATTAGATTACCGGCCCCAGAGCAATGGATGCACAGACTTTCGTGGTTCTTTGGGGGCAACACCACCCAACTATACCTTTCAAGGGTGCAAGGAAATGGCTCACCTGACCTTTCACTTGACATGAATGTCTGGGTGCAGTTCTTATCTCCGGGTTCTCTCTGCTCCCAGGTCACCATTATGACCAGAATACAAAGTAATTAAAGATTGCAACTTCCCCATTCCGGGAACACCCCACCACTTGTTGTAGCAGCTGTTGTGGCTGGCAACTGGAATTGACAGGTTTATAATGGTGCCCTGTGACCCGTAAGTGTAACCCATACACATCATCCTGAGTCTGCATAAATCAAGTAGGGTGCGTGGGTTGAGGGATCGTGCTGTTAGTCCTCACCAAGGTAGCAGATAACACAACATTAGGCGTGTTACCTATTCAAAACATCACAGGACGTCAGCATATTTTCCAAACACCTGGGTTCCCTAATGTCTCTCATCATTCTACGGCCTTGCTTTACACGGAAGTCATTAAACCCGCCCGGCCTTCCTCCTGCGCCTGAGAGAAAATCACCCTGGAAAGGCTCTCTGCCTGTCAACGATTCATGTCGGTTCACGCGCGCAGCCCGCGGCGTCTTGGACAAGTTCCTACTACAGAGGAATTCCTGTCACAAGACCATCGACTCAGCCGTGATCTAACACAGCCGTGGACGCCGCCGCATCTCAAAGAGCTGCCTGCAAAAGCAAAATGTGGTAATCCTCTGTTGGGAAACAGGGAGGGGTGCCCAGGAAGTGGAAACGGCAGGCATTAGACAGGCCTTGACAAAACCAGTCGTTCTGGCTTTTGTTGGTGGCCACTTGGCGGCCATATCTTACATGAGTGTAAATTGAGAGGTTTAGAAGTGTCAGTGCTTTCTGTTCCTTTCTAACACCTCTCCTGCACCAGTACAAGGAGAAGAGGTAGAGGTGGGAGAGCCACTGAAAGCGCGAGCCAGCCTCGAAGTTAAAGCCTGGATCGGGCCCAGCTCGAGGGCCTGTTGGAACCTTGAGATGATAACGAGCCGAGCCTTCAAGTGGCTTCGGCTTGTCACCCATGCACTACCCAGGATGTGGCATTATGGTCAGAGCTGCTGACTGTGAACCTACGGACGACACTTACAAAAGAAACAATTGATGGACGGAATGCTGGACACTGCAAACATTCACCCCAGTCATAAAGATCTCACAAGGATCTGGGTTTAATCCATCATTCCACAACCCCCAGATTGGACCCAGCCATATGCAAATCAGTCTTGAACCTGTTTCTTGTGGGAACAGTCCAGCACCAACTGCCAAGCCAGGTCCTCCCCGGACTGGAAACAAGCATCCTTGGACCGGTTTCAGGGCATCACCTTTCCTCAGCCAGGCTAGCTTGGATCCAGTGGTGTAGTGAGCATGGGACCCACGTCTGGGCATACCCTTCCCACTTAGGGTGACACTTGCAAAAGAAACAATTGATGGACGGAATGCTGGGCAATGTAAACATTCACTCCCAGTCACAAGGGTTTTGTGTTTGCTTTGTGAACCTAAGGACTCAGGTTTGAGTCATGGGGTATGCTCAACAACCGTAGATTCTGGGACAATCACTTCATCCAGTGGTGTAGTCAGCCCTTTGGCCGCCTGTGGCGGTCCCTGTGTTTTCCGTCCCACGGTAGCCTCATTGAAGAGGGGGGGAGCCCCGAAACGGCAGGTAAGAGCGTGGGGAGGGAGGCTGCCACCCCCAAAACTTGTGCCTCCTGGGTGGACTGCCCCCCACCACCCTTGCCCCCGCTACACCACTAACGTCATCTCCCCATGCCAATAAACAATGCGAGTGATCTTGTGTAATATAACAGGTGCTCATATAAGGCCTCCAATATAGTTGGGTTGAGTTTGAGCTTTATTTCAAAAACTGCAGAAAAATGCACTAAGTGTCAACAAAGCCTTTACATATGGAAAGACAAATAGGTACCGGTTTACTGGCTGATTTGTACAAAGTGATACCAGAAAACCTGGATAAATCGAGCCTTCCCCACTTAAATTGAGTGATCTTAGAGAAATATTCTATTTCATTGAAACTCTTTTTTCTTCATTATCGCCCATAAAAGCAGGTTCACACAAGTGAGTTCAGACTACTAGTTGTTCAAAACTATCACTTTTAATAAGTATTTCTTGGTGCAATGCTATAATACGCCCTATTTATGTCAAAGCTTCCACATGTTAAAGAAATACAAATTTTTGAATTTTGAAGAGAGTTTATCATATTTTACATAATGTTTGTTGCATGATTTACTTAGGAAATATATTCAGGGCTCGGCTGGTGCATGGGCTCTAACATCCGAGCCAGACCCTTAGCTCAGCTTTACCTGTTAATTTATTGGTTTGTACAATTCTGAATAGAGTTGCGAAGCCCAATGGAAGGGGCAGTGGCGTAACGAACCGTGAAGGGGGCCCCCTGCAGGGTACGTGAAGGGGCCCCCTCCCGACTCAATCTAGAGCTCCCCAGCAGAAGTGCGGTGCTGACGGGGCCCCCTGGAGGGTGAGGGCCCCCCCGCACCGCGGGGCTGCAGGGGCCTGTGTTACCCCCCTGGGAAGGGGCCGAGAGTGGTTGCTGACCTCAGAACCTGGGGTCACAGTTCGAATTGCAGCCTTGTTGCCAGGCCCAGCATTGTGTGATTCTAGGCAAATCACTTAATCTCCCTGTGCCTAGGAATGTATTTGTATAATCCCCAATGGTTGTGCATGATCTGGAAACGTCTGTCAACCTCCCCATTCCCCTATTTAATGCACAGTGCTCAGCTGCTTCCAGAGAGGTTTGCACTATATAAATACCATTACATACATACATAGCCAGTCACCTGAGCCCTTACCCCAGCAGCTGCTCTGGCTGGTACCCAACTGTAGAAAGCAGCTCTGCAGCTGGCAGGAGGTGGGAGCAGGGCATAGGAGATGAGGACAGGAAACCGCCCTTAGGAGTGTAAGATAAACCAGAGGTCAAGTGAGGTGGATCAGCAGGAAGAATAAGGCATGGGAAAGCGAGGATAATGTGAAACCAGCATTTGCAATGCAATCAGTCTCGCCTTTGGGACCTTGCCTGCATTTAGCCATGCAGCACATTAGCCTAGTGCTGAAACATCTACTGTTCTTTAACATGGAGGGAAAGTGAGCACCAAACTGCGTGACACACCAGGTGTTGAACACATGGAGAGAAATATTGCTTTTCAGCGGTAAATGGTATAGTCCAAAGCTCTGTTTTTAATATAAAATCCGGGCCTTCGGTGGTCATATCACTGAAAATATAAGATTTGAAAAAAATATTATTGTCTACGGGTGCTCATGGAAGACAATTTCTATGGACTGGAATCTAGAGATTGCTAAAGTGATTCTGGTATTTTACTGACCTCTGCTGGTTGTTTTCTATCAAGAAAGTTAAATAGAAGAGGAGCTTCGCGCGGATCCAAGATGGACGCGTGAGCACAGGGCTCCGGAGACCCTCTTCGCCTCCCGCATCTATCCTGCCACAAATCCTGATTTGATCGATGGGTACTTGTTGACTCTGCCCTGCTGATTCTGAGGACTTTTTCAGACCCGAAATCGGATGCCGTGATCGGGACTTGCTCTGCCTGAAGTTTGTGGCCTACATCGTAGACCATCCCCGGCCTGGAGTCACCGAGGTACCCAGGTGGCAAGTCAACAACAACGGCCAGTTAGACACACCCACTGCCCCTGTGGTGCTTTCGGTTTCGTTTTGGGTCATTGTCGCAACGCTCTACGGCTGCCCTATTCATCTTCTTGTCCCTGCTGCGGATCCTTCACCTGCTCTGGTTTTTTAGCCCTCTCGCCCTTGAGGTTCATCGAAAGCGTGATCATTTTGACTAGATTGCAACGACTTCGTGGGAGTTCGAAGCCCACTATGGCGGGCAGGCTGGATGCCGAAAAACGGAACGCCAAGGGCACGCATCGTGGGGGCCTCATCCAAACCCAGACTATAGAGCGCTTCACCCGCCCGAAAGGGTCCCCTGGTGGAGTGAGTAGGGCTCTTGAAGGGACCGTGGATGATACCCCGCCATCGGAGGAACCGACATTGAGTGACATTATGGGCGCCATTACCAGTGTTCGGACCGACATGGGCCATCAGTATGAGAATCTTGCTGCCAAGATCGATACGGTGGCGATTGAGGTTAATCTCATCAGAGCTGACCTGGGGAAGACAAATGAACGGGTCAAATCTCTGGATATCAAAACTGCGAGTCTGACCACTGATGTCCCAGACCTTCAGGCTGAGGTTCGCACGCTTCGTACCTCCAACGACCAATTTGCCCGCCGGCTGGATGACTTCGAGGGCCGGGCAAGGCGCAACAACATTCGTATTGTGGGGGTTCCGGAGACCCCGTCGAACGTCTCTACGGACCTTCTGGTGGAAGATCTGGTCCTTAAACATCTTGCGCCTAAGGGCCTCAGTAACTTTTTCACAGTAGAACGGGCCCATAGAGTTCCCGGCGGGAAGCCGAAGCTGGGAGCCGCGCCGAGACCCATCATTGCCAGGATTTTTAATTTCCGGGACAGAGATGTTATCCTGCAAACTTCGAGGACCACGGGTCCCACCAAATTTGACAATGCCTCGGTCAGTTTTTACCCGGACTTCACCCAGACAGTTCAGAAACAGCGCATGGGTTTTACCGGGGTGAAGAGACGACTCAGAGATATTGGTCTCAAATATGCCATGCTTTTTCCTGCCCGGTTGAGGATTGAGTATGAGGAACGGGCCTTCTTCTTCGATCGCCCCGAGGTGGCCAGTGACTGGTTGGACACTTTGCCAACACATCGTAATAGCGGCATGGGCCCTGAGGGTGCCGAGGGCGGCCCAGCCGAACAGGAGGAGTGAATCTGCAGCGGCGAACTGGTTACTCTGGACCTCTAGCAGTGGCTTTTTCATAGACTTGCTACTACTGTGGGTACCCGGAGGTGGGGGGACTCGGGTTTCCTCTTCCTCCTCTGGGGGCTTTCTCTCTCTTTTCGTAGGTTAGTTCTATGAGACGACAGGCACACTGCAAGTTGGGGTGGCTTTTTGGTCTAATGCAGGGGTGCAGGGTGGGGGTGTGTGTTTTTCGGGGTTCCCTGGGGGTGGTGGGGGGGTCCTTTTCTTCTTGTTTTGATCGAGGCTGCTACATCTCCTGTTGTCGATTCTGTGTACTTCTTCCCGGGCACGGAGGGCTGGGTGTTCAATGCTGGGATGGGGGGGGGGGAGCTTAAAATGCTGAGTTGGAACGTTAACGGTCTTGGTGATAGAATAAAGCGGGGTGTTGTCTTACAATATTTGAAACGTTATACCCCAGATGTGATTTTGCTTCAGGAGACACATTTGGTGGGCAATGCATGCCGCGCGCTCAACAGACGTGGTTATCGTATGGTGGCACACTCGGGGTTCACCTCCGGCTCGAGAGGGGTGGGGGTTATGGTGTGTACTTCCCTCCCACTGGAGATAGATGATGTTGTGCTAGACGATAGATGCCGCTATGCGGCCATTACGGGACGGTGGGAAGGGAAAACTGTCTCCTTTTTGTCTGTGTATGTTCCCCCTGGCTTGCAATCTACCACGTTTGCTGATCTTGGTGATGTGATCCTGGGGCTCTCGGGCGACATGTTGGTGTTGGGCGGCGACTTTAATTCAGTGGTTAGTGGTGATGTAGATCGTAGTCCCCCCAGGACTTTGCCTGCGGCACAGCTCTGGCTAGGGAAGCTGCTGGATATGTTGGGACTAGTTGACTGCTGGCGGCAGTTACACCCAGGTCAGCTCCAGTACACCTTCTACTCGGGGGCGCACAGGAGCCTCTCGAGATTAGATTATATTCTTATGCCGGCGGCACAGATGCTCTCGGTGCGGGAGGTTAGGCATTTGGCCAGGGGGATTTCTGATCACTCTCCGCTTTTACTAATGATTGATATGCAACTGGGCACTGAGGGCCGAATCGCCCCGATCAACCCCTGGCACCTCCGTAATCCTAAAATCAGGTCAGAGTTAGTGAAATGTATGGATTGCTATTTCGCTGAGAATGATGGATCGGTCTCCTCCCCGGTTACATTGTGGGAGGCCTATAAGCCAGTGATTCGTGGACAGGCTCTGTCCCTCATTGCCAGCGAAAGGAGGCGTAGAAATGCCGCGGTGGTGGAACTAGAAAACGAGATCACTGCTTTGGAGGAACAGGTCGGGACTGGGGACACTCCGGAGGTGTTGCATTCCCTGGCCCTGAAACAATTTGATTATAAGACCCTGGTCACTGATGCAGCTAAGGCGATGCACCGTGAGCAACAGGGGCGCCTGTATGATGTGGGTGATAAGGCGGGAAAGTTGATTGCATGGCTAGATAAAAGGGATCGATTGAACAGAGTGGTGCCTGTTGTTGAGAGTGTGGATGGTGTTAGAGTGGTGGACCCGACTGACATAGTCCGAACATTTGCCCGTCACTTTCAGACGGTTTATGCGCCGGTCTCGGATCTACCGGAAGAGGATTCGCATCTTTTGCTCCGAGATATCACTTTGCCCGGCCTGTCGGACTCTGACATGGAGCTTATGGAGGTGGATTTTTCCACCGATGAAGTAGCGCTCGCTATCCGTTCACTTCGGTCCGGGAAGGCCTTGGGCCCAAACGGCATACCGGTAGAATTGTATAAACTCTATCCGGACAAAGTGGCACCATATCTCCGTAAGATGTTTTTGTCATTGCGAGATCTCGGCTCTCTTCCTCGTGATCAGAGACTGGCATCCATTGTCGTCATACATAAAGACGGCAAACCCAGTGACCAATGCTCATCGTACCGGCCGATTTCGCTTTTAAACGTCGAGCCCAAGATTCTTGCTAAACTACTGGCGAATCGGTTGGTTACGGTGATAGCAGACTTGATCCACCCGGACCAATCTGGATTTATACCCCACCGTAACACCGCGCTCAACCTGCGTCGCCTTCATGGCGTCTTGGCGAGGGCGGGGTCTCTTCGGGAACCGGCCATTTTGGTTTCCCTTGATGCCTCGATGGCCTTCGACACGGTCGAATGGCCGTATTTGTGGGCTGTTCTTGCTAAGTTTGGTTTCGGCCCTGAATTCATCGGCTGGGTTAGACTCCTGTATGAGCAGCCACTGGCACAGGTGGTGGTTAATGGCAGGGCTTCCGAGCCCTTTACCCTCGGGCGGGGAACGCGACAGGAATGTCCCTTGTCGCCGCTCCTCTTCGCACTTGCCCTTGAGCCTCTGGCTGCATGGCTGCATTGGGAACCATCGCTTAAGGGCATCCGCTGGTCGGCTGATATCGAAGACCGTATATCACTC
The DNA here is from genome assembly GCF_964263255.1 of Lissotriton vulgaris. Classification (NCBI taxonomy): domain Eukaryota; kingdom Metazoa; phylum Chordata; class Amphibia; order Caudata; family Salamandridae; genus Lissotriton; species Lissotriton vulgaris. The sequence goes on along the minus strand of NC_141691.1, from coordinate 167,189,807 downwards.
TATGCGGATGATATATTGCTGTACCTTACCTCTCCTCGTAAGTCGCTGGGCGTTCTGTTCGACGTGCTGCGTTCCTTTGGGAGGAATTCCGGTCTGGTTATTAATTGGGCTAAATCCTGCATTTATCCACTCACGGACGATGAGCTTCTTCTTCCTCGCCATTGTCCTATACCGGTTTCTAGGGACGGTTTCAAATACTTGGGGATCTACATCTCATTGGACCCCAAGACCCGTTATGAGCGGAATTTGCTGCCTCCGCTTTCCCGGCTTCGTTCGGATGCTGCGGCGTGGTGTGGCCTGCCGCTATCCCCTTTGGGAAGGGTGGCCCTGTTCAAAATGATGTCTCTCCCCCGCTTCTTATATGCCATTCAAAACGCACTTGATTTGGTACCTGCTAGCTACTTCAGAGAGATTGAGGGCTTGCAGAGGCGGTTGGTTTGGGGTGGGCGACCACGCATTGCACTGGCAAAATTGACTTTGCCCTGGTACGATGGAGGTATCGCACTGCCCGACATCAAGCGCTACTACTGGGCCTCCCAGTTGAGTGCTGTGAACCACGCCATGTATGGCCCCGTCCCTAATCCCGCTTTTGAGATGGACAGATGGCAACTCCCTGGGGAAGATTACAATCGGGCCTTTTATTCCAGAGCCGACCGCAAGCATCTCACGGGCCCTATGGCAGTGGCTGTGCGAGTTTGGGGAAGCGCTACCGCTGCCACGGGTTGGACGGATAAGTTGACGAAGTCTACCCCATTGTATGCCTCGGAAGCGCTAGGTAGTCTGTGGAAATCGAAGGGTTTCACCAGCTGGGACCTCATTGGTATCAGCAGGGTGGGTGACCTCTGGGCCAAGGGTGCAGTCAAGACCTTCGAGGCACTACAGCGAGAATATAAACTGAGCGATAGAGAGTATTTCCGGTACCTCCAGGTCCGCCATGCGATTCAATCGGTTTCTCCGGCTGACGCTTCTATTCCGGAGGCCTCCCCTCTTGAGGATAGGGTGCTTGATGGATACGTCCCCGATAGCACTATCTCTCTCATTTACAAGAAACTTATTAATGACCGCTCGGATCTACTTTCGCAGTTGCGGATTATCTGGACCAGGGACGGATTAGAACTGGATGATGAGGATTGGCAGGCGGTGATTTCTTCTCCTAAGGAGGTTGCGATCCCGGCACGTCTCAGACTGGTGCAACTTAAAATATTGCATCGGGTGTATGGCCCTCGGCTGATGCATATGGGTTTCTCTGTGGACGGGTTGTGTAGGCGCGGATGTGGTATGCTTGCTACTTTTTTGCATATCCTCTGGGAATGCCCGGAGGTGGCAGCATTTTGGCGCCGAGTGCATGTGGTTATGGGTGAAGTGACGGGGGTGGTGTTGTTGCCTGAAGCCAGGCGCTGTCTGTTGAATGTTTGGGAACCGAATGATTGCACTGTTGCTCAGACTCAATGGGTCACACTGGGTAATATGGTTGCTAAATGTGACATAGCCCAGTTATGGGGTTCCCCAAGGCCACCGACGCTCCTGTCCTGGTAGGAGAATATGGACTGGTCCATGTTCAGAGAGAAAGTTGTATATGTTTCCCGCGGCAGACCCAAGAAATGGGGTAGGATATGGGGACAATGGAATGCATACCGTGGTGAGATTTGTACCCCCCCATTCACCGACCTTCCGGATCCGCTCCTTCTTCCTTGATCGTGCGTTCCCCGTACTCAGCTCTTGTTGATTGCATTGTATTGGTTGCTACCAGGTTTCCCCCCTGCCCTCCCTGATATTTCTCCTCATTCTCATTGACATACATGTTTCACCCTTCTCCCCCGGCCATAGGGAACTACCAGTTTATACATAGCCATGCCTCGTTTTTTCTCTTTTTTTTTCTTTTTTGTGTTTTTGTTAGTGGTTTTATTTAAATAAAATACAAAATGTGGAACCTTTCACGAATCCTACCTATACCACAGGCCTGTACGTACTCGTGAAGTATCGCTGCCGTACCCCCGGGTTGTCGGCTGATGAGCTGTGTACTTTGATGTTGATGTTATTATCCTCGACTGACCAGCCTCCGTGGTTGTGGGTCTGTAACTGTTTCTTTACATAATAAAGGTTTAAAAAAAACAAAAAACAAAAAAAAACAAAAGTTAAATAGAGGCGGTTGCCAGGAAAAAAAAAGTCTCTCAGCAGACAGCAATTCTGGTATTTTACTGACCTCTGCTGGTCGTTTTCTATCAAGACAGTTAAATAAAGGCAGTTGAACAGAAACAAAAGTCCCTAAGTGGAAGCAGACAAGTCCTAGAACTGATCTCCAGAGCCCACATAGTTCATACACATATAAGTTTATAAATATAATAAGTATATACTAAAGTATATACAATAGGTCTCGAATGCTCGACCTAAAAAGGAAAGTGGTAGCAGGAGGTAGGTAGGGCACAAAAATAACTTTAGACAAAGGAAAGAGGTAGAATAGATTCAGAACAGATACATGTGACCAGTATGAGAAGCAGACACTGGTGAGCAGTGAGAGAAGGCTCTTATGGGCAGTGTTATGGTCAGGTGGTCCGGTTTTTACAGTTAATTTTCCTGATATAACCACAAATATTGACCGCAGAAAACAAATGCATGCACTCACCCATACCTTGCTAAATACCCAAACAAGTTAAAAACTGGCCTGGTTTGGAAATCTGGGCTACTTTTTACCTCTCTGGTTGGCTAAGGAGGGCCAGTTTTCTTTTGGTGCCCGGCCCTTGTTTTTGTCCCATCCAGCTCTGCTGGTGGGTGATATTTGTGACCAACGTGGCAAGTAGCGCTGCTGAGCAGTACTAGGAGCTAACGCTGTTGTGTGGCATGACGCAATAGCAAGTTGGAGAGTGTGAGGAGCTAGCAATCGGAGACCGTGTGAGAAGCACACACTGGTGATCAGTAGAGGAGATGGCACTTTTGGATAGTGTCACAAGCTGGATATAGTGGACAGTGCCCTTTTGGGCAACAGAAGGAGTTGGCGGGCAGTATAAAGACCTGCCACAAGTAGACTGTACAAGGAGAAAGCACTGGTTGGCCGAGTGAGGAGCATGCACCAGTGGGCAGCACCAGGAGAAGCACAGATCAGTGGGTGATGTGAGGAGGTGAATCTGGGGGTCAGATTGAAGAATTGGACTTGGTTGGAAGTGTAAGGCGTGAATATTAGTAGACACTGTGAGGGTTCGGTGCTGGTGGTCCATATAAAGAGGTGGCACTGGTAGTACTGTGAGAAATGGGCATTGGTGGGGAGAGTCAAAAACTGGCATTGTGGGCAGCGGTGAGCAGTGGGATACAGCATTGTGGGCAGTGAGGCGCTGGCATTGGTGAACAGTGTGAGAAATAGGCTTGGTGGGCAGTGTGAAAAGCTGGCATGAGCAGTGAGGAGCTGATAGTGGACTGCAGCATGAAAGGATGGCATTGTGGGTAGTGAGCATCTGGCAGTGGTGAGCAGTGCGAGAAGCTAAGATTTTGGGGAGTGAGGCTCTGACAGTAGTGGGTAGTGGAAGAAGAGGGAAGTGTGGGCAGTAGGAGCAGGCCCTTGTGGGCAGCATTAATAGCGCACATGACTTGAGAAACTCTCTCAATCTGGCATTTTTTTTACAAGCACCAAGGTCCCTTTGACCTCTCACACATGTTGTCTGGCGACTGTGAGAGATCAAAGAGCTTGAATTGGATCACATTATATCCCCTTATCTTGACATCACCCAACATATTATTATTATTTAACATTTGTAAAGCGCGTAGCTACCCTAGGGCATCCCAGCGCTAGTGGCTAGACAAAAGGGTACGTGGTTGGATTATAGGGAAGAGTGTTGGAATAGCCAGGATTTAAGAAGTTTTTGGAAGGGGAGATGGCGGGATTCCGATCGGAGGTGTAGGGGCATTGTGTTCCAGAGTCTGGCTACATTGTAGGAAAAAGATCTTCCTCCACTTCTTACCCTTCAGATTTTGGGGATGACTGTGACGTTGAGATTGGCCAAATGAAGGCATTTTCCAGGGTAGTAGGAGATAATGAGACCCTTTCCCACAAGGCCTTACAGGCTATACACAGATCCTTGAATTTGACTCTTTCCAAAACAGGTAGCCAGTGTAGGATCTTCAAAGCCAGTTTGGCCAATCGGTTTTTTGAAACCCCCAGCAACAGTCTAGCAGTGCAATTCTGTGCGACTTGGAGCATCCTTATTGTTGCTTTAGGTGCTCATAAGTAGAGGGAGTTTTCATAGTCCAGGCACGATAGGACCAGAGCCTGTATCAGGGTCCTCCTTGCATTCATCGGAAGGAGAGGGAGAACCTTTCAAAGTAATCTGATGGTGCCAAAGCAGGCGCCTGTTACTCTCACTGCTTGGTCTTCAAACTTAAGGGACTTATCCAGACAAACGCCCAGACTTTTGATCATGGTCTTAGGGGTTGGAGCAAGACCCAGGCAGGTGGGCCATATCTGTTTGGGATCCATGCTAGAGGTGTTGCCCAGAAGCATTTGTTCTGTTTTTCCTCCATTTAACTTGAGGCAGGAGTGCTCCACACAGGAGGACACTTTCTCCAAACAGGTTTCAAAGTCAGAAGGAAAGTTTTGGGGATCATTGAGGGTGGTTACCAGCTGCATTTCATCTGCATAGGTGACAATTTTTATCCCATGTGGGAAGATAATATCCGCAAGTGGCTGCATGTAGACATCAAACAATGTGGGGCTCAGGTAGGATCCCTGTGGGACTCTGCAGCTGAGCACTAGGCGTCTAGAAGTCGACTCCCCTGACAGGACCTGAAAAGTTCTGCTGTCTGGGTAGGTTGGATCCAGGTAACCGCCTCACCTCAAACACCCAGCCTCCTGAGTCTCTCCAGTAAGATGTTACAATTAACTGTATCGAAAGCTGAGCTCAGGTCTAGGAGGATAATGGCCACTGCCCCTCCTTGATACATACTATTAGGTGGAACCAGACAGTATCAGCTATGTCTAGTCATCCACATCACATACAGGTAACTTGAACTTAGGTTAGCTCATCGCTCTTCTGACACGGGCATTAGCAGATTTGTACTTCAGGCACTTCTGTCTCTTCAGTGGCTCACTTGATAAAATCATTTGTTGTGGTGTGCACTCATTTCCTGCCACTGCCCCATCCCATCATGGCGCTCAGTCCCTTGCCAGTCTCACTCCCTGCCTGTATCCTGTCATAGAGCTCAGTCCCTTGTCAGTCTCACGGCCTTTTTGGTATCCTGTCATGGAGCACAGACTCTTGTCAGTCTCACCCCCGCCTGTATCCTGTGTTGGTGCTCAGTCCCTTGTCAGTCTCATGGCCTGCCTGTATCCTGTCATAGAGCTCAGTCCCTTGTCAGTCTCATGGCCTGCCTGTATCCTGTCATTGCTCTCAGTCCCTTGTCAGCCTCACTCCCTGCCTGCATCCTGTCATTGCTCTCAGTCCCTTGTCAGCCTCACTCCCTGCCTGCATCCTGTCATGGAGCTCAGACTCTTGTCGGCCTCACTCCCTGCCTGTATCCTGTCATAGAGCTCAGTCCCTTGTCAGTCTCACTCCCTGCCTGTATCCTGTCATTGCGCTCAGTCCCTTGTCAGCCTCACTCCCTGCCTGTATCCTGTCATAGAGCTCAGTCCCTTGTCTGTCTCACTCCCTGCCTGTATCCTGTCATAGAGCTCTGTCCCTTGTCAGTCTCACTCCCTGCCTGTATCCTGTCATTGCGCTCAGTCCCTTGTCAGCCTCACTCCCTGCCTGTATCCTGTCATAGAGCTCAGTCCCTTGTCTGTCTCACTCCCTGCCTGTATCCTGTCATAGAGCTCAGTCCCTTGTCAGTCTCACCCCCGCCTATATCCTGTATCCTGTCATGGTGGTGTTCTCCTGTCATGGCGCTCAGTGCCTTGTCCGTCTCACCCCCTGCCTGTATCCTGTCATGGCGCTCTGTCCCTTGTCGGCCTCACTCTCTGCCTGTATCCTGTCATGGCGCTCTGTCCCTTGTCGGCCTCACTCCCTGCCTGTATCCTGTCATGGCGCTCAGTCCCCTCTCAGTCTCACTCCCTGCCTGTATCCTGTCATGGCTTTTGTGCTCCTTTCAGTCTCACTCCCTGCCTGTATCCTGTCATGGCATTCTCTCCCTTGTCAGCCTCACTCCCTGCCTGTATCCTGTCATGGTGGTGTTCTCCTGTCATGGCGCTTAGTCCCTTGTCAGTCTCACTCCCTGCCAGTATCCTGTCATGGCGCTCAGTCTCTTGTCAGTCGCACTTCCTGCCTGTATCCTGTCATGGCACTCAGTCCCTTGTCAGTCTCGCTCACTGCTGCAACCTGTATCCTGTCATGGCATTCAGTCCTTTGTCAGTCACACTCCCTGGCTGTATCCTGTTATGGTGGCGTTATCCTGTCATGGCGCTCAGTCCCCTGTCAGTCTCACTCCCTGCCTGTATCCTGGCATGGCGCTCAGTTTCCTCTAAGTTTCAATGCCTGCCTACATCATACCACAGTGGATACACCCTATTCCGTGCACCCTGACCTGTCCCTCTCATTACCCATCTCCTATCCATGTCATGTTTCTCCACTGCCACCCCTATTATTGTAGTTTAGTTTCCTGCATCACTGCCCCGTCCATGTTCCTCCATTAGTTTTTCCATGGTGTTCATCGCCTTGTTCCATCACCAGCAGGTAATTCTCCTGTCTCTAGCACCCACTGGAATGCACTTCCTGCGATCTGACCATGTCTGACCCCTCACCCTTTACCTGTTCCATCCTTGCCCCTTGCCCACTTCCCCTATGCTCACTCAGTTGCCACCTGCTTCTTTCCCATCGGTGCCACTCCCTCCCTGTTGTGGGCCTCAGTTACCTGTTCCATTCTTAGTGCCAATATCAGCCCCCTTCCCCTGAAGCATAGTAAGGTACTTAGTACACACTGGAATAAATATTGATGCAGGCTTATTTCATACATGAAGTATGCCAACGTGGTGGGTTAACTTACAGGCAACCGAAGGGCATGAAGTGATGAGTAACCTGAGCTGCCCACCCACCTGATGAGCCAAACGGCACTGTAGACAACCCAATCGGTGCTACCATTTATGTGGGGATTTTCCCCCTTAAATACCGTGGACCTTAAGTCCATGACTTAACTCACGCCTTTTTAGGGGCATAGCTTTACAAGGCAAGCCGCCGATTGCTCAGGCTTACAACTGCTCGTAGGACCAACTTTTCCATCCAAGGTCCTGCCTTCAAGACTCATGGGGTTTGGCATCGAGCACCTGTGCTGTGCTCATTGAGAGGGTACCCCATAGTACCAATCAGCCTCCGGATCACCCTGTAACTCCACCTGCAACACAAAATAACATACTAACATGTTCAGTATATTGCCCCACTATCGCGGCGTCACACTGAGTATGCAGTAGGGAGGGTGACTGTGTGTCCAGCAGGGGAACAAAGACGATGGTCAGTGGGTGGGGGCAGGTATAAATACCTGCCCGCCTGCCCCTTGTGCACCTGAAATGACCCGGCGAAGGTGCCAGTTATGGGGGACTCCTGTAGGGGGTTCCAGTGAGTAGAGCGCAGGGATGTGTGGGAAGGCAGCACTACTGTGGCTACCCTCTTAAGAGGGCACACTACGTGAGCCGCGGGCAACCCCAAAGTGCAAACATCATCACGCCTCCCCCAAAGTTAGTAAGGTACTTAGTACACACTGCAATAAAAATTCACACCACCCAAATTTTGCTGGAAAACAGTTTGCCGCAGGTTAATTTCATACATGTAGTATGCAAACGTGGTGGGTTAACTTACGGGTGATCCAAGGGCAGGCAGCGAAGAGTAACCTGAGCTGCCCTCTGATGAGCCAAATGGCACTGTGGCCAACCCAATCGGTGCTACCATTTATGTGGGGATTATCCCCCTTAAATACTGTGCCCCACCAGGCTATGACTTTAGCCATGCCTTTTTAGGGGCAGAGAGTTACAAGGCAAGCCCCTGGTTGCTCAAGCTTACAACCGCCCGAAGGACTAGCGGGGCGCCAAAGTTACCATCCAGGGTCTTGCCATAAAGACTCCTGGGTTTTGGAATAGAGCGTCCTTGCTGTGCTCATTGAGAGGGTAGCCCTTAGTACCAATCAGCCTCCGGATTGCCCTGTAACTTCGCCAACGCCCTGGATGCGGCCGCCGTCATATCTGGCTCCAACCTACCATGGCAGGCTCCATAACTTCCTGCAGCCTGCAGTTACCAGTCCTGCTAGCCGGACCAAGTCCCTATTCACCTCTGGTGTACCCTGTCCATATCTAATTACCGTCTGGTGTTTGCACTAACGAGGCAAAGCCCTATTTAACCAAGCCCTTCTTGAGAGCTGGGAGCCCGCTCCCCACTGGTCCTTGCGGCCACTTTGTGACAAAACTGCACTGATATATGTAGGGTGACCCTGCCCTGCTGCCAGAGTGAGGGGGGACGCTTCAGCATGTCAAATGTTTATTCGCTAATAAGATGTTGCTTAACCTCAGCCAATTCAGTTATCTTACCAGCTGCCGCTGTTTGCCAGCTTCCCCCCTGGAGGGACCGATTTAAAACGACTGCTCTCTTCTTAACCACTTCTGTGTGATTTAATCCATTGTGCACTGTCTGCAAATCGGTGCATTTACATTTCGGGGTTGACTAAGCCCTTTGTTACCCCCTACTTGTCGAGTCCCAAATTTGAGGGTTTATACTGATTACAATGTGCCGCACCCATCACTTCATTGATTGCCTTTGGTAGATCCCTTAAAGGGGCCATCCGGTGAATGATGTCACAATAAATCTCAAAACCGATGTTGACATCATCATCAAAGAAACAAACATTCTAGAATGTCTGTTGTTAGAGAACTTTGATGATGCAGGGCTGGGTAAAAATAACTCCTCTTTACTCTTCACTGGAGGGCTCCTCTGAGTGTCTGGATCAGCTGGCTCCCACTTATCTCATTCATAAAATTAGCTGCTACTCTCCTTTCAACCTACCACGTGAAGATAAGCGCTCTCCTGCAGATACTGTAAGCCAACCCCATTACACAAGGACGTTACCCCTTCTCGGTTTCGACCCCTGCCATTTAACTTATGGGTCTCTCCTTTACCCATCTTCAAGGCAACACAAACAACTCCCCTGTTTCGATAGGCACTATCTTAACCCGGCCGCAATTTCGTGGCAGCGCGGCACTTCTGCTAAACGGGCGGGGCCGCGTCGGCCCTGGGACGTGTGCAGCATTACGAAGGTAGTGCTCGCAACGTCCAACGGCCGACGGCAGTACTTAAGGGGTTAAGTCCTGCGCCAAGAGACCTAGTTGTGCGGTGAGCACTATCTAGGCACTATTTGTCAGTCAGCTCGCTACCTCTCCCCAGCTCGGTATGGCAGTCTGCTTCCGTTCACAGTTTACAGAGGAAGTGCACCTTCGTGTGACGTCAGCACGCTAAGAAAAATATACAATCAGGGATAACTGCTGATACGGTCTTCCAAAATAATTATGTATTGTCCTTTATAAAGCCTGAGCAGGTTGGTGTCAGTATCATCTAAAACCTCCCATTACTACCTAAAATATAAAAAAAATAATGAGATCCTATTTTTACATGCACACGTTATGGGCACACATTCTAATAGGCAAGGCACATATATCACATTAAAACATTGTCTGATTTGATTGTTAAGAGATATTAGTAGCCTTATGGAACAGTTATCTCACTTGGAAATTGAACCAAAATCCAGAGATTTAAATCCAAAACCAGAAAATGTCCAGGTCTTGTCAAAAGCACAGTGTGCAGTAACAATGGCATTTTCAGACTTCCTTACTCGAAAGCAGGTGAGCAGAACCCTATAGTTTTTTTTTATGGTGAGGGAAGGTTGCATGTTTGCAAGTGGTTGTACCTACCCAAAGCCTGCACTGCAGCTGTCCCTGTTGTAAGAGTTATGTGAGTATCTGAGCGGATCGTGCCTGTGTTCTAGCTGTCCTGTGTGTGTAAGGAAGCTTACACCCTTGCATATTGCATGGAATGTGTTATATGTGGTGCAGAAAGCTTTCACCACTGCTGACACTGCTGTACCTGTTGTGTGTGTGTGTTTGTGTATAGAAAACATTGTGCACTGCTGCAACCTGTGGTGCACCTGTTCTGTTTGTGAGCCTTGCTGGCACAAGTCTAACTCTTATGTGTGTGAGGGAAGCTTGCGCTGCTGCTGGCACAGCTCTACCTCATGACTGTGAGGGAAGCTCGCACTGCTGCTTGCACAGCTCTACCTCATGACTGTGAGGGAAGCTTGCACTGCTGCTTGCACAGCTCTACCTCATGACTGTGAGGGACGCTTGTGCTGCTGCTGGCACAGCTCTACCTCTTATGACTGTAAGGGAAGCTTGCGCTGCTGCTGGCACAGCTCAACTTCTTATGACTGTGAAAGAAGCTTGCACTGCTGCTGGCACAGCTCTACCTCATGACTGTGAGGGAAGCTTGTGCTGCTGCTGGCACAGCTCTACCTCTTATGACTGTAAGGGAAGCTTGCGCTGCTGCTGGCACAGCTCAACTTCTTATGACTGTGAAAGAAGCTTGCGCTGCTGCTGGAACAGCTCTACCTCTTGTGTGTGAGGGACTCTTGCACTGCTGCTGGCACAGCTCTACCTCTTGTGTGTGAGGGACTCTTGCGCTGCTGCTGGAACAGCTCAACCTCATGACTGTGAGGGAAGCTCGCACTGCTGCTTGCACAGCTCTACCTCATGACTGTGAGGGAAGCTTGCACTGCTGCTTGCACAGCTCCACCTCTTATGACTGTGAGGGAAGCTTGTGCTGCTTGCACAGCTCTACCTCTTATGACTGAGAGGGACGCTTGTGCTGCTGCTGGCACAGCTCTACCTCTTATGACTGTGAGGGAAGCTCGCGCTGCTGCTTGCACAGCTCTACCTCTTATGACTGTGAGGGAAGCTTGTGCTGCTTGCACAGCTCTACCTCTTATGACTGTGAGGGAAGCTCGCACTGCTGCTTGCACAGCTCGGATCTATGACGTTACAACGCGTTATTTTACAACGCAGACCGTTACAACGCAGTTTTTACAACGCAGGTACCATTACAATGCATGCCATTACAATGCATGTCATTACATAGCAGATACTATTACAACGCATGCCATTACATCGTAAGTATAGGTAAGTATATCTTTTAAAAAAAAATGTAATAAAGTTAATTTAATTAATTTAAATTAATAAATATAATTTAAAAATGTTAAATACATTAATTAATTTAATTTAATTTAATTATAGCAATTTAATTAATATTAAAATTGTAATTAATTTAATATATTTAATATAATATAATTAATGAAATATAATAAATTTATAAATAGTAAATAATATAATGTAATTTATTACAATAAAAATAATTTAAATAAAATTAAAATAATACTTAATATAATTTAATTTAATATAATTAAAGAAATTTAATTAATTTAAACATTGTAAATAATATTATTTAATTATAATAAATAAAATAAATAAAAAAGTAATTAATTTAATTTAATTTAAGTAATGTAATTCAATTAATTTTTTAATTGTAAAAAAAACCAAGCCCAGCCCTAAAACCTAAAAATACCCCTGTACCCCAAAAACCAAACCCAGCCCTAAAACCTAAAAATACCCCTGTACCCCAAAAACCAAACCCAGCCCTAAAACCTAAAAATACCCCTGTACCCCAAAAACCAAACCTAGCCCTAAAACCTAATAATACCCCTGTACCCCAAAAACCAAACCCAGCCCTAAAACCTAAAAATACCCATGTACCCCAAAAACCAAACCCAGCCCTAAAACCTAAAAATACCCCTGTACCCCAAAAACCAAACCCAGCCCTAAAACCTAAAAATACCCCTGTACCCCAAAAACCAAACCCAGCCCTAAAACCTAAAAATACCCCTGTACCCCAAAAACCAAACCTAGCCCTAAAACCTAAAAATACCCCTGTACCCCAAAAACCAAACCCAGCCCTAAAACCTAAAAATACCCCTGTACCCCAAAAACCAAACCCAGCCCTAAAACCTAAAAATACCCCTGTACCCCAAAAACCAAACCCAGCCCTAAAACCTAAAAATACCCCTGTACTCCAAAAACCAAACCCAGCCCTAAAACCTAAAAATACCCCTGTACCCCAAAAACCAAACCCAGCCTTAAAACCTAAAAATACCCCTGTACCCCAAAAACCAAACCCAGCCCTAAAACCTAAAAATACCCCTGTACCCCAAAAACCAAACCCAGCCCTAAAACCTAAAAATACCCCAAAATTACTTAAATTAATAAATTAATATTTTATTTTATTTTTAATATTAATTAAATTAATAAAATAATGTTAAATAAAATTAAATAAAAATAATATACTTACGATGTAATGGCATGCGTTGTAATAGTATCTGCTATGTAATGACATGCGTTGTAATGGCATGCATTGTAATGGTATTTGCGTTGTAAAAGTTGCGATGTAATGGTAGTGCGTTGTAAAAGTTGCGTTGTAACGGTGCAATACCGCACAGCTCTACCTCATGACTGTGAGGGAAGCTCGCACTGCTGTTTGCACAGCTCTACCCCATGACTGTGAGGGAAGCTTGCACTGCTGCTTGCACAGCTCTACCTCTTATGACTGTCAGGGACGCTTGTGCTGCTGCTGGCACAGCTCTACCTCTTATGACTGTGAGGGAAGCTTGCCCTTCTGCTGATTGGACTGTACCAGTTGCGGTTGTTAGTGAAGGTTGAGAAAATATTTTAAAATAGTACAAAAGCTGAACCTTTTGGCTTTGCCAGTGGTTGTTTCAGCTGGCTTCGACAAGAGCAGTGTGCGCGCGCGGGAGACAGTAAGAGCGAGGCGGGAGGGAGAGCATGCCTGCTGCCCCTGTAACGCGTCCCACATTGCACCGGGGTGGCTGGCAGCGCGTCCTGCCTTCCGCAGCGTGCCAGTGTCAACACTGGCGTCCTCTGTCACCTTCCTCCTCGGTGTCACGTTAGTGAGAGAGCGACGTGTTGTGTTGTCGGAAACTATGGCGTCCCGGGGGACGGAGCAGGGAGTTCTCTGGCGCGCGGCCAGGTACACTGTGTTCTGAGAGAGAGCGCGCGGCGGCATTATCAAGCGAGGCGCAGCAGGCTAGCAGGAGGTGTCTAGGACGGCTGATTAGCAGGGCTGCTGGCGAGCAGGCCGAGTCTGGAGGTGCACGTCATTCATCCCACAGCGCTCTATGCACGCCTCGAGTCATTATAGCGCCTTTCGGCGAACCATGTTGCAAATGATTAAGAGGCCATACATGGTATTTTTTAATAGAAAGAATCTAGAGATTATTTATCGGTGTTTCGGCATACAGAAACTGCCTTTCGCAGAATCATATTTACATCGCACACCTAAAAAAAGAGAAATTAAAACTGCTCAAATGGAATCAGAGCCCTGGGAGCACAGTGTACCAGGAGCTTTATGTGAGATAAATCGGCTAGTCTAGCTATCCAGTCTGTTTTTCAAGGCTTTCTCTCTCAGGTCCCAGCTTCTGACCAGGTGTTTTGATGTCTGCTCGGACGTCTCACCAGGAAGGCAGAAGATTAATTCATCATCCAATTGAGATGTTCTTTGTCAAGGATGCATATAAGTGAAGCTCCTGCTCTTATCATCAGAGGACGAGCATTTTAACAGAAACTCCGAGCTGTCTTCGGGTTTATTACAAAGACAGCCGCCTGGTTTTGAGCAGGTGGTTTAAATGAAGGGTACAGCTTCCGGTTCATGCGAAAACCCATCTAGAAAGAGGGGGGTTAATAGAGGAGGTACATTGATGTGCGATTATCCGTGCAAAAGATAATATCAGAGGCAAAAACAATGACTGATATCTGTTTTAAGAAGTCTTGTATTGTGGACATGTGAAGAAAAAGTATCTATTATTTATTGCAAACTATTGTGAATGTAGTTGTAAGAAGGTGATGCACACCCTCTAAGCTGCTCTCCTGGAATTTGCAGCTGCAGATGAAAATCGTGCAAAGGACAGAAAGACAATGCATTTATTGTTACCATCAAATAACTGAGTTTACATTGATTGTTGTAATAAGCACAACACCATAAGCTAAACCATTAATGACATCAATCACTGTGATCAGTGAATAGTTGTTTTTGTGCCAGTGACACTGCTTACTGTACAAAACATTTAACTGCTAAAAAAAAGTTTGAGTTGACACCTTGGCCTCAGATGGTTCTAGACCTATTTTCCTGTGCTACTCCTTATTAACTTGACTAACTTTCGTACATATAAAAACGGATCTGTTTTTAAAAATAAGTAATAGCTGTGTCTGGAAAATGATTTTATTGTAATTTTAATGCAATTATTGTGTCATCCTGTGTATAAGTTGCAAACCAACTTTCACCTCTTGGAGTCAGCTTTAACCACTCATCCAAGCTGCATTTAGAGATTCTGAAAAAAAAGAGCATAGTGGGTTTGACAATAGTTAGGTAATAGTATACACAACCTTGGATATCAAGGCTAAACTACAAACCCCAGTATTAAATTTCATTCCGCACACGTTCTATTTTGTAAAAGTAGCATTTTTGCCTTTTTTCCAACTCACCCTCCACTGGATAGAAAATAAAGTAAACAGATGTAAGGACCTCTCCACTGGAAAGAAAATACAAAACACAAAGGTAACAGACTCTTTTTTTACCCTGAAGTCACACAGAATCCTAAACAAACATTTTCAAAGAAATTATTTTATTCATGAATATTTTCATAAAAATCATCAATGTGCTTCTCTGTCATTGACTACATTTTATTCTATGTTCATAATCTGTTGTTAAATATAACGCTTTTCATCCTTGAACACAACATATTTATTTGAAGTCAATATTAACTATCATGAGCCAAGCCTTTGCATGTGGAAGTATAATTTTCAGGAACTATTAAGTATCGTCTTCAACATACTCCCAAGGGGGCCGATTCACAGAACTAACTTAAGACAAAATCCTAAACTTAGTACTTTTGGTATTCACAGAAGTTAGGATTTTGTCTTAAGTTTGTCTTAAGACAAACTTAAGACAGACTTAAGACAAAATCCTAACTTAAGTCTGTCTTAAGTCTGTTTTAAGACAAAATCCTAACTTCTGTGAATACTAAAAGTAGTAAGTTTAGGATTTTGTCTTAAGTTAGTTCTGTGAATCGGGCCCTATGTATTTTATTTCAGTATACATAAGAAATACTGTCAGGAAGTGTCTCATCCCTCTCTTCAATAAACATCTGAATGCAATAACCAAACACTCAACACATTCTTTTGTGCACACTTGTTCCCCCAGAAGTTTATCCTCACCACTGCTTCACCACTGCTCACTTTGTCACTCTATGACCGCATCTAGAACTCTTCTCCATATGTTTCTGGGAGCTCAAAGAAGCTACTACAGACATATTTTTTGTTAGTTATTGTTAAAATGGGCATGCTGGCTCCAGATACTTTGTCTCATCTGCCATATTAGATGTAAAACCAAAATTTAACATTATAAATAATATATTACTTATCTATATTACATTACATTTTAGTCCACAACACTGCTCATGCTAACATATGTATGTCTTTCTATTCAGAAAATATTATTGTAACCTCATAGTTGATTACACATTATGGTTCCTTCCATTGTGTGTATTTTAAACTTTCCTTGCTATAACATTTTCCTTGTTTTAATTTCACTCAATCTGAAAAGCGTGTCTGTTCCATAATCTTGTTAATTTCTCTGGGGCCTTATGAGATACCACATTTCTTTCCTTTGAGAATTTTTCTCGTCATTACTTATGTTTTTCAAAGGCAGCCCTGTGTCTACACATAGACTGGATTTGATCTATTGTATTTCACACTAAATAAAAATTACATGCTAATGGCGAGTTTAGCTTTCCCTTTGATATTGGTCATCATCCAATGTGGGATGTTTCATCCTGGTCAATCGATTTGTGAATATACTATTGATTGCTCTTGGGAGGTGGTGTATGCTAGGATGTAACTAGTTATTTCTATCTTCTAACTGTAATTGTGGTTATTTTTCGTCCTGTTGCATTCACTTGCACTCTGTTGGATTCCCAATGTTGACTGTAAATTGTTCTCTAAGATGGATCAGATTTAGTTTGTCAACAAATCTTACACTGCCTTGCTAAAGGGCATCTGTGAAGCTTTTAAAAATAATATGGAGTACAAGGTGCCTCATTATTTAAGATATTAAGATATGTTGATGCTCAAAGTGTAACATAAAGATATTTGTGTAAGAAGGTAACATGTTAGACCACATCGATGGTCAGTGATTTGTTAATATAATTGATTATTGAATGAAAACAATTACAATCTAAAATTAAAATGTAAGTGATTGTTAAACACCTCATTGACAATTTATATATTTATTTCTCTCCACAGTTTCCATTTAGTTGCCTGAGTGCCTTCAAAATGATCAATAGGCAATTACAAAGAGACAATATCTAAAGTGTAGATTGTTACTAACTCTGAAGGTAATTCTAAAACTTGAACCTGTTATAAGACGTCTTGTTTTTTGGACATGTGAAGAAAAAGTATTCACTTTTAATCGCAAACTATTGTGAATGTAGTTGGAAAAAGGTGGCAGTAATGTGTTTGTGCTGGCTAAAGCTGGTCTATCCAGAGGCTTATTGAAACTTTATGTGCTTTGAAACCAACAATAAAAAGTCAAAAGTTGTTTGTTAAATACAAATTGTTTTGCCTTGAATGAAATCTAGAAGCTTATATTTGCTTGTATCATGCTGTTGTGTAGTCTCTTTGATATAATCATTTTTGTTCACCAACACAACCACTTCTCCATTGTCTCCTGGTTTTAGGATGAGTTCATTCTTTTCCATCAATATATTTAGAATGACAAGGACAGGTGTTCTTGGTGATGAGTAGGAAGTCATCTGTGTCAGTAGATAAGGCCTGCTGCTTTTTTTGATCAAATCCGGATCTAGGATGTTTACTAGAAAATAGTGTCAGGAGAAGCAGAGTGGAGGCAATGCACTCTGCTATGAAATACTAGAAAGTAGAAAAACCCTATGTAACACAGGCAGCAGACAGATGACGTGAAAAAATCTAGAAGGAAAAGAGTCAGAAATCTGTTGAAACAAGAAACTAGCAAGAAGCCACTTTGCGACACAACAACTAGACTTACTGGTCTACTCATATAGGATTTCTAAGATATAACTTGAAAAAGGAAGTTATTAAGACTGGAAGTACTTTCTAGCCATGTTACTTTGGGGACAAAAATAAGATCCTGAAATGGTGAGAAAATCCTATCGCAAAATAGAACTTGGAAAGGATTATCCAAAGATATAATGATCTGCAGCATGATTCCTGTTCTTCAAATACATGAGCATATACCAAAATCGTTTCCTCTAATCGTGTCTCCTCAACAACTTTGACGGAAACCAGCAAGCCAAGCTCACGAACCACCCCTGTTGCCTAGAAGAAAGACTACTACCTTGACCAACAGGGAGGAGAAGTGACTGAACAGGGAACACCACTGAAACAAACCTACTCTAGCCACCAAGATGACCTGCTGTCTCCCCCCCCCTCCTCCACCCGCTACCAAACAAAAAGCCACAAGCTCAGCGAGATAGCCGTCTGAATCAGACTTGTAGGCAAATGTAAGAATTTATTTAATAATTATGCTTTACAGATGCGTGGCACCTAAAGGTAATTAGTGTGTGTTTGTGTGAGAGAGAGAGACTCCAAGTTTATGGAAAATACACAGCCCGCCACAAATCTTGTCTAGTGGCTTGCACTGCCTCAGTGTCCAGAGAAAAGGTCTCATATGCATGAAGTCTATATGGTTATTTCCTGGGCCTCTGGGTCAGAGGATTGTTTCTTTGGAGTTGGAGGAAATGTCAAGCTAGCGAGAAAAGGAATAGTTGTGTAGGCTTTGATGGCGAAAAAGCTTGTGAATCGGTTGATGATAGATGGGAAAGGAGAGGTGCCAGTCCCTTTGGCAGGGTTACCTGCTGCATGACCACTAGAATGATGCATCAATGCTGATCTACTCTGATTCAAAGGCAGGGAGCAGTTCAGGTGACGGTGTTCATGTGTAGCTCAAAGTCAAATGAAATTGAGGAGGAGGTTTGGGATTATGTACAGTACTTGGATATTCAGGTTACCAGATCCACCTCCCATTGCACGGAGAAGCACATGTATGAGAAGCCTTTTCTAGTTGACAGAAGGGAAGGAGAAATATTTATGTGATGCCATGCTTAGTCATATTTAAGCATGGTGATGGTGGACATTCTGTTGGAAGTATTTCCTGCAGTGAGACACATTACATAGCAGACAGTCCTTTATATCCAGAGCCAAGCCTAGGTAGCTAAAAACGAGGAGCAGGGTGAGTCAAAGAGCATGACTGGAGAAGTGTTTATGAAATCCATATATGATGCTGACAGCCTGGACCAGATAGAGTCAGAGAAAAAGAGCAAAGGTGCTGGTTTCATAAGGGTGCTATGCGACAGTCACGTCTGCAGAGGGTGTGCAGTTGTGAGAACAAAAGTAATTCTGACCCACAGGTTGAGGTTGCAGTCTAAGGCAGAGTAAGGGAGCCAGCAAATATTCTCAGCAGACA
Organism: Lissotriton vulgaris; assembly: GCF_964263255.1. Classification (NCBI taxonomy): domain Eukaryota; kingdom Metazoa; phylum Chordata; class Amphibia; order Caudata; family Salamandridae; genus Lissotriton; species Lissotriton vulgaris. Next base: position 167,171,238 of record NC_141691.1, on the reverse strand, counting down.
TAGTATAGAGGAGGGCTGCTGAAATCTGGGTGGCAGCGGGGGGCTCTGTTAGAATTTTAACAAATAGAAAGTGTGATAGGGTTCTAGAGAGCAGGAGCTTAAGGGCCCTGAACGGGGCAGATTTGAGAGGGCCATGAGCACAATAGGTAAGTTGGGCGGGTGCTAATGTGCACCCTTGGCAGGATGAAGGCAGGAAAGAAAGACAAAGGGACAAGAGGAGACAATAGGAGTCTGGGACAGTGCTAACATGGAACCTTTGGCAAGTGGCCTGGTAGTAGAACACTCACAAATTAGTTTTTCACTACTGTGAGGCCTACCTCCCCATAGGATAACATTGGGTTACCTCATTACATTTTGTTAACTTTTGAATAAAGTCTATTTTTTACACTAGCTAGGCAAATTTTAACATTACACCACAAATGTTTCCTCAACCTACCACTCTTACTTCTGCACTACACATAGTCATTTTTCACTTTATCAAGTGCTCCCACATCTCTGTAGGTTGTAGCATGCCCGCCCCGTAGAGGGACGGGAAGACCCCTATGATGAAGCATGACACTAAGGGATTCTTAATGTGTGAGGGGTATTTTAAAAACACATAGTGTTTCCCATGATGATCTCTTGGGTCAAACACAACCTCCCCACCACCTTCATTATAGATTTTCAACACAAGGAAGGATATATTGAAAAGTGGTAGAATCTTTTTGTTTAATTAAAGTTTGTATAGGAGGATGATTCTACTCTTACGCCTTCCCACTCCCCCTTTTTGATTTTTTTGTGAGAACATAGAAATCTTCACTGCAGATTTGTCCAGTGGCTCCCCGATGCCGACCCTCCGGCTTCCTTAGTATGCTGAACTCTTACCGTCTCAAAGACTTTTCTTCAAAATTTCTTTTAAGTCCGAAGGTAAGTGGAGAGAAGGCCCTATCCACTTCATGTAACCGAGCCGCGCTCCATCACAGTCAGCCATATAACTTTAGACTTTGCCCCGGATGTGCGCCAACTAGATGTCCGCGGTTGACGCTTTGATCTTTTAGGTGCTATTTTACACTTAAAAGATAAAACATTAATAACTCTTTGATTAGATGTTTGTTGTATTGACGTCAAATAATTTATTAAAATTTTCTCTTTTTTAAAATTTTTGTGGGATTTTTCTTGTGTTGTATCGTTACTTTATTACTGTTTAAGTGCTGTACTTTACACATTGCCTCTAAGTTAAGGCTGACTTCCTTTGTGCCAAGCTACCACAGGGTTAAGCACAGGTTAATTTAGTGCATTTTTGTGTTTCACACCAACAAGTACAATGGCTGTTGCTTGAGTAGTGTTTCACCTCCCCTTATCGAGCAATCTGATTTCCCACAGTTACTTAGACCAGATTGCAGAAAAGGGAACATCCATTCAGCAATTCAGTGAGAAGGGTTGAGCAAAGCAACCTCACCCGAAAATACAAATACAAATAAGTACATGAAAGACGCGTTTAGCGGCATACAGGATGGCTGCAGTGTAGGGAGTATGGTTTCAAGAACACCAGCATTAGTATTTGTCTTAAGACCAGAGAGTTCATTGATTCTGAATATGTAAAGAAGCCAAGCACACGTTGGGATCAGAAATGAGAGTAGACAATGGAGGTAGTTGACAAAGATCAAAGTCAGATGTAAGTTTGGAAAAGCGAGATGGCCTAGAAGGAATTCAGTAATGTCGAGCTATCAAACGGAGAGGAGAACGAAGGACTGCAGGAAAAAAACTCAAGGGTGGAATATTACGATCAATGAAGGGGAAGAGTGAAAGAGTGGGTATGGTAATAGATTTTGGTTGTATGAGAAGGGCAATTGGGAATGATGACAGATAGGAGACAATTCTGCATACAGGTGACCATGGCGACTGGGTTTCAGAGAGAAAAGATTAAAAGACAAGGAAAATATACTAAATATTCAGGGCAAAAAAAGGAGCTATCGGATGGGTAGAACCAGTACGTTTGATCTACCTAACTCAGACGCTCCTAGAGAACTTAAAATATTATGGTATGATGTGATGGTAGCACTGGGTCGAGAGTGTGTGACTGAGGATGCTACAAGAATGGCAACAGGTGAGAGGATAGGTATATGGAAGAGAATATTATCCTCGATGTGTTCAATGGAAGATGGGAACAGTGATGGGGCTACTGTTGTGAAGGAGGATGCAAACACGCTAGATGTGCTCAACAGGTTTAATTCAGTACACAGGTAGGAGCGGTCCTTATCCCAGGCCAGGCAATCACCATCTGCCCGTGGCACCAACATACCATTCCCACCACTCTAGAACCCCCAACAATAGGTCTGACATGTCAGGCATGAGACATGCAGAGCAGAGCTCGAGCTCAATATAACAATTACAAGAAGAGTGAGGTGGTGTGAGGTGATACAGAGATGCCCGATGTAGGAATAATAATCCAGAATGTGGGAAAGAAAGGCACTGGAAGGTGGAGATAGTATTTAAGGACCACGTGAAGCCAGCAGCAGGAACAAAAAATAAACTCCAGGAGCTAGAGAATAATAAAGGGGGATTTGAAATGTAGCAAATGGAGATGGATCAAAGGACCCTAAGTTACTGGAGGAGTAAAAGTGGGCTGAATGAGAGGCTATTGGCTGCATAGACCAGAAGAGCAGATGAGCAGAGTGGCTGTAATGCATTTGTAGGGGCCAGGAAAGAGGACGGAAAGGTAGAGACACATTAAGGAAAGAAGAGATTATGTGGTTATAGTTCTGTTGGCCAGGATTGGAAACAGCCTCCCACTAGTCACAGATTCGGGAAAGTGAGCTAGGAAGGCCTTTTATGAGAATTATTTTAGAGTTACAAAACCTAGAAAGGGGAAGGATTAGGCAGGATAATGCTGGCAGAACGAGCAAGGGAGAAGGAGGGATAGGGAAAGCAAGCGCTGAAGGAATGTTTGGTCATGATTAGAGACATTTTCGACAAGGGCAGTTTAAGCGATATTTCACATGGATCTTCTGGATGGTCCTCAGTGACCGATGGATACAAGTAGTAGTGTGAAAGGGGAATTAGGAACATGTAAAGATTTAAGAAGGACAGGAAGCAGGGGGCATGAATGTGGGCGAGGAGCATCAGGGCAGGTTGCTCTGTATGTGTGGAGGGATTCAAATATTTTAATGAAACTATGGGCATAGCAAGGCGACAGCCATCATTAGAGCAGCATGTGCAGTAGCACCATGGCCTGGTCGTGCACATGGCCATTGCACCACAGTAATTTGTGTCTTTTGTTACCTAATTGGACCCATTTTTCTTGCTTGTGTTAGGGCACACAGTACCCATGCTATGCCAGTGGGCATGGAGATTGGGCCATTGTGTAAGCAAAAAGAGAGTGAACATGAGACCGTGTTTTACAGTGTTAGAATTGCAGTCAGAGGGATTTGAGCATGAACTTCATTTAGATGTGCAAATACACTACTTTGTTAAAGTAGGGCTACGTTCCTGATTCACAGACCATGGACATTCCTGGGTGGGGACACAGGTATTCGGAGTATTCCCAAATATTTTTCAAGTAGTTTTCTATCATGAAAATGGCCAGAGATTCATTTACAGAACATCAGACGGCTCACTCTGTACTCCAGGTGTGTGGAGAGTATGGCCTCCACTCCCCTAGGAGAGGACCACCTACCCAATGTACAGATTCATCTGACGAGGATATCTAAAGTCTTTAGGGCAACCACAGTTGCAGCATTTGCATTGAATGCAAGGTGTTTTGCAGAGTGTGCCTTTTTTAAAACGATTTTAACTAAAGGGGTGCCCTTAACCCGTTGAATGCTGATGACGGAACCGCTCCGTCATCAGCTACGGGTGACCTGTGCTGATGACGGAGCGGTTCCGTCATGGCCCGCTCGGCGCGCCTGCGCGGCGCGAATTTCGCGCCTGCGCTGACGTTCTATTGAGCGGGGCGGGCCATGACGGAACCGCTCCGTCACAAGCACAGGTCAACCGACGCTGGTGACGGAGCGGTTCCGTCACTAGCATGCGGCCGCCGCGCGGCCGCCCCGCCCCATTAGCACTGCGGCGGAATAGCCGCCGCAGTGAAGGGGTTAAAGGGTCCCTCCCACCAGTGTAGTAAGGAGTTCAGAGTGTGCCTAACTTGCCCCCTTAAAAGCCCTTTTTATTGAATGTTCAGGACATGGAAGCATGTGTTTTGTAATGGCTGCCACAGGAGAACCTTTACCCTTGCTGCAGCCAATCAGATCTCTTGGTACCACAGTTCCCCCCCCTTGGAGCCGTTGTTCCGAATAGGATAACAGGAAAAAAATCTACTTCCTCCAAATACAAGACAATTTCTTTAATTCTCAGACTAGCAAATAACAGCAGCGATTATACAAAAGTGTTAACTGCTCAGCCACTATTTAAAACACTAATTTCTCACTAGATCAAACCATAATTAGCACTCTTTCTGAGTGAAGTTCTACTTTCATGCTAAGTTTGGTGTAAATACTTTCAGTTGTTTGGGCTGTAGACGTGAGCTTCTTTTTTCATCCCTCTTAATGTTTTTTCACTGCGCGGACCTGTACAAAAATTGGCAGACTGGATCTTAGGTGACTAAGCTTGGGATTTGCCGTGTAGACCGGTCTACTTTGTCAAAAGATACAGGCACATCAAAAAATGATATTTCAATGGAAAGTGTAACTGAATCATTACTACACAATGACAACAAGAATGTCGAATGTACACACACACATATACACAGATGTATGTATGTGTATATATATATATATATATATATATATATATATATATATATATATATATACTTATTTCTATTTATTTGTATCCCTAGTCCTTTTTTTTTTAGCTTTCCGTCATTGTCCATGGTTCATTACAAACGATTTTAAAAATATTTTTTGCTGACCGTTAATACATTTTAAACTGTTACCAAATTGCAAATAATTATTTTTAAGCTAAATTATGGTTTTTTTTGCACCATAGAATGCGACCATTCATTTTGTCTTAGATGTTATGGGAACACAGCATTGTCATAAAAATTGTTTTGGAAAAGTAACATTTGCAAAAGATGTTTAGGGAAACTATGTTATCATATGCTACTGATAGATCGTCATGATATGCTGAAAATTGTAGGGGTGCATCATACTCATGGATAGTCCGCACCCGCATATATTCTTGTGTTGTATTAAAATGCGATCATTAGAAATGTGGGGAAATAACGAAATGTGTTATTGAAATGATAGAAAATTACTCCGTGCCATTCAAGAAAGTAAAGAGGCACTTAGATTGAATTATGTAGCTCTCGATGTTCATTGCAAATGCTTAATGAAGTAGCTCATGTGAAATGTAATGCATTAGATTTTAACGTGCACCATATTAAAGTCTGCACATGCAGGATTGATTAATTGTGCTTGAAACAGGATGAAATATAGTGCATGCAGATGCAACATTTATTAATGTGTGTAATTCTCGCTGTGTAAAGGCCTAAATGAATGTTCACTTTTGCTATGAAGAGCCTAATCGTTTTCTTATGTTAGTTGAATTATGTAGACCCTAAATGTGCTTTCCCTGGTAAAGCTCTCATTTGAAGGAAGTCAGCGAAATTCATGTGCGTGCAAGGTTGTTCTGTTCTCAGGATTCTGCTGCAGGTGCAAGGACACTGTTCTCGTTAGTTAGGCTGACGCCTTTTGTTTTAGGAGGTAGGTATGTGAGAGGCCCGCAACAATGTATTCAGGAATGTCGATAATTGGGAACCGATACTCCATCTCGCTGAAGAAGCCTGAGACCAAGGACATACCAACTGTTGCTGGACGAAGTACAAGTTTTGGTGGCAAGTTACCTACGAGAGGTGCCTGGCCAGAGGAGGTGTTTTGGGGGTGTGTTCTAGACTAGTTAGAGACTCAGGAGGAAGGGATCGATTCTTAGAAGGAAGACTTAGAACGAACTCTGTAGCTTTGGCTACTGACTCTTTCAACATGAGAGTACTTCTTAGGAATTCTTCACGAGCTGACACCTTTTCTTGATCTTGCCTGGAAAATGCTAAGTAGGGAAGCCACTTTAGTAATAGTGTTGGCGCAGATTAATGGATTTTCTTTGCAGCTAATAATGAAGACTAATTTAGATGTTGGAGCAGTTATTGCTTGTTTAGTGTTTTTGGAGTAGCTCATTCTTTTTATGCTGCATCGAAGTAGGCTGCTGCATAGGATGAACTTTGTATTAGTGCCTATGTATTTCTTTAACTTCATTATGAGGTGCTTGTATGTCCAGTTATTATTGACTTTGTAATAAATCCCCTAAATTGGAATTCGGAGTTAGTGGTCTTTTCCGAGTCTAAGTTGATTGGTCTATGCTGTTTAGTTGTGAATGCATTGGTTTTCTCCCCTTTACACTTTTCAGCAGATAACAAAGGTCCAGTGAACCGAGGATTCTCAGTAGTAGATTTTATGATAAGAATACGGCGCAATCAGTTGGTAGCAGAGGATGGTTATCTCTGGAGTAGGGGGAGACGTAGAGAAGGGTAGTCATCGAGGCCAATAGAGCTTAAGTGAAGGTTATCCAGTGGACGGTGTTTGATGGAAATCGACAGCGAGTGATGGTGCGGCGGAAGCAGCAGTTCTTGCAAGAGTGAATATGAACAGGGATGTGTGTCTGTTAGAATGCAGTGATGCTTTGATTGTGTGATGTCTTGTGGAGTTGGAATGAGAGTTGAGTGATTGTGGTTTCAGGCCGAACGCGTGCGGTCCATGAGATTTGATTTTGATATCCCGGGATAAGAGATTGTGGTGTAGAAGACACCCAGAGTTGAAATTGTCTGGCCAGTGATTGTGGGAGTCATGAGACGTCGTTGACTGACTCACCGGTGATAGGGAAACATGTGTGTGAGTGCGTGAGTAACCGACGCAGGTCGTGGGTTACTGTATGTGGACCATTGAGGGAGTGGATCCTAGCGATTAAGTACATGACTGTACTGAGGACACTGTTCGGTGTCCTACACTAACTGGTGCTACAAGTGCAGGCAGTGGCGGTCCTGTTTGATGCCACCAAGGCATTTGATTCTTTAGAATGGAAGTTTCTGTTTGCCTTGTTGGCAAGTATGGGCTTGAGTCCTCCCTTCATACAGCAAATTCAAGTACTGTATAACCAGCCACGAGCCAGATTGAGAATCAACGGGCAAATATCAGATTCATTCACTATAACACGCGGAACAAGACAAGGGTGCCCGCTGTTGCCGTTATTGTTTGCCATAGCCACTGAGCCTCTGGCTGAGACTGCAGCAACATCACACGCATAGGAGTATTGGATTCACCTCTAGAGGTCTCCTGATTTCAATGTCCGTGGACGACATGTCCGTGTATATGGCAGATCCTGCAGATAACTTCAATCCGCTCATGCGGGAAATCATTAGATATGGCGGTCTTGCGGGTGTTCAAGTGAACTGGGCCAAATCCACGATATTTTCTCTCACGGACGAGACTACACCATGCGAAACAGACTACCTGATACAGTGGGCTACCTCCGAGACTCGATATCTAGGGATAATAATCAGCAGGTCTGTGCAGGAGCTGTGGCTAGACAACTATGGCAGGGTAAATGACTGGATTGAGACCAAGATACAGGGGTGGAAGTGCCTCCCTCTATCGCTGCTGGGCCGCATAGCGCTCACTAAAATGGTCTTACTTCCCAAGTTGCTATATTTATTCGTAAACATTCCAATGCCTCTCACAAAGGCCTTCTTCACACAACTGAGGTCGGCGCTATTGAGCTGGTCTGGGCAGGAAGACAACCCCGGGTGTCTTGGACTCTACTGACGCTTCCATTTGATCAGGGCGGGTTGGGGGCCCCAGATTTTGAATTGTACGCATACAGTGCCCAGGCGCAATTTCTTCATTTTTTGCACCACCCGACACCATTCCAGCCGCATGTGGCGATAGAAATTAACAGATCCGCACCAACTCCGCTACACGCAACGGTTTATGCAAGCTACAAGCGACCGCATGGTGAGGTGGACACTGTGGCGGTTACTAGATGAGTTTAGGGGGGTATCGCAAAAGAGCGGGTATTGAGGAATTATATGCCCCCTCCATGCCACTGGATGGCAACCCGTTACTGACGCCTTTGATGGACAAGGCCACGACACTAAGGGCTAAGACACATGGATTGGTGAAGGGGAGTGCCCTTTTCCCGGAAGCCTCGTTCCTGATGCTCCAGCAGATGTGTCGGGCAGAGGTTCCCTCACTAGCTGAAGCATTGCTATATTATCAAATCAGGTCAGCATGCAGGGCTCGCTACGTGGAATACCCCCAGGAACCACCCTCCCTGCCTGCTCTGGAGAATGAACTGTCCAACCCCTCTCCAAAAAAACTAATAACGCGTATATATAGCACTACTCAAAACACCTCACCTGTGTCGGCCTACACTTCAAAACGTGGGTGAAAAATGGATTTGGATATGACAATAACAGATCAGCTGTGGACTTTCTGCTGTGTGCAACTGGAATACCTGTCCCCAAATTATCGAATCCGCCTGATCCATTTAAACTTTTTACATAGAGTGTACCGCACTCCAGTACAACTCAAACGTATGAATCTTAGTGCTGATTCAAATTGCTGGGGCTGTGGGTGCACAGACGCGACATTCCTTCATCTGGCATGGTCCTGTAGAGACATAGCCAACTATTGGTTGGAGGTATTTAGGCACATAGGGAATATAGTGGGAATTGCGATTTCACTGACCCCGCTAGTAGCACTATTGGGCTATGTTCAAGAGATACCGCTATGCTCTCGCAAGTTGGTGGCGATGCTGTTGCTTTTAGCCAAAAGACAAGTGGCAGTACACTGGAAGAAGGAGAGGCCGCCTGCCATTGCGGGTTGGCTGCACACTGTCACATACTGCAATGACCAGCTTACCCGCTATTGGGAATTACAGCCATGTCGCTCTCGGCCAGCGGACATCTGGGAACCATATACATTGTGGCTAGCGAGGGAAGGTGTGGACATGGCCATAGATGCGTCTGATTGAGGGGAAAGGGTCTTGTCGCGATGGCTGTGGCCGGACGGACTGACTGATTTTCTTCTTGTCTTCCTTGTAGGCTGCTCATAGTAATAATAGATCACCTTGTAATGTCAACTATTAACATTGTCAGGATAGCATTGTTGGGAGGCACTATAAATCGGCAGTTGTGTGCAGTTAAGAGGTTGGGGTGATTAGGATACTACGTATGACTTAGACGGCAACCTGGTCAGCAGACACTTGCAATTTTTTTCCCGTACATTTATCCTGTTTTCTTTTGCTGTTTTGGTTATATATCCACAATTGATATGAGGCCGTGTCTTTAATGAAGTTACTCTGCCGAACCCCCGGGTTGTCGGCTTATAAGCTGTGTTAACTATTGATAGAAGACATTTTGACGACGATGCCGGCCCCCGGGTTGTAGGCATGTTGAGGCTGTGTACATTTGTGACCCAAATAAACATTAAAAAAAAAAAAAGTACATGACGGCCGTTCGTGGGCAGATAGTCTGAGACAGTTGTCCGGTCATTTCGTGAACAGACGGTTGTCAGAGTTGAGGTCAACAATTGTATGAGACTGGACGTTTTGTGGACAGACAGTCAGAGAAGTGACTGTTCGGTTGTTTCGTGAACAAACCTGTTATTTCATTGTATGACAAAGACGCGTGAGGTGCGAGAGACGAATTGTAAAGGAGGAGAACTGCTGCATGCAGAGAAAGAGTGACGTCAGGAAGTGCAGCGCTGCGATAGGTCTGTTAGTGTGAAGCCACGCTGGTATTGGTGGGATGACATCAGGAAATATAATGAAACACTGTGTATAAAAAGAAGTTGATTACATCATGAAATGTTTAAAAGTTCTGCAGATATGCGCAGAGAAGACAGAAGGGTGGTTACTCGGGGAAGAGAAGAAGCTCCACCGGAGGATACCCCAGCCCGTTACTTGGGTACAAATGAGGGATTGCATACCTTAATTTGGCTTGAAAATTGGCATAAAATGACTGAAAAAGATGGAGAATTGGCTTTTCTGCTTTATGGTACTGCCAGGTTATAGGTGTTTTACCAGTTGAAATCAGTGATGTCCTCATCGCGACCTTTACCCAGACCGACACAGTTTGAGGCGCTACATGCATGGATGAGAGCAGCAAATGACAGGAAAGGAGATCAAAGTCAGGAAAGGGTGAAAAAGTTGATCAGGGCGTTTCAAGATGCGCAATGGGATGCATTGGAGAAGAGATGGAGGGTGGAAACTATTGAGGGGGATAGGCTATTCCCGTTGATGGTGAAAGTGGGCGATACCCAGAAGAAGTGTGGTGAGGAGGACGATAGTGACATGGATGACAGCTTGATAGATTACTATCAGAAAGATCACCTCCATATAAGCTAGACTCTGTAGAGGGAAAGGTAGTACCAACAGAGAGGATTGGAGAATCGCAGGCGCAACCTAGTGCAAGAGTATTTGGGAGCAACTCAACAGGAACAGAAGGGATGAGAACATAGACTCCAGCGGGTACTGAAGCTAATGGAGTTACAGGTGTTACAATGTTACTGGATGCTCTTACAGTGCCGGTTGCCATTGGTCCCATAGTGTCAGCATATGACCCAGATCAGGCGAGAAATGGAAGTTTGGCACAGTCAGTAGTAGGAGAGGAGACTAGTTCTGGAGAGAATGGCACAGTGAGTAGAATAGCTCACCTTCCGAGACCCATAGAATCAAGTACGGGAACTTGCCTTTGCATGGAGTGCAACTTTATGAACCAGATGAGTTGCTGTTTGTAGCAAAGGATGTATCTCAAAAGGCAAGGACAGCACATGAGAAACTGACCGATTTGGCAAAAAGATATGAGGTGGATCTGTCCAAAACAAAAATGTTACTGGGAGGTCACAGAATGCATTACAGTGATCAAGAGTTGGAAGAGAAAAGAGTCATAGGGTTGAAAACTCATATTCGAGAATTGATTGTAGGGATACGTGCATGGAGCAGGCTTGATAGGTGGGAAGAAAGATGGTTAAAAAAGAAGAGCACCAAAAAGAGTGTAGGAGGGACACCACCTCCAGGAGGCGGAATGATAGGAGTGGAGAATAATCCTCTGCGAGTGGTACAGAAGGGTTCGGTTTGTAGAGATGATTTGGCAGCATTTACGAATGGATTACCTCGGCTGAGGGAGAAGTCTGTCGAATGGTACCAGCAGGTCGATCGTTTTGTTAAGATCTCGAAAGTGCTGTGGTCAATTTGAATACATTGTTTGATATCGTAGTACCAAGTGATTTGTGGGCAGCTTGTAAAGTTGCAGTTGATTTGCCAACTTCCGAACCAGACAGGGATTCTGTTACCAATGGTCCTTCACCTATTGTAATGAAAAAGTTTGAACACGTAATTAAATGGCTGAAATCCAAAATCTCCCTACAAGATATTGATTGGGTTAAGCTAGATCGAGCTGTTCAGGAACCAAAGGAGTCTGTACATGAATACTATGAGAGGCTCTTACAAGCCTTCAAGCAGTACAGTGGGCTAGACACGTTAAACCCCCAAAGACATGGGACAGTTTGTTTCCAAGTTTGTTGTGTCTGAGGCCAGAAATCAGCCTCATGATTCAGCAGCATTTGATCTGCTGGAAGAACAAGTCAGTGGCCGAAATACTGTGGTACGCCAGGTACTGCAGCCAGGAAGTGGACTCGAAACACAGGAAGCTTAAGGATAAGCTGATGCTAGTCCAGATGCAGACCGCTGATAGGGAACTCCAGACACAGCCAAATGGAGGGACATTTGGGAGAAGACAGGGAAGCAATCAAGGAGGGACTCAGAATACCCAGGGTCAAGGGAAGGGAAAACCTGTAGACCCCAAGACTGGGATGAATGTGGCAACACTGAAAAAGACCACTGCGTGTCACCTTTGTCACAAGATCGGGCATTGGAAGCGTGAGTGTAGATTGAACCCAGCAAATCAGGTGCATCAAGAGGCAGAGGCAGTGCAGGTATCTGAAGTCGTCAATACAGTGAGTAGACCCAGGTCCATGCAAATGGGGGCGCTGATCCCGCAGGTGCAAGTTCCGCAACCTCTGAGGATACCACAGGGGAATCGAACATACTAGCAGATGCCCCTTGATGAGTAAAGCTCAGACCCATTGAAATGACGGTGCCTGAGGGGGGGTGAGGGGGGGGGGAGACTGCACTCTTGGGGCAGTCTTAGAGGTAGACCAGAGGGGACCATTTGTAGAGGCGGATGTTGACGGACACCCCAACAGCTTTTTGGTTGACATTGGTGCTACCCGTTTTACTGTGAGAACCTACTCCTCTCGGGACAATCAATCCAAGTTGTAGAAGTGGCAAATAAGAAAATGACTCACCCACTGACTGAGCTGATTCCTGTGAGAATAGGAACCTTTCGAGATCTGCCCCAGTTCGTGGTGTGTGATTCAAGTCCAGTCTGTTTGTTGGGACGTGATCTCTTGTGCAAGTTAAATTGTACCATCTATTGCACACCCAAGGGAGTGGAATTGCAGACGAATGATGATGATGCCACTTTAAGCTTGGGAATCAGCATTTGTGCAAAGAGATGTATCCTGTGTTGACAGTGGAAGAGCTTCCACTCGACCTAAGAGATTCTGTTTCATTGGACATGAGAAGAGATTGGACTGATCAAAGGTGTTGCGCCTATTATGATCTAGGTTAAGCAAAATATTGAGTTCCTGAGAACACCCCAGTATAATCTGTCACCTGAAACGATCGCAGGGATTAAACCTGTAAATGATTCCATGATTAAGCAGGGAATCCTGAAGGAGATAATGGGCAGTCCATGCCACTCACCCATTATAGGATTACAGAAACCAAGCAGGAAATTCAGAATCGTGCAAGACCTGCTAAAGGTCAACACGATTGTGGTTCCATGTTGTCCAGTGGGACCGAATCCAGCAGTGATGCTATTCCAGATTCCATGCGAGGCTGAGTGGTTTACTGTGATTGACATGTGTCAAGCATTCTTTTTGATACCTCTGCACAAGGAAAGCCAATTTTTATCTGCTTTCCGGCTAGAAGATCGTATGTTAACATGGTGTCGTATTCCTCAAGGGTATACATAGAATCCATCAATCAGATCTTGTATTGCCGCAGAACTCCGTTCTCGTGCAGTACATCAACGAGCTCTTGATTGCGTCAGAAAGAGAGGCTGCTTGCAGGATTGACACGATTGCCTTACGGCATCATTTGGCAGAGAACGGACACAAGGGTCCCCAAACAAGTTGCAAGTACTGTTTGAGTGAGGTTCAGTACTTGGGTCATCGAATTGAGAATGGCAAGAGAAAGGTGTCACCAGACCCAATTTAGGCGATCATGAATATGACTGTGCTTACCCCTCAGTGGGAGGTCTGAATGTTCCTGGGGTTGGTTGGCTATTGTCGCCAATGGATTCCCAATTTCTCTCTGAAAGTGAAGCCTTTGCAAAGGCTGACGCACAAAGATGTGAGTGATCCAGTACCATGGGACCATGACTCTGATGGCGTTCTTGGAGTTGAGAGAGGGCCTGTCTCGCGCTCCAGCTCTAGGAATGCCTGACTACAATAAGTCCTTTTCATTGTTCTGTTGTGAGCAAGAGGTTTGCGCATTGTCAGTCCTGACTCAGAATCATGGAGGTATCCGTAGACCAGTCGCCTATTTCTGAGCTACTTTAGATCCAGTAGCTTCAGCGTTGCCCGGATATTTCAAATCCGTTGCTGCAACCGGTGTCAGCATTGAGAGGTGTGAAAGCATTGTTATGGGTCACCCATTGATCATCCATGTTCCGCATTCTGTTGAACTGTTGATGACGAGGACTAAAACACAGCACTTGACGAACAATAGACTCACACGCTATGAGCAAGTTATACTTGCCTCGGAGAATGTGACTCTGAGAAGGTGTTCTGTTTTAAATCAAGCTACACTAATGCCATTGCCAAATACAGATGAGGAAGATTGTGAAGACCATGACTGTCTTGATGTGACTGAACTTTGCACCAAACCAAGGCCTGACATTGTTGATGAACCTGTGCCTGACCCCGATGAAATTTTCTTTTTCGATGGTGTAACGACCGGATTTTCAGACCAGATATCACCAGCTCACCAAGACACCGCCAATCCAGCCGAAACGTAACCATCTCCCTCCCCAGAGCCTACTTACCACAGTACCTAGGTGTCTCCCTGGGGATGGGGAATTAGCAGTATACAAGCTCATATCATCAAAAACACCACTAAATCTATAGAATTACTAAGAATACTCACTATTTACTAAGGAATTCCATATTCCACACCACACTCATACCTTAAAGTCTCGCGGCAACTCAGGCCCAGACTATGCTACCCTCCTCCTCATAGTGAAGGGGGCAGTTCTGATCATTTACCATTACACACTGACCTCAATCAGTGCTCACGCAAGCCACAATCCGGTGGGTATACACATTGACCACAATCAATGCTCTCATTATTGCCACTCTCTCTAGCGGCAATCTCACTACACACCATATCCTCCCGGTGCTCTCACAAGCCACAATCATGCGGGTATACACATTGATCACAATCAATGCTCTCACTAATGCCACTCTCTCTAGCGGCAATCTCTGTCCTATGAATACCTTCAGCTCTCTCTCTCTCTCTCTGTTGGGAAGTTTATCTATATATCTAATATCTACTGGGAATATAATATTATATTTTATGTGGTAGATAGACAGTTCAATCCTCTCACACAAGAATGGCCAAATTACAATATGCAAAGGTTATTCTCTGATATAAGTGCTCCCTGCTCCCTTGCTCAGTTACCACTTACCCGGACGGGAAACGCATCCGTCCACATAACAGCATCTGACTAGAAGAAAGGTTAACTTTATCATAAAAACAACAGTTACACAATGGTTCTCTCCAGCTCCAAAAACCATCTGAACTCTACCATTCCAAGATTCATCTGACCACTCCAAGATCTATCTGACTGCTCTCTCCAGCTCCAAAAACCATCTGAACACTCTGCCTCTCTGCACTTCGCTAATATGGAATGCTCTCCCCTAGTGGAAAGTTCCAGTCAGCAGCCTGCCGCCCATCAGATCCCTGCACCACTCCGCGCCAAGGACACACACCCAGCCGGCCGGCCTTATGTGGTGTCTTCGACACAAAGAAAAATACAGTCTACTGATAAGGGCCGGCCCAGGCCGGTTCTCTCCAAGTGAACAACACCTCATAACTAAAACATCACACTTGACCTACATGCATCTCAGTCTGCAGAGGCAGAAAGCAAAATGTAGGCCCGAAAAGAATGAAATAGACTCATAGCTCTATCAAAATACATTCACAAACCCTACCAATAGGTAATATAAAGTCATAACTACAGGATCCACCCTCTACTATAGGTCTTCAGGCCTGAAAATGATGAAAGGACACATAATTATGTCAAAGCCAATAGGCAATAGATGGATTAGAGTCAGAAATAAGGGATCTATCATCATACAAAGCGGCTATCCTCTAGTTTATGCTTCTAGGTCTGAAAAGAGGCCTGAAAAGGACCAAAACAAGCTAAGAATAGGGATCTAAGATGGTAGCAAGCTAAAGTCACCATCACTCAGAGATAGAACCAAAAACCCGGTCACTACAGATGGTTCATGTTTAAGAGACAATGTGGGTCAGTTGAGAGCAGCATTTGTTGTATGTATCATTTTGGGAGTAGTTGAAGCTGCTTGCTTAGAAGGAGTATACTCCGCACAAGGGACCAAAATTATTGCCTTGACTAGTGCCTGTTTGGCAGCTGATCAGATCCGAATCACCATCTACACTGACAGCCAGTATCGGTTCGGTGTGGTACATGGCTTCGGACAGCTATGGTCTCAGAGGGATTTCATGACATCATCTGGATCTCCCATTAGAAATGGAGAATATGTGAGACAATTGTTGGAAGTGTTGTAATGTCCCAAAGAAATAGCAGTGGTAAAGTGCGCTGCACATGGGAGTGGGGTGGACTTTGGCTCCCTTGGAAATAAATATGCAGATGAAGTTGCACGTTTTTGCTCTGAACAAGGGTGTATATTTACAAGAGATTACACAGGAGAGAGCCCAGAAAGAACCAAGCTCAGCATGATGTTAGCCATGGCAGACACTTGGGAGGAACTCAAGCGCCTGCAGGAAGAGGTTTCAGAGCAGGAAACGGAGGTTTGGATCAAATCAGGATGTAAGAAAGGGGATATTGACATTTGGGTTTCGAGTGATGGCCGAGAGGTGTTACCCGATGACCTTCTGAGCCCGATGGCAAGGCAGATTCATGGTGTGGTGCACCTTGGAAGGGATGTGATGGTGCGAGTGTTCTAACTGGCGTGGTACAATCCACGATTTTGTGTGCTTGCTGAAGCAGTGTGTCATAGGAGTGTTTTGAATAGAAAGAAAGGACACCCTGCCTAGGGATATGAAGGCCCTAACTAGAGGGTCCAACAGATATATGTGAAGGGGTGATTAACCTAGGAGCTGACACTACACATAACAATCACATGGTCAAACCAAATAGACTCTACAGTTCATGTTAGAAATATATATATTTTTATTTTTTTAGGATGGCAAGGATATAAACAGTAAATATAACTTTCGTATCACAAATACATTTAGATCATAAAAAAGACATACATAGATATGGGGGCAACAACGAAAGGGAAGATAGTCCTACCCAGTACCGGCCACACTTCAAACACACTATCTCACTCACTTCAATCTCTTCCCACTCTATCTCATCTTATACCATTCACCATTCATTCTTCCATTCATTCTTCTGATCCTGGCGAGTACAACACATAGGTGGTTAATGTGTTTTCTGGGATAGTGTTGTTGGTAACAACATCCCGATCCATACAACACATTAACCACCTATGTGTTGTACTCGCCAGGATCAGAAGAATGAATGGAAGAATGAATGGTGAATGGTATAAGATGAGATAGAGTGGGAAGAGATTGAAGTGAGTGAGATAGTGTGTTTGAAGTGTGGCCGGTACTGGGTAGGACTATCTTCCCTTTCGTTGTTGCCCCCATATCTATGTATGTCTTTTTTATGATCTAAATGTATTTGTGATACGAAAGTTATATTTACTGTTTATATCCTTGCCATCCTAAAAAAATAAAAATATATATATTTCTAACATGAACTGTAGAGTCTATTTGGTTTGACCATGTGATTGTTATGTGTAGTGTCAGCTCCTAGGTTAATCACCCCTTCACATATATCTGTTGGACCCTCTAGTTAGGGCCTTTATATCCCGAGGCAGGGTGTCCTTTCTTTCTATTCAAATTGGTTTCTCCCCCCTACTACCTGCCCATATCCTAAAGCTACCCACGGGGAACCCCCTTCTTTGTTTACTTATGTCATAGGAGTGTTACCTGAATGCTGGGAAGAAAACTGTGGTTGCACTGAGTCACATTGGGAGGTCAGGGGGACCTTTCAATAGAATGCAGTTAGACTTCATCGAGATGCCCAAGTGCAATGGATTGAGGTACATTCTAGTAGTGGTGTGTGTTTTTTCACGGTTGGTGGAAGCTTACCCAACACGAAGATGTGATACCCTCACAGTAGCAAAGCTGGTATCGAGGTAGTTGATTCCTAGATTCGCTTTTTCAACCTCGTTGGAGTCGGATAGAGGAACACACTTCCACAGCGAAATCATGAAGTTGCTCTGCTCTGCTTTAAATGTTGATCAGAGACTCCATTGTAGCTATCGACCAGAGGCTTCTGGGATAGTGGAGCAGATTAATGGAACTTTGAAAGCATGGATGGCAAGAGTGTGGTCGTCGACACCTCTGAAATGGCCTGTTGCATTGACTTTGGTGTTGATGATGTTCGCAGTGTCCCAGATAGAAGGACCGGTCTTTCCCCGCATGAGATTCTTATGGGGAGGGCAATGAGATTGCCAGCAGTACCATACACCGCTATGATAAATATCACTGATGACTTAATCCTTGATTACTGCAAAGGACTAGCTGATGTTGTCTGTTCTGTGTCTCAGCAGGTGAAAGCTGCCTCTGTTCCAGCTTCAAGTGATCTCTGCCACGACCTATGCCCGGGTGATTGGGTGCTTGTCTGCAAGCACGTGAGGAAGAGCTGCCTGGATGCTTGGTGGCGAGGCCCTTATCAGGTGATACCGGTAATGAACACAGCATTGAAATGCGGAGGATTTCCAAACTGGGTGCATGCCTCCCACACTCGCAGAGTTTCAGCACCCTTGAAAGAAACAGCTCCTCTCACGAATGAAAATCCAGCTGTAGCGGCAGGGCCACGAGAGAGGACAAGTCAAGCTGCAAGGGTTGCTGACGAAGCTGGTTGCTCACCAGACCATGCCGAGGAGAGTTATGCTACACACAACCCAGATATTGACTCTGGGGAAGAAGGTCACGTTGTAAGTGGACAGAGTAAGACTCAGCGGAAGGAGGTGGTGCGCAGAGTGTTCGTGAGAAAGGCAGATGGGCTAAACAAGCAGAAGAATCGTGGCCTGCAAGACATAAAAGCCTGAATCTGAGACTGGCTCCCGAGAGAGATCCTGCCCCTGTGTCCGAGACCTCTGAATCGGAAGTGAGTGAAGAAGAACAAGCCCAAGGAGGTCTGAGAAGATAAAGGAGGACAAGAGTGCCTTGCCAGAGATACGCTACCCGGAGTAGACTTACGGAGTAACTGATGCAGGGAGTAGTGAGTTCCAGGAGGCTGAGGTCCATGAAAGTGATCAGCAGGAATGCTCAACTGAAAATCGATGTGGGACTGCGAGTTCCAGGACTTTAAATCGAAGGGGTGTTGACCATCACAGTTCCCGAAACCTCCAGTTTTGAGCAAGGTGCAAATTCTGAAATTGCACAGATTCGTTTTCCCTAACGTTTGGATTTGATACACCTTTTCATGAAATGGTAGATGTTCGTCTTGAAATTCTGCAACATGTTTTAGCTGAAATTGGATCTGAACGTATTGTAGAGTGCGAATGAACTGATTTGTAAATAAGTGCTTTAAAGAAGATAACCTAGGCCCAGGAGGAAGAAGAAGAAATTTTGGGACTTTCCGTAGAAGAAGAAAGAGGGTTAAGGAAGTCTTTTTGGACTGTAAATAAAGAACAAGGGTACTGTGAAGGGAATTTCCAGCACTTCCGGAGTGGTGTTTGAACTGGTTAAGCAGCAGCCTGTGGTGGAGAAAGAGACTCCAAGTGTTCGATTGCTGAAAACCAAATCGACAACGAGAATGGAGGCTGGAATTCCGAACCGTAGGTCCAAATGTATGATAGGTACACTCATTGTAGGAGTGATAGTTTCAATAGTCTTAGTTATCATAGTGTCAGTCGCTATTCCACATGAGTTAGAAGTATTAGAGGTGAAAGGAACACCTACACCCAGTACTTCTAGCAAGAAAGAGAATATCATAGGAGCTGAAAAGGCTATGCTAGATCAGAATAATTGTAGGTTGCATATAGATTTGTCTAGAGGTGATTTTAAGTTTCATGTGTATGCCAAGCTGCTATATGAATATGTTGAGGCGATTGATGCGAAAGATTGTAATGTGTTTATTCAGTTGCCTGCCTCAGTGGATGAGGGTATTAAATATAATATTCCACTGACTCATGGGATTTCATGTAGTTTGTTGCTTATTATGTTTTAAGGGAGAGGTCATTATGAGTAATTCTTTTCAAATTATGACGCGGTGCTTTCAGAGGTACCAGTTTACAAACACCTGAACAAATACGATTATTATAAGCAGGAAGATAGGATTGGGAAGTATTTCATACCGACTACAACGTTAGATACAGCCTATGCCCATAGACCTAATTTGACGTGTTCACTAACAGGTGTAGAGAAGACATTTGTAGATCAAGTAGAAGATAGATATAAACAGCTAACACAACCACGTAACACCAGAGAAAGTCCAGTAGATTGGATGGATGAGGAGAGAGCTCACAGAGCGAAGGGAACTTATGGCCCTATAGCACTGGATTTAGTGCAAATGGGGAAGCTATGTGTGAAACATGTACAGACCTATTATGATAAGTTCTATGTGGGACCGAGTACGTGTGATCACGTTTTCACTATGGAAGAGTCTGCAAAGAACTTTTTGCAAGGTCCAGTACAAGTGGTGACAACAGTAAATCATGTGTGTGAAAGGAATGCTTATGTGAGACTGCCTGCAAATTGGTATGGCACTTTGTGGTGAACAAGTTAAGGTCCAGTCCATGTAATATCTTTAAGTATATTTATTCCAGGTTCAGATCTTGAGTAGAGCCCCACCAGGAGCAGCCTTCCTGCTGCTCAGCCCATTCTCCCAACTGCCAAACTTCACTCATCCAACATTCCACAGTATCATCCACACCAACATTGCACACCACACTCACACTGGCTGAGCAGCAGGTACAACACTTCTCCCTTTCTCATGGTAAACAAAACACAATGCAATGATCCAAGTGAAAAACACATCAAAGAGAACAATAACATGCACATAAATGTAGAAAGGTACCATTGCAAAGACCTGAGAATGGTTATGGTCAAACCAGTAGAATTAATAGCAAGGAAAACACAGTACAGTGGGCTTCCAAGTTAACATCCAAAAATGCAGAAAAGCACAGGAGAAAATAGCAATATGCATGAATGTCAACATAAGGCAAAGAAACAGTAAAACAACAATGCCCACACACGTACCTGAAAAGAAGAAAATAACAAACTGGACAGGTAAATCAATCTTTAGACAGAAAGACAACCTTTACATACATCCACTCCCTTTCCACACAAAACTCCCACCTTACCACACAAAACAAACACACCTGCAAACAACTACACCATGCACAACCAACCAACCCCTGAGCCACAAACATACCATCTGGCCAGGCCGAAATCGAACATGAACACAAAGGGGAACAAACCACAACGGTGCAGAAGAAAACACACCACAGAACACACATGCTCAACTAGGACAAAAACCCCAAAGCTTAAAGGGAGAAAGGAAAGGGAGGACAAGCACACAGAAAATGCTAAGCGAAAACGCAAAGCTAAAAGGTGAAGTGAACTTCACCAACCAACCACACAAAGGTGGTAGACACGAGTGACTCAAAAACATAGTCGACTCCAACCAAGGCCCACAAGGGAGACAAACCTAAGCCAACCCACAACCACAAAAATATTGGTAGGCCAGAGAGGCTCCGCAACAAAGAGCCTTCTTACACACACCCCCCTAAAAGTGAGAGATACACACACTCCCACAAAAACCACAGGGGGCCAACAACAAAACATTGTCCACCAAGATGACACACCAATGTCACCCACAACCACAAAAATTGTGGTAGGCAAGAGAGCCTCCGCAACAAAGAGCCTTCTCACACACACACACACACTATACAGTAAGAGATGCACACAATCCCACAACAACCACAAGGGTCAAATACAAAACATAGCCCTCAAGGGTAGCAAACCAATGTCACCCAAAACCCCTAAACAAGTGGTAGGCAAGACAGGCCCTGTGACAGAGAGCCTTCACATACACACACCCCCTACAGTGAAATAAAGGCACTCACAAAGACATATTCAGGAGGCAACCCGGAGCAACCCTCCAAAAACCACAGTCATTCCACAAAAACATTTTGCAAGATGAGATACACAACACCATAAAAGATGATATAAGGGAATACTGAAAAATGAAGCACCCCATTCAAGACATTTACTTTTTCAAACCCAACCCGTCTGCCCGGGAAACAAAGTGTGAACTCGGTCAAGAGGAATCAAACATGTTCACCAGAAGAGTATCAGTAATTTTAAAGAAACAGTTATTCTACCAGAACCCACTAGAGTGGTTACATAGACCGAGAGAAATGAAACACTGGTTTCAGTAGCATAACACCAAGTCCCATTGCTGTCTTTGAGAAAATTGTCGATCAACTACATTACTGCCTTGAAGATTTGTTGACCGATGACTGAAGCTGTCCCATATGACTTCTTGAACATCGTGCACCAGCAACTTGCTCCACACAGATCCGGGTTGCTGAACGCTGGCTCCAAATGTTGAGGACACGCAGAATGATGTCAAACTGGCAGCACACAGACTTACGTAGCGCCGGGTGGCTCCAGTCATTTCCTAGCTGCCCAACTGCTGGTGAAGATGTGGTGACGTGCGGCCAAGCAGAACACAGAACAGACACCTGCTACTACTTTCGTGACCTCAAAGGGCTGCGCGTGAGGGACAGCAGAAGCGGAGCACGAGCGCCACCCTCACAGCTGCTGACACGCCAACAGCTCCATTCTCGTTCCGAATTCGAAATTCAAATTCAAGCGCCACCACAGTGATCTTAACAGTAAGAGCGCAGGCACAACATCCAAAAGCATTAAGGCTTACCAGAGTACAGTGGCCATGGCGTGTTAAAAGAAACACTCCTCCCTTGACTCACTTCCCAGCGTGGCCAAAGGAACTCCTCTTCCTTGTAACACTTCCAAACAAGGACTGTGGAGATTCCCTGAAGATGTCGGTGTTGTACTACGCAGCACGGACTCTGGGGAATCATCATCCCAATGGCACTTTGAAAATGGGCTTATGGGGGCTCCTCTAACTAGTCGCTCTTCCCAGGACAGACTGTGGGAAAACACTTTCTACTTGCTCCTTAGAGACACAGAGACAGGGGACTCAATGTTCTTGTTGTCAGGTACACAAATGTTACTTCACAATGCGGAATCCACTTACAAGTGGAACTGCATGAAACAGCTCCATTCCAGATAGAGCAGAAAGACACACTGGGCTAGAAGGCTTGGCAGGAACTGGCACACAAGGGTTGGGGCCGACCAATGTTGTGGTCGCTGGTGGAGCTCAGGGTGCCAGCTAGCTGTGCCAAACCTAATTACAGGAGGATTTTCTGCAAGTTACTCTTCTTCAGTTACAGTTACTTCAAGCTCATAGTACCTGTACATTCACGTTGCACACGCAGGTTCTTTTTGATAAAAATCATCGCCAAAATGTGGTGAACAAATGAAGGTCCAGTCCATGTAATATCTTTAAGTATATTTATTCCAAGTTAAGATCTTGAGTAGAGCCCAACTAGGAGCAGCCTTCCTGCTGCTCAGCCCATTCTCCCAACTGCTAAACTCCACTCATCCAACATTCCACAGCATCATCCACACCAACATTCCACACCACACTCACACAGGCTCAGCAGCAGGTGCAACTCACTTGTTATCTGGGAATTATTTTCTTTAAGATCTACCAAGCAGAGGAACTAGAACTTCTAGAAGATGGAAAGCATTCTAGAGCAAAGAGGGATGTAAGTGCAGGAGCAGTGATTTGAGATATCTTTGGAGCAGCAACACCACGTTTGGGAGTGATTCTTAATGATGTGAAGATTAGAAAGTTGGTGACTGTTGTTGACAAGTTGTCGACGTATACAGCTAAGTCCTTGTTGATGGAGAGATGTTGTTGATAAAGACGATGGTGATGCGGAACCGTTTTGCTTTAGATGTTTTATTAGCAAAAGAGGGCGGAGTCTGTAAAATGCTGAAGGTTCAAGAGTGCTGTACTTATATACCAGATAACAATAAAGATCTGGAGAAATATATAAGTAGCATCACTGTGATCCATCATGAGATCCAGGATCTGACTGAAGAAGGGGTTTGGGAAAAGGTTGGTAAAGGTTTTGGTAAAGTGGGAAATTGGTTTGCGAACTTGGAAAAAGGTATTCTTGGTTACATTCTGAAGCCCATAATTATAATTGTGGTCTGTTTGTTTTGCCTGTGGGATTTGCTAGAGCTTATCAGTGGTTCAAGGCAAACCAAGTCGAAAGACCCCTTAGGGAGCAACATATAAGGATGGCTAGACTGCAGTACAGTCACTACGAGAATATCAAGAACCTAGAGAAGTTCCGACCGGGAAGAATGGCTATGAGCTCTGTTTAGGTTGGTTCTTTCTCCAGGGATTTGTGATTTTGGTGATGACACTAGCCATCAAAGGGGGGAACTGATAGATCTTCATGATATTCTGAAAATTGTAGGGGTGCATCATACTAATGGATAGTCCGCACCCGCAAATATTCTTGTGTTGTATTATAATGTGATCATTAGAAATGTGGGGTAATATCGAAATGTGTTAGTGAAATGATAGAAAATTACTCCGTACAATTCATGAAAGTAAAGAGGCACTTAGATGGAATTATGTAACTCTTGATGTTCATTGCAAATTCTTATTGAAGTAGCTCATGTGAAAAGTAATACATTGGATTTAAACATGCACCATATTAAAGTCTGCTTATGTAGGATTGAGCAATTGTGCTTGAAACGTGATGAAATATAGTGCTTGCAGAGGCAACATTTATTAATGCGTGTAATTCTCGATGTGTAAATGCCTAAATGAATGTTCACGTTTGCTATGAAAAGCCTATTTGTTTTCTTATGTTAGGTGAATTATGTAGGCCCGAAATGTGCTTTCCCTGGTAAAACTCTCATTTGAAGGCAGTCAGCGAAAATCATGTGTGTGCAAGGTTACTCTGTTCTCAGGATTCTGTTGCAGGTGCAAGGACACCGTTCTCGTTAGCTTGACTGACGTTGGTTGCCTGCCTGACACCTCACCTGCCTTGTGGGGGAAACTTGTGCCGGGTTCGCAGTTCTGGTGTCTGCTCCTTCACTCTCCCTCCGCCACCGCAAGACACTGGTATCCCTTTGCGGCCGCAGTGCGGGGGAGGGCTCCTGACACCGGGGCCACCTGGGACCGCAGCTCCCAGCCTGCATCGCTCCCGGAAGCCGACAACCGCAACGCCAGAAATGCGCCAGGAGGCGCTATTTAATCAGCCTCTTCTCCGGTGGAGCGGGGGACCCTGCCAGCAACGTCGGTTGCCTGCCTGACACCTCACCTGCCTTGTGGGGGAAACTTGTGCCGGGTTTGCAGTTCTGGTGTCTGCTCCTTCACCCTCCCTCCGCCGCCGCAAGACACTGCCATCCCTTTGCGGCCGCAATGCGGGGGAGGGCTCCTGCCACCGGGGCCAGCTGGGACTGCAGCTCCCAGCCTGCATCGCGGCCGGAAGCCGACAACAGCAAAGCCAGAAATGCGCCAGGAGGCGCTATTTAATTAGCCTCTTCCCCCGCGTCACGGGAGCGCGCGGGAGCGTCGCCGGGCTAAGCCCGGGCAAAGGGCGGGCCGTCTGTGGCCGTCCAGGGCCGACCGAGGCTGGGCTGGGCCACGGTCTTTGGTCTTGCAGCGGTGGACTTGTATTCCCCAAGTGAGACTTTTAATTTTTTACTTTGGGTAGGGCCCTGTCTTAGTCAATATCTTGGTATATATGTTTGTAACCCTTGTATTAGGGTAAATTTGTACTTTACGCTTGTTTGGTTCTTTTTAACATTTAAGTGCCTAAGCACCTATTGAAAACTTTGATCATGTCTAAAACTAAATCGGATAAAACCGCATCTGGGTTGGCTAGTATAGACAATTACTTAGTGAAAGTGGTCAACAAAATTATTAATGAACGGAGAGACTCGCTAGGACGGGGGAGTCCTCCTGCTTTACACCCAGTCACTCCTATCCCATTGGTGGAACCACTCATGGATGATAGCTCTGATCTGGGTAACCGGGTACCGATAACGACTGAAGCCCAGGTTTACTCTGAGCTTTATCAGGATATCCCGGATATATCTATGGAGGCAACTGAGCAGTCCCCGCCAGCCCCTAGAGCAGTGAGGGCCTGTAGGAAACTACAAACTAAACGTGGGGGGAGTCGTAGTAAAAAAGAGCAGAAATAACCCTATTATCCCAAAACAGCCCCTCTGGTGGAACTGTCCTACAGGAAAGAAAAAGTGCAGCCAGTATAAATATAAACCCTGAGCAATTCGTACTATTACTTTGTGCCATAGAAGCTAAGATAGAGGCTAAGATGGAAGAGATCATTAAACCCCTAGTGCTTAAATTGGACACTGTTGCTCTAGAAGTTAACAGACTAGGAGGTTTGATAGCAACGCATCTGGCCTTGGCTGAAAGAACTAAGGTTGCCGCTAAGGGTCCTGCTGGAGAGGGGCAGGGAACTAGTAAAAGCATTCCACATCAACCTATCCAGCGAATAACAGCAATTGAAACTGCTTTGCCTGATTCATCACCAATAGTTTGTCAGGACAAACAGGCTATAGCAGTACCAGAGTGTAAATTGGGTTTTATGAGATGTAAAGAAAAGTTGCTTTATTAATCTTTCCCCTGACTGTGCACCCTATGTGGTCGTCCTAACCAATGTCCCGCCTATTGATCATCATCCAGTTCAGCCCCATGAGGAATCCCATGAATCACTCAAAAATAAAACAGTTTCATGGCTGAACAAGAAATGTGGCTTTCCAATTACCTACTCTGAGCAAATATTGTCTACCAGAAGAGTAAACTGGATTGGCCCGTCTAGAAAGACATGTAGTAGGGATTGCGTTATTGTTCATTTTAAACACCCCCAACATGTTGCAACAGCCTTGTTAAGAGCAGCCTCCCTAGTCTATGATGTGAACAGTGTATGTGTGCGACAACTTGGCTACTTCTACACTCATCTCATCAAAGCGCCTCCTGATTTTAGTAGAAGTAGACCATTTACTCCTATTCAACGTCTTGCCCCTGAAGTATCACAACTTAATAATCCTTAAAACTATTGTATGAATGGGTCTAATGTTGTGTTGCAAAATAGATTTGACTTACTCTCAGGCTTAGAGGCATGTTATTGACGTGAGGAATCTGGGGAACAAGGAAGGGAGAGACCGGCTGACTTGGGAGACATAGAAGCCACACGGGAATAGAGGAGTCATAACAATGTAATTTCCTGGAACATTGCGGGCTTGGGTGCTAAGATGCAGGATTGTAACTGGATTAGGTACATAAAACAGTATCATATAATTTGTTTGCAGGAGACCTGGTCCATTGAATGCAATTATTTTTTAGAAGGGTATAAGGCGTTCTACGTCCCTGCCACTGCAACCACCAGGGGAAGACCTAAGGGGGGATGGTTACGTACATCTCGGTTGCATTGACTTCTAAAGTACGTAGAGTATCATCTGCCAACTCTGGAATTATCGGTTTAATTTTAACTGGAGAAAACTGTATAGCTGGTCTGGTTAATTTTTATAATTCTGTCAATTTATGCTCAGATTCTAGTCAAATATCTGCGTTGAATGTTTTTATTGGTATGTCAATGAAGCAGAGTCTTCATAATCTTATGATTATGGGTGACTTTAATGTTCACCCCTGTGGTGATCTCCTTTTAAAATGTATTCTGGATATGAACTGTGCACGATCTAATGGTTTACATTTAGAACATACGATTGAGGGGAACTTTTTAATGACTCATTGAATGGCCTGGATGTGACACCGACCATGGCCTTGATGGATCCAACCAAGAGCTTTGAGATCCCGACCTTTAAGGGGCATGGGAGGGGAACTTTCATTGACTACGTATTAATTTCATCATCAATGCAGTCTTTTGTGGACTCTTTCACCATTGAAAACAGTGAAATCAGTGACTATAATCCGCTCACTGTTCACTTGTTGGGACCATGGATAGCCAAAGATGGGCCGAACCATATTCAGGGTAGAGTGAGCACAACTGATGGGAGACGCCGATTGAGATGGTCTAAGATCACCCCAGATCTGCTGTATAAAGATATCAAAGTCATTTGTGCAGGTGAAATCACCACCTGTACTCAAGAAGGCGTACAGCCGAGTAAGGTACTTAGTGCGTTTCAGGGATTCTCGGACAAGGTCTCTCAGCTGCTGTCGGTACCAGCAAAAAATGTAGTCAATGTGGGACCAAAGTGGTTTAACCATGACTATTCCAAAGCAACTAGTAACCTAGTAGCTAAACCAAGAATACAGGCGACTGTCCAACTTTGTCGAAAATAATATAAATCTACTATTGCCAAATGGAAGGAACTTCTAAGGGAAGAGGCCTGGAATGAGCTCCTTGATCCCACTATATTGAGGTCTAGCTCCAGATTCTGGGAGGTAATGAAAAAACCTTTCTTGGTTCATGAGCCCGGTGATGGCTTAGAATGTTACATACCAAAGGGGGAGTGGGAAGCACACTTCAAGCAATTATACTGCTGCCCGATGGATGAATCTTCTAACCCATCATCTTGTACTACTGGTGAGCAGATCACCATTGACAGGGGTGAAGTCATTGAGGATATTATGGGATTAACAGCCGGGAAAGCACCCGGTCCTGATGGGATCCCTCCAGACCTATTTAAGTCTGAACCAACCTTTTGAGCTCCTATATTAGAGTCTGTTTTTAATGCTGCAGTGAAAGGTGGTTGTCCACAATCGTGGGGGATTGCTGCGATTGTCCCGGTTTTTAAAAAGGGTGACAAGTGTAGCCCACACTGTTACAGACCTATTTCACTAATAGACTCTATGGTTAAAAATAATAGGAAGAATACTACTGCAGAGACTTTCAGACTGGGTGGTGGAAAACAACATCATGTCCATCTCCCAGTATGGTTTCTGCAGTGGTCGCTCAACAATAACTCAATGCCTTAACCTATTTTTAATATTAGCACATATACCGTGGCTCAAAGGGGTACCATCCACCTTGCCTTCATGGACTTATCCCCAGCTTTCGACTGTGTGAACAGGGGGAAGTTGTGGCAGTCCATGAGAGCGAGGGGGGTGGACAGCGGTATCGTTGACTTTTTTGTTGACCTCCACAGCAATACCAGAGCAAATGTCAGATATTCCCAAGATCTGAGCATAACAAATAACTATGACATTAGAAAGGGGGTCCGTCAAGGATGCATTTTGCCCCCCTTCCTTTTTAACTTTTATATTAATGATCTAGATAGTGTTTTGCAGAAGGTACAGGCTGACTGTCCTAGAGTCGGCAGAAGGCATATTCCAGTGCTTTTATATGCAGATGATGCAGTTTTAATATCTAGAACCGAAAGGGGCCTTCAAGCTTTATTAAATGCTTTTAAGTCTTTCATGACAGATAGAGACCTTATGATTAACAACACGAAATCATTTGACATGCAAGTAGGCCAACAACCAAGAAGGAACTTTTTATTTAAAATTGAAGAAGCGGTAATCCCGATATCAAAAACGTTCTCCTATCTTGGGGTTCTTTTTGACACTAAACTAAATTGGGGCCCGCATCCTGCCAAAAAGAAAGGAGAATTGGTCAGGGTGAATGCCTCCATCCTTAATTTTGCCTCGAAACTGGGGAAAAAAAGTACCGGTGCCATGTTGAAACTTTATAATGCTAAATCCGTGGCAACGGCTACATATGGTAGTGAAATATGGAGGTATGTCGGTGGTGAGCAGCTGCAGATTGTCGAAATTGTTTTTAGGAAGCGTCTCCTGTGTGTCCCCGTAGGCATGTCCAATCTTGTGGTACACGAAGAATTGGGGACGCAATACTTATGTGACATTTTCTCCTTACGACCGTTGACTTGCTGGATAAAACTGTGGTTAAATCCGGATATTCCACTGACACACTTGATTGTGAGGGACTGTTTGTCCCAGGACAAGGCATTGGGTATCCCATGGATAAAATACCTGAAATCCAGCTTTGCTAGGCTGGGGCGTCTTGATTTGTCCAAGCCAGATTGTCAAGGGTGACCTGGAGATAATCAAACGGGCCTTCTTATGGATAGGAAGATCCAGAGGGAAGGAATATAGCTCCAGAAACAAAGTGTGAGAACATTTGTCATGCTGAAAACATGTGCAACCACCGAGCCATATCTGTTGGGCTCCCTGACCTCTCATGAAAAGTTCCTGTTAACAAGCTTCAGGTTGAACCTTTTTCATCATCTGCTGGTTAGGCCAAAAACTGTTAATTTTAATAAGATTGCAGTACCCTGCGGCTGCGACGGAAAGTCTCCGAAGGACATGCTGCATTTTATATTTTTATGTAGGTTTTATGAATACCCCCGCAAGCGCTATTTGGTGACTCTTTTAAAAAAACTTAATTTTACTCAGATCAGACCGGCTTTAATGTACCTACAACTCTGCATGGTGATAGTATTCTCCAAATTACTGAATTTTTAAAATTAACTGTTAAATTGAGAAAATGTTTGGATCAGTAGTGGATTCTTGCAATGAATTTTCTAATTTCCTGGTGTTTATGTAATGAAGACAGTATATTCTAGCATTCTTTGCACTTCACTGGATATGTGTTACTACAAATGTATTTTAATTGTGTTATTATTGTACATATACTTTTATGGTTTGAACAAAACCAAAATAAAGTTCTTTTTGATGATTTGACTGACGTCCAGTTAAGTATGGAGGAGGCCTGCAACAATGTATTCAGGAATATCGATAAATGGGAGCTGATACTCTTTTTGACTGAAGAAACCTGAGACCCAAGGACATACCAACCGTTTATGGACGAAGTACAAGTTTTGATGGAAAATTACCTACGAGAGGTGCCTGGCCCGAGGAGGTGTTTCGGGGCGTGTTCTATCAATTGTGCATTTTGTATTAGGGACAGTGCTCCGAGGGATGAGTTAGTAGAGAGGGGTAAGAGACTCAGAAGGAAGGGATCAATTCTATGAAGGAAGACTTAGAACAAACTCTGTAGCTTTGGCTACTGTCTGTTTCAACGTGGAGAGTACTTCTTAGGAAGTCCTCACGAGCTGACACCTTTTCTTGATCTTGCTTGGGAAATGCTAAGTAGGGATGCCACTTTATGAATAGTGTAGGGACAGATTAATGGATTTCCTTTGCAGCCACTAATGAACACTAATTTAGAAGTTGGAGCAGTGATTGCCAGTTTAGTGTTTTTGGAGTAGCTCATTCTTTTTATGCTGCATCGAATTAGACTGCTGCATAGGATGAACTTTGTATTAGTGCCTATGTATTTCTTTAACCTCAGTGGAGAAGTGTGGCTCAGGGGTTAGAGGCGGCAGACCCGGAAGCTGAGATCGGCCCTGGACCAGGGTTCAATTCCCCGCCTCGGCGGGCCTTGGGCTAAAAAATTCCACGGACTCGATAATTCTCGCTCCGGTGCCTTCTCGACTCACGGGTTCACACTCTGGGCAATAGCTTGCTTAATCTCCACAACGGCCCCTTGCGGAGGGATGTCTGGCTTTCACCTTGTGGATACCCTGCTGGGGTTATCTCACAGGGGAATACCAGGACGGGTTTCCTAAGCAAGCGCTTAGATACTGACCTCGGTCAGTGATTTGTGCTATATAAATACATTTACATTATGAGGTGCTAGTATGTTCAGTTGTTCTTGGCTTTGTAATAAAACCCCTAAATTGGAATTCGGAGTTAGAGGTCTTTTCTGAGTCTAAGTTTATTGGTCCATGCTGTTTAGTTGTGAATGCATTGTTTTTCTCCCCTTTACACTTTTCAGCAGATAACAAAGGTCCAGTTGACTGAGAATTCTCAGTAGTAGATTTTATGATAAGAATACGGCGCAATCACTACCATAAAGAGGGGTAATGATCACTACGATATGGACGCCTTGTGGTGGATAGTCCATCTGATCAAGGGTTCCCGACAGGGCCGGACTGGGAAAGTAAAGCAGCCCTCGCAATTTTTGTTTGACCCGACCTCTGGGGGAGGAGGATTGCACGTGTGAATCACTGCTACTTTTGTTACTGGGGGCTGATGATGCACCTCTGTCCCGAAACAGGAGCACTCTTACAGAAGCCCATAATATACTTAACCCAATGTGAGTTCCTGGAAATCAAAAGCCAACACATTTAGCAGGAAAACTCGTAAAACTATTTGGAAATTCCCACTAAATCAGAACTGTGCTAAAATATAGACAACTTCTTACCTTGTTGTCGATTAGTTGGCGAACATAAATACTGATATGAAAAGCTACTGCATTGCTCCTTGGAAACTCTAGGCTTGACGGACTTTTTTGTTGTTGCTCAAAACACTTTATTTAAGTAATTAAAACATACATACGAGACAAAACATAATGCCGTAGCTGTAAGGAAATATGTGTGAAAAATCACCTTACATAAGCTTATTATAATATTATGATGTATAAACAAACATAATTAAAAATAAAAAGGACTACTATATTGAAAATTGCACAGACTTATTTTACCTCAAGGAAAAGTCTGAAAACGACAACTTTATTTGCATGTTCTTGTTTTCAGTTCTCTTTCCATTTCCTGCAGGGTTTTTAAACAGTCAGCCTTTGTGGGACCTTGGAGCAGATTGGCCTGGAATGTGTGGAATGCTTTGTGAAAGAAACCACCCCCACATGCGCCCACCTTAGGCCATTTTCCAGCCTCATTAGTCCTGAGGCCATTTGTCCATGGGCATCCCCTTTTGGGCTTTGCTATCAAAACATGGACAAGTGGGCCGGTTGTGAGCTGAAGCATGTGGACGTTTTGTGTTTCAGAAACGTGATCTTTCAGATGTGGTATTTACAGGGCAAGTCTCAGATACTAAGGTTGTTTACACTGTGATGAGAACACAGGTGTGCAGTGAGTTTTTGGTTTGGACTTGTAGTAGTCGGGTGAAGAATGCCACTGCTATGCACCCTCAACAGGTACATTATGTTCTTAAAGCAATTTGTAAAAAGCCTCAATGTCACGAAATGAAAATCACAGCAGCAGAAGCCAAAGTGGCCTGCACTAAGAGTTCAACGTCAAGGACCTGGGGAGAGATGTTTGACAGTTTTTAGCGGTTCCAAACGGAAAATCGGGTCATTTGAGACAACTGAAAAGGGTTGTAGCATGTACAAACCCTATTTTGCGAGTCAGTAACATATTACCAACTCGTAAAATTGGGTTTGCGAGTTGCTATTAGAAAGGGGCGTGCCAAGGGTGTCCCTTCCTAGTAGCAAGTAGCACTGGTATGTACAATCGCAGTTTACCACCTACTTCAAGTGGGGGTAAGCTAGTGGCAAACAGTAAGTGGTCCCAAGGGGACCCCTCCCCCTTTGTGAATGTACGCAAAAATAATTTTTAAGGGCAGGCATTGGTCCTATAGACCACTGCCTGCCCTTAAAAAATGAAAAGAAAACTTTCCATTTTTTTCTTTTAAACGCATCTCGTTTTCCTTTAAGGACAACGGGCTGCATTCGAAAAAAAAGTTGCTTTATTTAAAAAGCAAATACAGACATGGTGGTCTGCTGTCCCCAGCAGGCAACCATCCTTGTGATTGTAGCCCATTCCCAAATGGTCGCAAATGGCCACTTGTCTCATGAATAATGAAGAGGCAAGTCATTTGTGACCCAATTGAGAATCACAAACTGTGTCTGAGACACATAAATACATTCTGATTGCGAGTCGCTAATTTAGATTTGCAAAAAATCACAATTTGCGACCCGCAAAATGGAATGGTCGTACTTTTTGACCCTGATGTACTAAATGACTGGTTGCAAAAAGTGGTCGCAAATTGCACACTATATTCACATATTGCATTTTGTAGTACATTTTGGTGTAACTTTCTAGAACATTTTGAAGTACTACAAAACATACTACAAAATGCTATTCGAAAACCTACTTTCTGAATTTATCTCTTTGTTTCTCCTATATTTTTCTGTGCAGAGATCTCCACCCCAAATGAGGAGTCTGCACACGTAAGTATACATTTTAGGAGTAAGTGTGGGAGGGACAGAGGGGAGTGGCTGGAAAATGGGGAATATCCACCTACCAACAAGGGTACGTGTACTGTTGTACTACTGCGCCTCATTCTATGACCTGATTGCGGGGGGCACGATCTATGTGCTTGCACCGCGCTGCATAATCAACTTGTGGGGGGAACGATTTAGGTGCTCTGACCGCGCTACTTTATTTTAAGTGTTATTTGTTATTTCTGTGCATTATGGTTCCGGGGTGTGTGACGCTGCTGTGAGAGAGCAAGGGGGCACATCTTCGGTTGCCTGCACTCGTGTATTTTTAAAAGTGCTTGATTTTAAGAAAACGTGTGTGTCGATTGCTGACAGTCACCTTTTCTGTGCTCTACCACTCCCCGTTCGTCCCCGAGCCCAGCTCGTGGTGTGGAGGGAGGTCTTCCTATCCCTATTCACTTTCGGCGGAAGCAGGGGTGTGCGGTCTAGTTATCCTACCGCCGCCTCCCTACTTAATGCAGGAGAGTATCAGGCTCCAGACCTACCAACAAGGGTACGTGTACTGTTGTACTACTGCGCCTCATTCTACGACCTGATTGCGGGGGGCACGATCTATGTGCTTGCACCGCGCTGCATAATCAACTCGTGGGAGGCACGATTTAGGTGCTCTGACCGCGCTACTTTATTTTAAGTGTTATTTGTTATTTCTGTGCATTATGGTTCCGGGGTGTGTGACGCTGCTGTGAGAGAGCAAGGGGGCACATCTTCGGTTGCCTGCACTCGTATATTTTTTAAAGTGCTTGATTTTAAGAAAACGTGTGTGTCGATTGCTGACAGGCACCTTTTCTGTGCTCTACCACTCCCCGTTCCTCCCCGAGCCCAGCTCGTGGTGTGGAGGGAGGTCTTCCTATCCCTATTCACTTCCGGTGGAAGCAGGGGTGTGCGGTCTAGTCATCCTACCGCCGCCTCCCTACTTAACCGATGTGCTGGATGACGCGCAGCGGACGCGCGCAGCGGGTGCGCCGGTGGCGCGCCGGAGTCGTGCCAGAGTCCTGCCCGTCTGCGCCCGTCCGCGACTGTACGCGGCCCAGGGCCAGCCCTTATGCCCCAACGTACACAGATTCTAGGCGAACCTACTCCAAAAGTACTCTCCTGTCCCTCAGGCCACCACAATGCACTAATGATACTCCTCTTTCCCCTCAGCATACGCCCCTGATCTGTCCGGAGTGTTCGCTATCACTTACTGTGCTTCCATCAACACTAGACATTTCGGCTTCTAATTTCTTATGTAAATCGACTCCGAAACTCCCCTCACAAATATTTAACTTTATTAGTCTAAATTGCAGGTCCCTCCCTAAGCACAGTAGAGATGTTTTTGATCTTCTCTGTTCCTTCCAACCTGATGCCCTGTTCCTCACGGAGACTTGGCTGACGGACCACTCTGGCCCTGATATTGCAACCACTCTCCCAGATAATTACACCTTTTTGGGCAGTAAGAGAAAGGGCAAGGACGGAGGGGGAATAGCCATTATTTTTAAAAGAACTCTCTCCTGTAAATGGGAGGATATCGCAATTTCTAATTGTGAGGCTGGGTTGTTTAAGTTGCTGTTATCCCCCAATCTCACACTTACAGGCGCCTTGATTTACCGCCCCCCTGGCCCTGCCTCTTCCTGGGCTTCATCTCTGTCAGAATGTTTAGCTCCTTTACTATTGACGTCAACTAATTTCCTTATTGTTGGTGATCTAAACATTCATTTTAACGATACAACATGCCCAATTAGTACTAATTTACTGTCTGACCTAGCGGCCATGAATATTACCCTACACAATTCAGACCCTACCCACAAGGCGGGCAATCTGCTTGACCCCATTCTATCTAATTTGGATGCAGTCTCCTGCAAGCTCCCCTTACCTGTCCCGTGGTCTGACCACTTCGTGCTTGAATTCTCTATTTCATTTGATCGATCTATTAACCACCTAGCAATCGCCCCTAAACCTAGAATGACCCGCAACTGGAAGAAATTAGACTCCAATAAATTCAACTCTGTTTTGTCTGATTCTATGCCCCTTACTGAGATCAGTAGCATTGATCTAGTGGACGTCATTCATCGCTGGCTCACATCTGCTGCAGACATTTGTCTCCATCTTCGAAAGCAGACATTTAATATACATCACCCCCCGGCTCCTTGGTTCAATGACCAACTAAAAAAAAAAAAAACAGCTGCAAACATCTTGAGCGGAAGTGGCGTTCAGAGTACGATCCACAAGCTAAACTACACTATAAAGCTGCTCTAACTAAATACCATTCTCTCTGCAAAACTGCCAGAACTGAATATGTTAATTCATCTATCCTGAACGCTCAAAATCGTCCCAAAGCCTTGTTCAAGGTAGTGCAGGAAATCTCGGGTGCCACTAGTCAACCCAAGGCCCCATGTCTAGATAAAGCACAATGTGACTCCTTAGCAGATTTCTTTGTCATCAAAATCGAGAGTATATATGCTGACTTTGGTCCATCTAACGCTCATCCAGTCTTTGAACCTACTGCCTCTACTGCCTCAGACTTCTCTCAGTCGGAAGTGGCGGAAATCAAGGTCTGGGACCCCTTGACCCCTTCCACACTACATAACTTAGTGAAAAGCATTAAATCTGGTTCCCCTCTGGATCCTTTCCCTCCTCAAATCTTGCTCACCCTTGACCCACCCTCCCTAAAGCTCATAGTGGAACTATTGAATACATCTCTTAGGGAGGCCAAGGTCCCCAACTCCTCGAAACATGCGATGGTCGTACCATTGCTGAAAAAGGCCAATGCTGATCCAAGTAATCCCGCCAACTTCCGACCAATTTCCCTTCTTCCAGTCTATTCCAAGATTCTGGAAAAACATATAAATAAACAACTTACTAGCCATATCGAATCTCATAATATCTTACACCCTTCACAATCTGGTTTTCGTTCTGGTTTTTCTACAGAATCCACTCTGCTGGGAGTCTCTGAAACCATTCGTCCTCTGGTGGACAGAGGGGAGACCGTGGCACTTATTCTATTAGATTTAAGTGCCGCATTTGATATGGTCTCCCACCCCATTCTGATTAACACTTTAAAAACATCTGGCATCACTCATTCCGCCCTTGAATGGCTCATCAGTTTCCTGTCCGATCGGACGTTTCAAGTCTTTTCGGCTACCTCGACGTCAAAAATTCATACATCTGCATATGGTGTCCCACAAGGCTCCATCCTGAGCCCCCTCCTTTTTAATTTATATGTCAGACCCTTGGCGGCTATTGCGGAGCAGGCACGGCTCTCCATATTTTCATATGCAGATGACACACAGATCATCTTTTCTCTCTCCACCAGTCATCTTTCCACTACATCATCCCTCTGTCATGGTCTCAACAATATTGCCTCTTGGATGTATAACAATAAGTTAAAACTGAACGGAGGGAAAACTGAACTCCTCCTATTTAGCAACAATCCTGCCTTATGGGGACCATCTCACTGGCCTGTTCAAATGGGCACCCCTCCCAACCCTTCGAAAACTGCCCGTAACTTAGGAATAATATTCGATGACCAGCTGTCCATGAGACAACATGCCGTGAGAGTCTCCTCCATTTGTATAACCATCCTCAAATGGTTGAGGAAAATCACCTGGATGCTTCCTCTGGAAACCCAGAAAACCGTAGTCCAGGCGTTAATAACATCTCGCCTGGACTATGGTAATGTTCTCTTTCTGGGAGCGGGCAAAGAGGTTATTCGGAAATTACAAACGGTTCAGAACATGGCAGTCCGTCTCCTGTGTAAACTACCTTATAAATCCTCCACTTCCCTGCACCGTCGTAGTCTTCACTGGCTAAGCATTGACAATCGTTGTAAATTCAAGGCTCTTTGTCTTGTACACAAATTTAACACTGGCAAGGCCCCCCAGTATTTGAAATCTCTTATTCATCCGTACCTTCCTTCCCGCACTCTTCGCTCATCCAGTCAACATAAACTTCTGATCCCCAGGACTAAGAAAGCCAGAATGGGAGGTCGATCTTTTGCTTTTTTGGCCCCATCCTTGTGGAACTCTCTCCCTTTATCTATTCGGATCGAATCCAACTATCTAAAATTCCGAAGAGATGTCAAAACGTGGCTTTTTGATCTTTAGTTTTGCTACTGTACACTTGCCTCACTGGTTTAGCGCCGGGAAACCTCCGGGTAGCTGTGCGCTCTATAAAATTAAATATAAATAAAAAAATAAAATAAAATCCACTACTAAAGAGAAGACAAATAGGGAGTAACAGGGGAGTAAGAGAGGATCAGGGAAGGGTTGGGGGGACGTCTATCCACCCACTAAAGAGTTAGCCTGTTCCTTTTCACAAACAACACTTCTGAAGCTACTACAGCCACAAATGGACCCAAACGGGTAGTAACATACTCCAGCTCAGAGCTGAAGTAAGTCCAGCACCACATGGCAAATCACTGGTACTGCTACACCCTCCCATTGAAATCAATGGAGTTAGGGACAAAACCCCATTGAAAATAATGTACATTAAACAAATGTAATAGTTACAAATATATATAAATATTATTTAATGTAAAAAATATGTAAAAATAGGACATATTTTTTATTTATGCAACATTTTACAATTTGTTTTTGTATTTAAGCATTAATGTAGCAATTCATTGTATTAAATACATGATTATCACTGTTAATACATTCTATGCATCACTTGTAATAAATAATTATTAAAGCATAATACAAAATGTTTTTACTTTAGGCAGGTGTTTATATTCTAATTTAAACTTGAGAAAAATAATTTTAATGTAAGTTAATATATGTTAAATAATTTAGGTTGTAATTCAAAATCTAGTTAATAGTGCTACAGCATTTCTTCTTTAGTTCTACATTTAAAATACACACATGAATGTAATGTATGCTAATATTTAACATAACAAATATTTTAAGCATTTTTTTCCAAGATGAGTAAACTTTTTTACTTTTTCCTCTACATTGCCATAGGGCGACTCTGCACTCGGGTGGAGACCTATGGATTGTGAAGTGTAGGGAAAAGTAATCTATATTTTATCATAGGGAGATCTCAGCAGTTGTGGCGGAGATCTCTGCATGGTAAACTATTGGGTAAAATTCCCTATACTGTACCATGCAGAGATTTTCCCCACAGTGGCAGTGATCTCAGTATGGTAAAGTGTAGGAAAAAGTAAAAGAGTCTATTAAAGTTGTAAAACGTTTGTAAAAATATGTTGATGTTAAATTGTAATGCAAATGAACATTATAATTGTATTTTAAATGTAGGCATAAAGAGAAAACGATACACCACTAATAACTACACTTTGATCTGACCTGATTTTGATTTGACATATCTTTAATTAATAATTTATTAAATTAAATTAAATTAAAATATTTTTCTCAAGTTTAAATTCAAACATATATTTCAAATAAAAATAAAAACATGTGTTTTTTAAATGATGGTAAGCAAATAAGTAATATGTTTATTTCTAAGAAATTATCCTATAGAACTACACGTTTAGAATGCATTTTTATAATCAATCAAAATAAATATACAGACTAGAATACATCAATAATTATACTGACTGTATCAATCTGCAGATTAAATTCTCTAGCCATGGTAATAATATACACAAAATAGTAGTCATTAATCTTAAAAGAATTACCTAAAAGTCAAAATTACAGTCTTATTTCATTTAGTATAAAATAGACATCCTAAGAAAAACAATGACAGCCTTGATTTCATTATTCCATATTAAAAAGACGTTCTCTTAATTAGGCTAATCTATCTAACAATAGACACACCAATATAACATTTTCAGTAGAAAATAAAATAGCATCCTGATCAGTTGTTACATCATAGGGGCAAAGTATTATTTTCTCTCCTCCAAAACTAACAAGCATCCTTGAAATGTTGTGTTGTTCTATAATAGATCCCCCTAATTCACAGACACAATGGTTAATAATGGTTGTTATTTCAATTAATCTTAACTCGTCATAAGTAAAATTCTATCCTGTATCCCCCTTTGTCAAATATTTAAAAAAACTCTTTTGTCATCCAAATATTCAAGTGCATGCATCACAGATTTCTTCAGTGTTGAATAAGTTATATCTGTTTGTTGAATTAGCTCTCCTACCATTCTTTTATTTAAAAGCACTTTCAACTTGACCTCAAAGACATTGGTCCCCATTGTGGTTATAGCTTTACCAAGAGTGGAATTATAAATAAAATGACAAATTGGGGTTGAAAAAGTATCTACACAGCTTTCAATTTCCTCTTATATTTGGGTAGAAAGTTTATCTTTGCACACACGCTTTCTAAATGAGAACAACAACTGTAACGCTATAATGTGACATCAGATCCTATAAATGTAGCCCCATTATACTTCTCAAGGTCTGAATCATTGAGTTGGTTGGAAGGTTAACAGCCTCTTTAAAACTAAGCTTTCTGTCTTCTCCCAATTCACCCTGCAATTTAGAGTTAGCAACTTCACTCCATAAAGAGCCTGTGGGTGTAATTTACTCAATATAGTTTTCTTTTAACAGTCCTACTGATAAGTCACCGTAGCGCAAGTCAAATCTTTTGACTATATTTACTGTTACCTCTAGAGAGGTTTTTAAGTCCTCAAAATATTAAGTTATGAGCAAAGTTAAGCCAAAGATACTTATAGACTCTTACCTGATATAATGGTACATTAAAAAAAAAACACACAAACTTCTTGGGTCCCTTAGAAAAAAACAGTCTTTGTTTTATCTATGTTCACAGTTAGACCACTGGATTCACAATAATTCCCTGATATTTTAGATTTCCGCTGTAGGCCTATTGGTCTGTAGTCCATTTAAATTAAATCGCCCACATACATAAGGCACAGGGCATGCGATTCACCAATTTTTGGGGGGAACAAATCCATCTTAGCTAAAGAGACTAAATAACAAAGCTGCTAACACACCAACCTTGTCGCAATCCATTTTGTACTGGGACTTCTTTCAGGCAGGATTCCTTACACATACAAATCTACTTGTACCAAATTATTTGAATGTAGCTGATTTATCACATTTGGAAGGGCCAACACAATTTTAAGGCACTGTGGTTTTTGCAGTAGGGTCTCCTGATCTACTCAGCCCTGAAATCCACAAGCACTAGCAAAGTTTTTTTGTTTTTTTTTAAATATTCTTTATTGATGTTCAACAATTTGTACCAATAACATATGTATGTCAATGATCATATGTTGACATTGCAATGCCAGTTGCTTAAATAGCTCAGGCGGGATGCAAGGTCACAACCAATACAGTAAAAGTTAACACAGTGTTAGCATTGGTTGCTTATTATTTCGCAGGAGAATATATAATAGTTCAAATACAAATACAAACATTTTGTACATCACAGGATAATCAAACTATTAACTGTATATAGGAAAAGAAAAAAACAATAAAGAGCATGAGGTCGATCTCGTCTGGCTGATCCGAGTTTAACCTAGGTCGCTTGTGATGCGGGGCAACGAGCCACGTATGTGGCCTGATAAGTGTGAGTGTTTACGCGGGGGAGCGGAGATACTTCCAGAGTCCAGCCCAGGACACCCAACAGATCTCTTCTAGCGTGACACAGTCCAGTGTTGTGATTACTCGTGTTTAAGAGTATGGTCCACTGGGGTTATCCAATAGGGGTTGCAAGCTGCGACTGAGGCAGCTGTGTTGCACCTAGCCTAGTCTCTATGGACGATAAGTAGTCCAGCCACTGAGTGGGATTGGCCCATGTAGGTGCAGACACTCGTGCTGTGTTGGATACCTGCACTGTGTGCTCTGCGACTGGTGCCCTGCAAAGGTCAAGCAGCCATGATTGTATGTTGGGGCCCAGTTGCGATTTCCATGACATAGCTATTTTGCGTTTGGCGAGGCCCAGGGCCCAGGGCCAGATCCAAGAATTTATTAAGGCCTTTACAGGAGGCCCTACGTTTTGTAATGCTAAGTAAGAAATGAGTCGCTTGGACT
Organism: Lissotriton vulgaris; assembly: GCF_964263255.1. Classification (NCBI taxonomy): domain Eukaryota; kingdom Metazoa; phylum Chordata; class Amphibia; order Caudata; family Salamandridae; genus Lissotriton; species Lissotriton vulgaris. The sequence goes on along the minus strand of NC_141691.1, from coordinate 167,129,777 downwards.
ATCACCTGGATGTCTGCTACCCGGAACCAGCAAATTTTACCCAATGTCTGCACAGATTTTATTGACGCCTTCCATAGGACCATTCAATAATCGACAGTCAAATTTTTGGGCCTTGAACCTCCTTGTTCTCTGGGGACTATAACTGAAAAGAATGCCCAGCTCTCAAGTTGCAAAAGTAGAATTTTAGCATAGAAGAGAAGAATTTTAGCATAGACCTTAGATGGTGTATCTATTAGTGATATTAACCTATATTAACTTATAATTGCTGGGATTGCCCTGGTCTCCTTTCTTATGGAGTGGTTTGGTAATGGCACCGTGCATTGAGTCAGACAGTATTCCTGTTGAGGTAAACCCTTGAAAAATGGAAATGGGCTGAGCAGTTTTGACCACCAAACTGGGTCTGCTTTGAATAAAACAGCTGGCAGGTCACCCATCCCATTGCTACTCTGGGTTCTTTCAGATTATCTATGATGTCTGCGATGACACCAACATCCCCTGTAGATAAGAGTTGGGTAGCCTCTGCTTGTTCAATATTCCCCATAGCGGATGTTCCCTGGAGAGGGCTTCTATATAGGAATTAAATTAATTCCACCCATTGGTCTTCATTTATCTGTGCCTCGAGGTGGTAAGGAGATTATACCATCTACATATTCACCGAGTGCCAGAACTTTCTTGAATTGACTGGGATATCACTTTATTCATTTGTGCCCACTGTGACTCAAAGCAACCTCTTCTTTACAATTAGGTAAATTTCTGTTTTGCGTCTTTCAATTCTTGAATAACAGATGTACTCTTATTTCTCAATAACCTGCATCTGATCTTATTGACCAACCTTCTCTCTGCTTTACAGTCTTCATCAAACTAACCTGAGATTACTTGAGTGTTATTTCCAGCATTTGATGGCCTTTACTGGCAAACTGCCTTTAACACCCACTGGGTAAACTTCAACAAATTGCACATGTGATGCCATGAGATGTCACATGAACTTCCCACACTTGGAATAAGTTCCTCCAACTTAATCTTAGACAGGACCTTAAGGTTATCATCAGACATAGATAACGTGTTCCTATTATTGTAGATTAAATCTTCTACTATTGAGTCTGTATTCCTTGATTGGACAGGAGTATTAAACGTCGAAACCTTCTTTTTTTGTCTTTCTCCACAATATTTTTTTCCTTTTAGCATGGTGCGGCGAATGGCCCCATAACTTTGTGGTGGGACGCCGGCGCTCCAAGCCGTATGGTGGGAGGGCGTGGCTCGTGAGTGGTGACACAGCGGAACTTCTTGCTTTCATGTCCGGGCCTCAGGAGGCAGAGTCAGTACTGGAGACTACACAATTGTGAAGACCGACGGCATCTGGACCAGAGAAGGTGCGGGAGAGCTCGTGTTTTAGATAGGGCGCCTGGAGTCTGGTTCAAACAACAGGACTGAGGCGTTCATCTGGAAGAAGGGAAGGCCATCTTTTGCTTTTTGCAGGACTTCCTTCCTCGCCGTGTGTATTCGAAACGCCGGGGGAAGCCTCTTGCGGTCGCTTTGGAGCCTATGGAGGAAAGTGAAGTTCTCCAAGTTGGTCTCCCGTGACCTAAAGTGTATAGATACACTCTTCGTACCAGGGCAGCCCAGTCCTCTCCAATATTGATACCGTTCTCTCAACCTGAGTTTCTCCCCCCATTGCTGAAGTACGAGTATCAGCCAAACAGAAGAAGGGTGCTAACATTGAGACTGCAGTGGGTGTTAAAGGAAGAGGGAGGGGTAGAGGTAAGAAGGTACTGACCTCTAAAGTAAAAATAACCCCCTCGTTAAAAACATACCACAAGGTCTTGTTTACACCTACAACTCGGGGATCCAACAAGGAAAGTTCTCTTAATCCCAGCAGGATGCAGTCAGATACATCTCTGAATTCAGCTCAGCGTATGAATTTAGGCCTGTTAACTACGCCTCAGAGTGATATGAAGTCGCCTGACATATCCGGTTACTCGAATGGATTAGCGGAGACAGACCGGGAGCCATCTTTCTGCTATTCATCCTATGATCAGTATCTCAAACAGGTTTACCGTTTTGGAGGCTCATGATGTCCAACTAGGCCCTCCTCCTGAACTAGTGAATCCGGTGACATCTCCAGGATCTTTGGCAGAAATCCTATTGACACTCAAGGATGAGAAGGGGAGTAGATTTACAGTATCGGAGACAAATGAGGCAGTGATCCAAGCATCATGTGTGGTATTAGCCCAGAAGTTGGAGGAGGGCTCATTAAGAACGGACGTGTTAGAGCTGGAGATACCGAAAATTAAGGAGGCACTCAATACTTCTACAATGGAAATGGCTAAATTAGCAAGCCAGAACAGGGAATTAAAGTAAGATCTAAGCACCTGGAGAATCACGCAAGGAAGAATAATTTGAGACTTATCAATGTTCCTGAAGCGCTTGAAGGTGCTGATATTAGGGGGTTTGTGATATCACTGTAGAGACAGTATTAAAAAATTCCCCCAATATAGATCTTGCTCAGGAAATACAATGAGTGCATTATGACCAGTTAAAAATAAATCCAGTGAAACAGAAGCCTAGGAAAATTTTTATAATCTTCCTTACATACACTGTCAAAGAGGCAATTCTATCTTCAGCATTAAAGGAAGGAACTATAACATCTAAATCCTTCTCTAATTCCTTTTCCTTTTCTATTAGATCTGATGTATCTAATATTACATTTACAAAACAGTTGGAGTTGGGCAAAAGAATGGAGGATTTGAATAAGCTGGGGGCAAAGGCACAATTGATATTTCCAACATCACTGCGCATTATGTGGAACAACCATATGTATTGTTCAGTTGAGGAGGTTGATGCCCTTATTGATAAGATTAAAAACAGGGCTGGGGTGTAAGGGGGGGGAAGTAAAGGGGGTCCTTTAGTTAGTGAGACCTGGGAAATTAAATGTAAATGTAAACGTTAACGTTTTCTTTAATTCAGCCCGAGGGACAGAGGCCGAATATGCTTATAGCCTAATAGAAGGGAGGGTTGCCCAGGGGGGAAGAGAGGGGGTGTACACTGGGAAAGTGCGGGATGAGTGGTGATGGGATGCACGGGGTGGGGAGCAGTGGGAATTTTTTTTAAAAAAACTCCTCAATCACACCTTTAGACTAGACCATCTGTTCTGGGTTTCCCATATTTAGATGGCAGGAATTGCCCCAATGAGTAGTGAGGTAAAGTTTATCTCGTGGAACATCAACGGGTTAAGACTGGCAATGAAATACGTAGAGAAATCCTCTGCTCAAGTCTGCCTTATTCAGGAGTTGCATTTAAGCTATGTGGAGAGCCATATTATATTTGCTAAGTATCCTTGGGTAAAATATTTTTGCACTTCAGAGTAGTCAGTTCATAGTAAAGGGGTGGCTATTCTGATAAAACAGGGGCAGGATGTACTATTAAAACAATTCAAACTGATCAAACAGGGAGATGGATTGTGGCTATATTGGATTTTGAAGGATCAGAGTTAATATGTGCTTCTTTTATTGGCCCCAATATCGACGACCCTATGCATATTTGTAAATTACAATCTAAATTGATGAAAGTAGTTTCGCACATAATTATCAGAGGTGACTCTAATGTCCTTCTTGACCCCCTAAGGGATAGATCCAATCAGGGCCACTATGTGTTGGCACCCCGAGTTCGTTGAGCCTTGAAAAATATTTTACATAAACTTAAGCTCGCCGACGTATGGACGGTAAAGATGGGCGATAAACAGGGTTTTACTTTTTATAGCAAGAAACATGGCCACTCTTCCAGAATCCATAATGTCTTAACCTACACGTCTAGTTTAGATAATATGACTTCTATAACTGTTTTGCCCAGTCATATATCAGATCATGCCCCTGTGATGTTTGCCGTCGCAGGAAAGAGGTACAATCTAAGGCCTAGATGGACATTAAAAAGGTCTATGTTGTTGGATGTAGAGTTGGCGAGGGCTCTTAAATCTGCTACCCTAGACTATTTTTCAGTAAATATTGGTTCAACATCTATGGACTATGTCTAGGATGCCTTTAAGGCGAACCTAAGGGGCTTGTTACGTAGTCTTATCTGCTCGAAGAATAGCATGGAGTCACATGAGCTACGGACTTTGGAGGGAAAAAAATTTCAACTAGAGGTAGAGAGGATTCGGCTCAATGAGGGGTGCTCTGAAAGGCTGTTATAAGTTCAGAGGGACTTGGAAATTGCCCGCCAAGATTATAGGGGAAGGGTAGATCAGAAGTGTAGGGCACAATGGCTGACCAAAAATATGCAGAATTTTGAATATAGAGAGAAGGCGGGAGCCCTCTTGGCATGAAAATTAAGAGTAGACTGTGCAAAGAATAACATCAATTAATTAATAATAAATGAAAGTGGGGAGACGTCGAGTAACTTAGAGGACATGCAAGCCCACCTTCTCTCACTATTCTCAGAGCTATATAGGGAGGAGATAGTGCCTAACACCGAGACCCTTAAAACACGATTGAGGGAGAAATCCTTACCAACTCTAACAGCGGAAAGTCGCGAAAGATTAGATGCTCCAATCGCCGAGAGTGAAATCAGAGTACAAATAAGTAAATGTAAAAACAATAATGCAGCAGGTACGGATGCGCTGCCCAGTTAGGTTTATAAACTCCTCTTAGAAGAATTGGTTCCGATGTTGGGTATTTTATTTAACTCAGTATATAGCTCGGCAGGTCAGGCTCCTAGATCCCGGAAAGAAGAAACCATTGTGCTCATTTTGAAGCCTGGGGAGGATCCCCTAAAGGTGGACACCTATAGACCAATCTCTCTGCAGAATGCTGACTATAAAATCTTTATGAGTATTTTTGCAGGGTTATTGGTTAAAATAGCCCCACTGCTGATTAATGTTGACCAAAAAGGATTTATACCCTGGAGATATATCCAGGAGCAGACTCATCAATTATTTCGTAACATAGATTTGGCTATGGTACTTGATGTGGCCAAGGCATTCGATAGAGTCTGCTGGGTATATCTTTAGGGAGTTCTAAGGTCGATCGGCTTTGGGGCTATTTTTATTCAGACCCTGATCAATTGCTACCAAGGGGCTTCTGCAAAAATTCTGTTAAACGGCATGTTAACCTCTAGTTTTAACATCCAAAGAGGAACAAGACAGGGATGTCCCATCTCACCCCTGCTGTTTGATATTTATATAGAGCCCTTGGCACAAGCAATAAGATCAGATGATATGATTCTCCTTTCAGATCCCACAGTTATTGCAGCAAGTTGGCTCGCTATGCTGACGACTTGCTGTTATACACCAATAATCCGGTGGTGGTAATACCAAGGGTCAACGCATTGTTAGAAGAATTCAGATCCCTATCAGGGCATCTAGCTAACACTTCTAAAACTGAGGTGATGTGTTGGAACATTAACAACTGGGAGGGTAGAACGAGTAACAAGTTTAAATACTTGGGCATCACAATAGTTAAAGACTTAGATAAAATCCCCCTGATCAATTTCAATAAAACTATTAAAGATGTGGACCGTCTATTTGCCAGATGGAAGAATCTTCCCTTATCAATTTTTGGTAGGGTTAATTTAGTAAAAATGGTCATTCTCCCTAAGTTAACATACCTGTTTAATGCCATTCCCCTCAATTAAGATCAGGAGTTTCATCTGGGCTAATAAGGGCGCTAGATTAACGTGGAAAAAGCGGAGACGTAAGCTTATTAAAGGGGGGCTTGCTCCCCCAGACATTGGTTGGTACTCTGTCTAAAAACATCCGGATGCTACTTGTAAAGCCAGAGGAGACATCTTGGGGCAGGCTTTTGGGAGAAATTACCAAGGTGGAGGGTGGGGGATACGGTTTTCAATATAAATTCGGGGCACCAAGGTACTTTAAAAAGGCGCATCTGAAAGTTCTTAGGGCTGCCCTTAGCCTGTGGTATAAGGTCAGATGTAGATGGGGGATCGGGTACTATTCTGAATTTGCTCCAATCTGGGGCTCCCCGGGGACACCGCTATGCCTGAAGTATAGACTTGCGGTTCCAATAAAAAGGGCGGGCATCACTATATGGTCAGAACTTTTATCCGCAGAAGAGGTCCAGCCCTGTGAGGTTTTAAAAGCTAGGGTTGGAAGCAGTCTGACCAGATTTAAATACCTGCCATTAGTCTCCTGATTTGCAGAGGAAAAGGGGGACATACAAGGAGAGTGGGAGACTGAGCAAATCCTTCAAGAGGTGCACCTTAAGAGAAAGGAAGTTTTGATCTGGTATAAGAAGTCCTTGGAGGCTGAAGATGTGGAATACCCCCTGAAGCATGTAGTCTGGAATCAGTCCCCCCTAGACTCTGATATTGAAGAACTGTATGAATCCTCTTTGAAGCTTCTCTGTAAATATGTTAAGCCAGCCAGCCTCCAAAAGAACCGTTTTTTTGTTGTTGATAGGTTCCATTAAACACCGGCAAAGATTGGTAAGTTTGCACCACCTCCCCCAATTGTCCAAGATGTGACCTTCTTAAAGCCAATGATATTCATATTTTTTATGTCTGTCTGGAACTTAGAGCTTTTTCAAGGGGAGTGGAAGAAGTCTTATGCAGCATTTTTAGTCAAAATCAAGGTAAATATCACCCTGATTCTATTTGGGGATGTTGGCGTGCTTACAAAGAAGCTACAGCAGATACACAGAGGCCTGTTGTTATATCTAGTTTTAATTGCCCGGAGGGAAATATGTAAGAACTGGAAAGATCTGCAACCCCATAGTGTGAAGATTGGTTAAAGACTGCATTTGCTATGGCCCGCTTGGATCAGGGAGGAGAAAACGAGAATGGTGCGAACATCTGGCAGGCCCTATTGTCATGGGGAAGAGATCTGAGACTTGTATAGCTCCTGCTAGTGCTATGATTACACCAAGCTACCAACAAAGGGGCTAGTCTGATATGGACCGAAACGAATGCAGTAGCTGTGGGGTGCAAAGATCGGAGGGTGGCTTCTTATCAAGAATTGCAGACGCTTTTTGGTGAGATGAGGACAAAAAAAACCATACTGTAGTGATCACTTGGTCCCAGATTGACAACTCTAAAAACATCAATTTATCTTATGTGCTCTATCATTACAAAAAGTCCGCTGGTGCCTTTGAATTACTGAATCTAAAAGTAGCATGCACAGGGCTATCACCTGGGAGGTTACCATTGAGGCTAATAAGATTGTGTTGCTTTACAAGAGATAACACCTGGGTAGCTCTTCTACTGTTTCATCCCCATCAGCAACCAGACAAGGAATGTCATTTATTTTTAGAAACTCAGAGTATTCGGCATCTGAGCTACAAGTTGTGTCCAGCTCCTCAATCTTCCTCCCAAAAAGAACTGACACCAGAGTCATTACACCACCGGATAGGTGCCCTCACAAAGTTGAGGTTGCATTTTTTACACAAGACACATAACATCACGGAATGGGCTCTCCCGCAACCATGTTCCATGGAAAAAGAATATGAATGTTTTTCTGCTGTAGGATTAGAATTACCAAATTCTTAGATCCATGAATGTTTCAAAATGAAATCCTTTATGTTGCAAGATGCCCTTTGATCTATAGACAGGAACACATGCCCCTCTACCCTACAGTGAGTTTGAGAATTGTTTGACTTGTAGATGATATGAAAAATAGTGATTGAGGCCATAATGTCGTAAATCATTATGAACTAAGGATGATATTATTCTTCCGGGGGTGTTTGAGTCCCCATGCTCAGACTCCTGAGGGATAGGCCGGTACAAATGGAGAAGTTCAATTTGTGTTGCTGCCAAACCCCTGTTCTTTGTAAAAATGGTGACTGTAAACAGATGAGCTGGTTTGGTTGGACTACCTCCGAAGGTCCCCAGCAGTATTCAGTACCAAGTACGAATAGTTCAGTTGCAGCTTCCTGAATGACTGAGCTAACTAACTGAATGAAATTTCGCACAGGGTGCTTCGCGCCCATTATTTATTACAAACCCCACTAGATCCAAGTCTGAGTATCCTATTTCTTTCAAAGATAGGAAATTAAAAAAAGTAGCAAAAAGTTTACTCCAGTTAATTGGTTGACCCTTAGATCTCCTCTTTCCCTTCTTTGGGGGTTTAAAGAGCAAATCATTTGTGCCCTTTACCTCGAGTAAACTGAATACACGAAGTGCGGCGAGGGGAGAGTTGTGGCACCGCGGCCAGAGCGACTGACTCCGGAGCGCGGGGTTCGCGATTTGATCACCAGGAGCAGCTCAGCTCAGAATCATGTGACTCTGGGCAATAGGTCACTTAATCTCCCCGACGGCCCACAGTGCCTTGAAACCCTTAAGGGTGTGATATTTTTGCGATATGGTCCCCTTGAGTACTACTAAGTTTTTCTATTTCCTTAGGAGTCTCATTGTTTCTTCCAGAGGAGTATTTATTCTGGTTTTAGTTTTAGGTTCTCATGCATTTTCCTCTACAGGGCCTATTGGACCATATTGACCTTAAAGAGTGGGACTGATTTGAAAAATTTGAATTATTTTCACAGACCTCTCCCTTTCCATATGTAATAGAAGATGGGTTAAACCTTCCCATACAGCCCTGTTCTTCAATCTGTTTGATCCTATGCCATTGGCTGGAGATTCCCTAAGCCATTTAGAATGATTTTTGGGATCCTCTTTCTTAGGCCTTCTCCTACGATTTCCATTTTGATAATAAAGATTACACAATGAATACCTGAAATCAGCTTTGATGATAACAAAAACGACAAACCTGTGGCAAATAGGAGTAAAATGTCTCGATCTTACAGACCCGCAACTTAATAGTAAAACAATGAAATTCTTGCTTTTATGCGAAAAACTGATTAGAGCTGAGCACTTGACTGGCTTGGATTATGCCTTTCAGGACAAATTACCAAACTAGAGCACTGGAGCTCTTTATGGTACTGCACTATTGTACCATAGCGTATTTTATGGCTATCATTAATACAACTATCTTTCATATGATAGTACTTTACTATTTTAGGATACTTTTGATTAGCAAAACACAAAATCAACTGCATATCCAAGGACGATGAAATTTTTTTTATGTTTTATAATAATTGTTCTTATTTGGACTGTTTTTATCTGAAAATTGATATGTTATTTCTTAATTTAAACAAAAAGAATAAATAATAATAAGAAGAATCGTTGACTGATCTTGTGTGGGCTACTAAGACTTCCAGCATGGGACTGAAGAGGATGAAAAGGCCATGTGAAGTTAGCGGCTGGATGTTGCAGATATGAAACATAAATAGTACATTAGTGAGCTGCAATATGTGGTTGACAGGTTGAAAAGACACTTGATGAGAAACAAAGGTAAGGTGATTGTTAAGCTAGCTAGTTGTTCTTCTATTGAGGTCCTGTTGGAGGAGAAGATCAGTTAGTCTTGCTTTCCCAATGTGATCAGAAATAAATCCTATATTTGAGATCTGATGCTTTGTATGAATTGAGTAATTAGAAATCTAGTTTACCTGGAACTCCATAACACATTGTCTCTAAGTGATATAGATGCTCTGGCCCAAGTCAGCTGTAGTCTATAGGGAAATCTATTGATGTGGACCATTTATTAAATTCTGGCAACCTCTGTGAAATTTTTGGGATTTCCAGCAGCCATTTTGAAGACATTAGCTAACTTGAACGAAGTACTTAAAGGAAGATGGCAGGGCTTTCTGGGCATTTTATTTTAAGAGCATGCAGGTGGGAATCTGAGAAGTTTGGACTTTGCCATTCTTCAATAAACATGTCCAGCCACTTTCATTCTAGCCATTATAAAATCTAATTTGGAGTATTACACAATGGTCTATTTGGCTGCCTATGAAATTGGAACCAGTGTAGACCTGGGTGTTTGAGCACGTGAGTGAGAAAATGAATAGAGTACTCACATAAGGTCTTAACATTTTTTGGAGACAATTGCATTGCTTCCTGTATAAGGTTATAACCTGAATGCATTAATGAGGGACACACGTAAAAACACACACACATGTACACACACTTACACTTTGCAGAGCTTCACCGTTGTCCATTGTTTAATAAAAGTTATGTTCACGAAAGTTAAACCAAACCTGAACATTCTAATTTCAATCAGTACCCATTGTTAGCTGCAACATGCAGAGAACAACTTTGAGATATCCTTTCTATAAACAGTGTGTTTTTAATAAAGTAATATGTAGTCTACATAATTGGAAGTGTTTCTCTTCTTTCTATTGTAGACAACTAACCAAACAGTATGGCCCATTACTTACTGATTTCAATACTAACACCCTTTCAAAGCGATTTCAGGATATGATTAAAAAAAATGGTCCAGTGCAGGGTTGGCCTCACCTGGGTTTCACCTTATTCAGGTGTGTTTTACTATTTACTGAATGACAGGCAACTTAAGGTTACGCCACTCCATCTATAGTACTGCATGTAATTAGATGTAGTAATCCAATCCAAGAGGATTACAGTGATGAAAATGTTTCTTCGGTCTTCTGGTTATGGCATGCTCAGCCACGTCTAATTACCATAAATGGTTTGAAGGATCCCTACAGACAACTTTTTTAAGCTGAAGGCCTCACAATAAACATGTAATATAAAATTACATAAAGGGCAATATGTTGCAATCTCTTCAAGTTCTGGTGATATTAAAAAACACTTAGGAGCTTTTGGCCTTCTACTTTTTGATATTACCGGGACTCCTTGAAGTAAATATGCTATCATTTTACACGTTAACTGCTAAATGATTGTAGTATAGAATATCATGTATGAAATATTGTGGTACTTTAATATTGTACTGAAAATATTTGGACACCAAAAATATCAGAGCAAAGAGGAAGGTATAGATTTAATATGTGTAAAATCAGGATATTGGAGCATATGCGTGCCATAGCAAAAAATGAAGCCATGTATCCTGTCGCCAGACATTTCGCTGAAAAACGCCAGACCAACAAGGATCTGTTGTGTTATTTTGATATAGATTCAGTACCTGTATGCAAAAGAGGGGGCAAAAGAATCACAAAGCTTAGAAGGTTACAGTGAAGATATATCATAGACCTTCAAACAAAAATGCCCAATGGAATGAATAGTGGGCGAAGAACTGGCTGTACACCTTGGGGAGTGAAGTGGCTAATAAGGTTATAAAGACTAACAACATAAGGTAACTCTGCAATCATTTTTGTATGAAGGTGACATAAATCGGGAGGAGAAAGAAAGAAAAACATGAACTTTTTGTACTGATATAATGAATTGTATATACTTATATTTTTTTTCTTGTATGAGCAGGGTTATTTGATCAAGAATTATTTTGCCTACACGTGAAATGAATGAATTTAAGGCCGATATACAGCATAATAAGTTCTAAATGAGATTTGGAGTATAGGCTTTGATGATTAATTCAAATAAAAGTGTGGGATTACTACAGCTGACTTTTAGGAGGCACACCTTGGTAAAAAGCCGATACATGGCAAGATATTTAACTAAGATTCACTTTGTAATATCAGTACCATAAGACAGTGCTACCTTAGAAAGTAAGGGCAAGACATTGGAGCCAATATATGGCATGATTGTGTTTATGAAATTGGTAATGTGTCGAAAGCTGTAATGTATATAATGCTTTGAAATTCTCACAGAATGGCAAATCCTACACCGTAAAAACATGGCGACCATTAGTGATTTCAAATATGAGTCCATCATTTTTGTTTTTGAATATACCACTTGTTAATGCTTTTGTATGTATAAAAAAACATTGTTTCGTTCGGCGTACGTAAACTAAAAACATCAACAAAGGCACTAGGTGAAACACATCTGTTTTGCTCTCAATAAAACAGATTCTGACATCACCCCCATGAGTGCTCTTCCTTGGAATACAGGAGTGGGGAAGAAGGAGCTTGCGTATTTTTGCGGTTCACCACCGTGATCACAGCACCCGTCCGTGAGTGCACCAGCAATGGTATATTGGAGCAGGGATATCTATCTATCTATCTATCTATCTATCTATCTATCTATCTATCTATCTATCTATCTATCTATCTATCTATCTATCTATCTATCTATCTATCTATCTATCTATCTATCTATCTATCTATCTATCTATCTATCTATCTATTTATCTATCCATCCATCCATCCTTCCATCCATCCATCCATCCATCCATCCATCCATCCATCCATCCATCCATCCGTCCGTCCGTCCGTCCGTCCGTCCGTCCGTCCGTCTGTCTATCTATCTATCTATCTATCTATCTATCTATCTATCTATCTATCTATCTATCTATCTATCTATCTATCTATCTATCTATCTATCTATCTATCTATCTATCTATCTATCTATCTATCTATCTATCTATCTATCTATCTATCTATCTATCTATCTATCTACATGTGTGTGTGTATATATATATATTTGTATTTCTTCTTTTGCTAACAACTTTGGTGCAATTTGACAAACCTTCCACAAATGTCCAAAAAACCATTCATCCACCTCAGCTCCTTCCTGGAATGTTTCAGGGGATCCATCATGCGGCATTGAGAAAAACTGAGAAATTAGACAATGATACAGAAAACCACATGGCCCATCATCACCCCAGAGGAAACTGTCCCCACCATGAAGTCCATCCACTCAGGGGTCTCATCGGAACCTGGCCCTCAAAGCGACTATGCCATAGGACTGCAACACATCAGCGCCATGCTCTCACCCATTCTGAATACCTCCACCGCTACCATTACCTTCCCAGACATCTGGAAACACACAAATGTCCTCCCATTGCTGAAAGCAACCTCCATGAAGGTGTAATGGATTTTGGTAGTAGAAAGCTCTTATGGTTTATGGATGAGTAGTGTTTAAGGGTGGTAAAGGGTTTTTAGGGTTCAGGGATGGGTAGTGAATAAGGGCAGTAAAGAGTTTTTAGAGTTCATGGATGGGTTGTATAAAATTACAATCGAAAAGTAATATAATTACATTAAAAGTGATATTAACTTATATTTGATATATTATTTATTTGAAAAGCTCTCTGGACTCAGAGTTTTACCTACAGATAATTCTGTCAGTACCTCGAGAACATCTGCTTCACAAATTTACATATTCAGTTTATCCTTTCCTCGTCAGGATAAATTACATTTATCAAACCTTTTTAAAAAGTCTTTCTTTTTTTTGTTGTTCATATCTTCCTTCTCGTATAACTTTGTGTAAATGTTGCAAGCAGCATTTACAGTTGAGTTCTCATTTCAAGGGATGTTTTTTTCCTGGTCCTTAATCATATTGAAAAATGTTCTAGTTTACTCTTTTCTTAGTCTGTGTGACAATAAACTAGCATTTGTTTCACCTGTGTTTCAATAGTTCTGCTTAACACAAATTATTAGCCTTCCATATTTTATTTATATCATACATTTTCGCTATAACTTTCCTAAGTCATTTCTATCTATAGCATATTCTTTCTCCAGTGCTTTATGCTCACTTTCCTTCTGTATTAACTCATTATCCTATTCGTTCTTCAAAGTTGAATTTTTTGCAATTAGTTTGCCTCTATTTGAGGCCTTTATGGCTTGGTACATACGAAGGAAGCATTACATTTGAAGTGAACTGTTCTGCAGGGGTTGTCTTACATATCTAGACTTGGGATGTGATTAAGGAAATGAAAACTGCCAATTGATGTGAATACCTGATGTGCAATTAATGGATTTAACATGTTTTCATTAAAAGTCCTTGATGACATCCATTAAATACTGAATGGATGAGACTCCTGGCTCCTCATTGTGCTTGATCTTAATGTAGCCTTCGGCAAACCTGACCATAGTTGAATGATGTTGTATATTGATTCTTGTTTTGTACTCAGCTGTGTCCTACAATAAATCGACATGTAATCACCTAGAAGTATCCTGTCATCTATCTACATCTTATTTACAACAAATGCTCTTCTGCCTTGTCCTCCAATTGTTTTCCAATTGAAAAGATGGAAGGCATTGCCTCCAATACAGCTCCAATTAGCTGTGGACTCCCCAAAGTTCCATTCAGGCTTCTAGCATCTTCAAGATATAGTTGGTACCTCTCTCTTGAGATTACTTAGAAGCAGGTGTCTCTAATTCTCCAATATGTAGATGACACACAAATCTATTTGAAACCACAACACTCTTGGACATCCTTACTTTTTGACCATTCCGTCGAACATTCAGATCTGGGTGAAGAATTTCCTCTCTTTGAAATCCCAAAAATACTGAATTCATCTGTTCTCTCCCAAACAGAAAAAGATCAATCAACCCTGTCCTTCTGAAGCAAATACACCTTTTAGAATTATCTCTCTCTCTCGCTCTTTCTTTCACCCACTGTGCCATCTCTTGGTATCACACTGGGCACTTTCCTACCTAAGATAGCCAACATAAATAAATTGCTAAAACAGTAAAGTTTCACCTCCATGTTTAATAAAAAAAAAACTGCTTTTTTCTCCTTACCAACTAAAAAAATGCCACTCCTGCACTAATTCTTCTACTTTTTGACTTTGGTAATGTTGTTCTGGTAGTAGCCTCCAAATACTTTTATCTTCACCAAGCAAATATGACGTAATCTCTCCAATCCTTGTTGAACTACAACGGATCTCCATTAAGTCCAGAATCAAATTTGAAATGGCTTATCTTGCCTACAAGGCAGTCCACTCAAGATCTTCACCCTACATGGCTAATCTAATCAAAATATCTGGCAGCATGAGACATTCCAGGAGCAAAGACAACTTTCTTCTGGGAACCACAACTATGGAACTTTATATGTTTTATATCAGTCATTTGTTTGAGCTCTCATCTAGAGCTTCCTACCTCTTTAAATTAGGTTCAAACCCATCCTTCAGTCCTTCCACCTGTCACAGACGCTATATCATGAGGGTATGGAAGCAAATCCCTCCCTCTCCACTTAGCGGTATACTCACCCCCTAGGGTGAAGGAAACACAGAGAGAAAGGGAGACCACTAGATTCCTTAGGCACCGCATCTTGATTCAGACTTATCAACCATAGGTCTCCAACTATGGGTGAGAAAACACAATTGCTTGGATGTCAAAACAAAGGAGGGAAGTAAAGGATACAAATACCATAGCTTGGAAATTTCCTGATGCAAGCAGATGGTACACTTTAACTAGCTTCCGATGTACTATGAAACCAACACAGGAGCCAAAGATGAAGACCATTACAGCATCAGGAAGGAGGGAGACTGGATAGGAAATAAAACTTGACGAAAGAGTATGGAGGCAAATAGCAAGGCATAACAGCAGAGTGCACAGGTGAACTGAGGGAACTGGGCAGGGAAAACACTACTAATGTGAAGGAACAAGTCAAGCAGCCTGTACACTAATGCAAGGAGTCGCAACCGTTTTTGCCAGAAAAGGGAGCTCATGTGAGTCAGGCCTAAATATCTGCCACTATTGACCTAGGCGTTTAACAGGTCCTTTAGTTTTTGTGGCTGCAACTCTGACTCTGTGAAATGTAGTTTTATGTGTCAAACTGTGTAATACCCATTGTCCTGCATGCCACCTCTTGTGCCTCACTGTGCCTGGTGACCTGACACCAATGTCTGCTAAAATCTTATCTGTTTAAGCTGTACCTGACCCATTGACTCAACTGCAACATCATTGCTGATGTTTTATGCCCCCTTTTCCTTTTATTGTACCCTATAATCTGGTGGCTTAAACTCTCTATCATCTCCTACTACGAATCTGCTACCACCTTCTACCACACCTTAAACCCTTGCTCTCTTATCTCTCTCCTCATTTCTCCTCTCACTCTTTCTCTTCCCACCGTCATTTCATACTTTCTCTCCATTCCAAGCTATCCCCCTCACTCCCGTCCACACTCAAACCTCCCATCAACCTCCACCCCCTGACTTCTCTTCTCTTCCTTTCCACCTCCCTCTCAACTCTCTCATTCTCTCCTTCTCCGTGGCCCTTCTCTTCACCTCCTTCCATGCTGTCCCATCCATTGTTCTTACTCTTGTCCTTCTCATTATCACTCTTTTGTTCCCCTCACCTCATCATCATTACATTCTTACTCCACGTTTTACCTCTCCTTTTCTCCCCTTTTCTCCTCTCTTCTCTCCTAATTCTCTCTTCTTTCATCACCGTCTCCTCCCCTATGCTATTCCTCCATCCCTCCTTCTCTATCCCTTGTCCCCTTCTCCTTCCTTCCCTCTACTATTTCTCTCTTCTTGTCACCTTATCTTTCCCTATCCTATCTCTCCAACCCTTCTCTCTCTCTTGTCCTCCTTTACACACCTTCCGTATTCTGCTACTTCTTCTTGCAAGACCTTTATACTGCTGTTACTGTTACCATATGGATACCTTATCTGCAAAGTCCTTGTGAATCAGATTTGCTGCTGTACAGAAGCACCGAGTAGAGGAAACTTGTTTCTTCAGCCCAGCAGCAAAGCACATCAAGCAGTTTGGATTGGCATGTTTGTTGCAGTCTGACGGAGGTCTTTTGGTTCAAAAAATGCCTAAGTCCCAGGTCTTCTAGGGATGCTAGGGGGAGTACACTTTGACACAGACAAGGGTCCCAGGACCTCACGAACAGCACTTGGGGGAGAGGGGGGGGGGGGGGTCAAGACACACTTCAGTAAAGGTCATCTACAGGGTCCGGGTCAGGTCCAGTTGGTGCTGGTCAACTGGGCTCCACAGGGAAATGTCATCCTGCAGCTTGTTATCGCCCTTCAGCTTACATAGGGGGTCATCTAACTGACCCTTGTAGTCCAATTCTTTTTCCTCTGTATACATGAGAGGCGACCCAGCCTTTCAGGAGTCCTCACAGTTCTCATAGCAGGTAAAGTCCTTCATCTGTTCTTCCACAGGACAATGGCGTTTTGAGGGGTACACAGACAAAATATCGATTTTTAAATATCGATATACAATAATATCGAAGTTTAAATATCGATGGGACAAAATATCGAAGGTAAGTAATATTGACAGTCTTAATATCGATATTAGTATGATATCAGTAATATCGAAGTTTTAAATATCGATGTCAATAATATCGAAATAAATAACTTCGATGTTACTAATATCAATTTTTAAATACATTTAGTGTATATTATATTGTATTTATTATGTTTTATTATTTATTTTTAATGTAATTTAATTAAATATTTTCTTTTACTACTGTAGCGGGTTGTGGGTTTATAGGGGAATAGGGTGGGAAGTAATTTTATTATGTTAAATTAATTATTAATTAGTAGGAATTATTAATTAATTAATTGAGAATTAATTTTTATTTAATTTTAATTAATTGATTAATTGATAAATATGTTCTGTAGCGGGTTATGGGTTTATAGGGGAATAGGGTGGGAAGTAATTTAATAATAATTAATTAATTATTATAAGTTTGTACATATTTTAATTAATAATTAATTGGTAATTAATTTATATTAATTAGTTAATTAATTAATATAATTTTGTACATATTTTTAATTATTAATTAGTTGGTAATTAATTAATATTAATTAGTTAATTACATTAATTATAGTAATTTTTTATATATAATTTTTTTTATCCTTAATTAATTAATTGGGAAAAATAATATTAATTATTAAATTAAATTAATTACAGCTAATGTGCTAATATATTTACTTTATTGTTATTGTTAATTAATAATTAATTGGTAATTAAATAATATTAATTAATTTTGGGTAAAGGAGTATTTTTAGGGTTCAGGGTCAGTTTTCAGTTTTTGGGTAAAGGGGTATGTTTAGGGTTCAGGGTCAGTTTTCAGTTCTTGGGTAAAGGGGTATTTTTAGGGTTCAGGGTCAGTTTTCAGTTTTTGGGTAAAGGGGTATGTTTAGGGTTCAGGGTCAGTTTTCAGTTCTTGGGTAAAGGGGTATTTTTAGGGTTCACGGTCAGTTTTCAGTTTTTGGGTAAAGGGGTATTTTTAGGGTTCAGGGTCAGTTTTCAGTTTTTGGGTAAAGGGGTATTTTTAGGGTTCAGGGTCAGTTTTCAGTTTTTGGGTAAAGGGGTATTTTTAGGGTTCAGGGTCAGTTTTCAGTTTTTGGGTAAAGGGGTATTTTTAGGGATAAGGGTCAGTTTTCAGTTCTTGGGTAAAGGGGTATTTTTAGGATTCAGGGTCAGTTTTCAGTTTTTGGGTAAAGGGGTATTTTTAGGGTTCAGGGTCAGTTTTCAGTTTTTGGGTAAAGGGGTATTTTTAGGGTTCAGGGTCAGTTTTGGGTTTTTGGGGTACAGAGATATTTTTAGGGTTCAGGGTCAGTTTTGGGTTTTTGGGGTACAGGCGTGCAGGGTAAAAACAAAAAAAATTACATTAAATCAATTAAATAACATAAAAAAAATAAAATTACATTAAATTATTAAGTGTTTTATTTATTTTAAATGTATATGTATTAGTTTTAATTTTGTTTTAATATTTTTATTTAATATTTGTAAAATTATATGTCTTTTAAAATTATTTTTACATTATTATTAATACATTTAAAAAAACGATATTTTTAATTCCGATATTTTTGTACTACGATATTATTTTTTTGATATTTTTGTACTTACCTTTATGAAGATATGATTCCGATATTTTTGATGTCGATATTTTTGTGCCGATATTTTTGTATTTCGATATTCTGTCTGTCAATATTATGTCAGACATTCCTTTTGAGGAGGGTGCCAAGGAATTCCACATTTACAACGGTCCCTAGCTCCTGGTCCTTCCCTACCAATAAGGAAGAAGTTTCCAGTGGTAGCCCTACATAGTTTTGCACCAGTTCCTGTGTGTGTCCTTCCGCAAACAATCCTGCCGTGCCCCTCACTCATTAAATCTAATATGGGGTGCAGACCCTGTGTACCACCACCTAGATGTAGCCAGGGTAATGAGCTGTCCCCTCTGCCTTAGTCACTCCAAACCAGTTATGGGGGACAGCTCTCCCCTCACTGGGTTTGGAGCCTGTCTGGCTTGGATAACCCCAGAGAGGGCCTGTACAGGTGTGAGGTGCATCTGTGTGTGACAGGCGAGTCCCCTTTGAAATAATTAAGCTCCTAGGCAACGTCTGAGAAATGAAGCGCCTCCGCATACCCAGGCCTTTGTCTCTGCTCTGGAAGCAGTTTTCATACCTCATCAGGGATAGTCACCAGCTAGGTGACAGTTGGACGCTAAAGTAAATTAGCCTCCAGGAGCTTTAGGCAGGGAAAATGTAACTTTCTAAATGCCTCTAATTAAATACATTTATGAAATTATGTATTAGCTGTATTAAATAATAATAATAAATATTCAAAGTTGTCCTTGAATTATGTTTCTAGTTGGTTTCTAGCCTGAAGTAGCAAAATTAGTATTTACTATTGCTTAACAGTGTTTCTCTATGGGCCAGACAGCCTTCCTACATTAAACATAGCTTTTGGGTGCTAGTCACTATATGGACATGTTACCTTTAGATTTCTACATGTCCTACTTTTAAATACCATGCATCCTTCTTTGTGGGCTACATGGCTTACATAGGCATGACTTATTAACATTTAAAAGAAAGGTTTTCTCTTGTCAAAGGGCCAGATGTAGGTGGCCAAATAGCGAGCGCTAAAGCTGAAATTCAAAATAAAGTGCACTTTAGCCTTAAGGAATCGCTAATTACCACCAACTTCAAGTTGGTGGTAATTAGCGATTTATAAAAAGCACTTTTTTGCTATTTTGAAAGTGCCATGTGGCACACATTCTTGCCCTTAGGGCATGTATGTGTGCCACATGTGCACACATGCACATTTCAGGGGTGCAGAGGGGGTGTCCTTTTGACACCCTGGCACCCTTGAAATAGCTCCCGCTATTTACGATTCTTTAATAGCGAATCACAAATAGAATATCTTCCCATTCATTCCTATGGGCCTCCTAGCCCATAGGAATGAATTGGTAGGTATTCCTTATTAGCGAATCTCAATTTGCGATTCGTTATTAACCCCTTACCTGCAGGGTTTTTCACCTCCTGTGCGGGGGGAGGGGGGCCCACCCGTTTTTAGAACGTTCAACACAGCTAGGAAATTATCCCCGCGTGCAACGTTTCAACGGCCGTGACGAGCTCAGCTCGTCATGACTGCAGCTGCACTGTGCCTCGTGACGAGCTGAGCTCATCACCAGCACAGAAGGGGTTAAGGAATATTAAGGAATCACTAATATTTTAGCGATTCCTACCTACATTCAATTTTGCGAGTCCTTAATAGTGAATCAGTAAAATTTGCTATTAAGGACTCGCAAATTTGATTTTACCTACATCTAGCCCAAAAAAGGTTATTTTTACAGGTGGGTAGCAATTTTAAACTGCAGCTGCAAGGGTTCAGTGGCGGTCCTGCAGTCATGTTTGCCTGGTGACATAGTGGATGTCACAGTAGTGCTGTAGTCCTAAGGTGACATTCAACTTTCCCTGCCATAGCTGCCCTTTTGGACTTATAGAAAAGTAAAAGATACCAATCAGGGGTTAGCCAATTCAATATGTTTTAGGGGTCAGAACACTTGTACCGGGGCCAGGTTAGTCCCAGCAACCAGAATCAGAAAACAGGAGCACCAGCACACAAAAAATGGGGAAGACCACACAAAAAGAGACACTTTCTCACTCGTGTTGATTAGTGCGGGCCCCAAACTTTATGGTATTTAGATGATCTGTGGCTGCTGTAATCCTTCACTATGAGGAGCCTGCCTGACAGGCGGGTGTTGCAGTAAGGGTAATTGAGGCAAAGCACACACCATC
Source organism: Lissotriton vulgaris (assembly GCF_964263255.1). Taxonomy (NCBI): domain Eukaryota; kingdom Metazoa; phylum Chordata; class Amphibia; order Caudata; family Salamandridae; genus Lissotriton; species Lissotriton vulgaris. Next base: position 167,109,133 of record NC_141691.1, on the reverse strand, counting down.
ATTCATACCTACTTCTCTTCTCTCATGGCTCCATCCTCTCAGTAGTGTTTGAAGTGGCCTAAATGCGAAGCCTAGGTACGCACCAGTATGACATAACTTAAAGCTCCCTTTTTCCATCATACCAACCAACAGTCAACTACCCTCCAAACAGAAACCTCAGCAGTACAGACTCTGATCTGCACATAAAGTGGGTATGGACATAAAACACCTTAATGGATCTTTTCCATGAACAAGGATTTGGGTGATGGTTTTGGATAGCGAGAACACTGTGGTGTCTGATTGGACCTGAATTTAGCACATACACAGAATAACTTGTCGCATTATACTCATGGCCAGCGCCAGAAATAAAAAAAATAAGCAAAATAGCAAATGAGTTCCACTCAAACTATTGTTTACTCTTCAATAAAGAGAAATGTGGAAGGAATTAGACAGCTAAATAAACAAATAAGGCCCCATTTCAAAAGGGCAGTTAAAATTACGCAATCACCGTTTGGCTATTAAGGTAGCAGGAGGAATACGTTGCTTTCAAAATCATAGCTAGTTGCTAATTGAATAGTCAAGATACAGGATTTCGGATGGTAAGTAGAAGGAAGAAAAAACGGATCTTTTTCCCAGCTGATATCGATGAAACATGTTTCAGCCAGTGCTTAATTTGAGCCTGTGGTTTCTGGCACTCAGCACCAGCACTTAATCATCAACACTAGTGCTTTTCATGAGCACCAGTTAAAGACACATTAATCTATGGTAGGCACAGAGAAATTAAGTGATTTTCCCAGTGTCACAGGATGTTGAACCAACCCAGGGACTCAGACCTAGTTCCCCAGCTCCGCAGTCAGTAGCTCTGGCCATTACACCACATCCTCTCACCTCTTTTATGGTTAGTAGTTGGTTCTGTTTTAGGCAGCCCAATGGGCTGGTGCAAGCTGCCTCCTGACGAGAGGCCCCGGCACATATTCTTTTACTAATTAACCACTGGTCTCAGCTGAGCAGACATGTATGTATATATGTACATATATTGGGATTTGTTATGCACATACATAGCTTCAAACTAATAGAATGCTGTAGAGAGGGCGGGATGCGGGAGGGATGGGGGATTCAGGATTGGAAGTGTAGAAGGGAGTTTTGTGCTGCTGCTGTGTCATCGAAAGTCTTACAATTGGAAGTGATGTTTGAAAAGGAGGGCACTAGTTTTCTTTGTGATGTGAAAGAGTGATAGAGCTTACAGCAGCTGGGTGGAGAGTTTTGCGTCTTTGGAGAGCAGCAGGAGAACGTTTGGGGTCTTGCTATTTTAGTCTCAAACCTGATTTTATCCCTGCTGGAGTTGTTTATTTGCTGGTTGATCTTGCTCGCCAAGTAAGGGGCAGTGCTTGGGGAAATGGCTTTGTGGGTGAGGCAGTGGGTGTTACTTTGATGGACTGTCTGATGATCAGAAGCACAGTGACATTTAGATCACTCTTTGGGTGGAGAGGGGTCAAGTCAATTGAGATGCAAAAGAAGACACGCTCACGTGATTTAAAGTGCATTCAACCTGAACAATACCCATAAATAAACCAAAAAAGCATGTGAGTTTATCTCTGAAACACTATACCAGGGTTTCTCAAACTGATGCTGTGGGACATTACCACCCCCTTTTCTAAATCGTTTTTGGCCACTATAGGTGTGGCAGGGTATACTCAGACATGAGTCCCTTCTCACTGCTCCATCAGGATTCAAGCAAGCCGGGCCGAAGAAGGCTGAAATGCCAGAAACCGGTCCCCGGTAGCTTGTCTCCTTTCTGGTGAAGAATTGGCTTGGTAGTTTAGTCTGCCCTGTTCCCATGATGCACTGGGCCAGGGACAGACTGATTTGCATATAGCCAGGTTCTGAGCTGGGATGGGGCAGTGAGATAAATAACGGTGATGGATCAAGCCCTGATCTTTGGACTGGGTAAGAGTGGTCTGTTTAACTCAGACACTCTGTATATCACCACCCCCCTTTTCTAAATCGTTTTTGGCCACTATAGGTGTGGCAGGGTATACTCAGACATGAGTCCCTTTCTCACTGCTCCATCAGGATTCAAGCAAGCCGGGCCGAAGAAGGCTGAAATGCCAGAAACCGGTCCCTGGTAGCTTGTCTCCTTTCTGGTGAAGAATTGGCTTGGTAGTTTAGTCTGCCCTGTTCCCATGATGCACTGGGCCAGGGACAGACTGATTTGCATATAGCCAGGTTCTGAGCTGGGATGGGGCAGTGAGATAAATAACGGTGATGGATCAAGCCCTGATCTTTGGACTGGGTAAGAGTGGTCTGTTTAACTCAGACACTCTGTTCATCACCACCCCCTTTTCTAAATCGTGGGACATTAATGGCAAGGGCTGGATACAGAGGGTCTATATTTCATCTCTTTCCTTGAGGCTCTGGGGACATTTTGGATGTTCCATGAAAAGTAGTGTCTGACAGCACAAGGAGCAAAGCCAAGGGCACAAAAACCTCCAAAGCACAGGATCCCAATTGTAGGACCATTCTTGCAAGGCTTACATTTTGGATCTGGGCAAGATTAGTACTGGAGCAGAGCTGTAGCAAGACCAGGACTGGAGTAGAGCTGGAGCTGACAGGCCTGGACCAGACTTGGAGTAAGCGTAGGACTGGAGCAGAGCTGGCCTGGGGCACGGTTGGAGTAAGACCAGGACTGGAGCAGAGCTGAAGCTGACAGGCGTGGAGCAGACTTGGAGTAAGACCAGGAATGAAGCAGAGCTGGCAGGGTTGGAGTAACAACAAGAGTGGAGCAGAGCTGACCAACCTAGAGGAGGGTTAGAGTAAGAGCAGTACTTTGAGCAGAGCTGGAGTAAGACCAGCACTGGATCAGAGCTGGAGCTGACAGGCCTTCAGCAGACTTGGAGTAAGACCAAAACTGGGGCAGAGCTGGAGCTGGAGCTGGCAGAGCTGAAGGAAGACCTGAGCTGGAGCAGAGTTGGCGTAAGATCAGCACTGAGCAGATCTGGAGCTGAAGTTGGCAGGCAGGCCTAAGCCTGGAGTAAGACCAAAACTGCAGCTAAGGTTCAACTTGCAGTCCTGTAGCGAAGCACGAAGCTGAAACAGAGCAGGAGTGAAGAATTCAACACAGGAGCAACCTGGGGGAGTTGAGACCGACTGTGACACTCATCAGAGGCTCTTTCTATGCTGGTAGAAGAGGAAGGAGTTCGCCTCTGAACAGAAACCACCTGCCAGAAAGGGTCTGGTCCCAGAAAGAGACCTCCTGAATTGGTGGTGATGTTTGAAGGCCATCTTGGAGTGGAGTTTGTGTTTTGTGGCCATCTTGGACTGGCGTCTCACTAAAGCTGAGTTGAAATATAGCTCCCCACATATAGCTGTGGTTGTAGCTGATGCAGACCATTACAATCAGTAGCCTCAATGCAAAGCTGTCACACAGTTCCTTTTTGGCAAGGGAGCAGTAAATCATACTGATTAACTATTGAGTATCGTAAAATTAGAGGCACCGGTAAAGTGTCATTGTCAATCAGGTTACCAAAGGAAAATGGCGCTCCTTTGGTCTACATTTTGAGAAACCCTAAATTGAGAATATAATTTGGGAGCCAGTTTCATTGAGTATACCTCTCTTATTTGCAAAGTCACCCTTCATAGTTGAATAAAAAACCAGCTGAGCAATTTATTACCATAGCAGAGATTGGTTGGCCGGGTGCCACACACAATTTACATGGTTACAACTGTGAGTCTATTGGAAATGCGAATCACAATACAATAACTGGTTAGTAGGCTTAGGTGACCACTGGTGGTAGCTACATCCTTTTACAAAATGTCAGTAGAACGCTACATTTTCAGTGAGCGTAAGCTGAAAATGGGGTTGACTTGCTAACATTCCCAAAAGTGGGATATCACTGCTATAAGTAATGTGAACATAAACGAACTTTTGTGAATCTAATTCTGGGAAGTGTTTTAGGGTCTTGGAGAGAAGATAAGAGGATGTTCCTGGAATCTAGGAACTTTCACACTGTGGTTCCGTGGTTTACGAACTGGGTTCGATGGTTCCGAACCCGTTCAATAAAGATCGTCGGAAATGGACGATTTTGGTGTCAGCAGACCGCAAATGGCGAGTGTAGCGGGTCTGAGTGTTTTCGTATGAATCGATATAGGAGAACACTCCGTATTCAAGGATTTAGTTTGAACCTTCGGGTTTCATTTTGTATACGGAAGCCATTTTGTGTGGTTGCCCTAACATAGGCCCTATGACTGTGGCCGACCGAGTCCTTGAGACACGTACACCTTAGCTGACTTGTGGGTGACCTGGCCGAACTGACTCCTAGCCCGAGGCTGACCTCGCTGAGCCAGTTCCTTGTTCAGCAGCTGGCCTGATAAAGATCAAAGAGCAGGACATGCCCGAGTTTATGGTACACTGCTCCCACCTTTCTATCTCCTCTCCAATCTGTTTCTGCCTTTCCTTTACGACATAAATATTGATTTGGGTCGAAGGGTTTACGATGGGTTTGTCCTGCCTGATCGAACAGGAAACCGGGAATGTGCGTAGTCATTTCTGGCGGGCTGGACAACGGAAAATGGGATTGTCTTTGACTGTCGTCATTCGCTACTTTTGAAATGTTACACTGTCATTGGTTAGTTTTTGATGCACCGAATGTAAATTGGAATGTCGCCTGAGGCTTGATTTTTGGCATAAAAGGCCATGCTCCGCTTATCGAATTTGTGCAGTCTCTGACGAACTACCCGTGTGTACTTCGTAGATCTCTGTTCCTGGTTGCAGCCAATAAACGTTGGTCTTTGACGTCATCAAGAAGTATCCTGTGTCTCTGTTTGCCAAGACAGGGGAACTCGAAGGTATCAGGCGTTCTCCCTGACGCCGCTGGGTTCTAAAACCCGGTCCTTCAGTTGGCGCCCAACGTAGGGTGACTTCAGCGGTACCGGTCCAAGCCAGAGGTTCGTGAGAAGCTATGTGTGAAAATTCTGGAGGAAGGCCAGCCACTTCATCGACCCCTGTATGTCGTCGTGGTCCGAAAGTCTTTGCTGCTAGGTTTCCCGCTTTCCGACGGCTACGAAGGACTGCTGCCCTGACTGTCGCCCTGTTTTGGAGCCTTAGACGTTTGTAGAGCGAGATGATTGACGGGTCTTCTGGTGACGCCATCGACATTTCAGTTAAGTATAAGCGGAGCGTCTCCCAGTCCTTAGTTTGTTTTGTATCCTTGAGTGTAAAGCTTTGATTTGGTACCTGCAGGCCCCAAAGCCAAGGGATTCGTGTATTCACGAGACTATCGTTTCAAGATTCCCCTTGTTGTTTGAAGCTAGACTAGTGAGCAAGATGCCTGGTTTTAGCAGTTTTAGAAACTTGTTTAGTTGTGGTGCATTGAAGGCCTCCCGGTTAGAGGATTCGTGTCCGGTTCCTCCGATCGGAACTCCTACATACGAGTTGTATGTGAAGCATGGTGTGGGTCCTATTAGCTATAATGAGATCTGGGTAAAATATACGAAGAATGACGGTGTCCTACAGTGGCCTCGTTACGGTAGTTTTGAAACTGAAATTCTAGATAACCTCGAAGTGAAGTTGTTCAAGAAGAAAGCCCGGCCGGCGATGTTTGACTCTTCTACTACTGTTTCGTCTCCCCTTGTTTTTCCGACCACTCCTTCTCCTCGACAGCGGATGACCGCTGCTTTTTCTGGTTTTCTGACTCCTTGGTTGGGACAATTAGGTATGTCTCCTGTGAGTGAGCGTAGACAGCTGCGTAGTCAATTGCCTGATACAGATGAACGAGTGGTTTTACATCACATGGCGCGTAGATGGGTTACGTATGTGTCCCAGTATGATCTTGAGGGTATTATGGATGTTTTCCGGCAATGGGAAGCACCAAAGCAACGTTATGTTTTCGAGATCATGTGTGTGTTCCTCCATGAACAATGGACGGACGACGTGGGTAAAGCTCCTGAAGAGCTGTTCTGGTTGCGTTCCGAATTTGCAAAAGGAACGATCGTGAGTCTCCTCGACATCGAGAGAGCGGTGTCAACGTTATTGTCCTTCCGAAGTAATGTTCCTTCTGAACGGTTGCTTGAGCCTGATTCGTCAGTTAGGAGACAAGCGCGTCAGTACCCGATGCGAGAGGTTCCTCCGGTATGGAGACCTGCTGATGCGAATGCTCACCCACCTGTTGTTGCGCACTTTCAGAGAGTGTGGGTACATGTTCCATGGAAGCGTGCTGAAGTTTTAGCGCTTAAACAGACTTTACCTGATCCACGGAAAAATCCAGCGGGATATTATAAAGAGCTTACACAAACAGTGAGTTTGTGCGTCATGAATTTGGCGGACATAGATATGTTGTTTGGGAATGTTGTTCCACAGCCCATCTGGAATGTCATTCGACATACGGATCATGATAATGAATTGGGTGATTCGTGGGTGAACCTTGTCGCTGCGAACGATAGACAAGTTGGAGGTGCTAAACCTGAAAATATAATTACTGAACTTCCTGGTAGGATTATTACTTTTATGAAGACTTTGATGCCTGAAGTACGTGTGAATTGGAACAAGTTGTCTGCATGTAAGCAGAAGAAAGATTAGACTGTGTCAGATTTCTTTTCACGTTTCAAAGACACGTTTGTCGATCATAGTGGTCAGGATACGGCTACCGAGGGTGGCCAGAGGTTGTTTGTCGACAAGTTTGTACACAATCTTCTTCCTGAGTTATGCACTAAGTTGAAGGATTCTGAGAGTGCTTGGCCTGTTTCTACATCAGCGCAGATTTTAGCTACGGCTCAATACTATGAGAATAGACGTAAGGATGAGTTAGAGAAAGCGGACAAGAAGACTAAGGAATTGAAGACTAAAATTCTTCTACAACAAGCTTATCCGCCCCGTGGTAATAATCAGCGTGATTACCAGCAACCACAACAGTATTCGAGGAACTCGCAAAGAGACGAGACTCCTCAACAGCGTATTCTGTATGGCCCTAATCAGTGTGCGTATTGTAGGGAAGAAGGCCATTACAAGAATAGTTGTCCGGTTTTGCTGCAACGAGAGAATAGTGCAACTGGTGTGAGAGGTAGAGGTGCTCAGCAAGCACCTAGAGGTAGAGGTCGTGGGCAGAACGTGCGCCCTTTGCCTCCACAAAATTCGATGAATAGTTTTAACCAACAGCAGAATTCGTCTGGTAGGACAACACAGTACTATGTGGACGATTACTATGTTGAGGGTGATGAAGCACATGGTAATGATTGTTAGGACAGCCATGGACAAAGAGAGGGAGTTGTTTCAGTTCCAGTAGATCAGAACGGACCTTACGTTGAGGTGATTGCATCAGTTGTGTCAGAGCCTTTTCTGCTAGACACTGGTGCTACGAACAGTTCGATTATGCATTCTAAGCTCCCTGGCGCACCTATGTCTGGCTTTAATAATGTTTCTGTAGGTTTTTCTGGCGCCCCCGTTACGAATCCGATTTCTGCTCCATTGCCCCTTTCTGTTGGTCCTCGTAGGTTTGAAGCACCCCTTCTTTTGACTACAGGTTGTAATGAGAATTTGCTGGGTTTAGACTTGTTAAAGAGATTGTATGCGACTTTGTACTGTTCTCCGTCAGGAGTACATCTTACTTTGGGTGAGAGTGTGATTTCTCCAATGTATATATCGAAAGATTGTCTTCCGTTGGAATTGTCTTCGTTACCAGATTCACTGTGGGCTACGGGTCCGAATGATGTGGGCCTGTTAGATATTCCCCCATATGTTGTCACATTGAAGGCGAATGCTAAGTTACCACGCATTCCGCAGTATCGCATTTTGAGTGATGGTAAGCGTGCACTCTTAGCGATCATTTATGATTTGATTGACAAAGGTGTCATTGAAGAGACGCGAGGTAACGTGTGCAATAGTCCTGTTTTGCCGGTTCTGAAGAGAACTGATCCTTCACAGCCTCCTGTATATAGGTTTGTCATTGATCTTCGCGAAGTGAACAAGATTGTTGTTCCACAATTTCCTGTTGTGCCTTACATTACTGCATTATTGACTCTGATTCCGGCTTCTGCCACCTGGTTTTCGGTGATTGACTTGAAGAATGCTTTCTTCAGCATCCCGATTGCCATGGAGAGCAGGGATATTTTCGGATTCTCTTTAGGAGGACGAAGTTTCCGCTTTAAGCGTGCTCCTCAAGGCTATTGCGAGAGTCCATCTATTTACAGTCAAGCTTTGAAGACACAACTTGATTTGTTGGTTTTACCTGAAGGTGCAGCCCTTATCCAGTTTGTTGACGATTTGCTAGTTGCCACCGATACTGAAGAGATTTGTATGGATGCCACTTTGTCTTTATTGCGACACTTATCTGATTGCCACCATAAAGTTTCTCTCTCGAAATTGCAATTCTGTCGACAAGAGGTTACCTAACTAGGTCACCTCTTATCGAAGGAGGGAAGGAAACTGACCCCAGAAAGAATTCAAGCTATTGCAAAAATGAGTGTTCCTACGACACAGAGAGAAGTGTGTGCGTTTTTGGGTATTACGTCGTACTGTAGACAGTGGATTCTCTGCCTTTGATAGCTCTGACTGTTAAGGATACTCCAAATCCTATTCCTTGGACTGACGAATGTCAGACGAGCTTTTCTGAACTACGCAATGCGCTGTGTTCGGCTCCTGTGTTGGGTACTCCCGACTACAGTAAGCCTTTCACATTGTATGTTCACGAGAGAGAGGGATGTGCATTATCGGTTTTGACTCAGCAGTTTGGCGATAAGCAACGCCCATGTGCGTACTTTTCGTCGACTTTGGATCCTGTAGCTAGAGCGTTGCCGAGTTGCTTGAGAGCTACGGCAGCAGCGGCTGTTTCAATTCGACAATCTGCTGGTTTGGTTATGGATAACACTTTAGTGGTCATGGTTCCACATGCAGTGGATACCTTGTTGAATTGTACGAAGACACAGCACTTAACTAGTGCTCGGTTGTCAGGGTATGAGCTAACATTGTTAGCGAGTCATGTGCACATAAAAAGGTGTAATACCTTAAACCCAGCTATATTTTTGCCGATTTCGCTTGAGACAGATGACGATAGTGAAGAACAGCATGATTGTTTTCTAAGAACCGAAGAAGAGACGAAAGGAAGAGTGGACCTTAGGGACACTCCTCTTCCTGATTGTGATGATGCTTTGTGCGTTGATGGTTCGTGTTTTAAGTTGCCGAATGGTGATACGACTGCAGCCTATGCTGTGACGACTTTGCATACGGTTATTGAAGCTGCACGTATCCCACACAACTCCGCACAAGCGGCTGAATTAATTGCACTTACAAGAGCATGTGTGTTGGCGAAAGGAAAACGAGTGAATGTGTACACGGATAGTCAGTATGCGTTTGGTGTGGCTCATAGCTTTGGGCGTTTGTGGCGTGAACGTGGATTTTTGACATCGCATGGCACGAAGATACAACATGGACAACTGGTGAATGAACTTCTTGAATCTCTTACGTTACCACTGCAAGTAGCGATTGTGAAATGTAGTGCCCATAAAAAGGTTACGGATGATGTTGGTCGTGGTAATGCATTTGCGGATGAAGTTGCGAAAGAGACTGCTTGAAATGTGATGAGTCGAATGTATGTTGCGGGTCCGGCGAGATGGGTTCCAGAGAAGAGTATGTGTGAAGATACTATTGAGAGCGTGAAATCTATTCAGAGTGAGGCCACAGAGAAAGAGTTGGATGAATGGAGAGAAAGTAAGGTTAGATTGGATTCGAATGGTTGTTCGACTGATTTGTCAGAACGGATGTACCATGTTACAACGCATACCATTACAACTACCTACTGTTACAACGCGACCATTACAACGCATACCATTACAACGCATAGCGCTTTGAGGTGCTGGATAGTGGTAAGTATAATTTACTATTCTAACTCCAGTCCCCGTGGACCCTAGGGAAGGTGTTGGATAGTAAATTATACTTATTCCCTATCCTAGAGCGCCCCCCAGCGCAATGCGTTGTAATGGTATGCGTCGTAAACGTAGCGTTGTAACAGTATTGCGTTGTAAGAAATGCGTTGTAACAGGTGTATACCGTCAGAACATCAGAGATGGTTGTTGCCTAACGCGTATGTGCTTCCGGTTGTTACAATGGCTCATGGAATGGCACATATTAGTGTGAAATGGATTTGCAAGTTGTTGGCCCCGGTTTGGCAGAATGTGGGGATTCCCAAATGTGCAGAGATTTTGGTCAGAAACTGTATGGTATGTTTGATGCATAATCCTGGTAAGGGAACTCCAACACCAGCTGGTCATTTTGCTCCTCCTACGTATCCGTTCGAGGCCTTGCAGATAGATTTTATCCATATGGAGAGATGCAACAACTTGAAATATGTGTTAGTGGTTGTTTGCTCTTTTTCTAGATGGGGAGAAGCTTACCCCCTTAAGGACAACACTGCTTTGTCCACAGCAAAGGCCTTGATAAAAGAATTTTTCCCGAGATTCGGAATGCCGAGAATTATCTGGAGTGATAATGGGAGTGAATTTGTGGGTCAAGTTATGAAGAGAGTGTGTGAGGGTGTCGGAATTAGGCAGAAGTTCCACGCTGCAAACCACCCCCAATCAGCTGGTTTAGTCGTGTGCTATAATGGCACTCTTAAGTTGAAATTGGCCAAAATCCAAGAGAGCACTGGTTTACAATGGCCAGATGACTTGCCATTAGCACTTTTGTCTACAAGAATGACTGTGCATTCGCGAATGGGTTTGAGTCCGTACGAGGTTGTGTTTGGTCGCCCAGTGAACATTTGGGGCGTACCTAGACCAACGAGATTCAGAGATCTCGAGTATCCTGTACTGCTTGATTATTTGCGTGAACTGACCAACAGGTACATGACAGTCTTCTGCAAGCTTCAGAGGATCCAGTGCACTCCATTGACCCTGGGTCTTGGGTCTTTGTGCGTAACTTTCAGCGGACCAAGAACGAACAGCCCCATTGGACGGGGCCCTATCAAGTGCTCCTGTCAACAAGATCTGCGGTACGAGTGCAGGGTAAACGTGACTGGATCAACGGATCGCACACCAAAAGGGCACCTTTGCCCTTGCCTTACGATAAGTGGGTCCAGGAGGGACTTGCAGACTCTGAAACAGAAGTTGTCCCATGGTGTATACCGTTCAGCGATGCTAGATTGATTGGAACGAACTCAGAGAAAGAAAGCGACAGAATTTTACAAGCATCAGTACCTCCTGCAGATCGATTGGACACTACCGAGCCTCATCTTCTGTTTGCTGACCAAGAATTAGCTGGAAGGAATCGCTATAATTTGAGATCGAGAGTTACGGACAAATAATAAAGACTAATAAAGATTGATGATTTTTTTCTGTTTGCAGGTTAACTCTCCACCAAGGATCTACTCATTTTTGTTTTTCTTGAACCGCCATTCGGTTCTTGCTGCTAGGGTCGTGGTTGCTACCAGTCTTGGGAGTGCAAGCCTGAGACACTAGGTCGAGGGTTCTGTTGGCCCGAGGCAGCCTTCCTGGGTTTAGCAGAGGCACTCCTGAGCAGAATCAACCAACCACCGCGGGCAGCACATTTAGTTTAGGATGGATTTCTTTGAGTTGGAGAGACCTGTACAGACACTGACTTTTAGAAAACGAATATGCAAAATAATATCGAAGAAATGTTTTTTGATATCATGTTTATTTTTACTATTGAGCTTCATAATATTTATAGCTGGTTATGTAACATTTGTTTTTAAAATGACGGTTAATCCCACTGTGCAACCTACACCTTCACCCACTATTTCTTCTCATTCTTTTCATCCTTTGCCTGAACATGAGGTAGTCAGACGATTGGAATTTGCTAACAATTCCTTCATTCAACTTCTGCACCAACACCAGTTAGTGATGAATACGACAAACTGTTGGATTTGTGGTTTGATGCCTCATACAACCGATAAGGGTATTCCCTATTTAGTCTTGCCCTTTAGTTTAAATGGTTCGATTCGGGCTTACAGAACAATGTTTATTTATGCCCATAGTGTCTACCCCCTACGTTCACCGAAAGACAATCCGAAGAATAGTGCTTTAGCTAGAGGCATAGTCGACATGGTTAAAGGGACTAATGCAGTTGAGACTATTCCGAAAGATGAGAGACAACCATATAGTGGTTGGAACGTTACTGGATATGGAGTTAGTCTGAGTGTTAACCAGCGATCGAAAAGTTCTCCACCGATTAGGATAGTGTCAAGATCCGCATCGTCGGTGGCGTGGAGCCATCGGTAAACACGGGCATTCCGTACCTCGAACTACATTTCCCGGCATGCTGTGCATACGTCACGTAACGACGTGGGATGCGCGCGCATACCGGGAAATAAAGGGATGCAGAGAACGGCGTGGAAACGCCGATAATTCCGTTCTGAACTGAATGAAGCCGTGGTAGGATCTTTGACTTGTTTTGCCTCAAATCCTACGAACCTGTGAGTACAGAGCTGTGTTGGGTGTGCGAGGCGTTGGTAGTTTCGATCCCAACAGCGCACCCCACTTGCTGGTCTGCCTTGGTGTTTCTCTCGGCTGAGAGGGACACGTTTAACAGACATCGTGTTGTGTATAACCAAGGGTTATTTAGGCCGTTTTTGCGGTCACCAGAATAGAAACACTAGTGATTTCGGTCACCTCCGGATCTACCTATCTTCTATCTTGAAGAATTATGTTGTTTACTTCCTGTGATAAACAGAGGATAAGGTTGATGCGATAGGACTCACATTGCGGGATAAATTCTCTGAGCCTCGCAGTCTATCTGAAAACTCTTCACATGTGCATATTGAACATTGGTGTGTTCATGTATTCTAGATGGAACTATTCCTTGGTGTGACCATATAACACGAAGGAAAAGTACTCGCCATTATTCTCCTTGTGTTCTCGCAGTTTATGCAGGATTCATTATTCTTTCTTTGTTCTTATTTCTTCAGGAGACAGGAGGGGTATTGGAACAGAAAAGTAACTATATTAAGAGAATAGTTGCATAGCAAAGGGTATGTGTTCTATGTTCTCAACTCAGTAATAGGATTTGTGGTTACTTAGCAGAGACCCTTGACTGTGTTTTGTTTTATGTTCACAGTTGGGTACAAGTTCCTGATACCACCTCAGAACCATTGTCTCCATTTGGATGTGGCCTGTTGTATTTTCCTTTACAGGTATAGCTTAAGCGCCTGGGGGGGGGGGGAAGGTCATCTTAGAGAGTACATAGGAAAGTAGCGTTAAAGAGTGAGGGAGGTAGGGTGTTCTAATTCCTTGTTCTTTGTCATTACAGATCTCCCTCCCCGCTGTCCCCTTCCTTTCCCGCGGCGTTTGCATTGTCTCAGTTGTCTGTATTATTATATTCGGACTCTGGGGCGGTTCAGAGGGTGCGGGAATTGGACTCGCATCATTGCCCCGAGGAAGACGGAAAACGGAGCCTGATAGATAGTGCCCCATCGGGGCCACTATTGTCTGCAGGGCAACGGTAAGAATCCGAAGGCTCAGTTAGGGAAGAGTGTTTGCGCTGAGACTTACGTATTTGCGTCTCAGTCTTCCCAGCGTTCTTAGCTGCTAAGGGTACCTACTTTGTTTGCTATGACAAAGCATATACATAGTTGCCCCCCGACTTCTCGGGCACATGTTTTGTTTCCTTTCTGTTACCTCCCACCTTTTCAGCTGCGGCAGATTACCATAAGATGAGAGTTGCTAGAGGTGTCTTTAGTCAAGAAGACACTGCAGGGCAAGAGTTGGGAGATTTCTTTAAGGGTTTTCTGCCGTTCTGGGGACCTATGGCTAACAGTAGGAATATTCACCAGTTAACGAGAGTGGTTGAGTCCGCCATAGTAGAAACTGCTGGTGCCCTTGGTAACCTGACTGCTGAGCTCCAGTCGGATAGACTTATGACACTTCAGAATAGAGTTGCCCTTGACGTTATCCTAGCAGATCGAGGTGGAGTTTGTAAACTGATTCAATCGAGCTGCTGCGTTTTCATTCCAGACAACACTCCATCAGTCTTCCAGGCCATTTCTAAATTGCACAAAATCTCCGATTCTGTCCATTTGGACAAAGGGGATTGGTCTTTGATGGGATGGTTATGGGGATTGATATCCACTTGGGGTTGGAAGATTTTGATGGTTATTGGGATGGTCTTAGCAATCCTCTTTATGCTCTGTCTCTGCGTGCAGTGTGCTCCTGCTATTTGTGGCCTTTGTGCCACTTCGTGTGCACGGAAACCTGTCCAGAGAGAGATACTCAGTAATAGGATGATGCTACAGCGACATATCGATGACCTGATGAATATAGATCCAGATTCAGATTAACATGGATTTGGGTTTGTTGCCTATGATAGGGCAAAAGGAGGGTCTGTAGTTCCGTGGTTTACGAACTGGGTTCGATGGTTCCGAACCCGTTCAATAAAGATCGTCGGAAATGGACGATTTTGGTGTTAGCAGACCGCAAAGGGCGAGTGTAGCGTGTCTGAGTGTTTTCGTATGAATCGATATAGGAGAACACTCCGTATTCAAGGATTTAGTTTGAACCTTCGGGTTCCATTTTGTATACGGCAGCCATTTTGTGTGGTTGCCCTAACATAGGCCCGATGACTGTGGCCGAGCGAGTCCTTGAGACACGTACGCCTTAGCTGACTTGTGGGTGACCTGGCCGAACTGACTCCTAGCCCGAGGCTGACCTCGCTGAGCCAGTTCCTTGTTCAGCAGCTGGCCTGATAAAGATCAAAGAGCAGGACATGCCCGAGTTTATGGTACACTGCTCCCACCTTTCTATCTCCTCTCCAATCTGTTTCTGCCTTTCCTTTACGACATAATCATTGATTTGGGTCGAAGGGTTTATGATGGGTTTGTCCGGCCTGATCGAACAGGAAACCGGGAATGTGCGTGGTCATTTCTGGTGGGCTGGACAACGGAAAATGGGATTGTCTTTGACTGTCGTCATTCGCTACTTTTGAAATGTTACACTGTCATTGGTTAGTTTTTGATGCACCGAATGTAAATTGGAATGTCGCCTGAGGCTTGATTTTTGGCATAAAAGACCATGCTCCGCTTATCGAATTTGTGCAGTCTCTGACGAACTACCCGTGTGTACTTCGTAGATCTCTGTTCCTGGTTGCAGCCAATAAACTTTGGTCTTTGACGTCATCAAGAAGTATCCTGTGTCTCTGTTTGCCAAGACAATCAATCAATCAATCAAAGACATTTATAGAGCGCACTACTTACCCGTAGGGTCTCAAGGCGCTGGGGGGAGGGGGGTGCCGTTACTGCTCGAACAGCCAGGTCTTCAGCTTCTTCCTGAAGGAGAGGTGGTCTTGGGTCAGGCGCAGGTCGGTCGGGAGGGAGTTCCAGGTCTTGGTGGCCAGGTAGGAGAAGGACCTTCCTCCTGTTGTCGCTCTTCGGATGCGGGGGACGGCGGCGAGGGCGTGGTTGGCTGATCGGAGGTGGCGTTTGGGAGCGTAGAAGTTGATTCGGTTGTTGAGGTAACTCGGGCCTTGGTCGTGTAGGGCTTTGTGTGCGTGGGTGAGGAGGCGGAAGGTGATTCTTTTGTTGATGGGGAGCCAATGCAGGTCTCTCAGATGTCCGGAGATGTGGCTGGTTCGTGGGATGTCGAGGATGAGTCTGGCTGAGGCGTTCTGGATCCGCTGGAGTCTCTTCTGGAGCTTGGCGGTGGTACCGGCGTAGAGGGCGTTGCCGTAGTCCAGTCGGCTGGTGACGAGGGCCTGGGTGACGGTCTTCCTGGTCTCGGTGGGGATCCACCAGAAGATCTTCCGTAGCATGCGTAGGATGTTGAAGCATGCCGAGGAGACGTTGTTGACTTGCCTGGTCATGGAGAGGGAGGAGTCCAGGATGAAGCCCAGGTTGCGTGCGTGGTCTGTCGGTTTGGGTGCGGTGCCCGGGGCTGGAGGCCACCAGGAGTCGTCCCAGGCGGAGGGGGAAGAGCCCAGGATGAGGACCTCCGTCTTGTCTGAGTTCAGTTTCAGGCGGCTGGTCGTCATCCACTCGGCTACCTCTTTCATCCCTTCGTGCAGGTTGGCTCTGGCGGCGGCGGGGTCGTTGGTCAGGGAGAGGATCAGCTGGGTGTCGTCGGCGTAGGAGATTATGTTCAGGTTGTGTTGGCGTGCGATGGCCGCGAGGGGGCTCATGTAGACGTTGAAGAGGGTGGGGCTCAGCGAGGATCCTTGAGGGACGCCGCAGATGACTTCGGTGGCCTCTGACTTGTACGGTGGTAGGCGGACTCTCTGTGTTCTTCCGTCGAGGAAGGAGATGATCCATTCCAGAGCCTTCTCCTGGATTCCGACGTTGCTGAGGCGCTGTACTAGGGTGCGGTGGCAGACAGTGTCGAATGCCGCAGAGAGGTCTAGGAGGATGAGGGCCGCTGTTTCTCCGTTGTCCATCAGGGCTCGGATGTCATCGGTGCCGGCGATGAGGGCGGTCTCGGTGCTGTGGTTGGCTCGGAAGCCAGACTGTGAGGGGTCGAGGGATCCATTCGTCTCAAGGAAGGCGGCCAGCTGCTTGTTGACGGTCTTCTCGATGACTTTGGCTGGAAACGGGAGGAGCGAGATGGGGCAGTAATTCTTGAGTTCGGTGGGGTCCGCTGTGGGTTTCTTGAGTAGCGCGCTGAGTTCGGCGTGCTTCCAGCTCTCCGGGAAGGTGGCGGTGTCGAGGGAGGTGTTGATGATGTCTCGCAGGTGGGGTGCGATGACAGCGTCGGCCTTGTTGAAGACGTGGTGAGGGCAGGGGTCGGTCGGAGATCCGGAGTGGACGGAGTTCATCGTGCGGATGGTGTCTTCGGTGCTGATCGGAGTCCAGGTGCGGAGGGTGGAGGTGGGGGGTGGTGGTACGGTCGTGGTGTGCGTTGGTTGGTTGTTGAAGCTGTTGTGTATGTCCGCGATCTTGTTGTGGAAGTATGAGGCGAGGGAGTTGCAGAGGTCTTGCGATGGGGTGATGTCGTTGTTTCCTGCGCTGGGGTTGGATAGCTCTTTCACGATGTTGAAGAGTTCCTTGCAGTTGTGTGCGTTGTTGTCCAGCCGGTTCTTGAATGCAGTTTTCTTGGCGGCGCGGATCAGCTGGTGGTGCACCCAGGTGGCAAGCTTGAGGGTGGTCATGTGTCCGGTGTTGGTTCCCTTCTCCAGACTTTCTCGAGGGCTCGGCAGTTCTTCTTGGAGCTCTTGAGTTCGTCGGTGAACCATGGGGCTTTCTTGCTGCCGGGTCTGCTGGGCGGGGTCCTCAGCGGGGCGAGCTCGTCCGCGCAGTTGCTGATCCACTTCGTGAGGTTGACGGCGGCCTGGCTGGGGTTCGCTGAGCTGGCAGGAGGGCGCTGGCTCAGGGAGGTGGCGAGCTGGTCGGCTGTGATCTTGTTCCAGCTTCTGCGGGCAGTCTGTTGCTGGTGGTGGTGGGTCGTCGTTCTTTTGAAGGTGAAGTGGACGCAGCTGTGGTCCGTCCATTGAAGCTCTGTGGCGTGGCTGAAGGCGATGTCTGTGCTGGATGAGAAGACTGCGACGAGTGTGTGTCCGGCGAGGTGGGTGGGGGTGGACACCAGCTGCTTGAGTCCAAGATTGGCGAGGTTGTCGAGAAGGGTGCTGGTGTTGCGGTCGTTGTTCTCCAGGTGGAAGTTGAGGTCTCCCAGGAGGATGTAGTCAGCGGAGGGGAGGGCATGCGGGCTGACGAAGTCGGCGATGTCCTCGCTGAATTGGGTGCGTGGTCCCGGAGGTCGGTAGATCAGAGTGCCTCTGAGGGTGGTCTTCGGGTCGGTGTGGATCTGGAAGTGCAGGTGTTCGGCGGTGGTAAGGGCGTTGTCGGTGCTGGTCGTGATGCGGATGGTGTTCCTGTGGATGATGGCGATGCCTCCTCCCACCTGGTTGGTGGTGCGGTCCCTACGGGTGATCTTGTAGCCCTCTGGGATGGCGATGGCGATGTCGGGAGCTGAAGAGGCGTTCATCCAGGTCTCCGTGAGGAAGGCAACGTCAGGGGCTGTGGTGTCGAGGAGGTTCCAGAGTTCGATGGCGTGTCTGTGGACGGAGCGGGTGTTGAGCAGGATGCACTTGAGGTGGGTGCTGCTGGAGTTCGACTTGGCGGGTGCTGGTGCGATGCAGGTCCGGATGCAGGTGAACTTGCAGGCGTGGCAGCTGAAGGGTCCGTGGGTGCGTCGTGGTGTGGCGTGGTAGCACCCTGGGAGTCGACCGGCGTTGAGTGCGCTGAGGTTGGCGGCGGTGTACGTCAGGCGGGTCGGCCGGGGTCCTCGGGGTCCAGGGGTCCTGGCACTGGGCGCGGTCCAGGCGCGGACGGGCGCAGACGGGCTTACCTTTGGTGCGCCTTCGGCGCACAATCGGACCCGCCCGCTGCGCGTGACCGCTGCGCGTTCGCACGGTCGCCATATATGGCCAAGTGCGCGGGGGGCGGAGCAGCTGGGAGGCGGGAGCGGGGAGGGTACAGAAGGCAAAAGGGGCGGGGTTAGCGGCGGTGGCGGGAACCGGGGAGCGGGGAGGGGGGGCGAAGGGGCTAACGCACAAGCAAACACAGAAGGCAAAAAAGCAATTTACAGGGGGACAGGCTACAAAACACTAAAAACAGCAATAACGATGGGGGCAGGTCGCGGACCACGCCGCTAGAAGGCAGGGGGCGTGGTCACGCGTCGGAAGCTCGGCTAGCGAGGCAGCGAGGCAGAAGGCAGGGGACACGCACACAGCAGCTGGTGGCCGTGCGGCACGGGGGTGTCCTAGAGCTAGGTCAAGACAGGGGAACTCGAAGGTATCAGGCGTTCTCCCTGACGCCGCTGGGTTCTAAAACCCGGTCCTTCAACACCCCAGGGTAGCTAGCCATTGGTCAGTGGTTTGATTATTACTTTGTACATCACAAGACTCTTGCAAATTATTGATACCTTTGGGCAACAGACCATTTAACCACTGAGGTATAACACATGAGCATTAAAAGTGACAGCCTGTTTTGGAGAGGGTAGTATTTTTCACATAATAAGGCTTTACACTTCACCCTGTATTATAGGACCTGTCTGAGTCCTTATTCAGGGGCACCTTGATTTTTACCTACAGAATTTTCAGGGGTAAACCCTGCCAACTTTATGTTGGGATGACACAAATATACTGTGTTTTGAACCTTAGGATGGGAAAAGCACATGGTATTGATGCATTGTCTTCAACACTGATGTGTGTAACCTGGAACGAGTAGGTAATACTGCACCCAGTAAGTGCTGTAACTGGGGTATCAGAAGGGAACAGATATTCCATTTTACCACACTGAAATGGCAGCCTGATTGAGTTAGATTGTTTTTCGGGGTTTATATTTTGTGGATTAATAATGACAATTAATATGACTTTTCACATTCCTTCTGTGTATATCGGTTGAATTAATATGATTCTAGTTTAAACAAATGTTATATAATGTTTTTCGGTGTGTTTATTAATGGGTATAATTATGTCACATTTTCCTGTTTAACACCGTTTGGACATGATGGATGCCATATCTGTCTGTCATTCCTGTTTTCCCCTCCTGCATGCATCTTCTTTCCACAGGCTCCACAGAGTACACTGAAGCAGAGAGGTTATGTTTTATTTTCAATGTTGTTTTTAAATGTACTTTCTCCTGTTCCCTATGATTATCAAGGTCTCTTCCACTGCCTTCCGTTGTGCATACTAGTCCATTAATTTGTTGCAAGTTCCATTGCTTAAATGTTTCATGTTAGTTACAGAACATCTCCGGCTGGTATTAGCATAGAGGGTGCTAAATAATGTTTTGCTAAATGTGATAGTGCTGATGTGTTAAGGTAATGATGTGTATCTTTCCTTGTATTCTGGTTTGCCAAAGAGATTATATTTTTCGCTCAGACCATGATTTTGCAGTTTTACTAATTTGTTATGCAAGAATTGTGTATAAGAACCCATGGATTTTGGGGGGTGAGCCAGAAGCCTTTCCTGTGATGCGGTCTTCTTTTTGATTTGGCTGCTCATTTGGGAATTATAATAATTCCTAATTTTGCATACTCTGTATAGCCCTGCATCTGAGAGCTTTTATAACATAATTTCAGAATCACTTATTTTTGAATATAATAACAACCCCTATTAACAGATTACTGATCTAGATCTCAATTATTGAGTGGGCCCATTACTTATCTGAAATGATTTACTTTGCAAATTGATGCTGAAGGGGTGTCCTAACACGCAACTCAACTGGTAGGAAAACCTCGGGCCGAATTAGAGTGAGTGCCCCGGGGGCGCAATAGGCATTTGCGCCTACTCTGCAGACCCCCGGGGCACTTTGGTATTGCTGAAGGGGCTACAGACGCTTGTGCTGCACCTTCTGTAATACCAACAAAGCTCGTGCACATAAAGCGTTCCCTCATTTGCATGGGGGCGTGCCCCATGCAAATGAGGAAATCCCTTTGCCTCTGCACCTGCGCCATATTACCGACACAGGCGCAGA
Source organism: Lissotriton vulgaris (assembly GCF_964263255.1). Lineage (NCBI taxonomy): Eukaryota > Metazoa > Chordata > Amphibia > Caudata > Salamandridae > Lissotriton > Lissotriton vulgaris. The sequence continues at coordinate 167,088,755 of NC_141691.1, read as the reverse complement.
GGCAAAGAAGCCCTCAGGAGGCTCTTGGGCGACCTCAACTTTCACCTTGAAAAGAACAACGACCGCAACACCACCACCCTTTTGGCCAACCTCGCCAACCTCGGACTTAGACAACTTGTCACCACCTCCACCCACATCGCAGGTCACACACTCGACCCTATCTTCACCTCCAGCAAACATGTCTCCTTCAGCCACACCACAGCTCTCCTCTGGACTGACCACAGCTGCGTTCACTTTACCTACAACAAACCCACTTCCAACAACCACCCCCAACCCACTCTGCAAAGAAACTGGAACAAAATCACCATCGACCAGATCTCCTCATCGCTTCTTCTAAACCCCCCAGCCCACTCTTCAAACCCAGACCAAGCAGCCACCAACCTCACACAATGGTTATCCAACAGCGCCGACATCTTAGCACCCCTGAAAAAACGACAAATCAAACTAGGCAGCAAGAAGGCCTCCTGGTTCAACGATGATCTTAAGAAATCCAAGAAACTCTGCCGCTCCCTTGAGAAGGCCTGGAAAAAAGACCCAACCACCAGCACCAAGGACACCTTTAAAAACGCCACCCGCATACACCACCAACTGATCCGGACCGCCAAAAAAGCCGCTTTCAAGGACAGACTAGACAACAACGCCCACAACAGTAAGGAATTATTCAACATCGTCAAGGAATTTACCAACCCCTCGGCCAACTCCAACGACATCACCCCCTCTCAAGCCCTCTGCGACTCCCTAGCCTCATTCTTCCACAACAAAATTGCAGACATCCACAACAGCTTCGACAACCAACCCGAAGACCAACCCTCCCAACCCCCTTCAGGACCCCCACGCCCCCTGAACATCCTTAGCGACTGGAAGCCTATCTCCACTGAGGACACATCCGTCTGATGAACTCTATCCACTCAGGATCCCCCACAGACCCTTGCCCTCACCACATCTTTAACAAAGCAGACTCCATTATAGCACCGCACCTCCGAGACGTCATCAACTGCTCCCTCAACTCTGCAACCTTCCCGGAAAGCTGGAAACATGCCGAACTCAGCGCCCTCTTGAAGAAACCCACAGCTGACCCCACCGAACTCAAAAACTACCGCCCTATCTCACTCCTTCCATTCCCGGCCAAAGTCATCGAGAAAGTGGTCAACAACCAGCTCGCTGCATTCCTCGAAACCAACAAATCCCTCGACTCCTCACAATCCGGCTTCCGAGCCAAGCACAGCACTGAAACCGCCCTCATCGCAGCAACAGACGACATTCGAACTCTACTGGACAATGGAGACACAGTCGCCCTCATCCTCCTCGACCTCTCCGCAGCCTTCGACACGGTCTGTCATAGTACCCTTTTACAGCGCCTCAGAAACATCGGAATCCAAGGAAAAGCACTGGAATGGATCACTTCGTTCCTCACCGGAAGAACCCAGAGAGTCCGCCTCCCACCATTCAAGTCAGAGTCCACTGAAGTCATTTGTGGCGTGCCACAAGGATCTTCTCTCAGCCCCACCCTCTTCAACGTATACATGAGCCCCCTTGCGACCATCGTTCGCCAACACAACCTCAACATCATCTCCTACGCTGACGACACTCAACTGATCCTCTCACTCACAAAAGACCCTAACACCGCCAAAACCAACTTACACGAAGGAATGAAAGAAGTAGCCGAGTGGATGAAGCACAGCCGTCTGAAACTGAACTCTGACAAAACAGAAGTCCTCATCTTAGGCACCTCCCCCTCCGCCTGGGATGACTCTTGGTGGCCAGAGGCCCTTGGAGAGGCACCCATCCCGACAGACCACGCACGGAACCTGGGCATCATCCTGGACTCCTCACTCTCGATGACCAGACAAGTCAACGCCGTTTCATCATCTTGTTTCAACATTCTTCGCATGCTCAAAAAAACATTTTGCTGGATCCCCACCGAAACTCGTAAAACGGTCACCCACGCACTGGTCACTAGCCGCCTGGACTACGGAAACACCCTCTACGCCGGTACCACCGCAAAACTCCAGAAAAAACTCCAACGCATCCAGAACGCCTCTGCAAGGCTCATACTAGACATCCCGCGTAAAGAACACATCTCTGGTCATCTGAAAACCCTCCACTGGCTCCCCGTAAATAAGAGGATTACTTTCCGCCTCCTAACCCACGCACACAAAGCACTCTACGAACTTGGACCTGAATGCCTCAACACACGACTGTCCTTCTACACCCCCTCCCGTCAGCTACGATCCTCCAACCAAGCCCTTGCCACCGTACCTCGCATCAACAAAACAACCATGGGAGGCAGATCCTTCTCCTACCTGGCAGCTAAAACTTGGAACTCCCTTCCCACTCACCTTCGCCTTACTCAGAACCACCTAGCATTCAGAAAGCAACTTAAAACTTGGATATTCGACAAGTAATTCCCCACCCCTCCGTAAGCGCCTTGAGACCCTATGGGTATGTAGCGCACTATATAAATCTTTTTGACTTGACTTGACTTGACTTGACTCACATCGGGCCACCTAAAAGGTGGTGCGCTATGAGTGCGCCTCCTGAGAGCAGCCCTCTGGCGGGGGCAAAGGGGGTCCCATATATTCCCTTGCAGGCGGGTGCAATCACTGACTGCACCTGCCTGAAAGGGGATCTCTATTCCCCTTTAAAAGTGCAGGTGGGTTGCCGCCTGCACTGTGAAAATGGAGTGGCTTTTAAGCAGTCGCTCCGTATTTCAAGTTTGCGGCTGCCCTGGGGGCATCCCATTCCCCATAATGCGGCGCACTTTCCTTCATTGCGCCGGGCGCGCCGTTTTAAAGATGCGCCTGGCGCAATGAAAGAAAGTCCTCCGCATATGTAATGCGGCCCCTGATGAGGTAACATTTTGGAGTGTCAAAACTTCAGGATATCCACATTTTGGGGACCGGATGTGCACTTACAATAAGAAGCGCTGGCCCAAATTTTTTCTCTTTCTGCTCCATACTCATCAAAACCAAAATTAAGCAACTAAAGGTATATGAATAGGATAAAATGTGCCCCAAAGACAAATTGGGGAAATATATCACCACACTTATCCCCCTGTGCATCAGTGTGGTTGTGCCTCTATAGAGGAATTACATATCTCTCTCCTAGTTACTTAAGAAGTGGAGTGCACTCAGTGCATCCCATATTCTCCATGGTGTATACCACTCTTCAATACCTAAATGCCGACTGCCCTCTCGGCTGCTTTTCACTTCAGCGGCTTTGATGGCCCACGTCAAAGGGTGTAGTAGACGTTCCAACTTTTTGTTTTGATGCAGAGCTATTTTGCTGCATGAAAAGCTCTCTGACATGAAGGGCACCGCATCCTCTCTATTGTCAGGGCATCGCAGAGCATTGCCCAGCAACCGTTGCTATGCGAGCTAATCTCCGCAGCGCACTATTGTATGCCTTTTAGATGCTCAGGTGGGGTGCAGTGCGGCCGCTGAGCAGGCTGGGAGGGGCCGCCAGCACAGGCTGACTGAACGCGGCTTCTGCAATGCTCAGCAGAGCAGGGTATGTGAGGTATAGAAATGCAGCTCGAGAATACTCGAGAACTCCAGTGCTCGCTGCTTCCTAAAGTATAGACGAGATCGATGCTAGTTAAAGCAGGTCCATTTCACTACAATGATCATGATTTCTAATTTGTATTTCTCGAGGGAAATCAATTCACTCTGAAGGTCACCTAATAATGAATATATATTAAAATGCATAGTGGTGTGTCCTTTATGTTTGCTCCTTTATACCCTCCTGTTAATTAACCCTTTCTCTTTTCCTCCGTTAAACTTGCTGCATTAATTATATAGGCCCATTTCATATCATATCTGTAGCTCGAATGTGTGAATTGTTGTGTTTTGTATCGTTTAAAAAGGTAATAAGAGTTTTTTTTATACCAACAATTTAGAAGTACCGATTTTCATGACTTTGTATATAAGCCTTGAAACCATTTTTCATTTAGAGAAATAGGGTGAACGAGGAAGCGATGTGAACTACCGACTTAACTGGGGCACCCCGTGAATGATGGCACGAAAAACATCAAAACGTGCCCAGATGTCATCAAACAGAGAGACCTTCTGCATACTTATTGTCTGTGACAATGATATTCTATTTTGTTTAAGAGAACTGTGTTTTTTCGTTTTCCCAGAATTCCCAAATCAGTACTATTTTAAGAAAGTTGGTTCTCAACATGTATCAATAAAATGATGCAGTCAGTACATTGTTTTAATTTTCTTGGACATATAACGGTCAATGCCCTTATACACAAATATTCATCAGCATGATATATAATGATGATAGAAAATTCTATAGGGTTTATGTCATACACGGTGCTAGGCACTCCGGATATCTGACTACTAAGCCCCTGATAGCACTTTTAACTGGACACAGAGGGCCCGATTCACAGAACTAACTTAAGACACAATCCTAAACTTACTACCATTTTGGTATTCCCAGAAGGCACTTACTCATTTCGGTATTCACAGAAGTTAGGAGTCCTAACTTTAGGACTCTTAAATGCCTTCTGTGAATACCTAAGGTCTTAAAGTTAGGATTTTTCTCAGTTTAGGAGTCCTAAAGTTATGAGTCCTAACTTTACTACTCCTAAACTGAGAAAAATCAAAGTGTAGTGTAGTATGTTTAGGTTTTTTTCTTAAGTTAGTTCTGTGAATCAGGCCCATAGACCCTTGATTCTTACATTTTGGGAACTCATCCTTAACCTTCTCAAATGATCACCATGGCAGTGGGAGTGAATCCTCCTTCATTTTGGGTGCTGATAGTTTGTAAATGCAACCCAAAGTTGAATAGCAAACAATCGTTAACTTACACAAAGGAGTAAGTTTGCCTTTGAGTTCAAATACTATTTGTTTCAAGACAAATATGCTGTTGTATGAGGGCCTGATTCACAGGGGTAAACATATACTTTTGTGTGACTTTATGATTGGTTCCTATTCACAAAGGGATTTACGAGCTGTATCTTTACAAGTAGAACAAGAAGTTTTTCCCTATGGGAGATATTATTTCCTGCTCCTAAATCAGGACTCAAAATAACAAACACAATCCACAACATTCATTTATCTCGCATCTTGTTGAATGGGAGAACACTTACCAGAAAGGAACACAAACAATCTATTAAAAAAGTATACAATTTATTATAAATAAAAATACATAGATATCAATGAATAGTCAATTAAAAAACATGAAATACACAAATAAAACCACCTAATGTGGATATGGAGAAAATTATCGAAAAAGACACTGTTATCTGTCTTAGTTATGTCATTTCGGGCCCTCGTTTGACAACAATGGGGGAATAATATTCCTTTAGACTAAATTGTTTGTTGGCAACGCCGAATATGACTTGATGAAAATGCGTCGACGCGTTTCGGAAGCTTAGGTTGATAATGGCTTCCTTCCTCAGGACAGTCTCTATATGTTTTCTCCACAGAATTGTATCATACCATTGTAGTTATGTTGCCAGAAGAAATCTACAGAATGTGTACTATTTCTGTGGTAATCGCCTCTAATGTTCGCAGGCTCCCACAGTCCTCAGTGTATAAGAGGGCGCTTTTATCTCAGCTCAAATCTATATAAAAACTTGCTCAGTTGTGATATTGTCGTCACATTCCTTGCATGGTTCACAAGGGGCGTAATATTTCAATGCCTCCAAGCGGATACTTGTGCTGTATTAATACGAGAATTGCGGGTCAGATTTGAAAAAACGGGGTCCTTTTGTGCAGCCGGGTAATATTGTGCACGTGGCTGTTGTGTGCACACGGCTATCTTTCCCGGAACTGCTAAACGTGGCGTCTGTACGATCACCGCTCGTGTAACAAACCATTACACGAGCGGTGATCGTACAGACGCCACGTTTAGCAGTTCCGGGAAAGATAGCCGTGTGCACACAACAGCCACGTGCACAATATTACCCGGCTGCACAAAAGGACCCCGTTTTTTCAAATCTGACCCGCAATTCTCGTATTAATACAGCACAAGTATCCGCTTGGAGGCATTGAAATATTACGCCCCTTGTGAACCATGCAAGGAATGTGACGACAATATCACAACTGAGCAAGTTTTTATATAGATTTGAGCTGAGATAAAAGCGCCCTCTTATACACTGAGGACTGTGGGAGCCTGCGAACATTAGAGGCGATTACCACAGAAATACTACACATTCTGTAGATTTCTTCTGGCAATATAACTACAATGGTATGATACAATTCTGTGGAGAAAACATATAGAGACGTTCCTGAGGAAGGAAGCCATTATCAACCTAAGCTTCCGAAACGCGTCGACGCATTTTCACCAAGTCATATTCGGCGTTACAAACAAACAATTTGGTCTAAAGGAATATTATTCCCCCATTGTTGTCAAACGAGGGCCCGAAATGACATAACTAAGACAGATAGCAGTGTCTTTTTTGATAATTTTCTCCATATCCACATTAGGTGGTTTTATTTGTGTATTTCATGTTTTTTAATTGACTATTCATTGATATCTATGTATTTTTATTTATAATAAATTGTATAATTTTTTAATAGATTGTTTGTGTTCCTTTCTGGTAAGTGTTCTCCCATTCAACAAGATGCGAGATAAATGAATGTTGTGGATTGTGTTTGTTATTTTGAGTCCTGATTTAGGAGCAGGAAATAATATCTCCCATAGGGAAAAACTTCTTGTTTTACTTTTCAGTATATTGGTGCTCCATTTCCCTACGGGTTATTACGAGCCCCTCTCTTCCATTTATACGTATCTTTACAAGTGCCTAGTCTCCGCACATAAAAATACCTACCTTTTTTGGAAGGAGGAAGAGATCAGGAGGGAATTTTTCCACTCTTCTTTTTTATGGGTAGGTCCTTTGTGCTCTTTAATTAACTTGCCTTGTTGCCACCACCCCTTTGCTTACATACTGTACTTTCCCCTGCTCAGTGCTATACAAGTGTCTCTTTTCATCCATTATGCAATTTAATCTCAATATCACATTTGTTTTTTTGTTTTGCTGCCATGCATTTATGTTTTCGGAAAGAATATATAGTTTTAGATCTTGTGCTTTTAGCTCTTTAAAACTTTGCTATTGGTGCCTGTTATAGAAGCAGTGATAATGGTGCCCTTGAAATACCAGAGTGATTGGAACTCCTGTCTATATTGACGCATCCTATGTTTTCATTAAGTGAAGACCCTATTGGCAACAGCATAATTCATATTCGCTTTAAGCCTCTTATTCTTGAATTCTTTGAATAAAAAGTCACTTTAGATTTGCAAATTAAGGCTGTATATCTCAGGACCCTACACACCTTCAAACACTTCCATACAGAATATGCCAACATTTCTTTTATGTCAAAATAGTAATAGGTTAAACACTAGACCTGATAAGAAATGTTTTTGGTCACAATCAGACTCAACCAATGTGAGTTTTAATACTCTTTGTTTAAAGACAAATATTCCATTGTATGAGGGGCTGATTGACAAAGGTAAATGTACACTTTTGTAGGAGTTTACTATTTTTTGCTATTCACAAAGAGATTTAAGAGACATATCTTTAAGAGTTTGGCGTCTGCACACATTTAAAAGACCCGTGCGGAGAGTCCGTACTCATAAAGACACGACTCGTAAATCCCTCTGTAACTAGCGAACAATAGTAAACTTACCCAAAAGTGTAGTTCCACCTTTGGGAATTAGGCCCTAAGTGTCAATTGAATGAACCAAATGAGTTAACACGTGAGGCTCTAAGACTGCAGTGCTATCATGAGGGATAAGAAATATAACATTGGGGGAGGGGTCCATTTCCTGGCCCTGGTGCAGTCAGAGGTTAGGAGGTCGTTTCTCCAGTGGGTAGAGTTGTTTGCTAGTGGTATCACATGGCCTCAATTTCTGCTGCACACCAATGGGATGATCAATTTATTCCCAATTGGACCTTGATTCTCCAAGGGTATTGAGGCCGAGTATTCAAGGCTTACTCTAAGAGGTGGTAGCAGAGTTGAAACACAGGTTCTGAATGACACATGTATTCGCATACAATGAACTGAAATTCCACTCACAGGTTTATCTAAAACAGTAAGGCACTATTTTGAATAATAGAGAGTTGTGTTGACTATATTATCTTATTGTGAAAGGTCAGGTTTTTTTTCTTTACCATGGGTTGCATTTACAAACTATCAACACCCAAACTGAAGAAGGGTTCGCACCCACTGCATGGTGATTATTGAAGATGATTAAGAGTGAGTTCCAAAAATGTAAGAATCATAGATCTCTGTGTCGCATTAAACGTGCTATCAGAGACTTAGTAGTCAGACATCCAGAGTGCTTATCACAGCGCAAGGACAGATCAGTTCCTGGTTGAACTGGCCTCAAAACAAATAGCTTCAGAAGAGAGGACTGCTAGTGCTGGAATGGAGCTACGTAGAACTAGTTTGTCTTGTGAAAGTAACTAATGATTTAGGGGTCAATTTAGGAATTAGGATGAAATTTTAGTTGACCTAGGAACTTTTGTTGAGAAGAAATTATAATTTTGATATAGGGTACAACTTTAGAAAAACCATAAAAAAGTAACACTGTACTTAAACTTCCCTAACAACCCTCCTGATCTGTGACAACTCAAGGCTAGTCGCACAGACCACCTGAACCCCAAAACTCAGAGGAAACTATTGCTCAGAATTAGGGGAGAGAAGATTGTGGAAAAGGCACCAACGCAGAGAACTAGGGGACATAAGGCCTGAATTAGCTTTTGGCAGAAGGATTACTCTGTCACAAATGTGATAGCTATCCCGTCTGCCTTATTACAAATATACTCTGTCACAAATGTGGTGGCTCTCCCGTCTGCCTTGTTACAAATATCATAGGATATGCAGCACTTGTAATAAGACAAAGGAGATATCCATTACATTTGTGGCCCTTAATCATGAAATAAACCACTCATGTGTAAACAGAGGAAATCACAAACTTTTAGCAGAAACAGAAACAAAGTTAAAAGCTGTCAGACCTGTCAGCCTTAGGGTGGTTTTCCCCCCAAACTTTTGCCTGTTTGTCTCATTTTTTGCTGAACTGTTTTTGTCGTTTTAAAACTCTGGGCACTTTATCACTGCTAACCAGTGCTAAAGTACATGTGCCTACTCCCCCAAACATGATGACATTTGTTTATCCATTACTGGTATATTTAGGGCCTTATTACGAGTATGGCGGTCCACAGAACCACTGTACTCATGTGGCGGTCCGACCACTGCCACCACTGTGGGCCTACCCGCAGTATACTGAGTGTGGTGGTCGAACTGCCACAGGGGAGCCAGGATCCCGCGGCGGCGATGCAGCAGTCAGAAGCAGTAATATGCTGACGGTGCCACTGTGGCCACGCCGAGAATATTATGAGTTGCCTGTCCACTGCCCATTTCATGGCAGTGGGCAGATCTGTCTTGTTTGTTACCTATAAACTTGTAATAATAAATCCTCTTTAATGGCATAGTTGGATTTATGATTACAACTTTTATAAAGTTGGCATTAATCTGCTCTTAGCCTTGTTTGCCTGCTGTCTGTCTCCAATACACGTCTGGGATGGGTGACAGCTGGGCCTTGTGCATTCATTCCTTCTGGACGGCCAAACACAAAGGGAGCTTAGGTGGGACTGATAGGCCATCCACATCCTGATGGGCCATCCTGGGAAGGATGGAAGGGGGGAGCTGGGCACAGCCTCACACTCACACTTGAATGGGCTGTGTCCTGTCCCCACACAAAGGCCTGCGTAACCCTCTGTAGTCCGTCTGGAGCCAGGGCAGGAAGAGAGGACATTTGTTCACTTCAAAGACCATTTCTTTCAATTCTCCCCCCACTTCAAAGGCACTACTGGGTATAATTTCTGGACCCCTGCGACTTCAGGACACTTCTGGGCCTGTGGATACTTTGCCAGGAAGAAGGACTGCTGTGCTGCTGAAGGACTGTTGCTCTGAAAGATCTGCTTTTTCCCTGTGCTGACCTACCTGCTACCCTCCTTGCCTAGCTGAGAAGGAATAGACCTACACCACTTGAACCCAGAGTGACTTCAATGGCTTGTCTGCTTTCTAGTTGTTTGAAGTCTCAGGGACACAAAAGACTTTTGCCCACTCCACAACCCTGGTACAACACCTGGACTCTGCCAACTGTGAGTCTTGCCCTGCTGAGTGTTGCTAATGCAATCCTGGCCCTGGGAAGTTATCCACACATCGATGTTATTGCACAGCACAGAACCGGCGCATCTCCATCAATGCCGACGCATCGCCGCTGCTGCAAGGATCAAATGCATCAAAAATGCCGACGGTGCCACACATCGCCTCCATTCCTGACACATCTTCAACTTTGTGCGACTCAGAGCTGATGCATCCCCTACATCCCAAGGATCGACACAGACGCATTTGCCTTCTTTGTGCCTCGAATTCCTCTTTGACGTCAACGCAACTGCAAATCAAGGTACGGTTTTCAGTGAGGCAAGACTGGTCCCTGTATCAAACGCATGCTCCATTGTCATGAGCGTGAACTTTTGGATTTACCCCAGCCAAGCATGACCAAATGTCCCCAGTTGGTGCTTTATTATTTTAAGCACTAGATTCAGTTTATGTTTTACAAATTCATAACTCTTGCTCTACTTATTGGATGGTTGTTGTTTTGGTTTTGTTTTTTTCATTAAATTGAGCTCTAATGTTCGAACCAGGTGTGGTATCTTTTTGTGTGTTTTTTTCACTGTTTTTCCTGCTTGAAGTGTTGCACAAATATGTTACACATTGCCTCTTAAGTTAAGCCTGGATGCTTTATGCCAAGCTACCAGCAAGTGAGCACAGGTTAATTAAGGGTGTGTTTGTGACTTACCCTTATTAGATTGTGGTTCCTTCTTCGGCAGGGTGCATACCTCTACCACCAGAAACCCAATTTCTACCAAAAGCAATAAGTCAATTTAGAAAATGGTTCATCTTACTCACACTGTCTTCAAGCTACCAAGGCTCTGGAATTGCAGCAGATGTGAACTTTACACCTCTACATTTCTTTATCTTTCACAATATTATCTGCAGCTTCACCCCTCTCAGCTGCACCCCTCTACACACATATTTTCCCCTAACATTAGGGTGCGTTCCTTCAGGTATATGATGGGTCTGGGGAATGAATAGCATGGAAGTTATTCTACCCCACATGAGCATGCGCATCGCTCGTGCCTTTTTTTATTCTCTTCTATACTGGGATCTAACAAACACACATGAATTGTTAAATGACTTAGCACATTGTAGCAGTGCAGTATATGAAATAGGAAACACATTGTTCCTATCACACTTTGTGCCTAATTTCATGCACACTTCTCAAACTTTTTTACAAACAAATTTCATCCTCATGCTTAAAGATAATAGTGGGGTTAGAGACAGATTCCTTTAGTGATTAAACATAGAATACAGGTATCAAGGCAGGCTGGAATGGATACACAAATATACACACAAATACACATACTCTGTAAAAGGTACTTTTTGGAAAAGTAGCCTGGATTGTGCCATGTGCGATGGCATATATATGGACCTTCCTATACCCCGCAATATGCTAGGGAGCCCTGTAGTCCTGAATATGCTAGGGAGCCACAACGCTCAATGTTTGAGGTTTTTTCCTACCTGGTAACAGAGCAATGTTGTTTCGACATAACCTGTATTAAGGCAGCCAACATGTCCCAACACCTTGTTTATGTTTTGGTTCCCCACTGAATCATCAACATGTGAACTTGGAGACTCATAATGTTTATGCTGGACACTTGGGACATCCGGGAATTCCAAACTGGAAGGCCAACCGGTCTAAAGTGTCACGCTTCGTGCTCTTTTATAAATATTCTGCACATAATATCGTTCATACTGCTCCTCCTATATATAACTATGTATGGTTTTAATTCACCAGCCTCCCCACACCTTCTGTGCAACCTCTGTAACCTACTGATCTATTTACAATGTAAAGCACTCTGTGACTCTAGCTTCTAGTCCTTGCTATGCAAAATTACTAACATGAAGCAATAGACAAATCTTGGCATTCTGTGATTTCTTGTGTACCTTATACCACATATCCCATCTTCTCTGCACATACATCAGACATAGAGTAAAATCACAACTCCCAGTTTGATGTGTCCTATATTTGTATGTGCAGTCTCAAACTTGATTATTAACCCATTGTTTGCGAATACCTCTGTGAATCAGGCCCAAAGATTAGCTATTAGAACCCAGGTCATTAATTGGGTTGATCACTATTATTGTGAGGTACTTTCAGTACAAATATTTGCCAGGGATTTTGTGGCCTATCGAATCTAGAGAGGAGTTCCTCATTTTATGGCATAACATATTTTCTAATTTTCGTAATTCAATTCGCACACTATTAATCATGTTTTCAGAGTGGCTCACCCTAGTGTGCTTCATTCGTTCATTACAGAGGTGAGATCAGGCATAAGAGGTGCACCAGTTCCTAGTCAACTTAAAGACGGGCTGGCTCATCAGAAGCCTCCTTGTATACCCACGAGGACAGATCTGGTATCCGCAAATGTTGTTTAAGTTTAGCCCTACATCTTCTTAAGCAATAGCCACTTAAGCGTTCCATCTGAAATGTATAGATGGGCTTATCAAGCACCTTAAACATTCATCAGAGAGTTTTATAGGGAACATACGTAACAAAAAGTTGTCAATAAGTGTAATGAAATTAGTAGAAAGTATGTCAAATAAATACAATAAGGGTGAAACGTTCACCCTCTCCTAGGACCCTGATGGAGGTAGAAACTCTCAGTAGGATCACCATTTATGCACACTCTTGTTGAAGGACCGGCATAAAGCTCAAGAATCATGCAGACTTATTTATCATATAGCTCTCCCCGAGGAGAAGATGCAAGAAAACGTTGCCAAAGGCCTCCTCCGCGTCTACTGCCACAGTGTTCATTGCCAATTTCAAACATTAGCCTTTTTACAGCTTTCGTACGGTAGCGTTGCTTTACTGGCTGAAGGCCAACAAATAGCAATGCAACCCCGATAAAACGGAAATTCTGTTATTTGGGTAGAATCCCCTCCCTGGATGGGTGGGAGTGTGGCCAGAACACAATTCCGCCCCCCACCCAACCAACCCCTCCTACTACAGTGACCAGGAATTTGGGCATCATGTTTGACTGCCACCTTTAATTCGATGCACAGGTATCAGCAGTTGTGAAAACGTGCGTCTGCATTTTTCGCATGTTGGAAAAATGTATTTTTCTGCTTGCACACGATCCTCAAGTCACAGTGGTCAGTTCATTAATCCTGTCAAGGCTGGACTATGCTAATGCATTATACTTTAGCCCCCCGGAATATCAAGTTGTGCAGAATATGGCGGTCCGCTTACAGTATAAAATACCAAAATATACATAAATTCTTTATTTCGTGAGAGACCCCACTTACTGCCGTGTACAAAGCACTGACCCTGACGCACCAAGCCTTTTACAATAAAGGGCATGCATACTTGAACGAAAGAATTGAGGAATACAAACAACCTAAATGGCAATCTGCCAGTCCCTGGCTTTCAAAACTCCACTGGCTACCTATGGCCCAACTTGCAACTTTGAAGACAGGGTGCTTAATCTTTACGGCCTTGCACTGCAGCAGCCCCAAATTCATCAGCAGTGTGATCATAAAGCACGTCCTTCTTCGTAACCTACGGTCAGCTCATCTTCACCTACTAACTACCCGGGCCATTAAACTCAAACGGCAGGGAGGGTGTAGGTTCTCTTACCTTGCCGCTAAATTCTGGAACTCCTTACCACTAGCAATCAGGATGCGCAACAACCTGCTGGGGTTTAGAAAGGCGCTTAAGACCTGGTTGTTTAAGCAAGCCTATGCATAGTCCGTACTGCCGTGACACTACCCAAGATTAGCGCCATGAAACCTCCTGGTGACCATGTGCTCTAGAAGTTCCTGCTAACATTACATAGCCCCGGAAGACCACTGTGTTCTATCAATGCTTGTCTAATTGTGGTTCCCCGCTACAAAAGGCAAAGAAGGGAAGGTTCTTCCTTCGCTGTTAAGGCGGTTGGTATATGGAATCATCTGTGTCAACAATTGAGGGCTATCCCAGACGAAGTAAAATTTTAAAAGGAGTTGAAAAGCCTCATATTTAGATAGCAGGAGAAAAAAAGATCTGGGGTTCTCGGCTCCTTTTCCGCTTTGAGTTACCTAATCAGCACGGGACAATCTTGTAAAGTAGCTGTGCACTATAGAAGTTCTCATCGTTGATTCATTCGTTCATTTTCATGGACATATCGAAACAGCCTTGTGTTTTCACTTGCCATCTTTCCCTTACTAAATCCCAATGGAGAGAAAGGAATATCAGCAAACCCACGACTAATTTGAGCCTGGTAACCAGAATCTTCCTGTATACTTTACAATCAACATTATTCGGCAATACAAGCCTTTGGCTTTTTGGATCCAAATAGTCTTTCCATTCTTTAGAATTTACTATATTTGCCTCTACTGCAGAGCCACTTACAGAGCCAGGATTGACATGAGCTGGATGCTTAGTAAAAAACCTGCGACGGCAGGGATGTCGAGAAGCCCAGGCCCTTACAGTCTTTGTCTGCCAGAGGTAAGGGCGACCCCTTCCAGTGCCTACAATGCCACAGGCACATGAAAGGGCCTAAGCAAATGGGCCTTCTAGAAGGAGCACCAAAAGGAGGAAAAAAACACCAAAGGCAAAAAGAACCATATTTGACAGCAAGGCTCTGGGTAACAGTAGAAACCCAAGGACCAGAGGCTGGACTCAAATGAGCAGGAGAATTTAAGATATACGGGAAATGCCAGGAGCTGGAATTACAGGGCTTAATAACCAGGAAATCCTAAAACTGAGAAAGGGCAGGATATATTCCAGAAATCACAGATAGAGGATTTGGGGAAAGAGAAGATAACGCATCATGGAGACAGAAAAGGTGCCTTCCACCAAGGCTCCCCCAGGCAAGAGAGCGAGAGTGTGGGAAATCGTACCGGTGGATCGGCCGCCATGAGGAAAGTCCAACAGGCCATGTGCGGCGGCGGACTGCCAGCAGGAACCTGATCCGAAATGCACTTGTGAAGCAGTGTGTCCTGCCCACCTGATATCAACTAGGGAGTTTCCATCGGGCGGGATGCCAGTGCAACAAGTATTGATTTACAAAAGGGGGTGGTGATGAACAGAGTGTCTGAATTGAGCAGACCACTCTTACCCAGTCCAAAGATCAGGGCTTGATCCATCACCGTTATTTATCTCACTGCCCCATCCCAGCTCAGAATCTGGCTATATGCAAATCAGTCTGTCCCTGGCCCAGTGCATCATGGGAACAGGGCAGACTAAACTACCAAGCCAATTCTTTACCAGAAAGGAGACAAGCTACCGGGGACCGGTTTCTGGCATTTCAGCCTCTTCGGCCCGGCTTGCTTGAATCCTGATGGAGCAGTGAGAAAGGGACTCATGTCTGAGCATACCCTGCCACACCTATAGTGGCCAAAATCGATTTACAAAAGGGGGTGGTGATGAACAGAGTGTCTGAATTGAGCAGACCACTCTTACCCAGTCCAAAGATCAGGGCTTGATCCATCACCGTTATTTATCTCACTGCCCCATCCCAGCTCAGAATCTGGCTATATGCAAATCAGTCTGTCCCTGGCCCAGTGCATCATGGGAACAGGGCAGACTAAACTACCAAGCCAATTCTTTACCAGAAAGGAGACAAGCTACCGGGGACCGGTTTCTGGCATTTCAGCCTCTTCGGCCCGGCTTGCTTGAATCCTGATGGAGCAGTGAGAAAGGGACTCATGTCTGAGCATACCCTGCCACACCTATAGTGGCCAAAATCGATTTACAAAAGGGGGTGGTGATGAACAGAGTGTCTGAATTGAGCAGACCACTCTTACCCAGTCCAAAGATCAGGGCTTGATCCATCACCGTTATTTATCTCACTGCCCCATCCCAGCTCAGAATCTGGCTATATGCAAATCAGTCTGTCCCTGGCCCAGTGCATCATGGGAACAGGGCAGACTAAACTACCAAGCCAATTCTTTACCAGAAAGGAGACAAGCTACCGGGGACCGGTTTCTGGCATTTCAGCCTCTTCGGCCCGGCTTGCTTGAATCCTGATGGAGCAGTGAGAAAGGGACTCATGTCTGAGCATACCCTGCCACACCTATAGTGGCCAAAATCGATTTACAAAAGGGGGTGGTGATGAACAGAGTGTCTGAATTGAGCAGACCACTCTTACCCAGTCCAAAGATCAGGGCTTGATCCATCACCGTTATTTATCTCACTGCCCCATCCCAGCTCAGAATCTGGCTATATGCAAATCAGTCTGTCCCTGGCCCAGTGCATCATGGGAACAGGGCAGACTAAACTACCAAGCCAATTCTTTACCAGAAAGGAGACAAGCTACCGGGGACCGGTTTCTGGCATTTCAGCCTCTTCGGCCCGGCTTGCTTGAATCCTGATGGAGCAGTGAGAAAGGGACTCATGTCTGAGCATACCCTGCCACACCTATAGTGGCCAAAATCGATTTACAAAAGGGGGTGGTGATGAACAGAGTGTCTGAATTGAGCAGACCACTCTTACCCAGTCCAAAGATCAGGGCTTGATCCATCACCGTTATTTATCTCACTGCCCCATCCCAGCTCAGAATCTGGCTATATGCAAATCAGTCTGTCCCTGGCCCAGTGCATCATGGGAACAGGGCAGACTAAACTACCAAGCCAATTCTTTACCAGAAAGGAGACAAGCTACCGGGGACCGGTTTCTGGCATTTCAGCCTCTTCGGCCCGGCTTGCTTGAATCCTGATGGAGCAGTGAGAAAGGGACTCATGTCTGAGCATACCCTGCCACACCTATAGTGGCCAAAATCGATTTACAAAAGGGGGTGGTGATGAACAGAGTGTCTGAATTGAGCAGACCACTCTTACCCAGTCCAAAGATCAGGGCTTGATCCATCACCGTTATTTATCTCACTGCCCCATCCCAGCTCAGAATCTGGCTATATGCAAATCAGTCTGTCCCTGGCCCAGTGCATCATGGGAACAGGGCAGACTAAACTACCAAGCCAATTCTTTACCAGAAAGGAGACAAGCTACCGGGGACCGGTTTCTGGCATTTCAGCCTCTTCGGCCCGGCTTGCTTGAATCCTGATGGAGCAGTGAGAAAGGGACTCATGTCTGAGCATACCCTGCCACACCTATAGTGGCCAAAATCGATTTACAAAAGGGGGTGGTGATGAACAGAGTGTCTGAATTGAGCAGACCACTCTTACCCAGTCCAAAGATCAGGGCTTGATCCATCACCGTTATTTATCTCACTGCCCCATCCCAGCTCAGAATCTGGCTATATGCAAATCAGTCTGTCCCTGGCCCAGTGCATCATGGGAACAGGGCAGACTAAACTACCAAGCCAATTCTTTACCAGAAAGGAGACAAGCTACCGGGGACCGGTTTCTGGCATTTCAGCCTCTTCGGCCCGGCTTGCTTGAATCCTGATGGAGCAGTGAGAAAGGGACTCATGTCTGAGCATACCCTGCCACACCTATAGTGGCCAAAATCGATTTACAAAAGGGGGTGGCTTCTGTAGTTTGGTTTGTCCTGTTCCCATCATGCACTGGGACAGGAACAGACTAATTTGCATACAGCCAGGTTCTGAAACTGGGATGGTGCAGTGAGCTAAAAAACGGTGTTGGATCTAGCCCTGATCTTTGGACTGGGTGAGAGCTTTCTGCTTAATTCAGAGACTCTGTCCCTCACCACCCCTTTTTGTAAATATTTTTGTCCACCCTAAGCGTGGAAGGGTATTCTCAGATGTGAGACCCTTGCTCATTGCACCATCAGGATTCAAGCAAACCGGGCCGAAGACGGCTGTAATGCCAGAAACCGGTCCCCGGGAGCTTGTTTCCTTCCCAGTGTAAGAATTGGCTTCTGTAGTTTGGTTTGTCCTGTTCCCATCATGCACTGGGACAGGAACAGACTAATTTGCATACAGCCAGGTTCTGAAACTGGGATGGTGCAGTGAGCTAAAAAACGGTGTTGGATCTAGCCCTGATCTTTGGACTGGGTGAGAGCTTTCTGCTTAATTCAGAGACTCTGTCCCTCACCACCCCTTTTTGTAAATATTTTTGTCCACCCTAAGCGTGGAAGGGTATTCTCAGATGTGAGACCCTTGCTCATTGCACCATCAGGATTCAAGCAAACCGGGCCGAAGACGGCTGTAATGCCAGAAACCGGTCCCCGGGAGCTTGTTTCCTTCCCAGTGTAAGAATTGGCTTCTGTAGTTTGGTTTGTCCTGTTCCCATCATGCACTGGGACAGGAACAGACTAATTTGCATACAGCCAGGTTCTGAAACTGGGATGGTGCAGTGAGCTAAAAAACGGTGTTGGATCTAGCCCTGATCTTTGGACTGGGTGAGAGCTTTCTGCTTAATTCAGAGACTCTGTCCCTCACCACCCCTTTTTGTAAATATTTTTGTCCACCCTAAGCGTGGAAGGGTATTCTCAGATGTGAGACCCTTGCTCATTGCACCATCAGGATTCAAGCAAACCGGGCCGAAGACGGCTGTAATGCCAGAAACCGGTCCCCGGGAGCTTGTTTCCTTCCCAGTGTAAGAATTGGCTTCTGTAGTTTGGTTTGTCCTGTTCCCATCATGCACTGGGACAGGAACAGACTAATTTGCATACAGCCAGGTTCTGAAACTGGGATGGTGCAGTGAGCTAAAAAACGGTGTTGGATCTAGCCCTGATCTTTGGACTGGGTGAGAGCTTTCTGCTTAATTCAGAGACTCTGTCCCTCACCACCCCTTTTTGTAAATATTTTTGTCCACCCTAAGCGTGGAAGGGTATTCTCAGATGTGAGACCCTTGCTCATTGCACCATCAGGATTCAAGCAAACCGGGCCGAAGACGGCTGTAATGCCAGAAACCGGTCCCCGGGAGCTTGTTTCCTTCCCAGTGTAAGAATTGGCTTCTGTAGTTTGGTTTGTCCTGTTCCCATCATGCACTGGGACAGGAACAGACTAATTTGCATACAGCCAGGTTCTGAAACTGGGATGGTGCAGTGAGCTAAAAAACGGTGTTGGATCTAGCCCTGATCTTTGGACTGGGTGAGAGCTTTCTGCTTAATTCAGAGACTCTGTCCCTCACCACCCCCTTTTTGTAAATATAGTGCAACAAGTATTGTCATAATAATTAAACAGCTATTTTAGAGGCTTGGGTAGCACTTCCTGCAAAGTATGATAAAAGTTAAGCAGAGAAGCCGCCTGGGTCCGAGGCTTTTCCTATTCTCAAAAATAGGATAGCCTCGCTAATTTTGTTTTCTTCAATGGAACTTATGTGCTTGTTTTGGACTTCAGGTGATATTGGTAAATCTGTAAGGAACAGGTGAGTATAACTCTGTGTAAAAATATTTAAATACTGGTAGTATATTTGTCTGCTTGTTTGAAGATTACCCACGAGTTTCTGGTAGTAGTTATACATGTTTACTTCTCTTACATTTCACATAAGTTGCTCAGGCTTACCAGCTTTATTTAATCCATATAATTTCATAGCCTTGCTAGTGGAGACCATTAGGTGCGTTCTTGAGCTTAGGAGCTTGTTCTTTGGCCAATCTACTCTGCTATTATTATCTTAATTCCTTTTGCTAACTATGTTAATCATAGTTCATCTAATTGTGACCTTTAATGGGATCCCACAGGGCCTGAGAAGAGTTACAAATAGGGTAGCTGATCCCTAAATATGTAATAATGGCAGTTTTTACAGGTTTTAAGAAGTTAGGATCTTGAATCAGAAAATCATTAATTTTCCACGTTCTTTGAGAGTGTTGTGTATTACACAATTCATATGTAAATGAAATAGAAGCACACTCTGAGATCAGTATTGGCTGTGCCTTATTACCAAGTTTCTTGGCTGGGGTGAATGTATAATTTATTCAGCATTCTATCCATCATTTGTTTGCATAGCACTTTTCACCCTAAGTGGGATGGGTATGCCCAGACGTGGGTCCCTTGCTCACTGTGCCACTGGATTCAAGCTAGCCTAGCTGATGAGGGGTAATACGAGGAAACCGGGTTCAGGTGCTTGTTTCTGGTCCAGGGAGGACTTGGCTTGGAAGTTCAGGCTGGACTGTTCCCATGAGGGGCAGGGTCAAAACTGAGTCGCATATGGCTGGGTCTAAACTGGGGTGGCATGGTGAGCAAAAGAATGATGGATGTAACCCAGATATCTGTACTGGGGGTGAATGTATGATTTATTCAGCATTCCCCATCATTTGTTTGCGTAGCACTTATTACCAAGTTTGGCATCCCTGTACATGCACTATTCTGCACAAGTTTCATATACTCAGATGGCAACCCCCATAAACATCTGATTGGTGAAGATACATAGATTATATTCTGGTGAGGAGCAATGGATACTGTTCCCCCAGTTTGCAGCATGGACCAATGGATTGGACATCTATCTCAGATTTACATCAACGGCATTTGAGGACCGTATAACATTCCTTGGAGCTAGAGATTAGCATTGTGAATGGAAGAATGGTAACAAAGGCCCATCAGAAACCTCCAACCCGTAATAGCCTTCTACAGTTTAACAGTTGCCACCTGAGAGCACTCAGAGAAAACCTCCCCAATTGGCAATTTCTCTGCCTTCATAGAAATTGCAGCAATGTCATAGGCTAAAAGGAAGAGGTGTACTATCTGGCAGCTAAACTTTGATCTAAACTGTACCCTGAGGGAGCCACATAAAGGTCTGAACAAGGAACAAAAAAACATACTCCGGAGGCTTTTTTAAAGACCATTAGTCGACTAAAAAAAAAAAGATATATTTGTGTCACAATTTATACACCAATTTCAAATGATCTTAAATAGAAATTGGGGAATGACCCTATTGACATGCCTGTCGGCCTTTAAAAAATTGCAAAACTTGAGAGATCCTCTAGTACAATTTAGGCCAATAACTTAAAAATAACTGAGAAACATAACATGTCTATAGCTAGAAGCTGGGACCTACCACAGATCAGGAACAACAGATCAGGCCAGGGACCTTCCTGTGTGGGAACTGCAGTGACGACTCAAGATAAGTAAGACCTGGGTCTTAAAACCCATGGGATCTAAATGAACACACAATCTATCTGATCACCTGCCACGCAAGTTGCATTATGTGGAAATGGCTATGAAACTAGGGAAAGTTTGCATTAATAAACACAGGAGCACCATTTCTTGCAGACATAACCACTAAACTTGCCACACAGTTCCTAGATAACAATCAAATAGCCAATGACCTGAGATGGACTGTGATCAAAACACAATATGAAAATTCAACTGTTCCAAAAAGAACAACAATTGATTTTCAGATTGCATACATCCACCACAGATTTAAATGATGAATTCCCCGGGTCCCTGAGAGTAAAATATTACCATTCATTTCTATAACCAATAAACCATAGGTTTGGTGTGTGGTAGCATCCTTTGAGTTCTGGATGGCCCCCAACAAAACATAGAAAGAAAAATATACACTCTCGGACAGAAGTCTGTAAACACAGAAAAGAGATTGCACTAACTGCTATATGCGACCGCTCGGAGTTGGCTTTCAAAACAGTGAATGAATTATTTTAGCTACACCACATTGGTTAATACAACTTAAGTGACCATCTCTAGATACAGAAAGGGGATGATTTAAAATTCTAAGACAAATATATTTACTCCTCACTGAGCTTTCCACCTTCACACACTCTACAGTAATGTGAGTACAATGTGAATTAAGCACTACTAATATGGTAGTCCAAAATGTAAAATATGTTGCCCTGGTAATAACTTGACTTGCATCATCTCCGGAAAGGAGAATACACTACTGACCACTTCAAGATGGTGCACGAAAAATGTGATAATAATATTTACTCTTGAAGGAATTTTACACTATTAAATGAACTACAGTATTGTGATCACAGTGTGAACTTAACTCGATTAAGATGCGGTCTAAAAACTGGAACAAACTGTGGTGGCAGAGTAAGATTCTTCTCTACAAAATCCCTAAAAGTGGGAATGCACTACTGACCATTTCAAGATGGCACACAAAATAATTTGGAAGACTCTGTCATGTGATGAGTCACATGGGGCAGATACACGCCCATGTTATCATTCAGATCAGCGCTCTCACTTGGGGGGTGGGGGGTTGGGGGACGTGTACTTTAAAAAAATAAACTCCATGTTCCGAATGACATCTGGGAGGGGACAACCAGGGTAGATGGTTTAGGAGGCACACTTCTGAGAAGAAGTAGGTACCTACCTGGGCCCTCAAGGTACAGGTAGGTCAGGTGTGCGGGTACAAGCATTAACAAACGACCTCTGATTTTTACAAAAGATGTACCATGCAGAGATACTCAACAGAAACATTATCGGTATCAGCACGTTTACAACTGTTTGCTGTACCCACTCTTCCACATGTATTATGCTTTACTGTGCTCACATTTTTAAATCAGGTGTGTGGAATATTGGATTCAACTATATAGTTATATGGCACTGTCTTTCAATTTATGTGTGTCTGTGCACCTATATATTTCTTTTGTTATCTATGTCTTCCTCATTTTTAACTTGTGAATTCCCTAAACCATGGATACATCTGATATTCCTTTTATATAAAGAGATAGGTTAATATCATCAATCAATCAATCAATACATTCTTTATTCGATCCATTAATTACAGATCATAAAAGCACAGGTAAAAGATCCAATGATCAACATACAACTCCAAATCATGTATGATAAAATCCAAGTTAAGGTTAAAATTAGATATCGGATACGTAAATAAGTATTATTTAAAATCTAAACACATACTATGTAAGGAAGACCGGGGAGTTTTTATACACTATCGCCCGCACACAATCTTCATATGGTTGCGACCCCCCATTAGATCTTTGATCTACTCGTCTCGGAGGAACCCGCAGCCCTATTCCTCATCAAGACATGGCTAAAAGACTACTCTGGCCAGGATATTGCTGCTGCTCTCCCTGACAATTACACTTATGTCGGTAAAAACAGAATAATGAAAGATGGTGGAGGGATAGCCATAGTTTACAATAGACTATACTCCTGCAAATGGGAAGACTTTGTTCTACCTAACAGCGAGGCAGGTCTTTTTAAGCTTTCGCTGTCTCCCAACTTCACTCTTTCCGTGATGCTCATTTATCGCCCCCCCGGCCCAGCGAGTTCCTGGGCCACCACTTTTCCTGAGTACATAGCACCGCTAATTCAGAATTCTACTAACTTCTCAATTATCGGTGATCTGAATCTGCACCTGAATGATCCTTCCTGCTCCACCAGCAGCAATCTTTTACAGGACTTGACTGCTTTAAATATTACTCTACACCTTCTGGACCCCATTCTTTCTAACTTAGAAGCCATTGACTGTGAGGCTCCTTCAGCTATTGTCTGGTCTGACCACTATATGGTGACTTTCATTATTACCATTGGTCGTCAACCGAACACCCCCTCAAACTCTACAGAATCTAGACTATCCAGAAACTGGAATAAATTAGACCTTAAGAAACTCAACTCCTGTCTTTAGAATTCCAGACCTCTCACGGAAGTCATTAGCATTGAAGCAGCTGATGCTGTAAATGTCTGGCTTGCACAGGTTGCCGATGCATGCCTACCTCAGCGCATGCAAAAGCACAACCTTCACCACCCGCCTGCGCCCTGGTTTACAGCTGCCTTAAAAAAAGAAAAAAACATCTGCAAAAACCTTGAGCGCAAATGGCGCATAAAATATGACCTATGCTCTAAGCAAATCTACAAAGCTGCCTTAACAAAATACCATTCATTATGCAAAACTGCAAAAGTTGAACATGTCAACTTAACTATCATCGAGGCACAAAATCGTCCTAAAGCACTTTCTAAGGTAGTTCAAAATCTCTCGGGCGCATTGTGTCAGCCCAAAACACCATGTAAATATATTGCACAGTGTAATTCACTGGCTGAATTTTTCATTGCCAAAATTGACACTATTTACTCTGATTTTGAGAAACTGCTCTGCAGACCCCCCACACCACCTAAACTTACGATCTCCTGTGATTCAAGGGTCCCACGGGATACCTGTCCTCCCATCCTACAGTTGATCGACACATGGGATCCGCTTAACATCAATACTCTTTCTGATATTATCAGTAAAATTAAATCCGGCTCCCCACTGGATCCTCTTTCCCCTCAAATATTACAAATGTTGGACAATTCTTCCCTCAAACTCATTATGGATCTTCTAAACTCCTCCCTTAGAGAAGCTAAAGTACCCTCCGCATGGAAACATGCAATGATAGTGCCTTTGCTAAAAAAGGCTAATGCCGACCCTAGCATTCCATCTGACTTCCATCCAATTTCACTTCTTCCGTTTTTTTCGAAAATCATGGAAAAACACATCAACTCTCAACTTTCAAACCATGTTGAATCGAGGGGAATTCTACATCCATCACAATCCGGTTTTAGATCTGGTTTCTCGACAGAATCTACTCTACTGGGGGTCTCTGAAAACATTTGATGCCGAGTAGATAGGGGGAAACCGTGGCACTCATTCTGCTTGATTTGAGTGCCGCATTTGATACGGTTTCCCACCCCATTCTTATCAATGCCCTGAGATCATCTGGCATTACCGGCACAGCCCTCAACTGGTTTGTTAGCTTTCTATCGGACCGCACCTTCCAAGTTTTCTCTTCTTCATCTGCCTCCCAAACCTTCACATCGGCGTACGGTGTTCCGCAGGGTTCCATTTGAGCCCCTTGCTCTTCAATCTGTATGTCAGACCTTTGGCTACTATTGCGGAGCAAGCTGGGCTCACTATTTACTCGTACGCCGATGATACCCAGGTCATCTACTCTCTTTCCTCGGATTCCCACTCCCCTGCCTCTTCCCTCTGTACAGGACTGAGTAACATCGCAGCCTGGATGTTGGATAACAAACTGAAACTGAACGGGGGGAAAACAGAACTTCTTCTGTTTGGCCATAACACCACCTTATGGGGATCCCAACATTGGCCCTCTCAAATAGGCACTCTACCCACCCCATCTAAAACAGCATGCAACCTCAGCATCATTTTTGACGACCAGTTATCTATGAAGAACCACGTGGTTAAAACTTCCTCCACTTGCATTACTATCATTAAGTGGTTGCGTAAGATCATCTGGATGCTCCCCCAGGATACTCAGAAAACCGTGGTCCAGGCTCTAATCACCTCTAGACTGGACTACGGGAACATCCTTCTCCTGGGAGCCTGCAAAGAGGTGATTCGTAAATTACAGACAGTCCAGAATATGGCAGCGCGACTTCTCTGTAAATTACCCAATACATCCCCTACCTCCAATTCCCTACGCACTCTGCACTGGCTTCGCATTGAAAGCCGCACAAAATTTAAGGCCCTCTGCATCATGCACAGAATAAATACTGGCCTGGCCCCACCCTATCTCAATTCCTTGGTGCAGCACTACTGTCCCCTCCGCACTCTGCGATCATCTAATCAGCACTTATTCTCGGTTCCCAGAATCAAAAAATCCAGAATGGGTGGCCGCTCTTTCGCCTGGCTGGCCCCCTCACTCTGGAATTCCCTTCCCCTCCAGTTACGAACTGAACCCAGCTACCTTAGGTTTCGCAGACAGGTAAAAACCTGGTTATTCAATATGTAACTGCTTCCTTCTGACTTTCCCCTCTCATTTTGGTTTTAGCGCCGGGAAACCTACGGGTAGCTGAGCGCTTTATAAACTTAAATATAATAATAATTGGAATAATGCTGCCACATTTTACTTGCTGTTGCTGGCTTTTTATGAATATGACTTTTTAAATGGAAGTTTCATTTGTTATCATCTATACATACTGACTTTTAATGAATTTAACATCCTAAATGCAATCTTGAACCTTTTAAATGTTTTGTACTTGCAATGGTTTATTTTTAAATCACGCAATAAAGGTTATTATTATTATTATCATATGGTTGCATGTTGACTTATTTTGATTGTTAAATGAAAACACCACGCCGTTTAGAAGCCCCACTGCTTTCTCTTTTTTATACAAGCCCACAGGATAATATAATTTAGTAAAGCTAATTAAAAACCAGAGTAAATAATATCTAGGTGAGAGTACAGTAGGACTCCACCAATAGGTCCTGAAGAAATGACATTGACTCATTCGGGAAGAGCGGCATGAAACATGCCGACCCCTAACTGGTTTTATGAATACCTATGTTCTATTGGTTCCCCTCAGTTTGTCCACATCAGTTTTTTATCTTGTGACAGATAAAGTCCACAAATACAAATTGTTCTTTCAAGCTTATCTGTAGGCAGTTCTATAATTGCCACATCAACAAGCCTCTAGTCGCCTCTTCAACCCATCCTATTGGGACAAGGGCAAGAACAAATCTCCACTAAAGAGCACCCTTTGAGGGGTCTGCTGGTTATTGCACTGCCCACCTAGCATGAAACATGACCCGATGATGAAGCATGCCACCTTGGTGGTTGAGGGTCATTGCACCCTATAAAGAGACTCCTAAGGACCCAGGTAAAACAGCCATTATAAAAGAAAAGAGTCTCTCAGATTTCAGCTCAATGTAGGTGCAAAACCAGACAGAACGTCACATTCATGTTTTTTAATTATTGGGTAAGTAGGCAAATTGCATGTACCAATGAGCATATAATAAGCAAACAAAATAATCAAAAGACCCCCTAAAGATTACAATCATATGAAGTCACATAACACACACCGTATCGAGTGATCATCTCTGATTCCGAAATGTTATCAATGGATGATTTTAAAGCAGCGGGCTCCTTAAATGCATTTGATTTGCCTTTATGCATAATCTTGAAACGTGCTGGGCCTGCAACTGAGAATGAGTTTGATGTGTCTCTCAGCAATTTTCTCGTGGACAGAAACCCTTGCCGCTTCTTCATGGTGTCTAATAATCTTATGAAATCTCAGTCTTGTGACGTTTCACAGAACATATTGATGTTTCTGTATGTAAGACAGAAGCAGTTCCAAGTGCTGCAATCTCAGGGGTTTGAACAAAATATGCCACGTTCTTGGGACTCTATGAACCCTCTTAGTTTAAGATTGCCTATTGAACCTCAGACCCAATATGTGGGGTATCCAGGACTGTAAATAGTCTACACAAGAATTTGTGCTATTTTCTGCACATGCAGGTAAGCCACAAATTCTTACAGTACCTCTCCTGTTGCATTCTTTAAGGTCACTGACCTCCGTTTCAAGAGGTCTGACCTTAGTTGAGGTGTCTTTAGTTTCTTTTTAAAGTTTGTGCGTTTCATCCACTATCCTCATTTTATCCTCCCCAACTCTTTCTAAAGAGTTTTGAAGTCTTTTCTTATCATGATTATTTCTATTTTTATGAGTGCATCTTATCTATATTTGTTTTTGTGCTCTGTGCCAGTTACTGAAGCACTGGCTGTCTTTGGAGAATCATATCCACTATGGCCTGTTTTTGACCCACTTTCACTTCTTTTATCTCCTTCGTGTCTCCTTTTCTCAAGAGTCTGTCTTACATGATGTGTGTAACTACAGCGGTGTGGGACATGAATCAGAATATCGACTTCTCACTTTAGAGTACACACAATTGTGAGCTTTGGGGTTCATTCCAGCTCTTCTGTAAAGGAGTGCCTTGTGCTGTGTTCTCAGAATCCCTCCCGCAAGATAAGGCTAACAACTTACACCTAAAATAATGTAAATATTAATGTATTGGTTTAGTCAATGCTTGTTCTACAGGTATTGGTGTTTGACCCAGTTTGGCGGGCTACAGGGCAAACAGTGGCTACTAGACTCCAACCGTGAAGCCACTGGTGTCCTGGGGTCTGTCTTAATACGGTTCTGCAAACTGGGCTAAGTACACCTTTTCTGCACTTGACTTACAGGGTAGTGAGGACAAGCAACCAAAAGGCTTCTCAGGGAGGTAGTGTGGTGGAGGGGAAATGACTCGGAGTTCAACGATCAGCCAACAGACCCAATAAATCACTGGCTTGCAAAGTGCTTGTCTTTTTAGAAAATAAAGTACTTTTACTTCTCGTGGTATGAAATGCTACAACGTTAGATACGTATCATGCCTAAGGTTTAACAACCTCTCCGGGTGTACAATGGAATGCTGCAGCCACCCTGGAGTTGTCCTCATCACCCTTTAGTGTATCTCCTTGCCTGATGTGGTCCCTTCCTGATAGACAACTGTATGCAAAATTAGGGACAAGTTCAATTTTCACTAAGTGATTGCCCCTAGGCAAGTGGTGTATACATTTGTATAATTCTTTAGCTCAATAGAATCTTACTGCTAAGTATAAATCCTTATTGTGATTTAAATTTGCTAATGTATACAATCACTCAATCTTTCACTCTCTGGGGCTGTGTCTCGTTGCTACCTGCTTGGCAAATTACTTGGCTTGGCAGGCATTGGCATCTGTGCACTTTGGCATACAGTGGTCGGTGTCTTCATTGGAGGTCTCTTCGTCCACAACAGAGTTCCCACTTCCCCCTCTCTGTATTGAGGACCACTTTAGGCATTGGCTGAGAAGCACAATTGGTATGGGTGGGCTGGCTTTCATGAGATGTGGTCTGTGGGCCAGTCGTCCATATGAGGTACAGCCTCTGGGACGTGTTTCAATTGCAGTGTGTACCACACACTGGTAGCATCAGCACCAACTCTCTTTAGAAGTGCTGATTGGCACAGATCTATGCTAGAAATGTGCTATGGGAGACTAAATGACTTTTGGGAACTGGTCAATCACGTTAATGCTCTTTTATTTATTTATTTATTTATTAAAACATTTATAAAGCACAAACGAAGGCCCTTGGGCATCTCGGCGCTCTCATTGGATGGTTATGTTCTTTTGTGTGTCCTACACACTGGGGGCACAGTTGGGCTTTCTGTTTTGGAAGTTGATCAAGCGTTTTCTGGGACCTCTTTCTCACCATTTGTCCTCCAAGGGACTTTTTATCTGACCGAGAGGTGATGGGAGTAAACATTAGATCAATCAATTTCAATTAACAGCGTAACCCATTTGAATCCACAATAAGGACCAGGAATCAGTAACTATGGTTAAGGAGATTTATCATAAATTAGCAGTCAAATTACCATACACAAATCTTAGAACTATATGGTAAAGATACAAGATAACAACGGGGAAGCCCAAGCTACGGAAGAAATTGAGGCAGACTAGTATTAGGCAAACAAGCAGTTCAATCACAGCAATACAAAAGATCAGCAGCAAGATGCTCAGAGAAAAGTCTCAAGTTATCTCTCCTAAATATGGGTACATTTAGATTAAAGTCCATACGAAGTGGATGGTTGTATCTAACATAGTGTCTAAAAGCTAGGGAAATTCCATAAAGGAAAAGAATTAGAACAGGGCCGTTAAACGAGGAACAATTGGAAAAATTTGAAGAATGGGAAGGTGTCAGCATTTCAGGAGCTCGGTCAAGAGTCTTCTTGGGTCAAAGGCAAAAGTCTTAGCCTAAGCCACACTCATCAAAGAATTAAAGCAAAGATAGAGGTCTAAACCTCTCAAAGTCCAACGCGCAGTGAGGGTCTGAAGATATGGACAAGTTCAGAAAGCGTTCTGAAGACAGCTGACAGGTTCCGAAGAAAAACTGAAGGAATCAGCGCAAGCACTAAGTTATAACACACAAGAGTCTTCTTTCCTTGATTACTCCAGGAAAATGTATCTCTGTTTAGTTTTACTTTTATCTTACTACATTGTTTCATGTTAAATATGTTGTTTACTGGGCATCTTTGACAGACAGGATAGTTTTATATTTATTTTGTTTCTATTTGTTTATAGGCAGAATGTAATGTTTTTTTTTTTTTAAATCAAACAGAAGACGGAGAATTTAAATTGAACACCTTTTGACCACATTTGATATACTGGACAAGGTCACACAAGCATTGCTTCGATCTTGTTATAACCGAGAAGCAAGGAAAAGGCAGGAGGCTCTGAAAACAAGAGGTGGCTATGCTACAGCGCGGCTCCAGAAATCATTTCTAATCAATACTCACTATTTCCCTGAAACCCTTAAAAACACAAATCATGCATCAGTGGGGCCCATAACACTGCACGTTTACCCAGTTCACTTATAATTGGCTTCAAGGCTCTGGTGAATTGCAATGGAGAAATGCTGTAACATTTGGTGTAGCGTCTAAAAACCTATTTAACTAATTATTATTTACACCTCCAGATTTAAACATTTTACCATGGGTTTATTCAGACTCGAATTATTCAGACACACCACCATAGTGGCAATGGATCTACTAGAATGAAAATTAGGCGTAGGAAAATCACAAGACCAGCTTTTAAGATTCCATTTTCCCAATTTTATTAAGACCAAAACGTTACTATGTCTGACGTTTAATGCATTAGTCAAAATCTTTATTCAGCAATATTAACTTTATTTCAAAAATTATCATTTCATTTAGAGCTCAGGAAAATCGCTTTATTTTAGAATTCAGGTAAAGCTTAGCAAAGAACAGATAGTTCCAAATTCATTCTACCCTAGCATCCCTAACTAACACCCTCATCTTATACTTAAAATCCTTCAAAACAAACAAATAGGAAAAAACATAAGAGTTCTTACATCCAGGAATTGGTCAGCAAACGGGCAGCATCTCTGATGGAAATGGAAAAAGCGACCCCAACCTTACAAGTCCAGGGGTATTTATACCTTATTTCTCAAACTTAAGCTATCTAAAAAAGTAACTAACATCACCATCTTGTGTTCTGATTGGACAAATTCGGGGTAGATGAGCACTTCCTCACCATTACAGCTATTGTAAGTAAACAGCTCCAGGAGTCGAAGTAAATTGAGATTAATTCGTTTATTTATCGATAGGGAGAGAAGTACAGGTCTTCCTGCCTCAGCAACCGCCCCGTAGAAATGGTAAGAATCTGGAATCAGACTGATATAATACATGATTCCAGATTCCACACTCTCTAACATGAGGCAGAAGTAAAGGCAACTACAACATATCTTCTTTTCTTAGGAAACAGAAAGGGATAGAAAGCAAAACACAATAATACTAAACAGGAGAATAAAAATAACTGCATCGAATAAAAAAAACATGAAAATGAGCAGAATAAAATGACACAAGAATAAGCAGAATCAAAATAACACTCTACAGTTAAATCATGTAGAAACTAGAGAAAAAGACTAATACATGACAAAATCATCATACTCCTTGGGCACACTGCGCTGTCTTGTAGAGTGAACATCTTCGTGCACAGATTTATTTACTTGCACAATCTTGCTCGGAAAGGTCTTGGAATTAACAACAACCTTGGAACTAGACACATCTTTACCAGAAGGGAACTCCTTAGAAGCAGCAGCACCACTACCTCCCTTCGAGTACAAAGCAATCCTTCTGAAGTTCCAATTCTGACCATTCTCCAAAACAACATGCCACTTATACACTTCTTTGACTTTAAGAGGTTCCGAAACTTGTTTACTCCAAATTCCTTTCTACCCAATTTAATCTTGACATAGTCACCAACATCAACTCTACCAACCTTACCCATGAAACCACTACAAGAATTACCAGAACCAGTGCTAAAATTGTTAACATCTTGAAACCTTTCTTCAAACAACCACTGAGGGACCATCTTAGTCTTGGGAAACCTACCACGCATGCGTTCAAAAGGAACTTCATTGGTGACACTATGACCAGTGGTATTATAAGACCAAACGGCCTCTTCCACAGCACTGCGAACATCGCGTTGACTTTGCACAGCCAATTGAATAGTGCCCTTGACCAACCTATTCATGCGCTCCACAATACCGTTACCTTGCGGATTGTATAATGAAGTACACATGTGCTTGATACCGTGATTAGATAAAAACATCCGCATAGAAGTAGAAGTTAACTGAGTACCATTGTCTGTTAACAAAATACCAGGAAAACTTTCTTTCATAAAAATGGATTTGAGCTGTCCAATTACACTTTCAGTAGTTATATTTTTCATGAACTCAACACACATCCATCGTGAACACACATCCACCAAAACCATTGCAAAACGACATTCACCAGACAAGTAGTTCATTGGACCAATAAAATCCAAACAGACCTTCTCCCAAGGCAAATCCTCATCACAAGCAATTGAACCTAAAGGTCGCGAATCAATCTTTAATCTCTTCTCACTCTCCTTGCACAAAGAACAGTTCTCAACCCATCTCTTAACATCATCATCCAAACCAGGCCACCAGAAATTGGCCTTCAAACGCTTGCCAGTCATACTCTGACCAAGGTGACCTTCGTGTGCCAAAACAAAAAGTCTTTTTTTAAGTGAATGCGGAGGTATAAATCGTTCACCTCTCAACACAAAATCATCAGAACTACCCAAACTAAGTTCTTCTTGTAACTTCACAAAACTACGCAAAGAAGGCTTCACGTCACCTTCCCGTTTCCAACCAAGGCGAATAGCACTAATCAATTCACCAAAGTCAGGGTCAGCCACAACAGCTTGATGCCACTCGTCTTTAGAAATAGAATTAAAACATTTTGAGCACACATCACCAAAGCCAGCAACCAAACAAACAGTCTCATCATCAAAATCAACGCACACTTCAGATTCAACAGGTAGGCGAGACAAGCAATCTGCTTGCACATTTTTCCAGCCAGAGATATGTTGCAATGAAAAATCATACTCTTGTAATTTTGCAGCAAATCTCATCAAAGGAGGAGAACCGTTATTAGCACCACCAGGTGACAGAATCCTAATAAGCGGTTTATGATCTGTTCTTATAGAAAAATGCGTGCCCCACACATACGTGCGAAAATGAGAGACTCCCCAAACAGCAGCTAACGCTTCACGCTCTATCACCGCATAATTACGTTCAGAGGCACTAAGAGTACGTGAAGCGAAAGCTACAGTTTTCTCCACGCCATTTTTCCGTTGAGATAGAATAGCACCAATACCATGAGCACTGGCGTCAACCGTCACAAAGGTGTCTCTACCAGGTTCAAATGTAGAGAGAATACCTGCATTGATGATTTCGTGTTAATTTTTTCAAAAGCATCAGATTGTTGTGAACCCCACTCAAATTGTACACCTTTTCTAAGAAGTAGTCTTAAAGCTTCAGTCTTGTGGGCAAAATTAGAAACAAACTTGGAGTAATACTCCACTAATCCCAAAAAGGATTTCAATTGATCCTTATTTGAGGGAAGAGGAGCACACCTAATAGCTTTCAATAAATCCTCTTTTGGCTTCACACCAGAATGAGAGATAGTGTACCCTAAGTAGTCTATCTCCGTTAATAAAAACTGACATTTATCCTTTCTAACAGTGAGACCAGCATTTGAAAACACATGTAACACTTTGGCTAAGTTAGTATTATGCTCTGATTCATCAATTCCAGTGATCAAGACATCATCCTGAAAAAAATGAACATGTTTCAAGTCTTTCAACAAGGAATGCATCATGCGTTGGAACACGCTGGCCGCAGAGGCCAGTCCAAATGGTAACCTTTTAAATTGGAACACTCCCTCAACGGTAACAAAAGCAGTAAGTTCCCTGGACTTGGGGTGTAAAACAACCTGATGATAGGCTGAACGAAGATCAAGCTTGGTAAAAAACTTCGCCTTGTCCATCAGAAGAACCATATCAGAAATGTTAGGGAGAGGGAAATTATCCACGATAATATTTTGGTTGAGGGACCTAAGGTCCACACAAAAACGAAGTTTGCCATCCTTTTTTTGAGTTGTTACAACAGGAGAAAAACATACCGAGACCTCTACAGGCTCTATTATATCTTGCTCCTGCATATCATCTAACATTTCTTTCACCTCATTACGAATGGCAATAGGAATTCTCCTAAGAGCATGTCTCACAGGAGAAGCATCTTTTTTAAGCTTTATCTCATGCATATAACCGTCTAATTTGCCTAAGTTTGTCCGAAACACATCACTGTACTTATCCAGAATGGCATTAATGTTGCGAAAATCATCAACAACAAGAACACTTTCTGCAGATCTTGGATCTAGGATGATGTGCAGATCATATTGTTGTATCCAGCCTAGGATAGCTGGGCCCTCATCAGAAATGTAGACTTTCCCAGAAGAACATCTGCCCTTGAACTCAAATGAAGCATCCATAACACCTTCGATGTTGATAATCTGGCCTCCATATCCCTTTGGAGTAATATGACTTTCATAGAGTGATACATTGGGCCAGTATTCATTAAATAAACGAAAAGGAATAATGGAAAACATAGATCCAGGATCAACCAAGAGAGTTATAGCAACCCCATTGACTACAAAGACAGCTTTTGGTCTTTGAAGACCAACACAGAGAACATTCTCTAGGTCATCCCATTCTTCTATGCATAAAGACATTTCATTAGAAACTGTGTCATCATCAACATATGCAACCTTGTTGAGTGAAGGAAATCTACAGGCCTTGCTAACATGACCTCTTTTGCCACATTTCATACAGGTTTTATCTCTAGCAAAACAACCTGCAAAGTCCGCTGCATGAGACATGCTTCCCCAGCGAAAATACCCACAAATTTACTTTTCCCAAAAGGTACAACATTCCTAGTTTTCTGCTTAAAATTTGAAAATGTGGGCTTAGCATCAGTAGAAACAAAGTTTTTAGACTTAACATCCGTAGAACAAAGTTTTATCCACTCTGTTCACAACATTAATAGAGTCATCCTTCTTCAATTCCAAACTGTGTATCTCTTCCATGCACTTCTCGGACTCCTCAATGACTTTGGCAATAGCAATAGCTTCCAATAAGCTTGGATTTCTAGCCGCCCAGATTTTTTGTTGCATCCTCTTATTTTTACATTGAAAGATCAACTGATCTCTGATCATTTGATCAGTCATGGGACCAAAATCACATTTCAACGAGAGTTCCCTTAAACGAGTGACCATTTGATCCACAGATTCCTTGTCTCTTTGCGGCATTGTGTAAAATTTGTGTCTTTGCTTGACAATATTTACTTTTTTTCCAAAATATTTTTCAAGTCTCATTTTGGCTTCAATATAAGGATTGTCAACAGGTTCACCATCCGCACCAAGTATTCTGGTAAAAATGTAAAAGCATGTTGGCCTCCTTTACCAAGAAAGTTTAACAAAATTGCTTTTCTGCGTGTCAAAGGAAATCTAAGTACATCGATGGCTTCCAGATAATTTTCAAAAATACCTATCCATTCTTCCCATTCAATGGTAGGTGTATCACCATCAATTAGAAATGGAGGAGGCGGTGCAATAGTAGAATTCGCTGTTGTAGCCATTTTTAATATAAAATATCAAATAATGTATGCGGAATTAAGCTGAGGCAGGAAAATGTTCAATAGGAGTGTTAAAATGGGAGAGTTGGCACAGCAAAAATAAAATTCATAAATTTTTAATAAAAAAAAATCAATCCATACTATAGATGCGTGTTTCTTTGATGAAGTAAATATATTTGTCTATAAACTGGTAATAAGGTAAAGGAAAATAAAGCTGGTGGCACTGGTAGCGTTAAACACGATAAGTTCGTGTAAAAACGTTACGTGGTTGGCAAAACTTAGTTGGCAAAGGGATCAAAATGGCCGCTGTACGTGAGAGCGTCCCGTGAGAGCGTGATGACGCTATGCAGAGGCGTGCGTTGTCTCGTTGCTGGGTGTCTCGCAGTCAGCGCGTGAAAGAAGGGGTTTTGAATGGCGCGTGCAGCCAACGTCTTGCGCCACAAAGAAACTGCCAAAAGCGCGAAAATAAACCAGCGGAGGTTACCTGTGACAAGGGTGAGTGGGTGGCTACTCACGAAGATGTAGGAGAAATGTTCTCGATGGATTTCAGGATGATTGAAGTAAGCCAAACACCGAGAGAAGTGACAATGGGGTCCGAGAAAAACGTGGTGGCAAAGCAGGATCGTCAAGCCAGGATCGTCACCAAATATTGTGAAGAAACAGCTCCCGGAGTCGAAGTAAATTGAGATTAATTAGTTTATTTATCGATAGGGAGAGAAGTACAGGTCTTCCTGCCTCAGCAACCGCCGCGTAGGAATGGTAAGAATCTGAAATCAGACTGATGTAATACATGATTCCAGATTCCACACTCTCTAACACGAGGCAGAAGTAAAGGCAACTACAACAACAGCATTTGTTATTCACATGATTCAGCTAAAATATAAAAGTCTTTTGTTTAGACAGTCCGTGGCCTAGGCGCATCACACTTTAGCAACATTGCCCTTCTTTCCCATGGTTTGGGCATCCGATCATTCATGCTTGGCACCCATCCTAGGTTCCGGGTGAAGTAGCCTTGAACTCTGCCTCAAGCACAGTCAGCTCACTTGCGCTGGCAGAAATCTTTGACGCGCCTGCGCAGACCAATACCCACTCGCAGTAGCTCCGAGCGGCCATTTTCTCACTAGGCCTCACAGGCCACATTTTGGAACTATTATATAAACAAACACAAATTCACGTTAGTGATTGCATTGAAACCCATTCTGTTTACTTCCTGCCATGCTAATATTTCCATTAGTCGTTACCTAGCAATTTAAGCCACACAAATGCATTTTATACTTACATAATCGACCCTCTCCTTTCACAAAACGTGTACAAAAGCACATTTAAATAGCATTTTATCTAAATTTAAGCGGCACATTAGTATACAACACAATACATATAAGCAGTATTAGTATTCCCCGTGTATAATAATAAAAAATAATAATGCAATAACGTGTGTAACTTACTCTATGGTTGATTATTTTCACAAAACATGCAATTAGTAAACATTATTGTTATGGGACATTGACTTTATGAGGGGTACACAAAATGTTGTGTTTGCCACCTCGCTCCATCAGCTATAAGGTGTTAATCAAATTATGAACGCTAAATCTATTCATTCGAGTTGCTGTGATGCACTGTCTGCCTGTTATTGTCTGAGGAGGGATGTCTGCAGCACAAACACTAGAAAAAACTAGATCTGGTGCGACTTACAGGTCTGAATTTGCATCCCTGCAGGGCCAATAGCCTTTCATCCCTCTGGGTTCGCTAAACTGAGTCCTATCAGGGCCGGCCCAAGGCATGTGCAAACTGTGCACTTGCACAGGGCCGCCAAACCCCAGGGGCCGCCACGACGAGGATCGAATCGGAAGTATCACTGGAGTGGCGGCCCCCTGGCAGGATTTGGCGGCCCTGTGCACACGGAAGCCTCTTCCCTCGCCTCTCACGCGCCTGACTGCTGACCTGGTGGTCCGCGGTGAAACAGCTCTTCTTGGTAGATCGAGTTCCGGACCCTGCAGCTCGTGCGACATCAGCTGGCACCGCCCCCTCGGTAAGTGCAAGGGGAAAAGGAGCACTGTATAGTGCGTCCAGATAGGAGTCTGTCTAAGTCACACCCTCTTCCAACCCTCATTGAGGGAATCGCTTAGGACCTCACTCCAGGCTGTTGTCATCACGCCGTCATTGCTTTATGGAACTCAAAACAAAGTGTTAGGTGCCTGCGCCTACCTACCCCGTCTTAATACCCTTTCTCTTACTCGTGCGTTCTCTATTGATTGTACAAAAATAGCTTAAAGTCTTCACAGTGTTTGCTTTTATTAATAGCCCGTCTTCTGTGTTGATGCATAGATACAAATATTAGATGGCGTATAGTTACCCGCAGTCTCAGTCTCTCTGTATCTCTACTTTTACTTATTAGGGGCCTTCTTATGGTCCTCATTTGGGCAATATATAGGTGCTTGAATACTTGGGGATGGGAGGACCGAAGATTTCTACTGAACCTCTGCACCTAAATTGGGCAATTCCAAGCTTCTAATCTACGGAATGGGGGAATGACTATGCAAATGGTAAATAACAAGTGGAAATCTCAATAGTTTGCCTTGTTCTGAAGAATACTCCACTGACATTTACCTAATGCTGTTTGCAGGTGGAAAATATTTACAAGGGACCGGGCATATCCGTTGTGGGGGCTGCGGCAAGGAAGGTGTTCCAGGCCGTGGTAGGCTGGGGTAGCATTTTCTGCTCCAGCTGAGGTACTGTTGGGTGAAGTATTATGGGCCCTAGCCCTTCATTAGGGATAACAAATGAGAAAGAGGCAGAGTGCTGTTAAGCTACTGGAGTCAGGGCACGCACAGAGCAACTCTTTCTTTATTGCCAGTGTCACTTTACTGGTGACACCTGCGGGGGTTTGGTGTAAGAAAGTGTAGGACATTCCTATTAGGAGAGAGGGCCTGCAGAGAAAGGTGTACCCCTGGACACTACATTCCTCCCAAAAAACAAAGAAGGGTCAACACACGTTCAACAGTGGAAAACAAAACAAATAAAACAAGTGACCACAATGAGTATATTGACATCAAAGCTCCGCCCCGTCCGGACCCCCTCTTCCGGGGCCCCCACCTACGCTCCCTGCACAGGGCCACCATGAGCCTAGAGCCGCCCCTGGTCCTATTCAACTAACCAGCAATAACAGCTGCTATTTACAGTGCTTTTAAACAACAAAACTGTGGTGTTAGGCATAATATAAAAAACAAGTCATTGCTATTAATTATATTCATTGCATCCTGTTTGGACTTCGGCGGAGAATTCCACCAAACAGAAGTTAAAGTACAGGACAAGGACAACAATTCCAGCGAAAAGGAGGGTCAAGAGAAAAATAAATTGGTTTCTCGGTTGTGTGACTCCTCAACCACAGGCTGGGCTTGAGGTATGCGTTAATGCCTTAATGAGGAAAGCATGTGTTTGAACTGCCCTGCATTCTTTGCTGACAAGGCCGCCTCCTAACTTCGTTCCCGTTGTTCTGCCTGTAGCTGGACCATCCGGGGTCTTACGTCACCTCACGGCCGCTTACCAGAAGCCTCTCCCATGTGGAGAGCCGCAGAGTACGGAAAATGATTGTAAACGTGGCTTCAGCATCTGGAAAACCAGCGTGACACTGGCAGGAAAGAATGGCTCCACATGGGGACACCTGCAGAAAGGATAGCCTGGCTTGGAGGCCTGCCCCTGTTATCCTGCCGGTTTACCCTCGTTCTGCGAGGCTGTAGGCAGCCCTGATGTCACGTGCCATGTTAGGCCTCTCTCACTTCAGTGCACGAGCCTGCAGCGTTTATACGGTTCAGATAGGGTTAGTAGCTGGTAGAATTCGACATCGCGAGCCCCATTGTCAAATTAGAACAATTTTAGGGCAGTTTACATCATAGTCGAAACTGTCACGCATTACGAATACGCCTAACTGATACTGAAAACAGACTTTGATGGCATACTCAAGATCAAGACGTAAAGGTACCTGACCTCAACAGCACTGCGAGCCCACAGTAATGGCAATGCAGCGCTATATAAGTCTATGTTAGCATATTTAACCTACTCTCATACATTTCATGTTTTCTAACATCACATGGTGTCATTCCAGCAATGTGTAGGGTTAGAAAAATGGTTATATTTTACCCTACAATGTTTTTATTACTGCTTTCCTTTATATCAAATAATTTTTCCTTGTGAGGTCCACCTTTTTCTCATACCCTGAACGAATGAATGCATAATAGTGCCCACACCGCCATCGCTCACTCCACATGCACCCAATACATTTACCCAAGAAGACTCAAGAGACATAATTGTGGGGAACGGTGGTGCAGGTTTATTTGCATACAAATAGCAGATAGGTGGGTCAACTTACAGGCGATCCAAGACGGCAGCCCCTCGCTGACCCGCCTGCCTAATTAGCCAATTTGCACGGTAAGTCGATGCTCTTGACGGTGCAATACTTTAATAGTTATCTCGTTTACTCCCGCCCCCCCTGTCGGGGCGGAGCGATGAGGCACACCCCCGGTCGGTTTAGGCCCCCCGACCGCCCGAAGGACTAACGGGGCGCCGACGTTGTTTACTGGAACCCCCTCGGCTCCAGGTTCTTGGCTCGGGCACCCCTACTGTGCCAGGCAGAGGTATTGCTGTCTCCTTCTGCCGCAGAGGTACCCTTACTGTCCATCTGCTTCCAGATCGCCCTGTGACTCCGCCTGCAACACAAAACAGACCATTAATTGTTCACACCAACCTGCTGCTCTGCCGCTGGGTCTGGGCCAGGGTGGGAACAGCGCAGAGTAGCCAGGACGAAGCGCGGCGGAAAGAGGAGCGTACTAGTCTCAGCCTCGCCCTGCTACGTTTTACAGGCAATGGAAATTTGTGTGCATTAAACCTGAGGACGAATAACTACGTTCTTTCCAAGCCCTTATCCATTAAATAACCTTATGGCCCTTTATTCTGCCCCCGAATGCAGCAGTGTACAATCTAACCTTCACCATAAAAGGCACGAGGGAATTTGCCTGCACGTAGTTGCAGATGACCGGTCAACCGGCGCTACGGGAAAGCCGCGGGTAAGTGGCTTTCCTTCAAGGATTGCTCAGCAGGTTGAACAAGCGCTACATTTACACCGCTTAAGAAGGGTGGCTGCGGTGGTAAGAATTGCTATATAAGCCACGAGTCCCACGTTATGCAAGTGTGACTTTGACGCCAGTCCAAGCGTAAAGTCGCTTCCTTCCTGTCCCGATTGATGCTTATCGTTCGTTGCGCTATTGTAAAGTTTGTTGCTACCTCTTCTGACAAAGGGCTACGGTTCAGGGCAGTGAGCTCTGCAAAAGTGTAGGCCCGCTTCATGTCCTGTCCGCGCCCTTCCACGGAGCTCCGCTATTAACGGAGCCCCCCCTCCTAACTGAAGCCACGCATGGTACCTTTCTCACCTACGGTCTTAAACGTCCGTGGCGGAATTAAGGCAAAGCCCCAGCGTGTGGTTCCGTAGCACCGAGGCGATCCGAAGCCGATCAGTTACACGCTCTGCGCCCTAAGCTGGATCCTCCCTCTTAACGGTGGCCTATTCCTAAACCGATCTACCCACAACTAACGATCCCAACCCCGCTCCGCCTAAAACACGACCGGCAACCACCAGCCCCCCCCCGTGGTCGATACCACAGGGCCCCATCAACCTGGTCATATCCAGGGACCGGGCCGGGGGGAGGCTAGTAGGAAGCCACATACCTTAGAAACCGACGGAACACGACGAGAGGTAACAGCGGGAACAGCGCAGAGTAGCCAGGACGAAGCGCGGCGGAAAGAGGAAGGACAGAACCAGGCTGGCCTACATAAAGGCCCTAGGACCGCCCACCACCTAACTTGCTCGCCCTGCATTGGTCACCTCCAAAAGGGGGCGGCGCCCTGACCGTCGCGCTGATAATGTTTTGCTCGCGAGGCATGTGTCACTAAGACGCTGTCTCGCGTTATCTCCCCTTCGTGTCGCGCGGCCAGCGGCAATAAATGAATAATTAGATGATGGAATGAATGTATGATTAGTACTTGCAGAGTGCACAGTGACCTCGAACTGCAGTGTATCCTGCTGATAAAAAAGTATTGAAAAGAGGCAGTTCGACAAAACTATTCAGAAAAAAAGTGCAGAATAGCAATGCTTTAAGGGCAATGCAGATGGAGATATGATCAAGAGTGCCTCCCAAAGTAGGGGGAAGAGATTAACAATTTTTTGCTACCAAGTGGGAGAATAAGCGACCCCTAAATATGGGTCACCAAATACGAAGATGATTTGCTGATCTTGATACTAGAGGGTGTGGCGGAGAGAGGTGTTCTAACTGGGACCACAAAAAACAGAGGAACATTGTCAACAATATCTCTTTGGCAGAGCTTTTCAAAGTTTTTTTTATTGACTCCCAATCTGTGCAATGCCTCTGGATGTCCAGGGATATGTGTTGTACGAGGGAGTCTAAGAAACAGGTGAGCAGCCAAGTTCTGGACGATCTGCATGGGAGTGATCATTATGTATTGGAACCTTCTCTATACATAGTATTCCAGTAGTCCAGCCTCGATAAAAAAAAGTATATAAAATGGAAGAATTTGGAGAATTCTCTTAAGAAGGCACAAAACAACACGCAGAGATGAATTTCCTAAGCTGAGATTTGAATGAGACATGATACGTACATTTGTAGCCTGCTTGAAGGGCACAGTAGTGGATCCCATACAGGAGGGGCCACCAAGACTAACAAAAGTTAGGCTTGTCTGTATTCAACGTGAGATGCTTCTTAGACATGCAGAAAGAGATGTTGCATAGACATCTTGAATCATTCCGAGGATCTACAATGGAGTTGTCAATTCCCAGGATCAGCTGGCTATCATCAGCATAGCACCACAAGCATATGTAAAGCCAGAAGATCTCACCTTTTGGATTTGCCAATGCTTTTTGCTCATGCTGATCAGCATGGGAAAAAGGGAAAAAATGGTTATTACGTCACCACATATGCACCTGCATACATCATGACACGGCAACCATTTTATTTGATTTTTTAATAGATCTTTCCGAATTGGTGGACAGCCGCCTCGGAGCAATACTTAAAAAATGCGAAAGGTGAGCAAACATGCATGTAGGTAAAGCCCTAAAAAGTAACAAAAAGACAAAATATTAAAATAAAATGGGACACGGAGGGGCTCGGGGACAATAGAGAAAAGGGGGCTAAAGGGGAGAAATGAATGTTACTGCCTATGGTGGTGAGCATGGTGGGGCTGAGGACCAACAGAGGGACCACTGAGGTGTGGGGAGGGTGGGGTGATAAAGAACAGGCTGAGCAGGAAAGGGAGGGATGGAGAAGCAACGGACAAGTTGGGAGTGGGAAAATAATAAGGAGAGAGAAAGCACAGGAGGGTGCAAAGCAGCACAGAGAGATCAATGGAGGATGAAGGAAGCAGCTTACAGGGGAATGGGCAGGGGCGTAACACAGGCACCAGCATCCCCCGCGGTGCGGGGGGCCCCAAGCTCCAGGAGGCCCCCTCGGCACTGCCCTCTGGCCGGAGAGCTCCGGATTGAGCTCGGAGGGGGCCCCTCTAAGTTCCGTGCAGGGGGGCCCCCTCAGTTTTCGTTACGCCGGTGGGAATGGGGGCAACAGCAAGACAACACATGTACTCTCACGGAGTGCTCAAAACAAAGGAAAACAAGCATTTACAATGCAATGGTTTCGCCTTTGGAAAAGTTAGAGCTATTGGCATTGTAAATGACAAAATTTGTATTTATGTGTTGGTTTTGAAAACAGATAAATAAATGGCATTGTCATTTACATTGTCATTAGCTTAATCTCTTGCAAATGTGAGACCTATTGTACCCTACGGACAAGCTCAGCAGACAGCAATTACTACCACACACACACACCCAGAGCCAGCCACACAAACCCAGAGCCAGCCACACACACCCAGAGCCAGCCACACACACACACACCCAGAGCCACACACACACACACCCAGACCACACACACACACCCAGAGCAACAAACACAAACACACCCAGAGCCACACACACACACACACCCAGAGCCACACACACACACACACCCAGAGCCACACACACACACACACACACACACACACCCAGAGCCACACACACACACCCAGAGCCACACACACACGCACACCCAGAGCCACACACACACACACACTCAGAGCCACACACACACACACACCCAGAGCCACACACACACACCCAGAGCCACACACACATACACCCAGAGCCACACACACACACCCAGAGCCACACACACACACCCAGATCCACACACACACACACACCCAGAGCCACACACACCCAGAGCCACACACACCCAGAGCCACACACACACACCCAGAGCCACACACACCCAACCAGAGCCACACACACCCAACCAGAGCCACACACACCCAACCAGAGCCACACACACACTCTGCAGAGCAAGCACAGCGAGGGGGCAGGGAAGCAAGCACAGCGAGGGGGCAGGGAACTAAAAGTAAAATACTAAAAATAAAATATTCCATGTCGCAATTAAAGTTACCATCACCAAGTCACTGGTTAATGACTGTAAAAACATCATCACCTATGTACCAAAGGGAGGAGTAAAGAACCTCAGGATGCCCTTCAGTGTAAAAGTCTTCATTGGCTTAGGGTGCAGGTGGGCCTTACTTGTGTTTGAGCCCGCAGGCTCTAAAGCAACTAGGCCCAGATGTGGGAGTCCCTCCTTAGGGGACTCGGTACCAACCATGCCCATGTGGAGCCCTTGTGGGCTTTAAATCAGAAATGCCCCTGGGAGCCTCTCAGGCTCTCACTCAATTATGCCCCTTGAGCCTCTCTCCTTGCTCCGGTCCTGCTCCGATCGGGTCACTCTGCTGCCAGCATGCGGGACTCTCTGGCTGCCGGTCTGCTTCCTTCGCCGGCCTCTTGCTCGGGCCCTCCTCTCACTGGGGGAGCCTCGGGGAGAGACGCTGGCTACACTCCGGTGGGCGTGCTTTGGCGGCGGTGGGGGTAGCCTTGTGTGGTCGCATGCTGTTAATTTAGAGGGCTACTGTCATGTTTTCCCTCTGTTTATAATCTTATTAAGGACCCAGGAGTCTTTCGTGTCACACACTTCTGCTGTTTTCGAAGCAACACAACTCTTTGTGAAGCAGAAACGTTTTGGGTCTTTGCCTCGGCATGTGTGCATATAAGACATCTAAAAACAGCTGGGGTTTTGTTGTGGGAACGTCTGAAGAAGGGAGTGTGCTTTTGAGGGGATGGTGGCAATGTCGAAGGGATCGCTGCGCAAGGGGTGTCTGTTGGTAGGCTAGCAGTTCTGTTGGTATGTTTGTGCTGGGGTGTGAAGTCGTTCCAGCGCCTCACGGGGCTGTGCTGGGGGTGGTCTGAGGTCACGGCCGCGTGATGGTGGCTGTGAAGTAAGGACGGACTGTGCTGGTGGGACGTTCTGGGCGTGCCATGACGCTGGAGAATGCTGTGCAAGGTGTGTGGAAGGCTGTGCCAGGAGGCCTTGGGTCAAATACTGGAAGACGGGGCTGCCTGAAAGAAACTTTGGGCGGGTCTGCCTGTACCGGGGGTGGAATGTCGTGGGGCTCTGCGGGGAGGGAGAGGTCTTAGCCTTCATGGAGTTGCCTGGAGGATCGTGCTGTGCGTGCAATGACGGGTTACGTGCACAAGGGCGTGGGGATCCCCATGCAGAGGCTGTGCAAGTAACGGGCAGGGTCGAGAGTTAGG
This sequence comes from Lissotriton vulgaris, assembly GCF_964263255.1. Taxonomy (NCBI): domain Eukaryota; kingdom Metazoa; phylum Chordata; class Amphibia; order Caudata; family Salamandridae; genus Lissotriton; species Lissotriton vulgaris. The sequence continues at coordinate 167,043,802 of NC_141691.1, read as the reverse complement.
GCTAGCGCCAAGTGCAGCCTACGCAGTACGGATGGACTTCCTTGTAGATGGATGACTGGCTACATTTATTTTAAACAAAACAAATGCAGAAAACGAAACGTGATAAGCATGCAGCAAACATGGGGGAAGTGGCGGGACATGCTGTTTATGGAATTTCGTGGGGTCGTCACTCGTGCAGTGTGTGTGGAAGGGCTAAGCATGTAGGTTATAGGGGAGTTTGGACTGTGCACTGCAGTGACTATTCAGGATAAAGTTCTATTGATGGAGGATGGATGGGGTTGTCCTGGACCCATTGTAGGTGAGGCAGTGGAAGGACGTTGGATGTGCACGCAGAGCAATGGTGGCAGACAGCAGTGTGTTGTGGGGGGATGCGTCAGGAGATGTCGGATGTGGATGTGCTGGAGGTGTCCATGACTTATGCAGGGGTGGGTGTAAGACTGCAGGGCAAGTGGGACCATCAGCTGAGAGCGTCGTCCTCTCCAAGTGACAGTTATTTTTGAAGACACGTTTAGAATCCTGAAATTCCGTTTCCATTGTATTCGGGGTGTACCTCAACATTTCTAAGTGTCCAAAAATATCTTCTCTCAAATAGGCTATTCAATGGCACACTACCTAATCGTTCCCCTCGAGACGCAAGGCCTCTTTCTAACTAGGATGTGGAAACTGGTGTCACAGCCAATACTTGAGGAAGCTTTTACCCAGTAACAGTCAAGTCCGAAAGCAAATCAGATTGAAACTGAAGACCCTAAATCCACTGTGTCCAAACAGAGGTATGAAATGCAATTTGCCCCAGTAATAACATTCTCACTGGTCCGACAACAAACAAGATGCCTCTTGAGATCATATTCCATGAGGAAGGAGGGCCTGGAAACTATCCTGGTAACTGAAGTGAGGCTAGCTATCCTAACCAGGCAACAACAGGACAACCACAGGTGCCAGAAGGAACTGAATACCATTCTCAGCCACTTGGTGTTTCGTCCTGGTGTTCGGGAGCCAGGTTGCAACTAAAGCAGATGCTACTGTATCTGAAAGAATTTTACAGTAATTGTACGATCACTACTAGTGGCTGCTAGATTGAATCACCCTACCTTCTAGGCGCCCTACTTACAAAGAACTAACATGTAAATGTGTTGCAGCAAAAGTACCTCAAAGATGTTTTCCCCTGACTTCACCAACGATCTCTCTCTTTGCCATTTTGCATTCGTCAAACTTAAGGTTGACAATAATTAAATTGTATGAAGTGGCTGAAAATAGGGGGTCTTTTCCTATTTGGGTGCCAAATGGAATTTGCGGGTTTTTTCTTGTATTTTCTCTACTCCACAGCAAGATGGAGTACTTGGGGCACTCAGTAAGTAGTGTTTTTTTGTGTTCACCACTCGGTGCGATTAATGCACGTGTGCAAATAGTGTTAGAGTACAGCACAAAAAAGTGATGGGTGGAATCTCAGGCACTAGTACTTACTCGTGCTGGATTGCAGTCCATCTTTTTTTGGCCACCATGCCACCTCCGGCAGGAGTCAGCCATGTGCAAATTATCCTTGGTCCTGCTCCAATAGGAACAGTCAAGCCCTAACTATCAAGCCAGGTCCCCTCTCAGAATACAAGCAACCCCAGGCTGGTTGCAGGCTATTCCGTCCTCTTGACTAGGATGCACCTTGGTTTCAGTGGCACAGGTAAACCTTGATCATTAACGGGCCCACATCCTCACAGGTCAATTTGTCTTGCAACGAGTGATCCAGTATAAAACATCCACAACCGCCATGAGAGACATCTGTTGTTGTGGTCAGCTGCGGCCCAGGGTCTGCCAAAGATCTACATAATTATACGTTTTGACTATTAAACTACTTGTTTTAAACCATGGGGGATACTAAAACTAGATCCTCTGTCCTCTTAGGGCCATTGCTTTAACAGCTATTCCTGAAGTGGATGCCTTTGTAGCTATGCAAGGACAATCAGCACTCTGCTAGAGACCACCATCGGGTACATTAACTTTTTTACTGTAAGAAATTGGCGGCATCTACAGCAAGGTTTAATAATGTTTGTACTGGTGCCATAAATGGGATGCAAGGGCAGACAGACAACACTTGGTGAACATTCTCATAGCGGACTTGATTCAAAAGTGAACTGCTGATGGTTGCCACTCACCAGAAACCTCTGGTATGCTGATGGAAAGTATTAATCGGCATGTGGAAGTATGAGTCATTGAGATGAAAGGCAGCCATGAAGTCTCCTGCCTGCAATAAAGGAATGACGTCTTGTAGCGATGACACCTTGAGACGAACCACCCTAATGTTGAGAGCAGAATGGGTCAGAACATACAAGCTGGAGAATTTTAGAGGCTAGAGGGGAAGCTGCAGGTGAAATAAAATGCCAGAGGGCCCTAGCAGCGCCACACACTTGGGACAATTTTTCCAGAGCCAGATGAATAAGAGTTTCTTGTAGTTCATTTATAGCAAGCGATCCGAACAGCGGGAGGGGGGCGGGCAGGCACAGGGACAGCGGGAGGGGGGCGGGCAGGCACAGGGACAGCGGGAGGGGGCGGGCAGGCACACGGACAGCGGGAGGGGGCGGGCAGGCACACGGACAGCGGGAGGGGGGCGGGCAGGCACACGAACAGCGGGAGGGGGGGCGGGCTGATGGAAAGTATTAATCGGCATGTGGAAGTATGAGTCCTTGAGATGAAAGGCAGCCATGAAGTCTCCTGCCTGCAATAAAGGAATGACGTCTTGTAGCGATGACACCTTGAGACGAACCACCCTAATGTTGAGAGCAGAATGGGTCAGAACATACAAGCTGGAGAATTTTAGAGACAAGAGGGGAAGCTGCAGGTGAAATAAAATGCCAGAGGGCCCTAGCAGCGCCACACACTTGGGACAATTTTTCCAGAGACAGAGGAATAAGAGTTTCTTGTAGTTCATTTATAGCAAGAGATCCGAACAGCGGGAGGGGCGGGGAAGGCACAGGGACAGCGGGAGGGGGAGGGCAGGCACACGGACAGCGGGAGGGTGGCGGGCAGGCACACGGACAGCGGGAGGGGGGCGGGAACGGACAGCGGGAGGGGGGCGGGAATGGACAGCGGAAGGGGGGGCGGGAACGGGGACACTAACAGCGGGAAGGGGGGCAGGAACGGGAAGACGGACAGCGGGAGGGGGGGGCAGGAACGAACGGACACACGGAAAGTACTCACCTGGACCTGGACTTCCTCCGGTGGCGGTCGGCCGCAGAATGACAAAAATAAACATGGACAAACAAAAAAATAACCCCCCCCCACCGCCGCGCTGACGTCCGAAAAGGGGCCGGATGAGAAAAATTCTCAGGAACGCCCACGAGTCGCCTCGCAGCATGACAGACGCCTCTGTTTTCCAATGGCTAGCCTCCATTTATGGAGATAGCCAATGGGAAACAGAGGCGGGACTTTTGTCCATACTAGTAAACAAAAGATTTCGCCTTGCGCGAAAGTCTGCTTGCGCAGCTTTTGGCGAGGCAAAACCTAAAAAAGAAGTTCTTCAAATGTAAGCCATCCAGTCAAAAGGATGGCAAATAACAATGGCAAATAAGCTATGCTCCAGAGAGGAACAAACAAAAAAAGCGGAACAAAACCCATTCATTGAAAGTCATGAAAATCAGACTGACAAGAAACACAACCAATAATAGGCAATGGGAAGCCCACTATAATTTTTTGTATTGTGCACACCAGTCTTCGACATCAGATGCCTAAAGCTGTCTGTACTACAAAGTGGGAATGTGGGGAACCCGCAGCCAAGGTAGTGCACAGCCTATGGACAGTAATGTCTCTACAAAATTTTTCAGCACTACGAACCCGAAATGCATTGGGATTTTGGAACTTTCTGAAGCTTATAACGTTATTTTCTCACATTTACAAAAGTATTGTTTATGTTATTCAACTGCTTAAAAAATTGGATATTCTGAATTTGTATACATGTTTATCAGCATGCATATAATGTTCATAATCATGTTTTTATGTTATGTTATTGAAAAATGATGATCAGGCAACTGCAACACGTATATAAAATATTTTCGTTTTTGAATACATTTGTGTAATCAGGTCTAAAGTTCATTTCAAATTTTGTAGAGACATTACTGTCCATAGGCTGTGCACTACCTTGACTGCGGGTTCCCCACAGTCCCACTTTGTAGTTTTGCATTGAGAAATCATAGGGTCTTTTCTCAACACAGGCAGTAGCACGCAATTCCCTCACAACTAAGAATAAAACCCTCACATTGTTCTAATTGACAATTACTAACTGCCCAATTAAGGTGTGCAATCACACATCTATTATAGCATAAAGCTGTCTGTAGACACGGTCTAAAAATTTGAAGCCATGGGCACCTATATGGCCAGCAAGATGAAGCCTGGAGATATCAAACAGATTGGTGCTAAAAAAAAAACACGAGGAACTCGAGAAGGCACAGGCAGAGAGAAAGGAGGACAGAGCAATTGTTTGAACTCTATCACTAAGAAAGGACTGCAACCACATCAGGGCACTATGTCTCACTCCCAATTTAGATAAACCAAAAAGCCAAATGGAACGAGAGGTGTTGGCAAAAGCTGCAGCGCAGCCCAGAAGGACCAATGTTCCTTCCTTCTAGTGACAAGCATTTACAATGCAATGGTCTCGCCTTTGCAAAAGTTAGAGCTATTGGCATTGTAAATGACAAACTTTTCATTTATGTTTTGGTTTTGAAAACAGATAAATAAATGGCAATGTCATTTACAATGCCAATAGCTTAATCTCTCGTAAATGCCAGACACAAACACACAGACCCACATCCACACAGAGCCCCCCACACACACAGAGCCCCCCCCCCACACACACAGAGCCCCACACACACAAAGGAGCCACACACACAGAGCCACACACACACACACAGAGCCCCACTCAGTTACGAACTCTAGCCCAAGGCTAGGATGATATACATTGAAGGCCCAGGGGCATTCTCATCAGTGGCACTATTGACACTTCTGAACTAGAGTACCATGTTTTTTTTCTTTGTTTTCTCACAATTCTCCTCTAATTTGCTAACCACTTATCTAAGCAAATCTAAACTGGGTGCTAGTCCTGTTATATTTGCACACTTTAGCAAAGCCCCAGACACCCCCGGAACGAGGCAGGATTGAAGCTAGGGGGCAGGGAGTGAAGGAGAGGCAGCACTGAGGGCTGGGGAAAGAGTTGACAGGGGAGATGTCACGGAGTTAAACCTGTGCTCCCTCAGACCGCGCACACTGAGGTTGATGGCCTGGGGCCGAGGGAACCATGCGGACCACTAACCCCCCCCCAACCACGCAGCACAGGCCTGCACTGGGCCAACGGCCGGGCCACCGTGAAAAAACATACTTTTTTTTTATAGCGCGAACTCGACCTGAAGGTATTGGAGCGCTTTACATGAGCACCGTATTTACAGTACACAATCAGGCTCGGGGAGATTAAGTGATTTGCCCAGAATCACAGGATGTGGACGCAACCTCGAGGCTCGAACCCTGGTTTCCAGCACCAGCGTCGGGCGTTTATGCTGATGGACCACATTTTCTCCTAAGTAGGTAGCAAGGGCCCTGCTGGCCAAGCTACCAGAGGAGGGGAGTGCACCGGGCGCATGTTGTGCTCCAGCACCCCCTCCGCAAGACCTCCAATCCATGCATTGTGCGTGACGCCCGCTCCCCCGAAGATGGACGACCAACATGCAGGACATGCAGCCGCAGCGAGGAAGCAAGCACCAACTGGTGTTTTGCTTCCATCGTGCCTTGCACGTCAAGAAAGCACCCAAAGTCATGCTTTCCAAATGCTGCGTCCAACACCCTATAGCGTGCCCGACCGCCATCCGTATCAAACAATTGCTGAAAGACAGACAAGACCCCATGTTTCTTGACCCCCTCGCAATAGCAAGGTGGGGGTGGGCATACAGCCTTCTTCGGCGCAGTGCAACAACGGGGGGGGCAACCTCGAATGGGGTGGCACACACATCGCCTCCAATGCACCGGAGCACAACCCTGAATACTGCAACACCCCAGACCCTCACGGCACAACCCATCGACAACGTGAGGCGCAGCCCTCAAAGCACTGCCTGCCCCATTGTCCCGTCTTCACCGAGAGCTGTACGCCAGCCCCCGGCCGGGGTCATGGGTCCCACAAGGCTGTAACAAAGACCCAGCCGCAGGCCACGTTGCGCTGCCAGGGTGCCATGGGCACGCTGAAGCCATTTCGCAGGCCGGCTACGACGCAGTATGCCTTTGACTGCAAAGACACTACATCGGCAACCGTGCGGGAGGGGGGGGGGATGTGATCTTATGGGAAAAGTGCGGAGCGGTAGCCCCCACGCCGTTTGCATGGACCCGACCCCATCAGTGCACGATTTTTAACGACAGATTCTCTCACGCGTACTGGCCCCCGAAGGTTTTGGGGCGCTATGCATAAGCCACGGTCTTAAGCCTTAAATTGCCAGCCCCTCCTGGGCCGCTGGAGGTTGGTCCAGCGCATGAGAAACGAAATGCTCGCACTCACCTCGGGGGCCTGGCTGGCCCTCCCCTGACCCCCTGTGTGCTCGCCCCGCACTGCCCCCCAGGTGGCATCCACCTAACCCGGGCGAAAGCGCCTTCCATGAGCTCGCTCCCCCCCACCCCCCATGACCGACCGTGCTCACAAAATGGCGGCCTATCGCTCGTACTGGAACCAGTGCACAGAGTGTGAGGGTAAAGAGCGGCTGTTGCCGACGGCTGGAAGCGGGGGATCGCCCAGCTACCAGGTGCTCTCCTAGAGGCATCGGAGACCGTTGACAGCGGGCGGGTGGGCAATCCCGGAGGGTGACACTGTATTGCCTGAGCAGTCGCTGCACCCCAGTCTGGAGAGTCACTGTGAACGAAAACACCTGGAGTGTGCGGGACCCTGCCCTGAACACCGGAGTGAGGAACCGGTGCAAGGAGCAGGGGATGCAACCGAGGGCAGCGGGGGAAACCTTCTTTGTCTTGGCCGGGGAAGGGGGAGGAGGAGTCGGCGGAAGGCGGGCACACACAGAGCCCAGCAGCAGCCATGGAGCGCATCGGCCAGGACGGGAGAGCCAAGGAGAGAGGTGAGAAGAGGGGTGGGGGAGAGGAAGCGACGGGGATTAGGAAGAGGCTAGAAATAGATAAACACGAAGGAACTATGCCCCATCCTTTTCAGACTGGGGGCTGTGTTTTTCTTTCTCCCCTCTTTTCCATTGGCTGGAATGTAAACAACAGGCGTGTTTTTGACTTGTTGTTTACCATTCCAGCCAATGGAGAAGAGGGTAGAACAAACCTAAAAAACACGCCCCTAATCCGAAAAGGACGGGGCTTGGATGGAGAGAATGATGACACTGAGAACTCTTCTCCAATGGCTGTCCGCCGTTTAGGAGGCCAGCCAATGGAAAAGAGGGGCGGGGTTTACCCTCCTTACTCAGAGTCATTAAGTCTCGCTGGCGAGACTGCGCATGTGCGCAGCCTACGCTAGCCGAGACCTAAAAATGAAGGAGCCCATGCACTTTTACACATTTTCAAAACCCTTTATATCTGAATCTTTCAAATGTAAATTTAGAAGCCTGGATTAGTGTGGCTCAGGCACTTCAAATACAAGTGGTCTGTCGTGATTTACCATCACATGGCCAGTTTGGGAGGTTTTTAGATCATGCCATGTTTTTTGGAAAGGCAAACAGTGCATGGATTATATCTAAACACAATCTAGTGAGATAAAATCTTTGTTGGGTATTTTTTGCGATTGTTGACCCTCACACATATGGTGTTACTGGTAACTAGCTACCATACGTTTTTTGCTCTCTTTTATTTCTCTCTCCTTTTGTCTTTGTTCCATTAGTATAGTCCTAACTTCTTTTTAGGTTTCGACCTGGCGAGGGGCACGCAGTGCCCCTCCCAGTTCGAAAACTTTTGTTTTCAGTAGGGATGTTTGGACTGCCTCTGTTTCCAATTGGCTAGCTCCATAAATGGACGCTTTCCCGGGGAAAACGCGATTCGGGGGCGTTTCTGTGTCTTTTTTTAAGTACCGCCCTCTCCTCTTCCCATTGGCTGGAATTTTACCTTCCAGCCAATGGGAAGGGGAGAGCGCGAAAAACACGCCCCCGAATCTGCCGGCCGGGACACCCCCGTGACGTCTTTCCCGGGCCGCGCTGTGATTGGCTGCCGGCCCGGGACCTGACTTGTTTGTTTGTTCTCTCCTTTATGAGGTAAGTTGTGCCCCCTCCTGCCTGCTGTTCGTGTCTTTTTCACCCCCCTCCCGCCCGCTGTCCGTGTCTTTTTCACCCCCCTCCCGCCCGCTGTCCGTGTCTTTGCCCCCCTCCCACCCGCTGTCCGTGTCTTTCTTTTCGCCCCCCCCCCCCCGCCCGCTCTCCGTGTCTTTGTTTTTGCCTGGCAAAGGCTCTTTCAGGGCCATCCACAGACTCCATCAAAGAGCGTATCCGTGCCGAGGTGTTACTCTGGCGGCTTCATAGATGCGGCAGCGCCCGCAACCGTAGCTTCATAGGGGAGGGCATGCCTAAGCTGTCGGCCGTACACATACATGTTGCCACGTCCCAAAGCCTAGCATGAGGACACATTTTGCAGACTTGCCCCAGCCGAGCGGGCACCGAACGCGAGGTTTATGCGGGCCGCAGTGACAAGTGGGGGCGTGTGTGTGTGTTTGACTGTGATCAGTGCACCGGCGGCAGCTGCTGAGTCCGATCGGGAGCCACGACAATGAGGCGGGCTGGGAGCCCGCTCTTTTTCAGACAATTCATACATATATATTTTAAAATTTGGGGTGGGGCACATTTTGCAGGCTTGCGCCAGCCGGGCGTGAGATGTGGGCAGTGTTACGAGGTCGCAGGCGGCCAAACGCAGCGGGGTGAGGCCGTTAACGTGTTGGCTCCATTAAAACATTTCAGAGCCTTCTGTTCAGATTTGGGAGGGGGCACCGAACGAGGGGGATAGGTGAACCGCGGTCACAAGTGGGGGCCGGAAAGGGAGGTGCCTTAAGCGTGAGACGTGGACAGTGCTACTGGGGTGCGGACAGGCCACACACAGCGCGGAGAGGCCGTTAACGGGTGTTGGCTCCATTAAAACATGTCCGAGGCTCCTGTTCATATTGGGAAGGGAGGTGCCTTGGGCGCCAGACGTGGACAGTGTTACAGTGTTGCAGGTGGCCACACACAGCGGGGTGGTGCCGGTGAGGCCGTTAACGTGTGTGGGCTCCATTAAAACATGTCTGGGGTTTTCTGTTCATATGGAAGGAGGGGGCACGGAGCGAGAGGGTTAGGCGGGCTGCGGTCACAAGTGGGGGCCGGGAAGGGAGGCGTGTGCGTGTGTTTGACTGTGGTCTGTGCACCGGCGGCAGCTGCTGAGCCATCCCATGACAAAGGCGGGCTGGGAGCCCGCTCTTTTTCAAACGGCAACGGCCTCTCCAGCCCCCGCTCCCTGCAGAGGGCGGGCTGGGGCCGGGCTCTCCCGCCTCACAGGGCGGGCGCTTGGAGCTCCCACGCAGGTCCGCAGCTCCTCCATATAATCAGCCTGCGACAGTTTTTGCATCGAGCCCCCTTTGTTGGGGAGCGATTCCCCATTGAATTGACTGATTGGGGAATAAGTGGGTCGAGAGATGAGTGAGGGATAAATGCGCAATAAATTTGGGGCTAACACGTTTTATGCCAAATAAATGGAGGCCAATTCTTATCGCCCTAACCAAATTACTGGTTTACTGCCTCCTAGACAGCTGCCCTATCTACTTGGAGGCAGCCCGGGCTAATTGTGTGTAATCCTCCGGCTGGAAAGGACTTTTACCGTTTCTTATGTGGTCTGCGTGCCCACCGGACAGATAACGCCATAAGATTTCCCTAATCTGCCCTCACTTTTGTTTGCTTCGGGGGAGCTTTTGTGAGCAGCTGGGACGGTAGAAATGAGGCCGCGCTTTCAGGAAGGATACGAAGAGCTGTGTCTATGCTTCGACCGGTTTATCCGGTGCATTTGTTCAAATCAAACCCACATTTAGGTGTAGATTTGAGTGGCGCTGTCAAAGTCTGCCTTGGCCCTCCCTGCGCTATCTTCGGGGATGGCAAGCATCATAAAGCAGCAAACATTTCAGCATTTCTGAAATAAAGCTAACATTTTGCACCATCGAAAAAAAAAAAAAAACATAATCAGCCTGCTGTCCGTGTCTTTTTCACCCCCCTCCTGCCCGCTGTCCGTGTCTTTTTCACCCCCCTCCCACCCGCTGTCCGTGTCTTTTTCACCCCCCTCCCGCCCGCTGTCCGTGTCTTTGTTTTCGCCTGTACCTCTGGTGATGCAAAGGAGGAGTGTACTAACATGGGTAGCACTACACAAGAACATGGGAAATGACAAACTAATGGTAACTTCCAATCTAAGAAATGTGTTTGTAATTGGTGATGCTTGTTAATTAAGACCATCTTTAGTTTGTAGGTTTCGTTTGGGTGGAAGTCTTAAAGCAGCACATGCGGTTTATGTGCGGCGAACTGGTTGCACCTATTCAATGGACAGTTTTGCACCCACGGCCAGTTGTTGCTGGACACTTACAAAACAGTGGTCTCCCGTCTGATTCACGTTTATGGAGAGAGTTGCTCGGAGCTGTCTAAAACTGCCTTATCTTTTGTGCTTTTTGCTTTCTAATGTAAGAAGTTGATTCTGTGTTCGGATGTGTGGGCAGTGCAAAATGTTTTGTCTGTTCGTTTTTTCCCCTCAAAGCACATTTCTGTAACGGGGAGGCTAGTGTTGGTAGCAGGTTTAAGGGAAATTCTGGTGCTCAGAAAATGCACGACAGGACCTTTTAGTATCAGTTTTCAAATGACTTGAAAACATAGCGTCTGAATTTGTCCTCACTTTTTTTTTACTCCAGAGGCTGCCTCCCCCAGTGGGAGTGTTGCCCGCTTCCCTCGCTGCTGTGCTGTGTTTTCATCCTCCTTTGAAGCAGGTCTCTCTGGGGATTTCTCGGGTGACTGTCTTTTGGCCAGTCTTAGATGGTAAAGCTATTGGAACTTGTGCATTCTGTTTTTATTAACGTTTAACATGCCTGTTTTTCAGATCTCCTGGTCCCCTCGTTGTTTTCCGAGTCTTACTGAAACGTTATTTTTATGTGCAGCACTTAGATGCGTTTGTAATCAAACCAGACTTTCAAAATTCCCATGCGTGGGCATTTTCTTGCCTTACTTGTATGGAATTGTATACAGAAATGTGCAAGAAACTGGTATGAATTTAAAGGCCCGGTGTCCCTTATTCTGGCGTTTTTGAAGTGTGCACGGCCTAGGTTTAATACTATGTGCTGCCCTGTGTTCTCACCGTAGCACGAGCCTCGGGGTGTAAACAGGCGGTCACAGGAGGAAGAAATACTGCTGGGTTGGTGCTCCGGACTCCTTTAAATAGAAATGAATCTCCCCCCAACCCTGGTGTCCGGTGTAAATACGTTCTCTTAAAGTGCCTGGTAGGTTCACGAGATTCATGTGGATGAACCAAAACTTGGGGATACATGTAACATGGTATGAAAAAATGTATCGTGATATTCTGTCAATGCAAGTAGGAGGGCGGAGGTGGTACTGTTTATCAAGTAATGAGCATGGGCGGGAGGTTTTTAGCTTTCGCCTGTGTGTGTGGGACTGCTCCTGGGTGTGTGTGTGTGTGACTGCTCCTGGGTGTGTGTGTGTGTGTGACTGCTCCTGGGTGTGTGTGTGTGTGACTGCTCCTGGGTGTGTGTGTGTGTGACTGCTCCTGGGTGTGTGTGTGTGTGTGTGTGTGTGACTGCTCCTGGGTGTGTGTGTGTGTGACTGCTCCTGGGGGGGTGTGTGTGTGACTGCTCCTGGGTGTGTGTGTATGTGACTGCTCCTGGGTGTGTGTGTATGTGACTGCTCCAGAGTATGTGCGTGTGTGTGTGACTGCTCCAGAGTGTGTGTGTGTGTATATGTGACTGCTCCAGTGTGTGTGTGTGTGTGTGACTGCTCCAGTGTGTGTGTGTGTGTGTGTGTGTGACTGCTCCAGTGTGTGTGTGTGTGACTGCTCCAGTGTGTGTGTGACTGCTCCAGTGTGTGTGTGACTGCTCCAGTTTGTGGGTGTGTGTGTGACTGCTCCAGTGTGTGTGTGTGTGGGGGGGGGCTTTGGGTGTGGCTGGCTCTGGGTGTGTGGGGCTGGGTCTGTGTGTGTGTGGTAGTAATTGCTGTCTGCTGAGGTCGTCCGTAGGGTACAATAGTTCTCACATTTGCGAGAGGTTAAACTATTGGCAATGTAAACTTCTCCGAAGGCGAAACCGTTGCATTGTAAATGCTTGTTTAGAATTGCTAAGAATTTTCACTGTGTCTGTTACACCTATGTCAGGGGCCAGTATTCTCAGGGAGGGAAGTATCTAGTTGGAAGAGCCATTTCTTTTGTTGTTTACAAGCATCTAGAGTAAGGCAGTCTTGAATTATATCCTTTCAAAACTGTGTCCCTGTTTTGCTCCGAATGCTGTACCAGAGTATAATAGACCTAATATATAAATCATATTCTAAAAAGGGGTCTACCAATTCCTTTTGCGATATATAAGTCAAAATAGATTTTGGGCGCCGAGAACACATTTTCCAGTGTCTGTAATTGTGCGCAGTTTGTATAGCCCCACAAGGTGGCCCCACAGCCAGCACTTGTCAAACACTTAGCTTTATACAACAACAACATTTCTCTAATTGGTGTTTGGCCTATTTTACTTGAGAATCTAAAAATCGTTTCTTTTACTCTTAAAAATGTCAGTTTTATATATCTAGTTGACTATCCCAAGAGCTTGACGCAGCAGTTGTATGCCCCAGTATGTAAAAGTTTCTGTCTCCTCCGATCCCTCCCCCCTAATAAAATGAGCCCTCTTTTTGCCCTGCCTTTCCCAGCTACCATAGTAACAGTTTTCTTTCAATTCACTTTCATATCCTTTTCATCCATAAAATCTATAAATCTGCTACTCCTTCTCCTCCATGCCCTGACTCCCCTCCCATCTGACCTAACCAGATGCCTCAATCCCCCAACTCTTTATCTCGATGTCACAAATTCCTTTGCTGTTCCACCTCAAATTCTGGAATACTGCTTTCCTAATTTAGCGTGCTCTACCCAATCTCTGTCACCCAAGCAGACAATTGCATCATCTTTCATTCAGCTTTCCTTCACCAAGGTCAACCACCATGGATTAGTATCTCCACCTCGCACAACAACCTCTCATGCCCAGTTGCACCCTAGAATGACCTTCAACCATCCCCCCAACACTGACTATCAAACAAAACCATTGTTTCCAGCTATCCTATCAATGTATGTTCACCTGCTCTAGCGCCAAACCTAGGCCTTCCTTCCAGACAAGACACTCACAACCTCCCACATACCTTGCCAAAAGAAACACTGCAGTTCAAGCATCACAGTCACTCTGGCTTGCTGCATGCTCCAGGTAACCCCTGGGGTCATATGATAAACCATGTTGTTTACATAATAACATTAGGGTTCTTTGTTTACCCTTCCCTTATTTACTTAGGTTTAAACTAATTGTAGTTGATTGTAACAGGTTAGGAGAAGTTTTGGCTAGTGGCTAGAGCAGCTGATTTTGAAACATGGTGAACCTAGTTTTAAGTCTGTGTTTGTCTCAACTTCATGCAATTCTGGCCAAATCACTTAATCTGCCTGTGCCAAAAAAATGGGTAACATTGTCTGGTTCTGTTGTAAAATATGTTAATGCTATTATAAAATGCTAAGATAAAAATAAATGCACACCTACCTATTCAGAGGACTATATTGCCTTCACTTCTGACAACTTTTCTGTTCCACCAGCTGCAAACAATGGCATCATCCTAATCCAAGCTCACTGGACAAATTGGAAACATATTTCAAGAAATACATCTGTGCACAATTGCATCCCACAATAATGACGGAATATCAACAGACAGGTATCATTCCTCTGTGGTTACGGCCGCAAAACGTTTCTGTTTTTTTTCTTGAGCATAAAAAATTGCCAGGTCTTTAGTCATATTGTTACAGCTTGCTCCAGGAACTGGATAGTGCATAACATAGATACACCCATAGAACATTATCAGAAATTGTTAGAGAAAATAGATGAACTTGAGAAAGAGAATATTGGAATCAGATGTGATTGGTGATGCACAGTCGGCCCAAGAAGAACTAGAAAAAAATGGTGATGTTGTTGACTTCACCCAGATCGAGTTCACTAACAAAGCTATGAAGGTCTGTCAAGAGGTAAAGAACATATAGTGAAGAGAACACCCACAAGTATATTTTAATTGAATACAATACGTGACTGTACCAATCAAAACGCAAACACCAGTCGTACAAAGATCCAGAGCACACTATAAATATCAAACTGGTAATCCTGTATTCGAGTATTCATTCCTCAGGGAAAGATCAACCAAACGCAAGTTTTTTCAAATCGTTTTATTGTCAACAGTGTTCACACCTTGGGAATCACTGTGTTTATCACTTTAGCCTACACGTGTTTCATCACAGCATGTGGCTGTGACTCTTCAGGGCTGATCTGATTGATCAAGGCGGGTGGTAGGGGAACCGGTGATACTTCCAACCCGGTCCTAATCGGGTGGTTTATTTATTCTGTAGAAATAGCGGCACCGGTCGGTATGTCCGTTTGCCGTAGTACATGGATTTCTTTCTCAAGTTCACGGCGGAAATTATTCAAAAGTCGAGATTCAGGCCGTGTGCAGCCTGTGAAAAGCCTCCTCCGGCTTCGGTGTCGGTTGCCAAGTGCGGGAACCCGTATCACCGGTTCCCCTACCACCCGCCTTGATCAATCAGATCAGCCCTGAAGAGTCACAGCCACATGCTGTGATGAAACACGTGTAGGCTAAAGTGATAAACACAGTGATTCCCAAGGTGTGAACACTGTTGACAATAAAACGATTTGAAAAAACTTGCGTTTGGTTGATCTTTCCCTGAGGAATGAATACTCGAATACAGGATTACCAGTTTGATATTTATAGTGTGCTCTGGATCTTTGTACAATTATAATAAAAGGGAGGTTCTGATACCTCTTCTTTTCGCAGAGGTTAAGGTTTTCCTCTGTCCAAGAAGCACCTATTGTGACTACAGTAAATAAATACCATACCGTAAGCAGTTGAGCGCCAGAATTTCTGAACATTTCAAAAACCTACACACAGAGCAAGCAAACACCAGCCGTCCCTGGGGCAGATATAATAAATGCCCAGAGTCCTTAGCAGATTCAGTTGGCCATCCCCTTAATGACCTAAGCACAGACCCTGTCCGTCAACCACAACCTTTTATAGGAAGAGGACAGAAAATAAAGAGAGACGAGGGCTAAATGTGACACAACCTGCAAAGGGGGAGAGAGCAAAAACGCCCACTGGTTCAACGATGATCTTAAGAAATCCAAGAAACTTTGTCGCTCCCTTGAGAAGGTCTGGAAAAAAGACCCTAACACTAGCACCAAGGACGCCTTCAAAAACGCCACCCGTATACACCACCAACTGATCCGGACAGCCAAGAAAACAGCATTCAAAGACCGACTAGACAACAACGCCCAAAACAGCAAGGAATTATTCAACATCGTCAAAGAGTTTACTAACCCCACTGCCAACTCCAACGACATCACTCCCTCCCAAACCCTCTGCGACTCCTTAGCTTCGTTCTTCCACGACAAAATCACCGACATCCACAACAGCTTTGACAACCAACCCGCAGACCAACCCACCCAACCTCCTGCCGAACCCTCACCCTCCTTAAACATCCTTCCTGACTGGAACCCAATCTCCACCGAGGACACCATCCGCCTGATGAACTCCATCCACTCAGGATCCCCCACAGACCCCTGTCCTCACCACATCTTCCACAAAGCAGACTCCATCATAGCACCACACCTCCGAGACGTCATCAACTCCTCCCTCAACTCCGGCACCTTCCCGGAATGCTGGAAACACGCCGAACTCAGCGCCCTTCTGAAAAAACCCACAGCAGACCCCACCGAACTAAAAAACTACCGCCCCATCTCGCTCCTACCATTCCCGGCCAAAGTCATCAAGAAAGCCGTCAACAACCAGCTCGCCGCCTTCCTCGAAACCAACAAATCCCTCGACTCCTCATAGTCCGGCTTCTGAGCCAAACACAGTACTGACACTGCCCTTATCGCAGCAACAGATGACATTCGAACTCTACTGGACAATGGAGACACAGTCGCCCTCATCCTTCTCGACCTCTCCGCAGCCTTCGACACAGTCTGCCACAGCACCCTTACACAACGCCTCAACAACATCGGAATCCAAGGAAAAGCACTGGACTGGATCACCTCGTTCCTTGCCGGAAGAACTCAGAGAGTCTGACTCCCACCGTTCAAGTCTGAAGCCACCGAGGTCATTTGCGGCGTGCCACAAGATCCTCTCTTAGCCCCACCCTCTTCAATGTATACATGAGCCCCCTCGCGACCATCGCACGCCAACACAACCCCAACATCATCTCCTACGCTGATGACACTCAACTGATCCTCTCACTCACCAAAGACCCTAACACCGCCAAAACCAACCTACATGAAGGAATGAAAGAAGTAGCTGAGTGGATGAAGCACAGCCGTCTTAAACTGAATTCAGACAAAACAGAGGTCCTCATCTTAGGTACTTCCCCTTCCGCCTGGGACGACTCTTGGTGGCCAGCGGACCTAGGAAAAGCACCCATCCCAACGGACCATGCACGGAACCTGGGCGTCATCCTGGACTCCTCACTCTCGATGACCAAACAAGTCAACGCCGTATCATCATCTTGCTTCAATATTCTTCGCATGCTCAAAAAAACATTTCGCTGGATCCCCACCGAAACTAGAAAAACAGTCACCCACGCACTAGTTACGAGTCGCCTGGACTACGGAAACACCCTATATGCCGGTACCACCGTAAAACTTCAGAAAAAACTCCAACTCATCCAGAACGCCTCAGCCAGACTCATACTAGACATCCCGCGCAAAGACCACATTTCTGGTCACCTTAAAGACCTCCACTGGCTCCCTGTCAATAAGAGGATAACATTCCGCCTCCTCACTCACGCACACAAAGCACTTTACGATCTTGGACTCGATTGCCTCAACATGTGGTAAATAAATTAATTACCCAGTCAGAATTTCTATACATTAACAAGGATCATGCATATAATGAGAGGCAGAGTCCGTGGTGTCCGATTCAAAAGGGCTTTAATTCAGTAACTCGAGTTAAGGGAGAATCGGGTTCCATCACCACTAGGGATCAGGACGGATCGTCATCTGAACTTTATTCACAGAGTTCAATATTTATACTTAAAACATACATTAACTTGCATAGAGAAGGCGGAGCACTCCAGGCGGAGCAAGTGAAAGAGAGAGATAAGAGCACATCTGGCCCGCCTGCATGGGGGAACCCCCCACTCCCAAGAAGGAGGTAAAAAGTCTCGGAGTGTGGCTTGAGACCGACCTTACCTTTGGGACCCAGGCAAGAAAGACAGCCGGCATATGCTACGGTCTACTTAAGTCTTGCAGGAAGGTAATCCCACTACTACCTTTCCAGTCGCGTCTCATGCTGATCCAGGGCCTAATTCTATCCAGGCTGGATTACAGCAATGCCATCTACCTGGGCGCCCCAGAATCCACTCTTCAAACTCTGCAAAAAGCCCAAAACGCCGCAGCCCGACTCCTAACAAACACCCCGGCCAGATCATCTGCCAAGCCCGCACTTAGGAAGCTGCACTGGCTCCCTATTAGGGAAAGGGTCACTTTCAAGGCCCTCTGTCTTGCCCACAAGGTTCTCCACAATACCGGCCCTCCCATTCTTAACAACTGGATCAGCCCCTATAGACCCACGAGAGCGCTTCGCTCGGAGCATGGAAACCTCATCACGATCCCCAAGGTGAAAAAGGCCCGCATAGGTGGCCGCCGCTTCTCGGTTAACACTGGTAAGAAGTGGAATGCACTCCCTTTGAGCCTTAGAACAGAACCCAACCTCCTCCGGTTCAGAAAAGCACTTAAAACTCTACTCTTCCCCTAAACTGGCACTCCCCCTGACTACACCCCTTAGTGAGTAATAAGGTTCAGCTCTGGGATACCCTATGGGTGACTACGCGCTCTACAAAACTATAAATAAATAAAAAATAAATAAAACATGGGCGTGAAAAGGGCGTGTAAGAAGGCGTACACGTGGGTGTTCACTTAATGAGTCATAGGTGTGTCATAGGTGGGTGGATACATGGAGGGGGTCTGCATGGTCAGCAGGAACCTTTACCCTACTTGTGCGCGCAAACTTGGTCATGACGTGGAATTGACGTGTAACTGGGGGAAGCTGGGGGAAGCTGACTTTTGTGCTAGTAGAGGAGTCTTGGATGTTAGGACGACCTGCACCTCTGGTATTATCTGATATCTTGAGTTTGGAGGATGTATTATCTGACTTAAAGGTCGCTCGAGCAAAGGCTGCTCATCACTAAATACTAGTGTGTGCATATATTTCTTCGTGCATTGCGTGGGGGCCATGGGCCTTCTATGGATGGGGGTTCTGTAAATCACTTGAATGGAGACAGAAAGGCTAGGCCCTATCTTCTGCAGGCGGAATATGTTTACCCTTTTCATTAAGCAGGAATGTGTTTCTGTGGAGCAGAGCAGATAACTGTAGGCAAAATACTGTCTTGGCAGGCCGAGTTGGGCACCTCTCGGCTGAGCAGGAAGTATGTGAGAGGTCAGGGATACATAGCAAAACTGCAGTTTTCAGAGTGTCAGGAGGCATGGAGCCTGAATTCGGGTCCTGGCTCGGCTGAGCCACAAAAACGAGTTCATCTCGACTTTTAAACGTGTACCATGTAAATGTATTGGCAACATAGGCCTCAGTGCAGAATTAACGTTTCTTTCATGGAGGGCCTGGTAACTGACATGTTAACATTGGACGGAAATGCAGATGCATTATTATTACAGGCATGAGAAGGGAATTGCATGGTGACATGGACATACATGGGGTATATGTATATACATAGGGTACATGCAGGGGACACACTGGCCACGTAAAATTTCTATTTCCTCATTCCCTCCTTGTCCCCTACTGTGCCCTTCAGGACGCATCTATATTCATGATACCATATATCTGCTCATACAGCATCATTTGCTCGTCTTTTTTCTTTTGTATACGTGGATGGGGAATACAGGCAGTGGCACACAAGCCGCAAATCGCTGGGCCACATTGCAGACAGAGACAGCAACTGAATATAACTAATAGTATCACCCCTAGGAACGACAATACTTTCCATCCCCATGCTGATATTACACTCCAGAGCCAACCGGACCAAGTCCATGTGCCTGGGTTTTGGTGTATCTCGTGAGCTATCTTATGGAGTCTCGTTATTGCTGCGTACACGGATGGCGCGTTATTAGGAATAAACACGCAACAACTGGAGCCGATCACTCTACAAGCCCCGCCCCTATGTGCCAGGATGACGTCAAGAACAAGGCGATTCTGAAGAACAACAAGTCTCATAACAGACTGCTCCTCGGTCAACTTAGCTAGAGCAGAAGTAGTCTCATTCACTACTGCTTCAAGAGTTCTTGTTAACCTGAGTATTCATTTACTGTTTTGGACGGGACCTATGAAAAAAAAGAATCCTTTATTGAAATCTGTATATTGCTCCAAAGCTGTCTCTGTCTGATCGACAACTGGGGAATCAGTCTCCCTCTTGTGTCTAACATGTACTAGTCGGGAATCTCGATGATAATGGGATGGGGCTAGAAAGACGGGTGGCAGTAGGAACGCTATATAACACGTCCCACCCCAGTCTAAGGGCAGACGTACATAGGCTGTCTGACCGCAAATAAAATAGGAATGGCGGGAAGCTTTGAAAGTAGACTTCCCTTTATCATTGAACTCGACCACAGTATTACAATCACTGTGTCCTAAATGCACTGATCCTTTCTTTCTAACGCATAATTCACCTTTTACTGGTAAGACTGTTATGAACGGTGGACCTGTATTTTTCTCGGACTGGACATTCAGGATCATAAAGTTAAGGGAAGCATTTCCTTGTTCGTACACTTCATTTTCTAGATCTGTTCCTTTTCTCTGGGGAAGACCATCTTCGTCTGGAAAACATGCCTCATTCATTACTTTATTTAAATCTCCCCAAATCCATTCACTCTGGGAATCTGTGAGCTTTCTGTCTTGTGATGACATTAAAGCAAACCATGCTCCGCACGAACCATTGTGCGAGAACGGGAAAGGAAAGAGGGGCAGAACTCCCTTTCTTTTTCTGATAAGGTGGGAGTCGGCCACATACCCAACAATTCGTTACATTGCTGGTCTGATGAGAATGGTGCAACATTCGAATAAAAGTATTGTTGCGCAGTGCTAGTCGATATGACAGTTCATGGGGTGGCAGATCACTGAATGTGTGCTCTACAGTGTCGTTAAAAGAAGAATATATATGTGAACCAATAGGAGGAAAGAAAACATGTAGCGTCAAGCTGATACATATAATCGATATACTTAAAAGAAACATAATAATCAGGGTTACTATACATCTACTGCGTAAGGTCTTGCAGTATTTCTCTTTCTTATCTCTCTGTCTGCTATTCTGGTCTACGATCTTATACATGTCAGGAACCTGTCTAACCGATTCACCACAGGGTGGACTTAAACAATTAAACGCTGTCTGACTTACTAGACCGTAATTTTGACCTATACTCCTGTTGCGGAGTCTTTCCTAGCAAAGGGGGCTTTGAGTCACTGGTTTCAGGGCAGTCTTTAGTTTCGATTACAGTTCCGGTATGTCCATGGAATTTCTTGATGTGTTGGGCATGGATCCAGCCCTTACGTCCCTCGACCTTGACGGCAGTCCTCGTTGTAAGCAGTACTAACTTCGGTGTTCGCCAGCGGGGCTCGAGAGGGCTTGAACGATCAAAATTCCGCACCAGAACTAGGTCTCCTGGAATGATGGTGTGCTCTTTAACTTGGGTGTTGTCGGGGAAGGCGGCTGCAACCTGTGAACGACAAGAGAGGAGTGCAGACATCAAGGAAGCCAGGTAATCTGTCAGCATATTACTGTCAACATCGGTAATTCTCTTTGGCATGGGCATACCCCACATATTCGGTGGTCTACCAAAAACCACCTCGTAAGGGGACAGTCCTGTTCTGGAATGAGCTACCATACGCATGTAAAAGAGGGCAACCGGCAAGGCTACCATCCAATCCACGCCTTTTTCTGCACAGACTTTCGCTAATTTTGTCTTAAGTGTCTGATTGTGTCTCTCTACAAGTCCGGCTGCCTCTGGGTGTCGTACACAATGGAACTTCCACTGGTACCCTAACAGAACAGATACTTGTTTCATTAATTCAGAGGAGAATGGCTGACCGTTATCTGAGTACACAACACGGGGCAATCCGTACCGCGGAAAGAACTCACGAACCAATTGCCTGGCGGTGGTTACAGCAGTGTAATCTGGGACTGGGTACGCTTCTGTCCATCTAGATAGTGCACATACAACTACTAGGACATATTTGTATCCTCGACATCTGTCCATCTGGATATAATCCATCTGGAGGACTTCAAAAGGGTGGTCAGGAGGATGAAATCCACTGGAATGCCTTTGCCTGGATTGAACTGGCAACAGATCATGCAGGTACGCACTTTCTGTTTTGCTTCTGCACGTAGGTGCTTGTTGAACCAAATATTCTGTAAACTGTCTAGCATAGCCTTTTCTCCTAAGTGTGCTGGACTATGTGCTGTGTTTATGATGACTTGTACCATAGAGTCAGGAAGAAACCATGTAGCTTTGCCTTTTGTCATCCAACCCTGGTCAGTCTGGACCCCTCCTTGTTCAGTCCATTTCTTTATTTCCTCTGGAGTGGCATGTGTCTGTATGTCGAGTACATCTTGTGTGGGATCCCTGACTGTCATGCAGTTTGTCAGTGATGGTACTTCTGTCTTTGTCATGCCTATTGGAATGTCTGCTGGAGTCTGGGCTGTAAGTTTAGCTGTTCGATCTGCCAGGTCGTTACCCTGGGAAATGGTGTCTGTAGCTTTCGTATGTGCTTTGCATTTCATGATGGCTATGGCTGTAGGCAAGTGTATTGCTTCTAACAGAGCCTGAATAAGGGGACCATGCTGAATCTTGGCCCCATGAGAGGTCAGGAAACCTCTCTCCTGCCATAACTCTCCGAAGTCATGAACGACTCCGAAAGCGTACTGCGAATCTGTATATATGTTTACTTTCAAGTTCTTGGCTCGTATGCAGGCTTGTGTCAGAGCGATGAGCTCTGCTGCTTGGGCTGACAGTGTATCTATTCGTTGTGTCTCTATGACTTCAGTATCAGTGGTCACTAACTCTCCTGTGCTTGTTCTCATGCATGAACCATCCACATAAAGTGTCAGGTCAGGGTCTGGCAATGCAACATCTGTCAAGTCTTGTCTTGGCTTCGTCACTGTATTAATTACTTCCACACAGTCATGTGCTGCAGTGTCTGCTGTGCTTGAGGGAAAGAGTGTAGCAGGGTTGAGAATATTGCATCGTCTGATCTCTATGTGTGGCTGAAATAATGTCAGTTCATATCCTGTCAGTCTCGCTACAGTCAGATGTTGTGTCTGAGTCCAGTTCAAGAGAACTTCCACTGAGTGTGGAACCTGTACTGTCAGAGGGTGTCCTAACACTATGGAATCACTCTGTCTTATTGCTAGGGCTGTTGCTGCAACTGATTTCAGGCACGCAGGCAGAGCCTGGGCCACTGGATCCAATGTACTAGAAAAATAAGCACAAGGCTTGTGTTTTCCTGCTTGATCTTGTGTAAGGACAGATAATGCTGTACCCTCTCGTTCAGTGACAAAAAGCGTAAAAGGCTTGTTGTAACAAGGAGTCGCTAAAACTGGTGCTTGACATAGAGCTTTTTTCAATTCTTCAAATGCAAGTGTATGTTCTTGTGTCCAAGGGAGGACAGTCGAAGACGCTGCCTCCTGTGTTGTTATCTGTATGAGTGGTTTGGCTAGATATGCATACTGGGGAATCCATTGTCTGCAGTAAGAAGTGAGGCCAATAAAAGCCCGTACTTCCTTTTGTGTCTTGGGCTGTGAAAGATTGGCAATTAACTGAATACGGTCTTGTGTTAGCTGTCTACCCCTCTTGGACAGTAAGTGTCCAAGGTACACCACTTGCTGTGCACAGAATTGTAACTTCGAAGGGGACACTTTGTGCCCCTTGTCTGCCAGAAAGTATAAGACTGTCAGTGATGCATGTTCGCAGTCTGGTTCTGTTCGTGCTGTGATCAAGATATCGTCCACATACTGGAGCAGTGCGGTGTTGGCAGGCATGTGAATACTGTCTAGTTGTCTTTTCAATGCTTGGCTGTAAATACTAGGACTTTCTGTGAAACCTTGAGGAGCTCTCGCAAATTTGAAGCTGCGTCCATTTAAACAGAATCCGAAGAGGTATTGGCTCTCTGGATGTATTGGGACACTGAAGAAGGCGTTCTTTAGGTCAATTACAGTGAAGAACGTTGCCTCGGAATCAATTGCAGTCAGTAATGAAGAAATGTCTGGGACCACTGGGTATTGTGGAATTATGCATTTGTTCAGTTCTCGGAGGTCAATCACTAGTCTGTACACTGGTGGTGCATTAGGGTCAGTTCGTTTAAGAATAGGGATGACAGGTGAATTACATACATTTGAGTCAGTTTCTACTACCACTCCCTGTGCAATGAGTTCGTCAACAATTTTCAGTAATGCTACTACGGCATCAGGTGGTAACTTGTATTGTCGGATTCGTGGCAGTACTACTCCTGGTTTGAGAGTGACATGGTGTGGTGTAATGTGCATGTAACCTACATCAGTCGGACCTTGTGCCCATAAATGCTGTGGTACATTCTGGAGTCTGGGATCAAAATCTTTCAACACATAATGTCCTTTAAAATCATGTAAAAACAATCGCACTCCTTCCGGAGAACAACAAATAACTGCTCCTAGTTCTTTCAATGTCTTTATACCAAGCAAATTTTCTGGACATGACTTAGTAAGTAACAAGTCTGTAGTACGGGACAATGGACCGACTCCTAGGGAAACCGGCTTTGACACTTCGTTAACAATAGGCTTTCCTGAAAATCCCAGGGAAATATTCTGTGAGCCTGAGAGGGGTGCCCCTGGAACCTCGTCATGACTGATGGTAGTTCTGCTCGCCCCTGTGCCAATCAGAAATTTTCTGTCTTTTCCCAATACACGACTATGTACATAGGGACCCTCTTGATCTACAGGAACTTTGATAAGGGGCAAGCCAACCTCCCTCTCTAGGCTGTTTCATGAGTACTGTTGATATTCTGGATAGTCTGACTGTGCGTATTGGTACATTTGTTGCGTGACTTGTTGTGTGGCAGCTATTGGTTGGGGTAGAACTACTGTCTGTTGCGTGTTCTGTGGGGTGCTATTCTGTGGGTGCTATTCTGTCTGGGGGGATGTGGCCTTTCTTTTGTCTTGCCTGTAGCTATATTGTGTTTCAGGACAGCACACTCATTTACATAGTGACCTGGTTGCTTGCAATAATTACAGTTCCCTTTAACAGGTGCCGTGCCCTTTTTATGCCCATCAGCTGGTACCGATTGTGCAACTAGCACTTTCATTTTCGTATCTTTCATGCGTCTCTTTTCATGTTCCTGTTCCTCTCTAATTCTGTTCTGGTGGTACTGTAACATTTGCAACATTTGGGAAGGGCTATTTGCTTGCCAGGTACTCTCAACCTTCAGCACTCTATTCTTGATCGGGGTTAAGGGAATCTCTACTAATTTGCTCACAAAGAGATGTGGATATGATTCACTACTTGGCTTAAGGCCACTATTGATAGAAAAACATTTTTCGAATCTAGAATAAAAATCACTAGTGTCTTCTTCTGGTTTCTGTTTACAGGCTGAAATAGCATCCCAATCTTCCTTTTTAGTAACCAATAATCTTGGCAAGACCTGTATCAAGAGTTCAGGTAGTGCTTTAGCTTTTTCCCCAAGACCAACACCAGGGAGCCGTCCTTTATCCTCATTTTCCAATTCTGTCCAACTTATCTTTTTCTCTCCCACCTCCCAGTCTTTCTCTTTAAACTTTTCATAAATGCCTGCTGGTAACAGTACTTTCAATAATTTAATGATGTCGGCGTACGTGTAATCCCCTATGCGGAGAATGTCCTTTAATTCACGGTGGAACCCCCCCGGGTCTTTATCATGGCAGGGCAGCATCCTTTTCATTTCCAGTATTTCTATTTTCGTCAAGGGTTTGTAAACGTATACTCGGTGGAGCTCACCCGCTGTATTTTTAACGGGATGAACCTCTCGTACGGGGTTCTGTCTGTCTATGTGTAAACCCTTTCTGTCGTAGTGTGGGGCAGGAATCATGCATGTGGTCAGAAAAGTCAAGTACTTATGTCGTTGGTCCAGAATGACATTAATTAATTTGGTACCTAGGCCTATCCATCTCTCTAGGAGTATATCATCCAGTAATTTATACAAGGGACCAGGATCAGAATGTTGACTCTCGTACAACGTGATCAGATGTTGAACTATGTAAATACCAGCCAAACGCTGCTCGTTCGGAGGAAGGCTCAAAAAGGTCTGAGCCACTACGTCACTGCTATATATGTTAGAATTAGTCACCCATTGAACGGCAGACCGGGCTAATTCCTGTTCGTGTACGGTGTGCGGTCTATCGCACCCTACTCGTCTTTTCAGTGCGTTTTCAGTACCTTGGAATAGATTTTCAAGGGAATATATTTCTTTAATGGGAGGACCATGTTTGCTGTAGTCGAGGCACTTGGGCCTGTCAAACTTTCTTGCTCTGCCTACGTAATTCATTTTATCCACTTCCTCTGTTTCGTGCTCAACATCATCTGATGCTGAATCCTCTTTCTCGTCAGACTCTTTCCTGTGTAAGTTTAGAATCTCTTTTCGTATTTTCCTGTACATGCATTCTGTCTTTCCCACTGTATCATGTTTACCGGCAGCTATGTTGTCACTCCAATCAGTCATACCTCTAGTTACTCCTTTATCTGGCTGGTCTTGTTCCCTGATCAGACAATTAATCAAAAAATGTAAAATTGTGCGTTGAACCTCCACCTTTCTTTGTTCCATGGCCTCTTCTATACTCTCGGGTCCCTCCCCCGTTCTAATGAAATGGTAGATTTTGTCTAAATTGTCCTTCATGCCTGGTAATGTGATCAGATACTCTACAGCGCGTCTTAGTCGTAGTGAGTACAGGAGCATTGCACCCACACCTGGTACTGGATCGTATATACAATGTGAAATCGTTACATTATGCTTATAGGGTGATGCTGTCATTTGTGGCGTTCGTTGTAGTCCTAACTCTTGCAGTGTTCGCGTTGGTGGCGGTGTTTGTGGTGTATTTGGTGGCCCCCCTCCCACGGCCCCTTGTCCTAAATCGTCTTTCACTGTCACTGGAGGCCGCAGTTGTGTAAGCTGATCCTGTGATGTGGGCAGAGGGAGAAAAGGATTGTTGACAGGAGGAGGAGGAGGGAAGTCTGCGTTAACATAATCCAGAGCGGGCTCCTCTAAATAGGAGGAAATAAAAGCCTCAGCTTCTGTCTGTCTATGCCTACGTACTTTAGTCGGGATCAGTGGTGGCGGCAAATTACCGGGCACTTCGGAGGGGGTCACTTTAGCTAGTCCTTCAGCGAGGACGGGATACATACCCATGATGAGGGCATTTCTTTCTCTATCTGCTTGTTCTGCCTCGACCCGTTCCCCCTCTTCCTTTAGCTCTTTTTCTCTGGCTTTTTCTGTTGCCTCTTTACTTCTCTCTGCTTTGTGGAATTCTTTCTCTGCTCTCCTATGCGCTTCTTTACGCCATAACTCAATGGCATCTTTCTGGGACGGTCTAACTTTCTTTTTCCATAGTGCTTCCTCTACTCTCATAATGCATTCAGCATCCCATGTTCCTGAGGCAGGCCATCTATACTTTTCTTCTAGATCTTTTGTGTAATCTACCCATAAGTCTAAAAACAGTATGGCATCTAGCCCATGCTTCTGATACATGAAATGACCAGGTGTGTCTCTAGGCGGGACGGGAACTGACTCTTCGAGTATCCCTTTCCTGGTCCCTATCTGACGTAATTTCGAAAACAGTGGCATGTTGGAACTTAACTTTAACGAAAACACAATATACACAAGAATAGACTGAAAACAACCATTCACACTACAACATTAAAACATTAAAAACAGATACATCCTAACTAGTACATAGAAAAAAACATGATCCTGAAAAACTGTTTACTTTATGTACTGAAAACAGTACAACCATACCGGTCTCATAAAGAGACACGTCTTTACTGTGCCCACTGAAATGGACACGTCTTTACCGTGTCTGTGTACCCAGACACGTCTTTACCGGGCTCAAATAAATGAACCCGTCTCTATGCGTTCCCAATAACGGTACTCACCGGGAAGCAGAACTGAAGGCCTCGGAAACTCGACACTGCGTGACTGCTACTGCTGCTGCTCATGCGCATGCGCCTCGGAACAGGTGGGCCTCGGGATACCTCGGACCTTGCTCTCTCGGCTTGGGCTCTGGTTGGGATGGTCCACAATCCTCACCGCCTCGTGTGGATGCCTGGTCGCAGTCTCCGTCTCCTCCGTTGGCCTGAGGGAGTAGGCAGGAAGTCCCGCTGTCGTGTACACTTGAAGTCCGTCACGGTTGTAGAAGGGGGCAGGGGGCTGGACCTACATTGCCGGCGCGTGGGGAAGGGGACTGGTCCCTATTCGGGCGCCAGATTATGTGGTAAATAAATTAATTACCCAGTCAGAATTTCTATACATTAACAAGGATCATGCATATAATGAGAGGCAGAGTCCGTGGTGTCCGATTCAAAAGGGCTTTAATTCAGTAACTCGAGTTAAGGGAGAATCGGGTTCCATCACCACTAGGGATCAGGAAGGATCGTCCTCTGAACTTTATTCACAGAGTTCAATATTTATACTTAAAACATACATTAACTTGCATAGAGAAGGAGGAGCACTCCAGGCGGAGCAAGTGAAAGATAGAGATACGAGCACATGGGCGTGAAAAGGGCGTGTAAGAAGGCGTACACGTGGGTGTTCACTTAATGAGTCATAGGTGTGTCATAGGTGGGTGGATACATGGAGGGGGTCTGCACGGTCAGCAGGAACCTTTACCCTACTTGTGCGCGCAAACTTGGTCATGACGTGGAATTGACGTGTAACTGGGGGAAGCTGGGGGGAGCTGACTTTCGTGCTAGTAGAGGAGTCTTGGATGTCAGGACGACCTGCACCTCTGGTATTATCTGATATCTTGAGTTTGGAGGATGTATTATCTGGCTTAAAGGTCGCTCGAGCAAAGGCTGCTCATCACTAAATACTAGTGTGTGCATATATTTCTTCGTGCATTGCGTGGGGGCCATGGGCCTTCTATGGATGCGGGTTCTGTAAATCACTTGAATGGAGACAGAAAGGCTAGGCCCTATCTTCTGCAGGTGGAATATGTTTACCCTTTTCATTAAGCAGGAATGTGTTTCTGTGGAGCAGAGCAGATAACTGTAGGCAAAATACTGTCTTGGCAGGCCGAGTTGGGCACCTCTCGGCTGAGCAGGAAGTATGTGAGAGGTCAGGGATACATAGCAAAACTGCAGTTTTCAGAGTGTCAGGAGGCATGGAGCCTGAATTCGGGTCCTGGCTCGGCTGAGCCACAAAAACGAGTTCATCTCGACTTTTAAACGTGTACCATGTAAATGTATTGGCAACATAGGCCTCAGTGCAGAATTAACGTTTCTTTCATGGAGGGCTTGGTAACTGACATGTTAACATTGGACGGAAATGCAGAGGCATTATTATTACAGGCATGAGAAGGGAATTGCATGGTGACATGGACATACATGGGGTATATGTATATACATAGGGTACATGCAGGGGACACACTGGCCACGTAAAATTTCTATTTCCTCAAACACGCGACTTTCCTTCTACACCCCCTCCCACCAGCTACGCTCTTCCAACCAAGCCCTTGCTGCGGTTCCACGCATCAACAAAACCACCATGGGAGGAAGATCCTTCTCATACCTGGCAGCTAAAACCTGGAACTCCATCCCCACACACCTCCGCCTCACTCAAAACCACTTAGCCTTCAGAAAGCAACTTAAAACCTGGATATTCGACAAGTAAGTCCACACCCTTCCTCATGCGCCTTGAGACCCTCTGGGTATGTAGCGCGCTATACAAATTATTTGACTTGACTTGACTTGACTTCAGTGCTGGCCACGTTCAGCGGACGTCGCGTGCACTACCTCGGTAGTGCTGCGCATGTCCGTTGAACGTTCCGGCCCACCCGCGCAATAGAACGTTCCGCACCAGCGCAGAATGTTCAGCGCAGTGGAGGGGTCAAAAGTCAGTAAAAAAAGAGATCAGCTCATTGCAAGCAAAGAGACAATTTTTTATTTTTATTTATTTATTTATAAAGTTTTATATAGCACGAACATGATCCCGAAGGATATCAGAGCACTTCACAATTAAGGGAGGGAAGATGATCATGGATGTGCAGGCATCAAATACATATCAAACAAAACAGTTACTAAGGGCGAATCAAAGAACATCACCATAGCTAAATAATAGCGAATCTAGGAGGGGAAGAAAAAATTAATTAAGGAGATATAGCAAATCAATTCAAGACGTAAAGGTATAAGTCCAGTATCTTACAGCAGATGATCCAAACCCAATTAAGGTAAGAACTTGTTCATAAGGAATGTTTTTACTTCCAATTTGAAAGCAACCGTGGAGGTGATTCTACGTACTTCAGGAGGGAGAGCATTCCAGATCCTCGGGGCAGAGCCAGAGAACGCTCTTTGACAAGTTCTCTTTTTGCGAAAGATCTGTGGTTTCAGGAGGAAGGAGTTAGCACTTCTTCAGGGTCTACCACCTCCAGATAATTCTAAATTGTGGACTAGATACCTGGGGGTTTGAAATGGAGAGCTTTGTGAGACAGGTAGGCAATCTTTAGCTGTATTCTTCCTTCAAAAGGCAGCCAGTTTACAGATTTTCAGACTGGGGAAATGTGTGCATTTTTTTTGTGCCCGTAGTCAGTCTGGCCGCAGCATTCAATGCAGCCCTAAGTGGGGCCAATGTATATTTAGAGGTGCCACAGAGCATCGCACTGCCATAGTCTAGCCTCGGCAAAACCAACGCTTGGACCACCTGCATGAAGTCAGCTTGTGGAAGGAAAGATTTGAGATTGCTGAGTAGGTTCATCTGGTGAGTCACTCCCTTGCACACCTGGGTGATATGAATCTTCATATTTAAATGCTTGTCCAGGGTGATTCCAAGAGATTTGGCTGAATCAATAATGTGGGGGGAACAGTTGAAGGCAGCTGGATAGTTTATCCAGAGGTCTAACTTGGGGGGGGGGAGGGGTGATACGGAGGAGAAATGAGCAGGAATTTGGTTTTGGAGGTGTTGAGATGTGTACCTTATAATATCGCCAACGCTGAAAGGCTTGTCCTGCAACAGCTGGAAAATACACCAGGGATCACAATAAAACCTACAGACAAGGGCAGGGGCATTGTTTGTCTTATTAACATTGACAATAGGAATGAAGGGCCTGGTGTAGAGTTTGGCGGACAGAGTACTCTATCACAAACATGAGGAAGTACCTTGCCTACCAAACCCTAGAACCATACGCTCAATTCTGAGTCCCGCTGACCATCAGTTTTCTAACAACACTAAACTCATTGGCTTTGTAATCAGAACATGTACGGCCCGACAGCACAGGAGCTTTCAGAGTAAAGCCATCAGACCACCTGCTCTATTACGAGTGAACCATCAGATAGCTTCTTTTTTCTTTCTAGCACCGCCATACAAAACCTGGCTGTCATGGACAGAAAAAAAGATAATGACCCCACATCAAGAGAAAAGACTCCCAGGATATGGGGGTTGCTAGAAATGGATTTACTGGTTGGATGGGGTGTGAGCCATGCTCAAGCAGCAACCACAATCCTAATCCGTGTAAGGCACAAGCAAACCCCAAATCAACCACCAGGTAGCTTGGCACAGAGCAGTCAGGCTTAACTTTGAGCCAATGTGTAAAGTATTTTTGCAACATTTGAAACAGTAAAGCAATAAATACACCACGCAAAAAGATCCCTCACCAGGTTAGAAAAATAGAGCTTAATTTAATAAATAAAACGCAGAAACCAACAAAAATCCAAGCAGTAGAACCAAAGTTATGAATTTTTAAAGACTAAACTGCAATATACCGGTAGATGGATCAACGTTTTCATTTGCGATTCCTTATTTGCGAAAAATAAGGAATCGCAAATAAGGAATCGCAAATGGCAATGCATCATTTATTTCGCAATTTTATTGGGATTCGGTAAAAATCGCAATTTTTACCGAATCGCAATAAAATTGCGAGTTTCAAATTGCGATTTCGCAATTCCCATTGATTCCTATGGGCCAAAAGGCCCATAGGAATCAATGGGAATTGCGAATTCGCAATTTGAAACTCGCAAAATGTTAATGCATTCCATGGGTGCAGGGGGGTCCAAAGGAACCCCCCCTGCACCCCTGAAATTTATTTTAAAGTGCATGTTACACACACACATGTCCTAAGGACATGTGTGTCTGTAACATGACAGTGTTCAAAAATGCATCTTTGGGCATTTTGACACATTTATGCAAATTACCACGAGGTTCAACCTCGTGATAATTTGCACCCCCTATTTGCGAAATTGCAATTTTAAAAATAATCATGCATTGCTTTTAAGGAATCGCAAATTTGCGATTCCTTAAAAGCAATCGCATTTTTGGAATTCGCTAAAAATAGCGATTTTCCAAAAATGCTTGATGCATCCCAGACACCTATTTAGGAAGTGCAAACGGCTGAATTTTGCGATTCGCACCGTTTGCACTTCCTAAATAGGTTGATGCATCTAGGCATTAGTGCCTAAAAGCATAAAGCGCCAACCTTCAGCTATCTGGTTATGCTGGACAGGGCCAAAATTAAAAGTTCACACCAACTGCAATGGAGCGGGTCGGATACAGTTTTGTGATCACAAAGAGCTCAAAAGTGTGAATTTAAGAGCTTCACCAAGTATCAGGGACCTGGGTGGCACCTCTTGGGGGAGTCAAATAAATACTAGCTGAAGACATGTCCAGGAGCTGTTGGTGAGCCTGTTATGTCCCTGAGGCTTAGATCAGGAAGCCAGCAGGTTAGCCCTTGAGTCACTCTGGGGTCCACGGTAGAAGATGGGATTGCACTTCCAGTTCTTCCTCCCCAGGCAAGAGGGCAACAGGCAGCAGGTCAGCACAGCAAGGCAGCGGCTCCTTCAGAGTGGCAGTCCAGCAGAGTCGATTTAGAAAAGGGGGTGGTGATGAACAGAGTGTCTGAGTTAAGCAGACCACTCTTACCCAGTCCAAAGATCAGGGCTTGATCCATCACCGTTATTTATCTCACTGCCCCATCCCAGCTCAGAACCTGGCTATATGCAAATCAGTCTGTCCCTGGCCCAGTGCATCATGGGAACAGGGCAGACTAAACTACCAAGCCAATTCTTCACCAGAAAGGAGACAAGCTACCGGGGACCGGTTTCTGGCATTTCAGCCTCTTCGGCCTGGCTTGCTTGAATCCTGATGGAGCAGTGAGAAAGGGACTCATGTCTGAGTATACCCTGCCACACCTATAGTGGCCAAAAACGATTTAGAAAAGGGGGTGGTGATGAACAGAGTGTCTGAGTTAAGCAGACCACTCTTACCCAGTCCAAAGATCAGGGCTTGATCCATCACCGTTATTTATCTCACTGCCCCATCCCAGCTCAGAACCTGGCTATCTATTGGATCTAGCCCTGATCTCTTGACTGGGTGAGAGCTTTCTGCTTAATTCAGAGACTCTGTCCCTCACCACCCCTTGTTGTAAATATTTTTGTCCACCCTAAGCGTGGAAGGGTATTCTCAGATGTGAGACCCTTGCTCATTGCACCATCAGGATTCAAGCAAACCGGGCCGAAGACGGCTGTAATGCCAGAAACCGGTCCCCGGGAGCTTGTTTCCTTTCCAGTGTAAGAATTGGCTTTTGTAGTTTGGTTTGCCCTGTTCCCATCATGCACTGGGACAGGAACAGACTAATTTGCATACAGCCAGGTTCTGAAACTGGGATGGTGCAGTGAGCTAAAAAACGGTGTTGGATCTAGCCCTGATCTCTTGACTGGGTGAGAGCTTTCTGCTTAATTCAGAGACTCTGTCCCTCACCACCCCTTGTTGTAAATATTTTTGTCCACCCTAAGCGTGGAAGGGTATTCTCAGATGTGAGACCCTTGCTCATTGCACCATCAGGATTCAAGCAAACCGGGCCGAAGACGGCTGTAATGCCAGAAACCGGTCCCCGGGAGCTTGTTTCCTTTCCAGTGTAAGAATTGGCTTTTGTAGTTTGGTTTGCCCTGTTCCCATCATGCACTGGGACAGGAACAGACTAATTTGCATACAGCCAGGTTCTGAAACTGGGATGGTGCAGTGAGCTAAAAAACGGTGTTGGATCTAGCCCTGATCTCTTGACTGGGTGAGAGCTTTCTGCTTAATTCAGAGACTCTGTCCCTCACCACCCCTTGTTGTAAATATTTTTGTCCACCCTAAGCGTGGAAGGGTATTCTCAGATGTGAGACCCTTGCTCATTGCACCATCAGGATTCAAGCAAACCGGGCCGAAGACGGCTGTAATGCCAGAAACCGGTCCCCGGGAGCTTGTTTCCTTTCCAGTGTAAGAATTGGCTTTTGTAGTTTGGTTTGCCCTGTTCCCATCATGCACTGGGACAGGAACAGACTAATTTGCATACAGCCAGGTTCTGAAACTGGGATGGTGCAGTGAGCTAAAAAACGGTGTTGGATCTAGCCCTGATCTCTTGACTGGGTGAGAGCTTTCTGCTTAATTCAGAGACTCTGTCCCTCACCACCCCTTGTTGTAAATATTTTTGTCCACCCTAAGCGTGGAAGGGTATTCTCAGATGTGAGACCCTTGCTCATTGCACCATCAGGATTCAAGCAAACCGGGCCGAAGACGGCTGTAATGCCAGAAACCGGTCCCCGGGAGCTTGTTTCCTTTCCAGTGTAAGAATTGGCTTTTGTAGTTTGGTTTGCCCTGTTCCCATCATGCACTGGGACAGGAACAGACTAATTTGCATACAGCCAGATTCTGAAACTGGGATGGTGCAGTGAGCTAAAAAACGGTGTTGGATCTAGCCCTGATCTCTTGACTGGGTGAGAGCTTTCTGCTTAATTCAGAGACTCTGTCCCTCACCACCCCTTGTTGTAAATATTTTTGTCCACCCTAAGCGTGGAAGGGTATTCTCAGATGTGAGACCCTTGCTCATTGCACCATCAGGATTCAAGCAAACCGGGCCGAAGACGGCTGTAATGCCAGAAACCGGTCCCCGGGAGCTTGTTTCCTTTCCAGTGTAAGAATTGGCTTTTGTAGTTTGGTTTGCCCTGTTCCCATCATGCACTGGGACAGGAACAGACTAATTTGCATACAGCCAGGTTCTGAAACTGGGATGGTGCAGTGAGCTAAAAAACGGTGTTGGATCTAGCCCTGATCTCTTGACTGGGTGAGATCTTTCCGCTTAATTCAGAGACTCTGTCCCTCACCACCCCTTGTTGTAAATATTTTAGTCCAGCAGAGTGGCAGTTCTTTCAGCTGCACAGCAGTCTTTTTCCTGGCAGAGTATCCACAGGTCCAGAGTGTACTGAAGAGTTGGTGTCTGAAGTTCTTCTTTTATACACTGGTGCCCTGAATTTGGAAGATGGGAGAAGTTTTTAGACAGTGGCTTTGAAGTGCATGGGATTCCCTGTCGGCCCTTCCCTGGCTCCAAGCTGATTGCAGTGACAATGCAGGGTTGTTAAGACCTTTGTGTGGAGACAGGACACAGCCTATTCAGGTGTAAGAGAGGCTGAGCCCAGCTCCTTCATACCATCCTGTCAGTGATGCCCTATATAGACACACCTAAGATAACATTGTGTGTGGCTGTCTAGGAGTAATACACAAAGCACAACTGCCAACTACACCCAGTCATGTGACCAGAGACAGGCTGTAGGCACCCAATGGCTAGGGCAAGAAAATGCCAACTTTCTAAAAGTGGCATTTTCGGACTTGCAATTTAAAATCCAACTTCACAATAAGTTAGGATTCTAAATTGTGATTCCAGAGACACCAAACGTGAAGAGGCTATCCCTTCCCATTTGAAAATTACACTTATAAAATGTAATAAGATAACTCATATGTTATCCTATGAGAGTGTTAGGCTTTGCAGTAGTAAAAGACGAATTGAGGAGTTTTTCAGTACCAGGACATGTAAAACTTAACAGTACATGCCCAACATTTTCAAAACACTGCATCCTGCCCTTGGGGCTCTCGAGAGCCTACCCTAGAGGTGATGTATATGGTTTAAAAAGGAAGGTTTGGGCCTGGCCAAAGGTTTATTTTA
The DNA here is from genome assembly GCF_964263255.1 of Lissotriton vulgaris. Taxonomy (NCBI): domain Eukaryota; kingdom Metazoa; phylum Chordata; class Amphibia; order Caudata; family Salamandridae; genus Lissotriton; species Lissotriton vulgaris. Next base: position 167,008,363 of record NC_141691.1, on the reverse strand, counting down.
TAATTTTCTATTCCCCAGGGTCAGAGGGGACTATACCCGGAGGCACCCAAAAAAAACTTTGTAGCATACCAATTCAAACTATTGAACAAACAAAAGGTGTGCCGCACACCCCAAATCAATTCTAATCAAAGGTTTATTTAACCAGGTTGACATGGCAGGTTAAACTGTACACAGGCTCTGCAATGGCAGGCTTGACACATATTTACAGGCCTACTTATGTTGGTGGCACAATCAGTGCTGCAGGCCCACTAGTAAAATTTAATGTACAGGCCCTGGGCACATGTTGTGCTCTTTACTGGGGACTTATAAGTAAATTAAATATGCCAATTCGAGATAAGCCAATTCTGCAATGTTTTAAGGAGAGAGCACAAGCACTTTAGCACTGGTTAGCACTGGTAAAGTGCTCAGAGCCCTCAGGCCAACAAAAACAAATTCAGCAAAAATAGAATGAGGTTTGGGTGTGACACTGCAGAGAGGGCAATTTCCAACAGGGGTAATTAGTTATTTGTTTTCAAAAACAAACTTCCCCTTTGGAAGTTTGTTTTTGAAAATAAATTGTTTGGTGGACGGCTGTGAAAATTGACAGTGGCGTCCTTTAAACTTTTTGCACCTTCAGAGGAACCTCAGTGACTGTGGTTCCTCTAAAACAAACAAATGGAGAAACCCAGTAGACCGTAGGACCTAGTTAAGGTATGGTACAGAACACAATTGGTACCAATGGGAATTATTCAAGTCAAATAATAAATTGTACCCAACACCATGAATAACATACACGTCAATTAATTAATTTTGCATTGAATATCAAGTTATGCAATATACTATATCACTACATTGCTCCACAGAGAGTGGAAGGTAAGTGCTGGGTAGAGTGCTTGTGAGTGCCAGTATATACAATATATACAAACAATTCAATAAGAGCATGTCTGGAAACACTTTATATACTGATAATCCACAGTTATAAGATACAGTGTATAGATGCCATGTTATCTAGATGTGGATGGTTATCCCAGTACAGGTCGATGTAATTAGAAATGTCGATGTTTTGACCTGAAGAAGGTAGAGATGCCAATAAACCTTGAGGTGGGGTCCTCATCGAGAAAAGGAGGGAGCATACCTAAACAATAGGTGGAATGAGACCAATCAATTACTTGCTGGACCCATCAATACCCTTCTAGAAGGTCTCGGTGAAAGGGGTACAATTAAAAATGGCGGCGTTGCTCACCACAGAATAATCAATTCTCAATTGGGTCCGTCGGTTCCAATTGAGAGGAAAAGAAGGGCCTTTTCTGTGGCCCATTGAAGATCCAGAGCATTGTTGTGCTGTTAAATAAATTTCACATCACCTCATTAAAAGACGACAAAAATATCATAAAATTAGCCACATAACCTTCAAAAACATTCACCCAAAGGACTTGTATTATTCAGGAAAGGACAATACCCAAGTGGCGTCTTTGTTGAGTCTATAATTAAATTATTTCCGTGATTCAGTACTCTGATTTAATCGGGTATGTGATCTACAAAGGAAAACCAAATAAAAAGGGGGGCATTCATTAAAAGGATTGCTCCAAACCAGGATGCGGTAAAGGACAGGGAGAATTCTAAAAACACTGCCCAGGGGAACAGCAACAGTAAATACCAGAATGTGGTCGCAACACATTTGGATTTTACCAACAACTTCTAGTTGGTGGTAAACCATTCGCAAATGGGAAGGGGTTCTCAAGGGACCCCGTCCCTTTTGTGAATGTATGCAAAAACGTTTTTTGAGAGCAGGCAGTGGTCCCACGGACCACTGCCTGCTTTTAAAAAATGAAAGAGAACCTTTTCATTTTAATTTTTGAAACATATCCCATTTTCATTTAAGGACAATGGGCTGCATTTCAAAACAAAAACGTTGCTTTATTAATACAGACATGGTGGTCTGCTGTCCCCAGCAGGCCCCGTCCTGGTGTTTTAAACGCTTCCCAATGGGTCGCAAATTGCAGCATTCTTCATGAATATTAATGAGGTAGGTCAATTGCGACCCACAGGGAATCCCTTACAGTATTAAACGCACTGTAGTACATCGCTGTCTGCGATCTAATAGCAAATCGCTAAAATTTGCTATTAGGGAATTGCAAACCCAAAGCTGTGTACATCTGGCCCTAAATGTTTTAAAATTGGAATGTACAACATGCTGATAATCTTGCATTCGATCTGACGCTTTTTTCTTCATAAAAGGTCATAATCAGATAATTTGCTTCATAACTGTGACAAAAGATTATATGGATTACAAACTCTGAGAAATCTACTTAATTTGCCACCTGCTGTGTCCACTTTAAGTGTGGATGATATTCTGTATACTAGTTCACAGAAGGTACAACGATCTTCAAACACCTTGGTATTGAGACTATTGTGACAACCTTTCTAACTGCAACACAAACAATGTTATTTACTGTATTTGGTGCCCCTTAAATCAGATACACATTGAAGAAACAACATAATGGCAACATCGAAACATACATTTGCTAACAAACAAGCAGAATTCAATGCAAAGTTTCCAATGCACTCTCAGCCTGCCTTTTTAGGGCTCGGGCCTACGTCACACTGCGTAGCAGTGTAGGCGGAGCCTAAGAGTCCTTTTCTGTGGACTTCGAAAATCTAACCTACGAATTCCAGAGAAGCTCGTGATTTTAGCTCGTTATTTATGTCAGCTGCATGGCAATTGGCCCTCGCATGGCTGTGTTTTTGCAAGCCAGCACGCAATAGGCCATAGGCTGTAGAGTTGCTTTGCTTCCTGCATATTCCGTGCGGACACGCGCACGAGAAGGGCATATTTCTTCAATTATTGCGGCTGTCAGGGGCCTCGGTAATTGAAGACAGATGCTGTTTTTTTTTTCTTCCTTGTTTTTTTTTTTTTACAATTGGATCGCTTTCACGATCGTCCGTGGTACAGCGTTGTGAAGCTTGTTTGTTCGGGGATTCTACGCGCATTCAGTTTTTCATCGGAGGTACGTTCCAGGTTGTTATGAAGTACATGGAAGCAGTTTAACAGGATGTGAGCACTCGGATAACTCTATTGTGCGGACTAGGCATGTGAGTGAGCACGAGCTTCTTGCCAGCGCGCCGGAGATGCACCTTAACCCTGCGTGTAAAGAAGCGTTGCTGCGTCAGGTACAGAGAACTCCAACTGCTCTGCCGTGGGCTTCTATCCTGACCCGCCGCATCCTTATCATTGTACAGGGGCGCCATAGCTCTGGCATTGGGCCTCAATTCTGATTCTAGGGAAGCTACGCCCTCTGCTCTTTCATTACCAGGCGCGCACACCACAGCTCTGTCGGTGCAACTCAATCCTGACCTGCCACATCGTCTTCTATTTCAGTTCCGGAGCGAGCTTAGCTCCGGCAGTGCACCTCAATCCCGACCTGCCGCATCCTCTGCTATTTCAGTACCAGGCGTGCACAGCTCTAACAGTGCACCTCAATCCTGACCTGCCGCATCTTCTGCTATTTCAGTTGTGGAGCGAGCATAGCTCCGGCAGTGCACCTCAATTCTCACATGCCATGCACACTGCTCTTTCAGTACAGGGGTGCACAGCGCCATATTCTCCTATTTTTAGGTCCGGGCCGCGCACAACTCGGTCAGTGTACCTCAGTCCTGAACTGTTGATCATCTGCTATTTTTGTACTGAGGCGCATCCTACCCACCTCAATCCAGACCGACCGCACCCTGGGCTCCTGCAGTCCCGGAACGCCGCAGCTCTGCCAATGTGTCCCAATGTGGAGCTGACTACCCGCCCCCTGCTGTGCAATTCAGGGCGTACTCACTTCAGCCAACATATCTCAGTCGGGACTAGCACTGCATCTGTTACAGCACCATCACACTGTGCCAAAGTACCTCGACCCAGACCTTGCGCAGCCTCTGCTGTTACACGACTGAGGCACACTCCACTCTTCCGATGCGCACCAATCCTTACCCGGCGCAGCGTCAGGTATTACAGTACTGGGACATACTTAGTTTTGGCAGTGCCACTCTGTACAGACCCGTCGGACCCTCGGCTCTCACAAGCACACACTATCTCTTCCCTGTGGCTCCTCATCTTTTTCAGGGTGACACCCACACACTGCAGAGTGTGAGTGCAGAGTGTGAGTGCAGAGTGTAGAGTGCAGAGTGTGTGCAGAGTGCAGAGTGCAGAGTGCAGAATGTGTGCAGAGTGTGTGCAGAGTGCAGTGCAGAGTGCAGAGTGCAGAGTGAGTGCAGAGTGCAGAGTGAGTGCAGAGTGCAGAGTGAGAGTGAGTGCAGGTGCAGAGTGAGTGCAGGTGCAGAGTGAGTGTGAGTGCAGAGTGAGTGCGAGTGCAGAGTGAGTGCGAGTGCAGAGTGAGTGTGAGTGCAGAGTGAGTGCGAGTGCAGAGTGAGTGTGAGTGCAGAGTGAGTGCGAGTGCAGAGTGAGTGTGAGTGAATGAGTGCAGAGTGAGTGTGAGTGAGTGCAGAGTGAGTGTGAGTGAGCGCAGAGTGAGTGCAGGTGCAGAGTGAGTGCAGGTGCAGAGTGAGTGCAGAGTGAGAGTGAGTGCAGAGTGAGAGTGAGTGCAGAGTGAGAGTGAGTGCAGAGTGAGTGCTGGTGCAGAGTGAGTGCAGAGTGAGTGCAGAGGTAGTGCAGAGGTAGTGCAGAGTGAGTGCAGAGGTAGTGCAGAGTGAGTGCAGAGGTAGTGCAGAGTGAGTGCAGAGTGAGTATGAGTGTGAGTGCAGAGTGAGTGTGAGTGCAGAGTGAGTGTGAGTGCAGAATGAGTGTGAGTGCAGAGTGAGTGTTAGTGCAGAGTGAGTGTGGGTGCAGAGTGTGAGTGAGTGCAGAGAGAGTGTGAGGGCAGAGTGAGTGTGAGTGAGTGCAGAGTGAGAGTGAATGCAGAGTGAGTGCAGGTGCAGAGTGAGTGCAGGTGCAGAGTGAGTGCAGAGTGGGTGCAGAGTGAGTGCAGAGTGAGTGCAGAGTGAGTGCAGGTGCAGAGGTAGTGCAGAGGTAGTGCAGGTGCAGAGTGAGTGCAGAGTGAGTGCAGGTGCAGAGTGAGTGCAGAGTGAGTGCAGAGTGAGTGCAGGTGCAGAGGTAGTGCAGAGTGAGTGCAGGTGCAGAGTGAGTGCAGAGTGAGTGCAGGTGCAGAGTGAGTGCAGAGTGAGTGCAGGTGCAGAGTGAGTGCAGAGTGAGTGCAGCGTGAGTGCAGGTGCAGAATGAGTGCAGAGTGAGTGCAGAGTAGTGCGACTGCAGAGTGACTGCAGAGTGAGTGTGACTGCAGAGTGACTGCAGAGTGAGTGCGACTGCAGAGTGACTGCAGAGTGAGTGTGACTGCAGAGTGACTGCAGAGTGAGTGTGACTGCAGAGTGATTGCAGAGTGACTGCAGAGTGAGTGCGACTGCAGAGTGACTGCAGAGTGAGTGCGACTGCAGAGTGACTGCAGAGTGAGTGTGACTGCAGAGTGACTGCAGAGTGACAGTGACTGCAGATTGACAGTGACTGCAGTGTGTGAGTGTGTAGGGTGAACAGTGTGTGAGTGTGCAGGGTGAACAGTGTGTGGGTGTGCAGGGTGAACAGTGTGTGAGTGTGCAGGGTGAACAGTGTGTGAATGTGCAGGGTGAACAGTGTGTGAGTGTGCAGGGTGAACAGTGTGAGTGTGCAGGGTGAACAGTGTGTGAGTGTGTAGGGGCAGTGTGTGAGTGTGTAGGGTACGAACACTCAAACTAAGTCCACCACACATGCATACATAAGACCACTCACATAAGACCACACACACACCACACACACACCACACACACACACACACCACACACACACCACTCTTCCACCACCACACACTCACCACCACACACTCACCACCACCAGCCATCAGTGCACACTTTCACCAGGCACAAACACCACCAGCCATCAGTGCACGCTTTCACCGGGCACAAACACCACCAGCCGTCAGTGCAGGCTTCCACCAGGCACTCAACACCAAACGTCAGTGCACGCTTTCACCAAACACACACACACCACCAGCCATCAGTGCACATTTTCACCAGGCACACACAACACCAGCCGTCAGTGCACGCTTTCACCAAACACACACACCACCATCCATCAGTGCACATTTTCACCAGGCACACACAACACCAGCCGTCAGTGCACGCTTTCACCAGGCGCACTCACCACCAGCCGTCAGTGCACGCTTTCACCAGGCACACACACCACCAGCCGTCTGTGCACGCTTTTACCAGGCACACACACCACCAGCCGTGAGTGCACTCTTCCACCAGGCACACACACCTCCAGCCAGCAGTGCACGCTTCCACCAAGCACACACACCACCAGCCATCAGTGACAATGTCTACAGGCGCACACACACCACCAGCCATCAGTGCACACATCAATTGTTAATGCATCCACAATTAACTATTGTAGCAATCGCAGTATGGTGCACTTTACTTTTAAACATATTCATCTAAAGCGCAGCATGCCACCATTGCTACAATTCCAATCCAACCTGCATAATTCCAGTACACACCACATGCATACACTCCATAACAAATAGCTAAAAGACATTGCCATTTACAATGCCATTAGCTCTAACTCAAATAAATCCGAGACCTATTGCATTTCTAATGCTTGTTTACAGAAGCAACACGATGAAAGTGATATCAGATGGCAAGTGATGGAAGTTGCACACAAATCGACAATGTAAGTCTGTCAAACAGAATTACATTAGGTGCTTAAATGTAAATCTATTGTAATAGGACTTCATTCATTGGAGGACTGGAGTTCAGCTGTTCAGCTATAATGACTTGATTGGTACCCCCTCCCCCCCCCCCGTCAATGGCTGTAAATTCACTGGATGTTTCTCCTTGGAAGCTTCTTCCCCTTTTGGATAACATTGATTAATTTCACTCACAAGGATTCACAATGTATACTTCAGGACAAACAAATGCCCACTGTAACTAGATTATTAATTCCCTGTCGTGGACAATATTGACTCTTTTCATATACATGTTCTATGTTTGGCTTAGGAAATGTTCATGAATCTCTCTACATTGTACAGAAATAGCAGCATAACTAATTCTCACTCAAGTGACCGTATGCACCCAGATTCCAGTAAATTATTTGTGTCACTTTGCTTTAAACAAAAAAGAATAGATCAGTGGTTCTCACCCTATGTTCTAGGGGCCCTCGGGGGTCTGTGACTTCTACTCAGGGGGTCACCTGCTAGTTGGAAAATTAAGGCATATTAACAGAATATTACAGTGTATATAAATAAAAAAGCAAAATGTAACATTGACAGTTTTTAAACATTCCTTAAGTGTGAAATAATTTGAAGTTGGAGGCCAAAAAAGACATTGGTGTCCTCAGATTGAGTCATGGGAGCAGAGCAAATTAATAAAACAGGCTAAAGTATGGAGGATGGGTGCCCTCAGGTGCATTTAGATAAGCCCCAACCTTTCCATGAACAATTTGATGTTTTATACGTGTTTGTGAATGAAATTAAATATTTTGCCATTTGTATATTTGTGTATTTCTATGACGAATGTTTGTTTCTGTATTTGTGTGTACTGTTTTGAGGTTCAAATCATCGAAATCGCTTAAGCCATGGGCACTAGCTTCCAGTATTGACTCAGTGTGGGACTCCAGATTCCAGCAATGATTAAGAGGGAGGGGGGTTGGGGGGGGGGGGTTGCACTGGATGTTTTTTTCCACAGTAACAAGATCTAATAATCCTTTCTCTGCTTGTTTTATTTCTTTATCTTCTTTCCTCTATTAGTCTACTTTCTCCTAGACCCTCTAATCTTGCTGGTCTACCCTCCATCCCCCACACTCTCTTTTTTCTAATATCCCCTCCTCCTTGCTTCCCTATACTCTTAACCAGCATGCGCCTCTCCCGTGCGCACCGCATGAGCGTTTTCTTTTTTCTGTAGCTTTTATACTGGCTGACAGTGATGATCCTACTGCGACTCCCCAAGTCAGTTTTAAAAGCAGGCTGTCTGCTTCTAGTCTTCGACCTTGCAGGCTCTACTGTTAGTACAGGGCCTGCTGTCTGTACAGCTGCCCACTTTTTGTATTCTTCCATTGTTGAATTTTAGCCACTCTTTGAGGCACTTTTCTCTCCATTAGTACCTTTTAGGGCTTCTTTGCGCCTTCAGTGCTGAAGCCATTTTATTCTGCTATTTTGGATTCCCTCCCCTTGTTGTAATAGGACGTTTTCCATTTCCATGTTCTAACCTAATCCTTCTCTCTGCAGCAAAAAGTACCTCCTCAGTAATTCATTTACCATTTTTTGGGAGTAATCTTTTAATCTCTCACCTGTTTTTTAATCATCACTATTTATATATGCCAATTTACTGTCCCCTATAGGCAGCATTGGAAATTAGTGACACTTTTGGCCCTCTTACCATGTTAGTATTTTCTCCTTTTACCTTTATCGTCACCGCCCGCGGCATCAACAAAGTATCCTATGTCGATGACACAGAGATAATCCTCTCCCTTAAAGACTAAAGCAGCACTGCCAAAGTAAACTTCTCCAACTGCATAAGCAACGTCGCTGCTTGGATAAAAAACAATTGCCTCCAACTCAACACAGACAAAACCGAAGTCCTAATCTTCAGCAAAAAACCCTCACCCTGGGATGCTTCTTGGTGGCCCTCCAAACTTGCCCCCCCGCCACTCACCCCTGCGGACCATGCCAAGAATTTTTGGATCATCCTTGACACGAGCAGACAGATCAACGACATCTCATCATGCTTCCACATCCTGCAAATGCTATGCAAGATTTTAAGTGGATCCCACTGAACACCATGCAAATGGTCACCCAGACTCTTATCACAAGTACACTTGATTACGGAAATGCCCTCTACATCGGAATCCCAGCCCATGTCCTATGCTGACTCCAAACCACCCAGAACGCCGCCACCAGACTCCTCTGAACATCCTGCAAAATAACCACACCTCAGCAATCTCCACTGACTCCCAGTCCAGAAAAGATGTAAATTCAAGCTACTCACCCATGCCTACAAAGTTCTCCACAACACCAGGTCAGCATACCTCAACCACCACCTCAACTACCAACCTACCAGACAACATCGAACTGTGACCAAGGCAAGAGCACACCTCCTTCACATCCAGAAGACCAGAAACATAGGACACTCCTTCTCATACCTCACAGCCAAGGCCTGGTATGACCTCCCAAAACACCTTAAAACCTCCACCTCCGTCATGGACTTCTTAAGGAACCTCAAGACATCACTCTTTCAGGCATGATCGCCTCCTTCCCCCTCAGGCCTGCCCTACTCAGCACCTAGATACCCTTATGGGTGATTAGTCTTACCTTACAAATTCAAATAGTATAACATTACATAACTTACAGCACAGTAGCATGTCTTATACTGCCTATCTTTTTTGTGCATCTCCTTTCCCTTTCAGCCTCCTTCAGGCGTCTTAATTCATTCCATGTCCAGATGGGGTTTCCAAATTAACTAGAGAAACCACCAAGTAAACTGTGATTCAGCGTTAAGCCATCGGCAATAGCAACCAGTGTTTTTGGGGAGGAGAGAAGTGGATGCCTACTTTTACGAGTGAGACGTAATGCTCTTACACATTTCTATAGGGCCACCACCCCTGCCCTACACCGGGAGATACCCTAGTTAGCTACCCTATGTAGCTCCATGGGTAATGATGATGCTTTCGTCCCACCCCCACTAGGCCCTGGCCTCCATAAGACCCAATCTTCTTTCTCAGATAGTCAGAATGTCTTTAGGCTCGGCAGGTCTCTGTTTCTCATAACAAAACTAAACAATCAAGGAAAGTGGTGTTGCATTACGAGACGTTAATAAAGTTTCTGGTTTTCATTTAAAACAAGTTATAAATTATATGACACCACCAAAGGAAATGTTTAATTTTCTGTAGTAACCAGAAAACACTGGATTTCATTGCACTCTTACTGCTTTGGCACTCTTTTGTGTCAAAACAGTATATATGCAGTCCCTACTTCTAAGCACTTTTCTTTATTGGATGCTCCCGCTGTGGACAACTTGGGCCATGGTAAGTCACTTAATACATCATTGTGACCATCCACAAGGTCTGGGGACATCCAATACCTACTTCCACTCCCCATCTTAGAGCATAGCTCACTTCACACAGCTTTAGGTCACTATGTACTGCATGTTTCTGTGTAGTGCCAGCAGGGCTCATTACATGAGTGGGGGACAGAACCTTTCTTTCTGAATATTAACGTATCAGGATTGTGGCAACAAAGATCACTGTGCATATGGACAGGCACAGAATGAAAATGTCCTTCCATATAGCACTGCAGCCAACACACAAGTTCTTAATTTTACACAGTGATGGTCAGAAAGGCATGCCTTTAGGTCCAGCACCAGCTCATACAGAAGGATCAGGCACCATATCTGGAAAATCTTCAGTGCTCATATGCATTCTCAGAAAGGTGTCTATTTGCCCGGTTGGCTCAAAGGTCCTGCCTACAGTGCATACTTTAACTCCGAAAATCCAAAGGTTTTTGAATGAGCTGTAGACAGTGCATCTCAGAAACATGAAGAGGCAACCACTGCTCTGTGTATCCTAGTAAGTGCTGCAGACTGGACAATTCCAGATACAGCAGGCGCATGGGCCCGTTCTGAGCTTGTGTAGCATCATAATGTTTCTTTATGACCCTTTAATGTGTTTTCTACATGGTCTGTTGTAGTTTTGACTATGTTAGCCTAATTGTGCACTTTGCAGGCTGCCTAATGTTTTGCACATGTTACTATGTAAACACGCTGCTTTTGTGCCACATTGTACTTTCACACAGAACCTGCATATGTTTTCACGTCCTATTCTTTTCCTGGGATTTATTCTGAACATGCTAGACTAGCTCAAACAACAATGCCCCTTTTTATTCTCTCTGGTCAGACACTAGTACCTAGACATAACCCCAGAACGCTGCTGCTGGGTGGGCGCTAAAGAATGTGCATGCAAGATGGCCGCACTGGAGTGCAGCTCCTGCGGGCCGGGCCAGAAAATCAGCATTATGCTGCCTTCCTTGAGCACCAAGATATCCCCTTAGTGAGTTCCGATGTACCCTAAGCAGCAGTGAGTGTACCCTAAGCAGATGTGACCCTCCAGCAAGTACAGTGGGGGCCCATATCCCGAGCTAGACAGCTTCCTGAGTGGGGCATGGCCTTGCGGCCTGGACCGGTGCTGACCTCAGGAGGTGGGCGGGCGCTTTCCTCTGCAGTGATGAGCTGGGTGGAGGAGGACTGCAGCCGGTGCAGAGCGGGGAGGCGGGGAGGCCCCAGCTGTTAGGTGAAGCCCAGCCAGAGGACGGCAGACGATTGGCTGGCCAGCTGAGGAAAATGCTGGGAGATATCGACTCGGTCGGAGGTGATGAAGTCTGGAGCCCAGTAAATCGGGTGAGGTCGCTGAGACGGGATTGTGACCGCCTGCGGTGGTGCAGTCTCACGGGGCAGGTGGAGAGGACGTTTGGGGCAAGTGAACAGACCTTGGAGGGGCCGAAGAATGCAGGTCTGCTGGCCTGAGTGGGAGAGGTAGGCTAGGAGTGGCCTGCCATGAGAAGATGGCACCCAGGGCTGCCTATGACCTTAGCAGAAGAGGACCTAGCCCTATGACAGGGGCAGAGATACCCTCTTGGTGAGGGTTCAGAGTTGGGCCCCATACAGTCTGACCCCTCCCCTACCCTTGTATTCCCATTTGGTTGGGAAAGGCTACCCGGGATTCCATTGCCTGGGAAGTAGGACAACAACAACAGCCCTCGAAAAAAGGAAAACAAAGAAATTATAATAAAACTCAACTGGGCGGTTGGTGGGAATGCTATGGGGCAAACAGAGAGCAAGCAGGCAAAATTGTCCTTTGAGCCTTACAAATCATCAAGCGCCCCAAAGAACAATACAGAACACAACATGGCGGAGAGGCCCCACGATACTCCACAGGATCCTCAGGATGACAAGAAAACCCTCTTGGCGTCGATGAAAAAGAGCCTAACTTCAACTGAATCCAAGATGGACGCTATGTGTACCCGCATGCACTTTATAGCCCAGAAGCTGGGAAAACACGACAACCGAATTGAAGAAACGGATCATAGAATTTTAGATGTAGAGGACACGTCGAAGGGCAGGAGGGAGCAGTTACTGAACATGGAGCACCTACTAAAAGTTATTGCGGCCAAGAATGAGGACTTGGAAGTAAGATCAAGGTGCAATAACATACACATTATGGGTATTCCAGAAAGAGCGAATACTCGTGTAGTATGTGGAGTGCCTGTTAACATCGATCTTCGGTGCTTTCTCTGCACAGTTGGTGGTGGAGAGAGCTCACCGCTTGCTGATGACGAGGTCTCCTCCCGGCGCCAACCCTAGGCCAATCATTAAAAGGCTCCTCAATAACTGTGAATGTGATGCCGCTCTCGCCTAGCCAGGGGAAAAACAGCTTAACTTTGAAGGGAGCAATGTGGCAATATATCCTGATTTCACCATGGCGGCACAGGAAGTCAGGAGAAAATTCGTGGCAGTGAAAAGAAAGCTGTATTGAGCCCAAATAGACTAGGCTATGTTGTTCCTGGCACGTCTTCGGGTCACTCATAAAGGGAAGCAACACTTTTTCATGAACCCCAAGCATTTGGCGGAATTCCTGAAGCGTGTCGGACTTGGGTCGCCCTCTGGTGCGGCGGACCGACTGCCATCTCGCCCATCCTTGCCGATGTCGGAGCCAAGATAGACTTGCTTCCGAGTCCTGTGGGATCAGAGTACTTTGCTGGCGTTGTTGCATCTTTACTATGGCTCTACTCAAGGAGCGCTCTTCAGTTGACAGAACTCTCACTGATACGGTTACAGCATGCTGCAGTGGTGCAAACTGGACAATGGAGTTACGGTAGAAATTGCTCAATGAAACTCACCCTTGAAGTATATTATAATAGATGTAGTAGTAAGTTGAGACTGCTATGATTCTAACCCTGGGAACCAGCTGTGCCCTCTTGGTATAACCCCACAAGGAGTTCCCTACTTCATTAATTATCTTCTGATATCTGTCTTTGTAACACTCATGTACTCTTTATTCCCATTTGTCTTTTACTCTCATCTCTCCTTTGCTCACCCTAACGGTAGATGAGTGATCAGACTGGCCCCAGCCCCCTTGCTAAGATGTTCAATTTTGCTACAAAACTTCATGGTGAATTACTTAGGTATCTAAATAGTGGGGGGACCTTGGGGATCTGTCACACAGTTGGGTTAGTTATTGTTGTTGTGTGGGGGAGGGATTTCGACTCCGACAGGATTGGGCTGTCGTTGTGGGAGGTGGGAGGGAGGGGTATACATTGTTGGTTTCTCGTTGTACATCAAACAGATTGGAATGAACAGTTTACGTTAGCTCTTACCTCCCTAAGGTCCCACACAGTCATCACCGATCGAACCAGGTAACATGGGAGGCCAACAGGGGGGAACAGGATATAATTTGTGACTTGGAATTGCCATGGGGTGAATGACCACCGCAAGTGTAGACATGTACTGGCATACCTGGACAGATATAATAGTAGTAGTAGTATTAGTAGTAGAATCTTTATTCGATTTTCCATGAAAATCATAAAAGCACATCCACATACAAGTACAAATACATTTAAAATGATTCCCCAACTCTGTGTTCTCAGAATAATAATAGTAATGTAAAAACACAGAGATTCATAAGACACGTAACTTGTCACAATACACATTTCCATCTTCTGGTGACTATTCAGGATTTCAGGTATATCCATGATTCATGTCATCACTATGCTGAGGATCCATTAGTATTTAATAAAGTGTGAAGTGCACAACTCACTGAAATATTTACAATGTGGTGATAGCGATGAGAAATAAATACAATTCCACCATCAATTAACTTGCCTATTGAAGGAGAGGTGAAAAACTCTTTAAGAGCATAGATACTACCATTTAAAAGAGAAATAAAAATAAAAATTCATTCATCTCAGTAAACAACATCATAAATTTGCCAACTATTCCCTGAAAAGTTCCCCTAAATAAATAAATAAATACATTTCTGTCAATAGCTAAAATCTCATAAGAATTCTCAGTCTTACAGACATATTACCCACGTAGCCATGCTGCAGGACAAGCACTTGAACCCCTCCGTGCCCACTACCTTTGCATCCCGTTGGGTGAAGTATAGATGGTTCACCTCTAATTCCTCCAATGCCTAGGGAACAGCCATATTAATTTTAAAAACACATGCCGTATGTAGCAATTGGAGCTCTTCAGGACACACAGGGACGATTTAGCATCCTGTGGGGAAGACTTACGTCACACTCTGTCACATTGGTGTGCTGCTACAGTCCCAACAATGATAAGCCCACATTTTTTACTACCCTTTGGGGAAAGGTGGCGGAGATAGGCTTCGCTCATGTGATCTGGAGGGGAAACTTTAACACAGTGCTAGAGCCACAAAGGGACAGGTCGCATCCTCAACCTCATCATTAGTCTGCTGCTCAGCGACAAGTCCAAGGAATTATAGCAGCATATTGTCTCCTAAACGCTTGGAGACACCTTCTTCCTATTCAAGAGAAAGACACTTTTTACTCTGCGGAAAACTCTACATGGTCGAGGCTCGACTACTGGCTCATTTCTAGAGGTTTGAGTCCTTCGGTGAGGCAGGTACAACACCTAGCACTCACGTATTTAGACCATTCACCAGTTGTGATGTTGTTAGTTCTCCCAACCGAACACACGCAATATGCAACCTGGAGACTTTCCTCTACACCTTTGTTGGATACCCCCTTTCGGGAGGAAGTGGGGCAAGAGATACATAACTTCGTCCAACAGAATAAGGGGTTGGCCCCTCAATTAATAACGGTTTGGGGGCCTTTAAGGTTACCATAAGAGGGTTGTGTATAGTGAAAGGGGGATCCTACGGGATCTCCACACTACACTTGATTAGAAGCAGATCTTAAGCGCCTGGAGGGGAAACTGGTTGACTCCCATTCTGGGGATATGCAGGTAACCATTAGAGATATGATGACGGAGTACAGGGATACTGCTGAGAGGAAAAATCTATTTCGTGGCAAATATTGTCGAGCCTGGGAAGGCGCTTCGAAAACCTTGGTTTTCTAATTACATGCCGGAGATACAGGAGCCGGACGGTACAGCTCATAGAGACATTACTGAAATAATCCAGACATTCATAGCCTTCTTCTAAACCCTCTATACCACGCGGAGAGTGCGGCCGCTTGTGGTGGAAACTTTCTTGAGGGAGGTTGCATTGGGATGGCTGGGGACGATACAGAGTGAATTACTTGCAGCCAAAATTGAGGTAGACAAGATCAAAGACGAGGGGATGCAATTGAGATCGGACTATGCTCCCTGCCTGGACAGCCTCCTACCAGACTTTAATATAAAGCATGCATTGGTCCCCTGATCCCTATAATTAAGGCAGTGTACGAGGAAGCAAGGAAAGAAGGGGTTCTTACCTCTGACCATGAGGGAGACCTTGATAATCTCCTAACTAAAACCTGGGAAACTAGGAGATAAATGTGAAATGTACCGGCCGCTATCCTTAGTCAAGTGCAATGTAAAAATACTGGCCAAAGTACTGGCCAATAGATTGAGCCTACTTATGGATTCCCTCTTACTGGCAAACCAGTCAGGTTTTAAACTTGGTCGCGCGACGTCGCATAACCTTCGCACCCTCTCCTCGCTGTTGCAAGGTGTGAACCCCTAGTTGGCCAGGGTAACAGTCTTCCTAGACGCCACTTAGGCATTTGATTCTGTAGAGTGGGATTACCTCAGGGGGATCCTGGGTCGTATGAGATTCCCTCAGGAATTTCTCTCCGAGATTCAATTATTATACTGCTAGCCAAGAGCATTGATGCTAATCAATGGAGTGCGCTACTTCTCTTTTCCTATTTCCAGAGGTACTAGACAGGGCTGCCCCCGGTCCCCGCTTCTATTTGCATTGGCCATCGAGCCACTCACGGCCAAACTGCGACAGCATCACCGGGATGATGTGCTCTAGTACCCGGATAGACATCTCTTGGTGTCCCTCTACGCAGATGACATTACTATATATGTGTGAGACTCCCAGGTTAGCCTCAACCCCATTCGGAGAGAGTTCATAGCCTTTGGGGAGCTCTCAGGGGTCAATGTTAACTGAGAAAAGTCCCAGATCTACCCCTTTATGGAGTCTACACGTCCCTTTGCCCTAGAGTATCCACTAATATGGTACTCTACCAAAGTCAAATATCTGGGGATAACGGTCACCAGGGACAAAACAGAACTCAAGCAGACGAACTATGGTAAAGCATTTGAAGCCTTGACAGACTTGATCACACAATGGATTGCCATGCCCTTATCGATGGCGGGAAGGATCTCCCTGATCAAGATGGTTATCCTACCCAAACTGTTATATCTTTTCATCAGTATACTGCAGAATCCGGGCAGATATTTTTTCAAATCTTTGAAAACACAACTGATATGGCTAACTTGGGAAGGGAAACAGCCCAGATTGAAATGGGAGGTGTTAACACGACCTTTCTCGCACGGTGGATTTGAAGGTCCAGATATAGAGTTGTATTACCTGTGTGCGCAGTCACATTTTGCAAAATATTGGTTCCCTGCTCCGCCTTACATGCCACACCTGGCCATCGAGTGGGGGTATATGGCCCCAACTCCCTTATCAGCATTCATACCAAACAACCTTGGGGTAGAGATACTGACCCCACCATAGATGCATGCACGCCTGCAGCATGGAGAGGCCTGGCTAAGCAACTGGATATTCGAGTGCTGAATTCACTACTGATGTGTCGAGGTGACACAGGAACCAGTTTGCCGCCAATTGCTAGGAAAAGTTAAGGTAGCAAATTGGGGAGACATATACTTACAGGACCTTCCATGACAGAGACCACTTCTTTCATGGCACTAATCGTACGCCAATAGAACTATTTCTATATGATAGGTTGTGCCAGAGTTTTAAAACTTCTAGTCAATGGGTTGTGCACCGCTCCTGGATAATTATGTGCTTTTTAGACTGTGCTCTGGGGTATCACCTCCCTCCTGAGGTGTATTAGATAGCTCCACTGGTCGCACGCCTGTTACATCACAGGTGTGTCACCCTAGGCACAAGCATCAAGTGCTGGATACCAGCTATGATAAACGATATAGTTCATACAGTGGTTTAATTCATCTGAGGTCTTTAATTCTTATTACCACCTATTAATTCACATTAAATTCAGATTAGATCATGTTAGGCGTAGACATAAATCATTCCAATGCATTTCGGTGCTGTGGGCACCTTCATCAGGGAACGCCTGAAAATTAAACTAATAACATACTATGTAATCAAAAGCTTCATCTCTGTCTCACTAAATCATATTAATCAAACGTGTGCAACATAAACGTTATACTTTCCACTTCAGTATCTCTATATGAACTCCTTTTGTTAAAGTGCACTGCTTCCTGTGTAACACTCGCAAAGGATTTAACCTCCCCGTTCTGACCGTTGGTCCGTGTATCATTACGCGCTTACTGCTGCCCGCTTGGGCGTTCTCAAGTTACAGTGAGCGTTCTACATGCATTTTGTGAGTATCTGTACCCAGTGCTCACCTCTCACCTTAATCTCAACTGATTAAATCCCAGTTACGCGAAGCCCTTCCGCTCCGTATGGCTTCGACGAAGTTAGTTCGAACGCGATTCTTGCGCATGCGCACCTTAAAGGAGTTCCGTTTTTTTTTTCGAGAGCTACTCGAATCTAACTTTATCAACACTGAGGCACTCTCCTCGGATTATAAACATTCGGTTATAGCGCATCAATCTCACGGGTCCTACACTATACTCATTACAAAATGTCATACTTTTGCATACATGATATCAATACGAGAAAAATACTGTTCCTTAGATGTTACTAAACATATACTGTCAAATTCACAATACACAATAATAATTCAACATTACAGGTAGCATATAAATTCCATTCTTTCATTAAGCCCGTTCGGTTTAAGGCTACCCAAATGGTAAATCCAATAATTTTCCCTCTGTAAGAGGATTTTTTTGTTCAAGGGTCCTTCCTTTTTTGGAACAATTTCCAACACGCAAGCCCTCAATTGGCTTATGTTGTGTTTCTTGTCCATAAAATGTGTTGCCACTGTAGATTTCAATTGTCCTGTTCTTATATTACTTTTATGCTTGTTCAAGCGGGTCTTAAGTTTCCGTTCGGTGTGGCCCACATAACCCTGTCCACATGGGCATTTCAGCAGATATATAATATTGGTTGTATCACATGTGGCATTGAGGTTTAAGGAAATTTTATGACCTTTCATCGGGTGAGTAATACTGGCACCCTTCATTATGTTATGGCAGTTTCCACAGTTCAAGCATGGTACTGTTCCTCTGAATGTCTGTTTGCTTGGCCTCTCTTTTGAAGTGTTCAATAATTCACCTATGTTTTTCCCTCTGGTGAATGCGAACAGTGGTTCCTGCTGAAATATTCCTTTGAAGTCAGGTTCCAGTTGGACCATTTGCCAATTTTTTTGAATAATTGTTTTGAAATTTGCGCTTACGTTGGAATATTTGCTAACACACGTGATTCTTTGTTCCTTGGTTTTTGGTGTCGCTGTTAGCAACTCAGACCTAGTTTTTCTTTCAGTTCTTTCCCTTGATTCTCTGATTATATTTTTGGGATATCCTCGAGACTCAAACCTTTCAGCCATAATGTCTAGCTGTTGTTGACAAATTTTCTCTTCAGAAACCAGCCTTTTCACCCTAAGAAATTGGGAGTAGGGTAGATGTGTTTTCAATAATTGAGGATGGTGACTTTGATATTGTAATAAGTTATTTCTGTCTGTGGGTTTACGGTATATGTTAGTGGTAAATGTTTTTCCTGCTTTTGATATCTCTACATCCCGAAATTGTATGACATCCTTACTTATATTCCAAGTAAATCCAATTCTGTCATTTTTGGTATCCAGGATTTCCAGCTTTTGTTTTAATGACTCTTCTGTGCCTTTGTAATGGCTGGATTTTCTGAGTAGGTGGGATCAGCCCCCAGGGGCCCCTCCAACCCAGCCAGAACGTACTCACCTTCCCTCCTCAGGACTCCTCTATCCAGGCACCTGGTACCTACCTGAGGATGGGGAACTCGCAATATACAAGCTCATATTATTAAAAACACCACTAAATCTATAGGGATACTAAGAATACTCACTGATTACTAGGGATATCCATACCCTACACCACACTTATTCACATCAGTTGGTCTCGCGGCCACCCTGACCCAGACCGTTCTACCCTAGGGCAGATATGACACACAATCCGGTGCGTCTACACACGGGCCTGCAGAACCCAATGCTCCCTTTTCCAAACTGTTCGCAATCCTGCGAAACTACACACTAGTTCGACTACCTAGTGCTCTCATTTACTCAAGCCACAATCCAGTGGGTATCCACACTGATCTCATATTCAGTGCTCTCACTAACGCCGCATATCAACGACGACCACATTCCTATGAACACCTATACATATATATATATATTGGGAAGTCTCTTCACTAAGGGTCTGCTACTACAATAATATTAATATCTCAGTTGTCTACTCGGGATGAAACTACAATAATAACTTTGAATATAGTTCCAGATTATATAGTGTACTCCCTGCTCTTGGCATCAAAGGTCCACTCACTCCCTATTTATGTGATCACCACTTACCTGATTGGGATTACTCATCCATTCACGTACCTAGTAACTACCTAGGAGATACATTTACCTTCAGTGAACAAGAATACAAGGGGACACGTGCCAGTTTTCTACAAACTGGGGGTTGTTTTATTATAACAATATAAACATTTACACAGATCTGACAAAGACTATAGGTAGAACACACCGCTTGAAAGAGAAGGATTAAACATAACAGGAACACTCCGCTGAAAGGGAAAAGATTAGACATAAAGTGTAAGTGTAACTAATGTGATGAAAACAATATCACCTGATTAGTGTGAAGTCTTGTTCTAGCTGTCATCTGGGTTCCTCTCTCGTCTGTGCCTTGGCTCATCTCAGACTCTCTCTCTCTCCTGCACTCTTGGGTACACCTCTGCGCTGATCACTCTGTCTCTGGACCCCCACACGAACTGTCTCCACCTTCCATCTTCAATCTTAATGGTTCCTGCCGCTCTGATCACCGTTCATTCCACTAGCTTATTCACTCTGTCTCTGCGCCAATGTCCAATTAACTCCATCTGCTCCCATAGGTTAGTCCACGATCTCTCCTCTGTCTCTTCTAAAAAGGCATTACTTCAGACTCCAGCTATTCACACCTCCTCCTGATAAGCAACTGCTTCTGACTGCTTCCTTCAGTTCCAGCTCACTATTCAACTCAGCTCTTCTCCAGCTTGAACCCTCTCTGCTTGACTCCCTCTGCTCGACTCTCTGGCTGACTGACTCTCTCTGCTGGACTCCGCCTCTGCACTTCACTGATATAGAATGCTGTTTCCTCATGGAAAGTTCCAGCCATCAGCCTGCCGCCCACCAGGTCTCTGCATCACCTCGCATCAAGGACACACACCCAGCCGGCCGGCCTTTTGTTGTGTCTTCTACACAGAGAATAATACAGCCTACCGATAAGGGCTGGCCCAGACCGGTTCTCTCCAAGTGAAAAACAGCCTTAACTATAAACTTTGCCTTTGCCCTGAAAAGCCTCTCAGCTTCATCAAGATGGAGTCCCTCTAGCTCTAGGCCTGTAGGCCTGAAAGGGGTGAAATGCTCCTTAGCTCTGTCAGAATATCTACATAAACCATACCAAAGTGTCTAATATGTCAAAGCCAATAGGCAATAGACAGGTTAAAGTCAAGAATAAAGGCATATTAAGCAGCTATCCTCTTCTAGATCTGGAAAAAAGGGCTTAAAAGGGCCAACACAGGCTAAGAATACCTATACTAGATGCGAGCAAGACTAATGATCTATATCACTGCTAAATAAAGCCAAAAACTCTGCCATTACATTGCACCCCTAGATCCTTATCTTGCGAGCATCAGTAAACAACAACAACCATCTAAACAAACATCAACATAATCTATCCAACATAGGCTAAGAATACCTATCCTAGATGTGAGCAAGATTAAGATCTATATCACTGCTAAATATCTCTGCCATCCACCCTTAGATCCTTATCTTGCGAACATCTTATAAACAATAACATCTAGATAAACAAACATCAACACAATCTATCAACAAATCAAAACCTAAAAAACTCCCTAAAAACAATGACAACTCAAGGAAATTCCACCTGAAACTCAATTGTAGGGAATAGAAACCTAAAAACAAATCAAAGCACCCTTGACTTGAATGCTGAAACATATCTGATAACAACAGAAACTAACCAAAGCATCCTCAAACTAAATGTGCCTCAACTTCTAATGATAACTGGTGAAATCTAGTGATGTAGGGACTTATGTGTTGAATGAAAACAGCAGGGGGCCTAAATGGGGCCTACTTCGGACAACTTAAGGCTAAATGAGGCCTACCTACTATCGTCAACTTAAGAACTAAATGTGTTTCAACTCCTAATGAGAAAACAACAAAGGGCCTAAATGAGCCCTACGTACTATAGGCAACTTAAGCTAATGATGACTCATGAAACTATTGGTGTAGGGGCTTGTTTGTGGGATGAAAATAACAATAGGCCTAAATGAGGCCTACCTACTGACATATGTCAATTTAAAGTGAAATCTGAGAAGTAAACATGATAAACTGTGTCAAGGTTTGGGCAAACATTAATACATAATCATACTAAAAGACACACCACCCAGAACAATCCAAATTTTAAGGTAACCACCCTTTGATCAATCAAGGTGAAAATGTAAGAACAGTAAAAAAAACAAAAAAAAAAAACAACCCCATTTCTACAAGATAGCTGGTGTAACACCAGGCCAAGAACATCCATTTTAAATCACATTGTGGAACACATGTGGGCACCACCATTCAAAAGAAAAAGTCCTTCATTGGCAAAAACTGTTTTGAAGAAAACAGAAAAACTATAATAGGTGACATGTTTTTTTGCTTTAAAAGTGGGGCCTGCTTGTCCAAGGGATTATTCATCAAATCCTTTTAAAATTCTGTAACAAATAAAACAAGGTTGTGGGTTTTATTATTTTGTAAGTGGGGCCTGCTCGTAGTGATGTCAACAAAAAAATGCAGGCCAAGCCATTATGTCCAAATTCTTCAGTGTAGGCCACCACCCTGCATCCTCGGTATCCGGACACTTCCTCCCATGCGGCCATCCATCACCCTTCCGGTCTGGTCTGGTCTGGTCTGGTTCCATCATCCAAAAATAATAAACTAAAATAAAAACATGAAAGTAAAAAGCTAAAACAAAAAAAAGAAGTGGAAGGGGGAGGGACCCACGCACAACCACAACTTCAGCAATCCTAGGAACAAGAGAACAAGTATCATTATTCTTGTAAAATAAAATTTTCCATTTAAAAAGCACCCCGGGTGCCTTTCATTATTGAAAAGAAAATATCCTAATTAATTAAAAACATTCAAAATTTAACTTTTAATAACATTAGCAGGGCCTAACATACCCTAATCCTTACTAAGCCAGACCCTCCCTTCAGAGCAGGAGCCATGCTACAGTGGGAAGCTACTTTGAAATACCGCCAAGTGATGAGCCTCTCTAAGCCAGCCCCTCCCTTAAATAAACAAGCCATCCGCGGAAGAAAATTGGATTGTAGCCAATCATAACGAACAGGACGTGATCGAAACTTGCAGAATGAAGGAAAAACTCGTCTGCGCAAACCAGCTGGTCTGCCAAGGTCGACAAACAAATTCCTTTGCCTGTTCCCATGTCTGATTTGTGCTAACCAACGAAAGCTAGCATTTTAAAAAAAAACAATTCTGTTACAGTGTACTGCCAATTAAAAAAGCTCCAGTTTTTAAAAAGACTTTTGTCCAACTAATTCAGCTAAAGGCAAGACACCCAAAATATGGGCACTTATTTAGAAAGGGGCAACTACCTTTTGCACACAAGATTATACATTCTGCATTTGGGAACAAAACGAATTAACATGGTCCATTGTCAGCTGCTGAAAAGAGAAATAATTTGTAAAACAACATAAAATGCAGATACATTTCAACATTGTATTTAATTTAAGGTTTTGCTGACACATTTATAAAAGCATACATTTTAATTTACATTTGGGAAAATAATAATGTTACATTTTAACATTTTTTTTCTTTCAAAGGCACATGGTTGCCTTCCACTAATTAAAAGCACATGTTACCATGCGCTGTCGGGCAAGATTGATTATTCTCAACCTATCATTATTGCAACCAGCACATTCCTGTTTAGATGGAAACCCCTCACAGAAATAATTAATGAAAACAGCTCCGTAGCGTGCACTCTAACGGGCCATCTTTTTAACATTTCACTCATTTTAAAAAAAAAACACAGCTCTCTCCGTAATCCGACTGGTTGATTTATAACCACATCAGTTCCAAGGCAAACCCACACAAATTCGTAGACGCATTTCAAAAAGAATGTGAAATGAACAGAACCCTTTGCAAAGCACAAGATGTTACCTTTCCGTCAAGAAACTGACAAAGCACATAAGCAGACCAAGGAATCAAAAAAGTCAAAATCAAACCATCAAATAATCCACTGACTTTTATAGTCAGGTCAGATAACCATGCATGTTGACAGCATGTAAAAAATAAAGACTGCCGTCTCAACTCAAGATATTAACCCTTTGGCAGCTCAAGCAGAATCATTTCCCAATGACTGCAGATACATGGGAAAATCATTAGCACATTTCTTCACGTTTACAGATGACCCGTACACATATTTTCAAAACGTTATCCCCAAGCACCCGAGAGAGATCCAGCTCTCTCCTGCCAAACGTAATGATAACATGCCCTGTCCAAGCCATGACCACATGGCGCTATTCACAAGCCATATTTACAAGACAAGCCTTTCACAAACAACATTTCCAAGGCGCAATGCACAAGGAACACAGCAGATCAACATGAGAAAATGCACCTCACAAGCCACATTAACATGGCGCTATTCACAAGTCATATTTACAAGGAGCTATATTCAAAGAACTCCACAAATCATAGAACAATGAACACATTTCACATTGCACAGCATAAGCAGATGCAGCAAGCAATTTAATGGGCAATTTAAAAGCATTTTTTACACACATTTATACAATTGGACCATCACATAGATGTAACTGGCTTCCTCATGTAATGCCATCCTTCAACTCTGACAGTTTAAACACCAAGATGAAAACCATTCCTTCCACCCTCAATAAACCAAATGCCATGATGTAATGCAATCTCCTCACGCTGCAACTGTTCAAGCCCTTATGTCTAACAAGCTACATCAACTGCAACATTACGCCAGATGGAACCAGCGTTCAGGGCACTCCCTCAGAACACATGGGAAACTCTCTAAGCACATGGCCAGATCACACAGGATTCGTAA
Organism: Lissotriton vulgaris; assembly: GCF_964263255.1. Taxonomy (NCBI): domain Eukaryota; kingdom Metazoa; phylum Chordata; class Amphibia; order Caudata; family Salamandridae; genus Lissotriton; species Lissotriton vulgaris. The sequence goes on along the minus strand of NC_141691.1, from coordinate 166,983,913 downwards.
GATGACGACTACGCCAGATGTAATGTCTGGCGCTCAGGGCACTCCCACACAACACATGGGAAACAATCTAAGCACATGGCCAGGCACACAGGCTTCGTAATCCTGCCGACTACGCCAGATGTAATGGCTGGATTTTCTGAGTAGGTGGGATCAGCCCCCAGGGGCCCCTCCAACCCAGCCAGAACGTACTCACCTTCCCTCCTCAGGACTCCTCTATCCAGGCACCTGGTACCTACCTGAGGATGGGGAACTCGCAATATACAAGCTCATATTATTAAAAACACCACTAAATCTATAGGGATACTAAGAATACTCACTGATTACTAGGGATATCCATACCCTACACCACACTTATTCACATCAGTTGGTCTCGCGGCCACCCTGACCCAGACCGTTCTACCCTAGGGCAGATATGACACACAATCCGGTGCGTCTACACACGGGCCTGCAGAACCCAATGCTCCCTTTTCCAAACTGTTCGCAATCCTGCGAAACTACACACTAGTTCGACTACCTAGTGCTCTCATTTACTCAAGCCACAATCCAGTGGGTATCCACACTGATCTCATATTCAGTGCTCTCACTAACGCCGCATATCAACGACGACCACATTCCTATGAACACCTATACATATATATATATATTGGGAAGTCTCTTCACTAAGGGTCTGCTACTACAATAATATTAATATCTCAGTTGTCTACTCGGGATGAAACTACAATAATAACTTTGAATATAGTTCCAGATTATATAGTGTACTCCCTGCTCTTGGCATCAAAGGTCCACTCACTCCCTATTTATGTGATCACCACTTACCTGATTGGGATTACTCATCCATTCACGTACCTAGTAACTACCTAGGAGATACATTTACCTTCAGTGAACAAGAATACAAGGGGACACGTGCCAGTTTTCTACAAACTGGGGGTTGTTTTATTATAACAATATAAACATTTACACAGATCTGACAAAGACTATAGGTAGAACACACCGCTTGAAAGAGAAGGATTAAACATAACAGGAACACTCCGCTGAAAGGGAAAAGATTAGACATAAAGTGTAAGTGTAACTAATGTGATGAAAACAATATCACCTGATTAGTGTGAAGTCTTGTTCTAGCTGTCATCTGGGTTCCTCTCTCGTCTGTGCCTTGGCTCATCTCAGACTCTCTCTCTCTCCTGCACTCTTGGGTACACCTCTGCGCTGATCACTCTGTCTCTGGACTCCTCTCCCCCACACGAACTGTCTCCACCTTCCATCTTCAATCTTAATGGTTCCTGCCGCTCTGATCACCGTTCATTCCACTAGCTTATTCACTCTGTCTCTGCGCCAATGTCCAATTAACTCCATCTGCTCCCATAGGTTAGTCCACGATCTCTCCTCTGTCTCTTCTAAAAAGGCATTACTTCAGACTCCAGCTATTCACACCTCCTCCTGATAAGCAACTGCTTCTGACTGCTTCCTTCAGTTCCAGCTCACTATTCAACTCAGCTCTTCTCCAGCTTGAACCCTCTCTGCTTGACTCCCTCTGCTCGACTCTCTGGCTGACTGACTCTCTCTGCTGGACTCCGCCTCTGCACTTCACTGATATAGAATGCTGTTTCCTCATGGAAAGTTCCAGCCATCAGCCTGCCGCCCACCAGGTCTCTGCATCACCTCGCATCAAGGACACACACCCAGCCGGCCGGCCTTTTGTTGTGTCTTCTACACAGAGAATAATACAGCCTACCGATAAGGGCTGGCCCAGACCGGTTCTCTCCAAGTGAAAAACAGCCTTAACTATAAACTTTGCCTTTGCCCTGAAAAGCCTCTCAGCTTCATCAAGATGGAGTCCCTCTAGCTCTAGGCCTGTAGGCCTGAAAGGGGTGAAATGCTCCTTAGCTCTGTCAGAATATCTACATAAACCATACCAAAGTGTCTAATATGTCAAAGCCAATAGGCAATAGACAGGTTAAAGTCAAGAATAAAGGCATATTAAGCAGCTATCCTCTTCTAGATCTGGAAAAAAGGGCTTAAAAGGGCCAACACAGGCTAAGAATACCTATACTAGATGCGAGCAAGACTAATGATCTATATCACTGCTAAATAAAGCCAAAAACTCTGCCATTACAGCCTTTCCATATCAAAAAGATATTATCAATGAACCTCACAAACATGAGGAGGTTAGTGGCCCATTCGTCATCATGGTAGATATGTTGGTCTTCGAATGCCGTCATGAACAAGTTGGCATACACCGGCGCGGCTCAATTTCCCATCGAGGTACCATTTAATTGAATAAACCATTTATTCTTGTAGCAAAAGTAGCTGTTGTATAGTGTAAACTGCATGAGTTCCATTAGGAACACTTGTAAGTCGTGGCGTATGTACTCTGTAATAAGGCACTCTCTATGGCTTCCAGGCCTTCTTTGTGTGGTATCGAGGTGTACAACGATTTTACATCAACTGTTGCCATTATAGTGTTGCAGCACTTGATGCTTGTGCCTAGGGTGACACACCTGTGATGTAACAGGCGTGCGACCAGTAGAGTTTTAAAACTGTCACCCCTCGTTCCCTAATGAGCCCCCTATCATGGCCCCAATTCACACTTTACTAGAAAGCACTAAATAGCGTGCATGCAGTTTCGTTACTATATCATAACACACAAACACTACAAAGGGACATCCCAGGAAGCTGGTGCTTGCAATGGGAAACTGACCTGGGTACATCTATCTCAGGCAAACAATGGGAATACTGTTGTCAACAGACCGGGCAGATCTCAGCCAGTAGCTGCTCACGTATTATTCAGTTCAAATATCTCCATTGTTTATATTACATGCCGGTCAAAATGTATAAATTCCACGTGCAGAATAATGACAACTGTGAGCGCTACAGGAGAGAGGGGGTGGGCATTTTACATCTAGCATGTGGCTTTGATCCAATTAGGCAGTATTGGTGGCAGATCTTTGTAGCTATGGAACAAATGATAAGCTCTCCACTACCTCAAACCCGATCGCAGCACTTCTGGGATATACGGAGGAGGTTGAGTCGGCTTATAGGAGGTATCTCTCCGTAGCACTTTTGTTAGCTCTGTCAGCAGATGGGGCAGAGGAAGGGCCTGTTATATTCCATATAGGTACCCTAATATAGGCTAAGGTAACATTGTAACCATTAACCTATATTCTTCCCTACATTACATACATAACAGTTATTAGGGACTGACCTTTTACCTAGATACAACACTGTATTCAGAACGCTGGATTTTCCCTGGTAAAAACCGCATGCATTATGCATGAGGATTCTTGGATGCAAAGCAGGGCTAACATCTCCTGGATAATATCTATATACAAAGTTCATTCCCGATGTCATCCTAAGTTCGACAAACTAATACAGCGAGGTAGAACCCCCAGGGAGACCTATGGGTATATATACATCATCTTGCTAAGTAAGATAGGCAGAGGAGACCAGGACTTCCCGGCAGACACACTGACCAGAGACGCTGAGGTTCCTACATGCAGTTACTCCAGCTTGCAGTGGTCTAACATCCCTTGCGGGGTGTCCAACCCAATCCCACAGTCTCTCAATACAGGTAATGGGGTTGACTTTCTCTTAGATGGATTCTTGGCTTAACACCTACACACATGCTAGGTACACTTAGGTACATCTGGTTAGGAAGGCATCATAGGAGTATGCACTTTTATTATTATGCGTTTTATATACTCGTATGTATTCATGATTATTGCAAGATAGTAGAACTTTATCATCCTACTGCTTTCATAGTGCTTCTAATCATTTATATCTGTTACTGTCCAGTGGTTGTTGCAGCTCATCTGTTTAACATAGAATGATGACTGTTCAATAAATGCTTATTGAAAAATGCCCAGACCGTTTATTTTGTGTATCTCTCTGAAACTAAGTGAGCACGAGTGACTGAGCGAAAAGTATTACACTCTTTCCACGGTCCTGAGGGATCAGGGTTGTCATGTTCGAAGATTGCCAAGAACTATTCTCTCCTTGGTATGAGGAGATTCTAGTGGCACTGTGAGCTAGCTGATGCAGAAGGCCAACATACCCGGTGAGGGTGATTAGAATCAGTCCTACAGGGTATGTTGTCCGAACACGCAGATCCTCTATAGATTTTTATAGGAACTACATGACAGGCCCCTAAGTTTAAAGACTGGATCCACAACCTCACATTATGGCAGGAACAATCACTCGCCTATACGTAGCTATTACCATTGACCTTCAGACCGAAAGATATAGGGCACCCCCTGAGGACATACCCATTGAATAATCCCACTCCCACAGCAGGGATGGGTGAGGAGCCCTGCATGAGGGTGAGGTGGGGTGGATGGTTGGTCTGGAGGGGGGCCCAACACACCGATACAAGGTTTCCTTCTGGCCCTGGACTTGCAAGAAATGTTAATGGATCATAGAGAGGGGTGAAGAGCCTGAGGAATTTCTGCCCGCGAGAATTGAAAGGGCTGTTGTCTGTAAATAATGCATTATTCTTGTCACAAGCTTAATCTACATAAGTGGCAAAAGAAGTTATACGACTGAAAGGTCTTTGTCTACTAATGTAACTAAAAATGTAATAAAAAGATTAAAAACAAAAAAATAACGCAGCAGCTGTTTGTGAGCATAAATATTTTGTCATACAACTGAGAACAGGAGTTTGAAAAAACACAAATTGAGCGAGAGTGCTGAGACGAGATTGCTACGTCAGCCAAGATGTAGAATGTCCATCTGTGTATGCTACATACAACAGGGCTTTTTTTATAGTATATGGTTCATTAGCCATGCTAATGGTATTTTTATATGTATTTGTTTTTTAATTGTGGCACAAATACTACATTTTTGAGCAGAATAGTTTAAATAAATATTCTAAACTTCCTTCCTGTCTCTTGTTTATATTATTGTGGAAGAGTACAAGAGAGAGAGAGCAAAAGGGTGCGTCCTGTTACCACGATCCCTGAGACTGGTTGAGTTCTGAGGTGCCCACTCACTTCTTTCTCTAGTAAGGTTAATAGGGCAAGTCAGGCACTGTATCTAGACAGTATCTGTATCTATCTAGGTACTGGGGTAGTATGGTGACTCGGTCCCTCCATGCCGATGTTCTTTGGTCCCAATCATAGTTCTGTTTCTAAGCAGAATCTCTGCAACAGTTGCTTGTTTTCCAGTTCACAGAGGACCTGGCCTGGCACTTCAGGCTGGGCTCCTCCTATTGGAGCAGAATCAAGACTGAAATGCATTTGTCTGGGTCCGAACTGAGGTGGCATGGTGTGCAATGTAGCGATTGGCTGGGATGCGTTCCATCAATCACTTTTTTGTATGCTTTAGTTTGCCTTGAGGAGGTGTCATTTTCTGGGCAAATCCCTGCCTACCAATGTTTGTGGATGGGAATTCACATAAAAACTGATGGGTGGTTGCATGGAACACACCATTTACCATCCAGAGAACACCCCCTTCACTCAAAATAGTTTATGTGTTTAGGTTATCCACACACCCAATTCCTCTTGTGAAACCATTACCTTAAAAACCAGCATGGCTTTGAGTACACATGTGCTGTATTGCAAAAAACAAGCCATAAGCACAAGTATATATGCAGGACATGTGAAAAAACGATTTCACCGCAGACATTCTTTAAGTAGAGGTAGAGATTTTGACAGTCATTGTGATCATTTCCTTGCTCCACTAAGCGAGAGCAGTTGCTAATGTATCTCGTGAATAACATGTTAAGACATAAAACATAGATTAGAAAAAATGGTTAGGGGTTCTGCCCACCTCACCCTCCCGTACCTGAGCAGGAGACATCCAAAGATGAAAAAGTAGAAACAAATGGTACTGAAGGGATCAATCCACTTTTAATTATCAAACAAGAAACAATTAATTGTCTTGTGATTTGCGAATTATAAGCAGCGTAAGTATATATTAATTCATATACACATCTATGAGCGAACAGCCGGAGAGGCACAATGTAAACAAATAACACAGTCTATATACAACACAAGACATAAAACATAGCAGCCCACTGGAGGGGGGAAAGGAGGTCCTATGGACACCCCAGACATCCCCTGCAGGTGGGTGAAATCACTCACTGCACTCGCCTGCAAGGGGATCTCCAATCCCCTTTAAAAGTGCAGGAGGTATGCCACCTGCCCTGTGAAACATGGAGAGGCTGCTTCAAAGCCGCTCTGTATTTCACTTGAATGCACTGCCCCCAGGTCAGCATGAGTTTGCGGCTGCCCTGGGGGCAGTGCTTTCTCTGTTTGCGCCAGGCACACCTGTTTTGAGCTGCGCCCTATACATAATAGGGCCCATGGGGTCGTATTATGGGAATTGTGCATTGTATGCGCCGGGCGACCTAAACAGTGAAAATGCACCCAATTACCATGAATGCACTGCCCCCAGGACAGCCGTGAACTTGTGCTGCCCTGGGGCAGTGCATTGTTGTGAAAAACAGAGCAGCTGCTTTACAGCTGCTCTGTGTTTTCACAGTGCAAGCTGCAACCCGCCTGCACTTTTATAGGGGATTAGGGCTCCCCTTGCAGGTAAGTGTAGTCACGCCCACTTGTAAGGGGACGTCTGAGGGGCCCATAGAACCCCCTTTCCCCAATACAGAGGGCTACCATCAGGGGCTGCACTGACAGTGCACCACCTTTCAGATAGAGCACTCTCAGTGACCTCCTGAGGGCTTCTTTGCCTCTGCACCCACGTTGGTAACACAGTGTGGGTGCAGAGGCAAAGGGATTCACTCATTTGGATGGGGCATGTCCCCATACAAATGAGGGAACACCCCCTTGATGATAGCACTAGCGCTAAATTGTGCACCAGCACTATTGGTATTACAGAAGGGGCCGCACAAGCATTTGCAGCCTCGTCTGTAATACCAACGTGCCCCGGGAGCGCGCAAAGGGGGCACTTTATGTAATACGGCCCCATGTGGTGTATTTGGCAAACTCCCATTGGAGGTGGAGGCTAGCTTTTGCCATCATCCCACTCGCTCATGCCTCTCACCACAAGCTCCTGCCCCAGAGAATAATGCTAACAAAGTGGATAGCTGAAACACCTAGTACATAGCCAACCAGGGGAACTTTTACCTCTGGCTGCATGCTTTTACACTTGTGAGTCCATTTTAGCAGAATGGCCCTTGCATCCGCAGTACTGGAACTTTATTAAAAATTACGGAATATCCTTTGTCGACTGACTGGTCCTGTCAGTCTGCTGCCCTGCCCTTTCATTTCAATCACAAATACACATAGAAGTATGCGCCCGCCCTTTCCCAAGATATGCCTTTTCAGGCAATGAACCTGTTCCCTATCTGAACCCATCCCAGGGTCTGCCTCAGCCCCAGCGCCCATCGTCTGTCCTGCCGTGGCACCATCAGCCTGAAGCATATTTTCCACATGAATCAACAACTGGCGAGAAGCAGAGAGTCTTACAACTGTCCCATCATTACTTCATGTATTAACTTTCATTTTTGGAGACATGATTAAAAGCGCGCGCTCTGCATGCAGGTCGTGGCGACCCTGGAAGGACTTCAAGGCGGGAAAAGGCGGGAACGTCACGGCGAGGTGCCCCGGTTCAACACATTACCGTGGCGCTCTAATGAGCTTTCGTGTACAAAAGATTTTTTAACTGATTATTCAGATGTTCAGTACACCAGCTGACACTAGCTGCGTGTGGTTCTTCCAGCACAATGCAGGTAGCGCCACTGCTTAAAAATGAGAATAAAGTCATCACGTTTGGAGTGAATTTGAATGAAGAACGCCTTCATAAAGTATTAACAATACTCCCACCAAGAACATTTCAAGGGATAATAGGACCAGCGGGGAAATTCAGAAGTCAGCGTGCGGTTGCAAATCCCAATTTACGGTAATGGGAAAATGCAATGAATGAAAAGCATTTTTTTGTAGGTAAGAAGCATATCAAAATGTAGTTGGAAATCATAAAAGGAGAATGGGATGCCTTCATTCAGCTCTCAAAAAGTCAAAATGACCTACTTGAAAAGTTAGTTCTCCTCAGCCAGAGCGGATCCGCGCGCAAGATTTACTTTAGGTGATGATGACAAATTGTGGCCGCTTTCAATGGCATCCCTGTGACTGGTGTGATTATGTGTTGTGCACTGACATCACAGAAGGGCACGGTTTCAAATGGCACCAGATATACTAAAGGGGCACCAGACTGGGGTTGCACTGTGACAAATGAATATAGTTGTTAGCGGCGGGAGAAAAGGTGAACTTACACATTATGAAATGACAGGGTAATGCCTTGGGGCCCGATTCACAGAACTAACTTAAGACAAAATCCTAAACTTACTACTTTTGGTATTCACAGAAAGCATTTAGTAGTAGTAAAGTTAGGATTTTGTCTTAAGTTTGACTTAAGACAAACTTAAGACAGACTTAAGACAGACTTAAGACAAAATCCTAACTTTACTACTACTAAATGGCTTCTGTGAATACCAAAAGTAGTAAGTTTAGGATTTTGTCTTAAGTTAGTTCTGTGAATCAGGCCCAGTGTCACTAAGGTGGAGCGTGTGCTAAAATCTCACAGTGCCTTGAGCGCACAGCAGATATATAGTACACGACTTGCGAATATTGGAAGTCGTAGTTTGTAAATCAGGGGAAATGGTCATGGAAATCTTTGGAACACCCATTAAAGGCCTTCGTGGAGCATCAACAGACCTTCTGGCACTAAGCGGAAGTACAAGGAGGATGTTTAAACTGCAAACACATTTATCTGGGCTGAATGATGATGTAAAATGGGGACGGGTGTGTCTATTTTTAATAGAACAACAACACTTCTATCTATCGCTATGGTTATATGTCATTCGTGGTTCCATGATGAAATATCGATTACAAAAACACCGACCAACAAAAATATCGTCACAAAAACATCGTCTACATAAATATCGTCACCATATACTTAAACAAGGATTTACACAAATATCGATAATTTTTTACCGACTACATTAATATCGTTTACAATTATATAGAGTACATAAATATCGACTACTACATTATCGACAACCCTTGAAATAACATTACCATCTACACTAATATCGATAACACAAATATCGAGTAACTTAGTACCTAATTAAATATACTAAAAATATCGCCTTCTTCTCTATAACCCTAAATACACAATACCTTCAACTACTTACTTTTTTATAATTATTTATATTATAAAAAAGCGTTTCTAACATATATCTATATACTATATATTTTAAATATGAATATATAATACTTAAATAAACATTAGTAATATAAACGTTACCAAAAAGTATAATACACTCATTTTCGATTAGTTTTATTAACATTTAACATATTTTAACATTTTTAACAGTATTAACTATTATAATAAAACACATACAAAACATTTTCTAATATAAAGTAGAACAAAATAATTATTACTACAGGCTCATTAAAAAATAACGGTTTTCAAATTCAAACTAAGGTTCTCATCCAATGAATTTAAAATACATGTAATTGAACCTATCAAAATGAACAATTACTTAACTCACTACTATAAAACAATTACATACTTAACTAAAATTACAATTTTGGGCCCAAACTTGGAGAAAAACGGTTACTTTGCTGAAGAGAAGAGAATACACACCTACAACAACGACTACAACACAGTCTACTACAACTCAAGTAGGTGAACTCCCATTTTATGTAGCATAAAAACCTCACGAAAAGTAGCTAAAGTCCCTGAACTAAAGAAATGCTCTCTCTTTTTTGTAAAATATAACTAAAACATCCTATCAACAACAGCCACAATAAATAAATAAATGAAAATATGAACAGCCTTATCAGTTTCTACTTAGAAAAATTTTAAATAACTAAGAATATAGCAAACAGAAGTTCCTAAAGACTTGATATGTTATGAGCTACAAATATATCCAATTATAATAAGTAACTAATTTTAACTTTTTTTCCAGAATATACACACTTCATCTACCAATCTACAACTACACAAACAACATCTTCTACTAAATTAAGTAAGTATATCCACTGTGTCTATTAATAATCAGAAAGTAGAAACAAAACAAGTATAACACTATATCATTAATTACTACTATTCTCTACCACAACTACAGGACATTAAACAGTGAAACTCCGAATATAAGAACAGAAAACATCTGATTAGCTGAAAAACAACATTGTAAGTACATTTTTAAATTTCTCATTTTAGCCTAGACATTTAAATAAATGTTTATCACTTTTACTAAAAACACATATATATTTCTTCACAGATCTACCTTAGACATGGCAGAAGGAGCTACTTTTATAACTTCTCAAAAGGGGAAAATAATGCTGAGCTACATTGGTTATATCTACACCCAAGAAAGAGTCAAAGAGAATAAAACCCATTGGAGATGTAGTAAATATTATTCAACTGCATGCTATGGTAGAGCAACTACTGTTGATAACAATGTTGTAAATGTACGTGAGCATAACCACCCACCCAATGTAACAGAAGTCTAAGTAAGAGAAGGACTAGAGACATTGAGAGAAGCTAGTACAGGCTCCCAAGAAAAATGTTTTAAGCAAAGTGCCAGAACATGTAACAGGACAGTTACCTTCAATACCCAAATTGAAAAGATTAATAGCTAAAACAAAACGAGCTTCTGATCCAACTCCACCAGCACCTGAAACTTTTCAAGAGATTAAAATGTATCCAGAATATACTATTACCCACATTGAAGATAAATTCTTAATGTATGATAACCAAAGTCATGATAAAAGAATTTTACTTTTTGCAACAAATAGCAATTTGCAAAAACTAAAATTGTGTGAAACATGGATGATGGGCGGAACTTTTAAAGTTTGTCCCAAACCTTTCTATCAACTTTACACCATCCACGGTGAATACCAAGAAACTAATATCCCTTTAATGTATACACTGCTGCCAAATAAAACAAATGCAACCTACGTAGAAATTTTAACAACTATCAAAGATTTTACTGATAATTACTATCCACAAAGAATCATATTAGACTTTGAAATAGCTATGATTCAAGCTATACTTAAAATATATCCACACACTTCAATACAAGGGTGAGAGACACTTACAAAAATCTACTTTAAGCATTAAATATTCAACAAACAGTAACTTTGCTTACCAGATTAAAAAGTTAATTGCACTGGCATATGTGCCAACAAAAGAAGTCGCAAATTATTACAATTTATTACTTGACAGCCCTTTCTACCGCAGTAATGAGAAAAAATTAACTCCCTTCTTAGACTATTTTGAAGACACCTGGGTGAGAAGATTACATAGTTCTGGTCACCGCAGACAACCTAAATTCCAAATTCCATGGTGGAATGTGTATGCCAGTACTATAGCACAGAAAGCCAAAACTAACAACGCGGTAGAAGGATGGCATAATGCCTTCCAAGCCACAATAGGAAGAACACAACCAACACTTCATAAACTAATCCAAAGCATCAAAAAAGAGCAAAGCTACCAAGAACTAAGAATTGAGCAATCTCTATCAAAAATCGGTCCAAAACTAAGTAAACAAACATTAAATATGTACGAATACCAGCAACAAAAAACAAGAATGTACCCAAGTATCCGAGGTCTAGAATACTTAGACCTAATAGCAAAATCTATCCTTTAACAAAATACAAATAAGAACGCATCAAACAATAAATAAAACAGACCATTTTTTTTTAATTAGTTAAATTATGTCATGTAAAAATAATTTTAAGAATCTGTATTGCCTCGCCTGGTTAGATCCCAATCTACCATCTTTTCAACAGTGGTTCTCTAGATTGTTGGCTATATATAACTTGGAAATGGCCATATATAAAAGAAAAGGCAGAAAGCGGAGGGCCAGGGGATTGAAAATCTGGAATCCCTTAATTGAGTGGTCGCAATCCCAAGGTAATTCTCTGTAACAAAAGGCCATACCTAGTTTGATGTAAAACTGCTAACATCTAATCTGCTATGGTTGTTAATTGTAGGAAATCTATAATCACTTAGTGACTGGTGTATCTCCCAAAATAGAATGAAATGTTTTTGTTGGATGATTAACCTATTTATCCATCAATGTATGATTTGTAAACTTATCTAATATTGTTTTTCTACTTCTCTGTGTTTATATGTGGTAAATATTTTCTTTGCTGAACCTGTCTGACTAGGGGAGGGGAGGGAGGGTGTTTTTTGTTTTTTGTTTGTATTTGGAAAAACTTAATAAAGACATTTAAAAAAAAATGTCATTTATTATTACAAGACATAATGGAACTAAATTAAAACAAAATTAACAAATTTGCAAAATCCACCCCAAAATAAAAAATAATATTAACTTACGGTTCTGCAGCTGTAGAATGTGTTGCAATTAGATGGTTTCAACACGAATACAACCAAAAGCAATCCACGTCGTAAAAAAAATCCCCACAAAATGCTAAAAATACAACTGTATAATAAGGGTCCAACGTAGCAATCCTCTGGATAACGGAACCATAAAAAACCCGAAAATAAATCACAATAAAAAACGCTCCAAAATCCCGAAAAATAAGGAAATGTATTTAAACATTTCCCTGTATGTAAAAAAAAAAAACGAGATCAAATCCATCTGGTCACCAAAACGAACACCTGTAAATAAAGTACAAACAAAACCCACCCGCAGTAAATACGAAACCCACAAAGCCTAAAAATAACATATAAAAGACAGTAAGATACATAAAGTAATACTTTAATACAATAGATTAACATGACTTCCATATTAAATATCAAACAAAGTACGCTATCACTAACATCCTTAAATAACACGTACTTTTCACATAAACAGTAAAATAAAACACATAGCAACACGTACACACTAAAACTATCTCTATTATTTCTTAAAATTTACTTAAAAGTAATGAAAATTAAACTTACATTCACCAACACAAGCAGCTTCCAACCGCGAGGTTCCGTTTTCTGAAATGACCCAAACAACGATGTGGATAGACTAAAAAGTGAAGTACACAAAACAAAATGGCAGCATAATAAAAACAAAAATAGGACGTAATCCCCATTATAATAAAGAAAAAATGTGTTATAAATTGCAAATTATTTGCCATAAGTTGTAATAATTTTATAAATGTTTAGAATAAACATATGAATAATGTAAAATATACAATAATTTCTTTTTATATAATTATATATTAATAAATTATTGTATATTAAAAATGTTTATTATTGTAAACAATTTTTTTAATTATATAAAAATGTGAACTATTTTATGTATATACTTTTGAAAATGGCAATTATATGTAAATTAATTAACATATTAATTTTTAAATAAAATATTTTAAATGTAATATGCTAATTAATATAATGTTACAATGGATATGTTACAAATACTGCAATGTAAAATGTGAAGATATAAAAAAAATTGTGTAATAAAAATGTTTAAATATTTCCATCTACAAACGAAAGTAATAAAAAATGTTTTTTTTCACAAGACTATATTACTATTGTACTTAATAAATGTTGTAACTTGTGATGTAAATGTTAAAATGTTTAAAAAATATATATTAGTTTCGTTATAAAATTAATAGAAATATATATGTAATAATAATTACAAATATAAATAATATTTTTTTAGTTATATATATATTTTTTTAAATAAAAATTAACCATTTTTAATAATGTAACTCCAAATCCAACATAACTCATTGAAAATGTTTGACAGTAAACCACAATAATTTACTATTCTAACTCAAATCCAACATAACTCAGGGAACGTGCTGGACAGTAAACCATAATAATTTACTATTCTAACTCCAAATCTAACATAACTCAGGGAAAGTGCTGGACAGTAAACCATAATATTTTACTATTCTAACTCCAATCCAACATCACTCAGGGAAAGTGCTGGACAGTAAACCATAATAATTTACTATTCTAACTCCAATCCAACATAACTCAGGGAAAGTGCTGGACAGTAAACCATAATAATTTACTATTATAACGCCAAATCCAACATAACTCAGGGAAAGTGCTGGACAGTAAACCATAATAATTTACTATTCTAACTCCAATCCAACATAACTCAGGGAAAGTGCTGGACAGTAAACCATAATAATTTACTATTCTAACTCCAATCCAACATAACTCAGGGAAAGTGCTGGACAGTAAACCATAATAATTTACTATTCTAACTCAAATCCAACATAACTCAGGGAAAGTGCTGGACAGTGAACCATAATAATTTACTATTCTAACTCCAAATCCAACATAACTCAGGGAAAGTGCTGGACAGTAAACCAAAATAATTTACTATTCTAACTCCAATCCAACATAACTCAGGGAAAGTGCTGAACAGTCAACCATAATAATTTACTATTCTAACTCCAATCCAACATAACTCAGGGAAAGTGCTGGACAGTAAACCAAAATAATTTACTATTCTAACTCCAATCCAACATAACTCAGGGAAAGTGCTGAACAGTCAACCATAATAATTTACTATTCTAACTCCAATCCAACATAACTCAGGGAAAGTGCTGGACAGTAAACCATAATAATTTACTATTCTAACTCCAAATCCAACATAACTCACCGAAAGTGCTGGACAGTAAACCATAATAATTTACTATTCGAACTCCAATCCAACATAACTCAGGGAAAGTGCTAGACAGTAAACCATCATAATTTACTATTCTAACTCCAATCCAACATAACTCAGGGAAAATGCTGGACAGTGAACCATAATAATTTACTATTTTAACTCCAAATCCAACATAACTCAGGGAAAGTGCTGGACAGTTAACCATAATAATTTAATATTCTAACTCAAATCCAACAGAACGCAGGGAAAGTGCTGGACAGTAAACCATAATAATTTACTATTCTAACTCCAATCCAACATAACTCAGGGAAAGTGCTGGACAGTAATCCATAATAATTTACTATTCTAACTCCAATCCAACATAACTCAGGGAAAGTGCTGGACAGTAAACCATAATAATTTACTATTCTAACTCCAATCCAACATAACTCAGGGAAAGTGCTGGACAGTAAACCATAATAATTTACTATTCTAACTCCAATCCAACATAACTCAGGGAAAGTGCTGGACAGTGAACCATAATAATTTACTATTCTAACTCCAAATTCAACATAACTTAGGGAAAGTGCTGGACAGTAAACCATAATAATTTAGTATTCTAATTCCAATCCAACATAACTCAGGGAAAGTGCTGAACAGTAAACCATAATAATTTACTATTCTAACTCCAATCCAACATAACTCAGGGAAGTTGCTGGACAGTAAAACATAATAATTTACTATTTTAACTCCAAATCCAACATAACTCAGGGAAAGTGCTGGACAGTAAACCATAATAATTTACTATTCTAACGCCAATCCAACATAACTCGGGGAAAGTGCTGGACAGTGAACCATAATAATTTACTATTTTAACTTCAAATCCAACATAACTCAGGGAAAGTGCTGAACAGTAAACCATAATAATTTACTATTCTAACTCCAATCCAACATAACTCAGGGAAGTTGCTGGACAGTAAAACATAATAATTTACTATTTTAACTCCAAATCCAACATAACTCAGGGAAAGTGCTGGACAGTAAACCATAATAATTTACTATTCTAACGCCAATCCAACATAACTCGGGGAAAGTGCTGGACAGTGAACCATAATAATTTACTATTTTAACTTCAAATCCAACATAACTCAGGGAAAGTGCTGGACAGTAAACCATAACAATTTAATATTCTAACTCAAATCCAACATAACGCAGGGAAAGTGCTGGACAGTAAACCATAATAATTTACTATTTTAACTCAAATCCAACATAACGCAGGGAAAGTGCTGGACAGTAAACCATAATAATTTACTATTCTAACTCCAATCCAACATAACTCAGGGAAAGTGCTGGACAGTAATCCATAATAATTTACTATTCTAACTCCAATCCAACATAACTCAGAGAAAGTGCTGGACAGTGAACCATAATAATTTACTATTCTAACTCCAAATCCAACATAACTCAGGGAAAGTGCTGGACAGTACACCATAATAATTTACTATTCTAACTCCAATCCAACATAACTCAGGGAAAGTGCTGGACAGTAAACCATAATAATTTACTATTCTAACTCCAATCCAACATAACTCAGGGAAAGTGCTGGACAGTAAACCATAATAATGTAATATTCTAACTCCAATCCAACCTAACTCAGGGAAAGTGCTGGACAGTAAACCATAATAATTTACTATTCAAACTCCAAATCCAACATAACTCAGGGAAATTGTTGGATAGTAAACCATAACAATTTACTATTCTAACTCCAATCCAACATAAGTCAGGGAAAGTGCTGGACAGTAAACCATAATAATTTACTATTCTAACTCAAATCCAACATAACTCAGGGAAAGTGCTGGAGAGTAAACCATAATAATTTACTATTCTAACTCCAAATCCAACATAACTCAGGGAAAGTGCTGGACAGTAAACCAAACTAATTTACTATTCTAACTCCAATCCTACATTACTCAAGGAAAGTACTGAACAGTAAAGCACAATAATTTATAAATCCTACTCACCCTTCACCCTATACACTCAACTAATAAATACTAAAGCTTAATATTTTATTTGTACATTTTTAATATTAAAAATTTTAACTTGAAATTTTTTAATTTGTAAATTTTTAAAAATTATTTTTACTCAAAATGTAGTTATTATGATACATTAACACATATTTTTAAATATTACTACCCACTCTTATCCATCATAATGCAAATTACCCACTAATAAAACATTCACACACTAATTTTTAATTTAAAATTATTTTTAGAGATTTTATTTCAAATTTAAATTTCGCATTTAAAGAATTTTTTAAAATTGAATAACAATTTCACATTTTTGAAAACATTAACACACATTATTATTATTTACTACCCAACCTTACCATCTATAAAACATACAACACAATAATAAAATATAACACACTTAACTTAATGTAAATTAAAAAAGAAATTTACTTTCAAATTTCTAATTTCAAATTTTGATTTTCTAATTTTAAAATGCAAATTTTCTATTTAAATAAACACTCTAAATAAACAATCACAGACTTAATTTAATGTTAAAATATATTATTTTCAAATTTTAAAATTCTATTTTCAAAATTTGATTTTTTTTTAATTTATAAAAAAATAAATTAACAAAATTTAAATTACTACCCACCCTTATCCCCTATATAACCAACAACCCGCTACTAAATCTTTTACATACTTCATTAAAAAAAATTATTTTAAATATCTAAATTTTTTAACATTTCGATTTTTAAAATTAAAAAATCTTTTACACATTTTTTTTACAATTCTAAATAAAATTTTACCCAACTTTTTTAAATTACTACCCACCCTTATCCCCTATAAAACCAATAACCCGCTCCTAAAAAATGTACTAATATTTTATAATTTATATAAATTTTGTTCGAATAATAATGACAATAGACATAAAATTACTAAAAATGTAACAAAAAACATACATTTTGCAACATTTATATAACACATCTAATTATAATAGCGATATTATGTCCAACGATATTTCTCTCAACTATATTCTATACAACAATATTTTTATTTGTCGATATTTATTTTATTTTACAAATTCGATATTTACAACAACGATATTTTTTTAACGATATTTTACTAACTCAATATTCTTACCTCGATATTTATGCTAGTCGATATTATCCCGTCGATAATCCTGCTGTATACCGTCATTCGTATGGGCCAAATTGAGCACATCGGGATTGAACCCTCTTTTGATAAAGTATATATGTTGAGTATTCAGGTTTCCATCATGGAAACTCACTGATCTAAATACTGAAGGAAGATCCCATTATTGTTCTATATGTCATGCAGAACAACTGGATTTCAGCCCACTTTATCTAGGTTGTCTTGAGATCTGATCAGGGTGATCTCTGACTGGAACACTGGGGCACCCATCAGTTGCGAGACCAACAAGGAGATATGTATCTACATACACTCAGTTATCATCCACAAGGGGGAGTGGGCGTGTCTGTCCAATGTCATAGGTGAGACAACTGTGAGGTAACCTGGCCAGGGGCCCTGAAGCACATACATCGGAAAAGAGAAGCTGCAAGCTGAAAATAGGAAGCACTGCCTTCAGGGTGAATAAGAAACTAAATTTCAGCCTACCATCAACAGTCGGCCGCCTTCCGCTCCATGCATAATGCCTTCCCTGAGCCTCACTCCCCATAATCCCACGCCATGAGAACAAGGATTGGCAGCTCGTCTCCACATAAACTTATAACCAATCTCTTCTCCTCAATGCAGAAAAGGGGCCCAATCTGCGTCCCGAGTACTCGAACCGTGTGAAGTGATAACATAGTAATTCGTATTAGTGAGTGGTGCTACTGTTGTGCGCAATCCAAATCCCTCCCTCTGAACTACAGACTTAGGCTAATACTCTTTAAAAACGTACACAGAATATACCATACACCAGTACAGCTACACAGAACGGGGCTCACCAACGATGCGCGTTGCCTGGGGTGCACTTCACGCACAACTACTTTCCTGCAGTTGGCCTGGAAAGGCCCTGTATTCGCACAGTTCTGAAGGGTATTGAATGATTTGATTGATTTGATTTGTTAATTTGTAAAGCGCACAATTGTCCAGGGGCGTCTTGGCGCTACAATCAGGTGGGTCAAGTAAGGTTGCCAGATAGGTGTGTTGATCCTGTTAACTGGAAAAGAGTCAGGTTTTCAGCGCCTTTCTGAAAAATAGGAGCGATGGGGTTACTCTTTATGGCAACTTGGAGTAGGTTCCATGTCTTGATTGTCCCTAACAGGAAGCTTCTTCCGCCACAGCATGCTTTCTTAAACCTGGGTGTTTGCAGAAGTTTGCTGTGTGAGGATCTTAGACTTCTAGACGGCGCATCCCATTTCAGATGAGTCCTCAGGAATAGAGGCCCGGCGCCATGTAATGCTTTATTTGCAAAGCATTGGGATTTAAACGTAATCCTCTTATCCACCGGGAGCCAGTGTAGGGTTCTTAAACCGTGGGAAACTGGCTCAAACCTGGGGATATCCAATACTGACCTGGCTTTCGCATTTTGCAGGCGCTGCAGCCTTTGTAGATACTGAGATTGGATCCCCACATACAGGGCATTACCGTAGTCCAACCTGGACAAGACTAGTGCTGTGACCAGAGTTTTTTGGGAATCTGGTGGGATGAATCGACACATTTTGCTGATCATTTTTAGGATGAACCAAGTGGTTGAGGAGAGGGTATTGATCTGACTATTGAATGTCAGCTTATCATCGAAGATAAATCCCAGATGTTTGACCTTAGATGCTGGTGCTGGGCAGTTGCCCAGACTGGTGGGCCACCGTCTAGGTGACCAAAAAGAAGAATCAGAGCCCAACAGCAAGACCTCACCGTTCAATTTTAGAAGCTTTGTGAATAGGCCCTTTTGTACGCATGCGTACATTACAGCTTTCATCTGCAGCATGTAGATTGTAGGCCATACAAAATCCTTGTGATTGGTCCCTTAAAATGAATTCTCAACATTCTGCTTTAAATCTGCACAGCTGCCGGCCAATATACATTCACAAGCATCATCAACCCACCCTAAAAAACCTCTCTTAAAACATCTAGGTAAAGCTGATTTCTAAATCGGATCAGCAAAGCTGTCCGCTCACATTTTCTTCAGTCCTGATGGCGATTCATTCGAGAAACAAAGGCCCTGTGTGTGGTTGCATAAAAGGGTCCTGTTCCGATTGGCACACACTGCCTCTGGTTCGACGCACTATTGTCAGGAAGGAAAATGTGTTGCTTTTAAGAATGAGCTGGAAGGCGTCCAAAGTTGTCTAAGGCTGAAGAGGAAGGAAGCAATCGCATCCTATTGCTGCGTCTGGCCCATCAGCAAGCACACAAGGGGGAAACCATTCAGCATTGAGAATCGAATGGGCTCCTAATAGAAGGATTACGGATGGGCATGGTAAACACCGTGTTTAATCTGACACGTGCTGCACAATAGAACAGGCTGGTGTCCATTAGAGTTTCCATTCACACTATCATTCAATGGATGTCGATTCATCATCATGTAAGTGTTAGCAGACGTCACATTGTTCACCATTTAGCTCTCGTGACATCACTAGGTTTAGGGCCAGCTCTAGGGCGCTTCAGTGATCTTTGGTTGTCCAGCAGTTATTAAGCAACAATAAAAATGTCTAGATAACTCTGGTGATTAATGTTCCTGCTGGAGAGATATCTTATGTCTAGTGGCAGTTTCCACTCATGATAAAGTAGAACAGAGGGTTACTGTGCTTGCAGCAAAGAACATGTACTGAACTGTATTTTATGTGGATCATTCAGTAGGTTAATGCTTGTGTCACAGAGGTTATTTTATCACTTGCAGGCCATAAAGTACAACCCTTATGTAGCACAGTGAGCTATGAACGGCCATGAAAGAGCTGCATGGAAACTGCATGGCATAGGTTAGAATTTTTTGTGGCTGGGCCTAGTGCCTGTCACGGGATCGGATCAAACCGAGGTCAATGGGAGTCCCTTTGCAAGGCCTCCCATTGACCTTTGTTGGATTCGTTCCTGTTCCGGGCAGCTGTCCCAGCCAAACAAGTGGCCCAGCGTTTTTATCTTCACAACTGGGGTAACGCTGGGTCGCAGGAATTTTGGGGATTATTCCGGATTCAGAAAGTTTCCATCACAGAAATGTAAGGAAAATGTGTGATTAAATTTAGGCAAGGTTTGCAGGGCATGTTGGGTAAGAAAACCTCATAGGATCCACGCACGGCACACCAACCTCAAATCCCATGGTTGCCTAGTTTTAAAAGAAATGTCTGAGGTGCGGAGGTTTGCATGGGTGGCAGCACAGTACGGCCCCAAATACTGCTGCTACCCCGATTCCTCATCTCTTAACGAAGCACTTTAAGGCCTTTTTGTGTTGTGGTCTCATGGCTCACCCACACAAGTGAGGCATCATTCTTATCTGGGGACAAGTGGGAACTCAGGGTGGTTGGAAATGTGTGGCCTTCTGTAGATTCCAGAACTTTCCATCACAGAAATGTGATGAAAATGTTTGTTTTTACCAAAGTTTGACGTTTACAAGGGCTTCTAGTACCTAGGGAAAGCCACGCAAGTCATGAACATGTATACTCCCTTGGTTGTCTACTTTTAAACAGGAACTAATACATAGCTCCCCCTCTTGGGAGAGAGCACCTCTAAGCACAACTGAGTGGTGACCGGTGGTCTTCTTCCATACGTCTCAAATATGTCAAAAGTTCAATCCTGACACAAAGAAGTGGTGTTTCCACTTTCACAATTTATTAAACACATTGCAATTTCATGGTTCAATGTTGGATACTTGAATAATTCATATTCATTAGTTGGCAATCGATGATATATATATGATCAAAACAAATCCCGATGCATTTCGGGCCCCGCCCTTCGTCAGGGGATTACTCTACAAACAAAATAAAAGAATCAACGTATCAGAACGATATCCACATCTCAATCAGTATAAAAACATAACAATAATAGGCGTGAGAGTCAAAAGGAAACAAGGTCCATAACCCAACCGTTCTGTGAAAGAAAAGTGGGGGAAATGGTGTGATGAACGCAAAAAAGATATTTAAACAAAACGTGAGCTAACGGTAAAAAGGTGTGTTATCCCAAGTTCAAAAAGTGGCTACGTAGAGTGAAAGAGCTAGTGATGATAGTGAAAAGTATCAAAGCTTGTGTTAGCAAATAAGATCGTGGGATAGTCAGCATGCAAGTGCTAAGAATCGCCCTTAATGCGTTTTAGAAGCGTAAGTCCCCGTAGGGTACTCACAGTCAGCAGACTACGCGTGCACTACGCGGAGTTCCCGGTTAGCGTCTGTGTGTCAAGCGGAACAGTGGTGAGCTGGGAATTGAAGTGGAAAGTGAGCAACATAAAGAAAGGACTATCAAAAAGCGTTCTCAAAAGTGAGCGCCATGTTGGAAAGTGTATTAGTCAGAGGAGAAAGGAAAGAGAAAATAAGGTGAACTTAGTGAAACAGGAAAGTGGGAGTTAAATAAGACTGTCGAAGCATCATTAATGCGGTTAAGAGAATAAGGAGATGTTAAAGATAACATTGGAATTCCATGCGATCATTCAGCCCATGGGGTACCATGGTGGACAAGTAACGGATCCAAAAGTTCTCTCGTTTCAAAAGAGTGTTCTTATTGTTCATGGTGGGTTTCACCTGTTCCAAAATTAGGAATTTGAGTTGAGCCACGTTGTGGCGATTTTCATGGAAATGTGTGGCCACTGTCGTTTTTGCATTCACAGATCTGATATTGCTCTTATGTTCCAGGATCCTGACGCGGATCTTCATTTCAGTGTGACCAATGTAACATTTCCCACACGGGCATTTGAGTAAGTAGATAACATTGCTACTGTTGCAGGTGGCATTGACTTTGAGTTTTATGGGATGGCCTTTCAATGGATGGTTGGTGGTGTTGCCTTGGATACAATTATTGCAATTGCTGCAATTGTAGCACGGTTGTAAACCTTTGTATGTAGTTAGAACGGTCGGTTCTTGGGGTTTTGTCAAAATTTCCTTCAGGTTGCGACCCCTGGTGAAAGCAAACATGGGTGGTTGGTTGAAAAGACCCTGGAAATCAGGTTCCAAGGTCAAGATTGACCAGTGTTTCCGAATGATACGTTTGAACGTATTTGAAAGAGCAGAGTATTTTGACACAACGACCATGCGTTCAGAATGTTTCTTAGGTTTGGGTAGAAGTAACGTTCTTCTTGTAGTTTTTTCACTTCTGTCAATGGCCATGTCCAAAATGGTAGTGGGATAACCTTGTGCTCTCATTTTCACTAACATGTTTCTCATCTCCTGTTTACTTTCCCATTCATTGGAAACTATACGTTTCACACGGAGAAGTTGAGCATAGGGTAAATTGTTCTTTAATTCCCAAGGGTGAAAGCTCTTGTAATGTAGAGTGGAGTTCCTGTCCGTCGGTTTACGAAAAATGGTGGTGGACCATTGACCCGTGTCTCTACGGATTTCGACATCCAGGTAATGAATACAACTTTTGTTGTAATCCCACGTGAATTGTATCCTGTCGTTGATGTTATTCCAGGAGGTTAAGAAGCCAACCAAAGTTTCAGGTGTGCCGTCCCAAAGTAGAAAAATGTCATCTATGTAGCGTAGATATAGTTTCCCATGTTCCAGCCAACTGGTTTGACTCAAGATGTGTGTCTCTTCGAATTGCCTCATGAAGATATTCGCGTAGCAAGGAGCTGCGCAATTTCCCATGGCCGTACCATTGAGTTGGTGTATCCATTTGCCCAGTGTGGTAAAATAACTGTGATAGAGAGTAAACATTGTCAATTCCATCAAAAATACTTTCAAGTCGTGATCCAAATCAGATGAAGCTAAAACGTGTTCAATAGCTTCCATACCCCAATCATGGGGGATGGACGTGTAGAGTGATGTGACATCTACGGTGCACATGATCAAATCACTGTCTCTCAATCCTTCCATGGTGGATTCAAGTTTCAAAAGAAAGTCAGTGGTGTCTCGTACGTGTGATGTTGTTTCCAAGACAAATGGTTGAAAGTATCGATCTAGAAATTTGCCAGTGTTCTCATGAATAGTTCCTTTTGTAGATACAATTGGGCGAAATGGAGGTTTCGTTGGATGCTTGTGTATCTTGGGAAGCATGTGCAACACTGGAGGTTTCGGACTGTTGGGTGTCAAAAATCATCTGGTTTTATCATTTATAGTGCCATTGTCAAAAGCATGGTTGATAATATTGACCAAGTCTCTGGTGAAATCACTGGTGGGGTCCCTTGGGAGGACATCGTATGTATTGGTATCCATTATGTGAGCCTCAATTTGCTCTTCATAGAAACTGGAGTCCATGATCACTAGAGCGCCGCCCTTGTCAGCATTCTGGCAGGTGATAGTGGGATTATCCGCCAATTTCTTTAGAGTGTTCCTTTCCCTTTTAGATAAGTTACCATGTTTCATTGGTTGTTGAAATGGTAAGTTTGAAATCTCTTGCTTGATCAGACTTTCAAATGCATCTATGATCTTGTGACTCTGAGGTGCCATAAAGGTGCTGTGTGGGCGAAGTCCTCTGAGCATGTCATCAGTTGATGGTGGCATCGGAGAGATGTTCTGAAAGTAGTGTCTGAGTCTGATGTTACGTATCAGTTTGAAGGCGCTCACCTCCAACTCTAAAGTGTTAGATCCAGTCGTAGGGACAAATGATTGGCCCTTTTGTAAGGTCTTGATTTCCTCAGGGGAAAGTTGCATCGAAGAAATATTAATGACTAAATTCTCAGCAGGGTTCACTTGCATCTGTAGGGTTTCTTGCTCTTGTTGACTGGCGGCGTTTGTTCTTTTTCTATTTCCACGGCGGGTTTTGACCCGCCGGGGTCAGATTGTTGATCCTGACCCGGTTCTAAAAAATGAACCGCAGGTGTTGTGGATGTGCTCGCTGTTTGGGGCTCAGTGTCAGATGGCCTCTGCGTGGATTTCTGACGATTTTCATCCTCTGAGGATGAACTTTCATTCCCAGAGAAAGTGTTGTACGGTTTGTTTGGTCGTCGGCGGGCGTACACCTCTGCCCAGGTGTACACCTCTGCCCAGGTGTACACCTCGCCGAGCTTATAGTCAATGGTATCTCTTTTAAATTTCCGAATTTCCGGAGATAAAGAACGTAAGGGAGAAGCTGGACAATGCCGTGTCCGCTGAAGAACTCACCAAGATGTTGGAAGATGTTAACATTCAGTTGGAGAAACATACACGTGAAACACAAGAAAGAAAGTTTCGGAAATTTAAAAGAGATACCATTGACTATAAGCTCGGCGAGGTTACACCTGGGCAGAGGTGTACGCCCACCGACGACCAAACAAACCGTACAACCCTTTCTCTGGGAATGAAACTTCATCCTCAGATGATGAAAATCGTCAGAAATCCACGCAGAGGCCATCTGACGCTGAGCCCCAAACAGAGAGCACATCCACAACACCTGCGGTTCATTTTTTAGAACCGGGTCAGGATCAACAATCCGACCCCAGCGGGGCAAAACCCGCCGTGGAAACAGAAAAAGAACAAACGCCACCAGTCAACAAGAGCAAGAAACCCTACAGACGCAAGTGAACCCTGCTGAGAATTTAGTCATTAATATTTCTTCGATGCAACTTTCCCCTGAGGAAATCAAGACCTTACAAAAGGGCCAATCATTTGTCCCTACGACTGGATCTAACACTTTAGAGTTGGAGGTGAGCGCCTTCAAACTGATACGTAACATCAGACTCAGACACTACTTTCAGAACATCTCTCCGATGCCACCATCAACTGATGACATGCTCAGAGGACTTCGCCCACACAGCACCTTTATGGCACCTCAGAGTCACAAGATCATAGATGCATTTGAAAGTCTGATCAAACAAGAGATTTCAAACTTACCATTTCAACAACCAATGAAACATGGTAACTTATCTAAAAGGGAAAGGAACACTCTAAAGAAATTGGCGGATAATCCCACTATCACCTGCCAGAATGCTGACAAGGGCGGCGCTCTAGTGATCATGGACTCCAGTTTCAATGAAGAGCAAATTGAGGCTCACATAATGGATACCAATACATACAATGTCCTCCCAAGGGACCCCACCAGTGATTTCACCAGAGACTTGGTCAATATTATCAACCATGCTTTTGACAATGGCACTATAAATGATAAAACCAGACGATTTTTGACACCCAACAGTCCGAAACCTCCAGTGTTGCACATGCTTCCCAAGATACACAAGCATCCAACGAAACCTCCATTTCGCCCAATTGTATCTACAAAAGGAACTATTCATGAGAACACTGGCAAATTTCTAGATCGATACTTTCAACCATTTGTCTTGGAAACAACATCACACGTACGAGACACCACTGACTTTCTTTTGAAACTTGAATCCACCATGGAAGGATTGAGAGACAGTGATTTGATCATGTGCACCGTAGATGTCACATCACTCTACACGTCCATCCCCCATGATTGGGGTATGGAAGCTATTGAACACGTTTTAGCTTCATCTGATTTGGATCACGACTTGAAAGTATTTTTGATGGAATTGACAATGTTTACACTCTATCACAGTTATTTTACCACACATGGGCAAATGGATACACCAACTCAATGGTACGGCCATGGGAAATTGCGCAGCTCCTTGCTACGCGAATATCTTCATGAGGCAATTCGAAGAGACACACATCTTGAGTCAAACCAGTTGGCTGGAACATGGGAAACTATATCTACGCTACATAGATGACATTTTTCTACTTTGGGACGGCACACCTGAAACTTTGGTTGGCTTCTTAACCTCCTGGAATAACATCAACGACAGGATACAATTCACGTGGGATTACAACAAAAGTTGTATTCATTACCTGGATGTCGAAATCCGTAGAGACACGGGTCAATGGTCCACCACCATTTTTCGTAAACCGACGGACAGGAACTCCACTCTACATTACAAGAGCTTTCACCCTTGGGAATTAAAGAACAATTTACCCTATGCTCAACTTCTCCGTGTGAAACGTATAGTTTCCAATGAATGGGAAAGTAAACAGGAGATGAGAAACATGTTAGTGAAAATGAGAGCACGAGGTTATCCCACTACCATTTTGGACATGGCCATTGACAGAAGTGAAAAAACTACAAGAAGAACGTTACTTCTACCCAAACCTAAGAAACATTCAGAACGCATGGTCGTTGTGTCAAAATACTCTGCTCTTTCCAATACGTTCAAACGTATCATTCGGAAACACTGGTCAATCTTGACCTTGGAACCTGATTTCCAGGGTCTTTTCAACCAACCACCCATGTTTGCTTTCACCAGGGGTCGCAACCTGAAGGAAATTTTGACAAAACCCCAAGAACCGACCGTTCTAACTACATACAAAGGTTTACAACCGTGCTACAATTGCAGAAATTGCAATAATTGTATCCAAGGCAACACCACCAACCATCCATTGAAAGGCCATCCCATAAAACTCAAAGTCAATGCCACCTGCAACAGTAGCAATGTTATCTACTTACTCAAATGCCCGTGTGGGAAATGTTACATTGGTCACACTGAAATGAAGATCCGTGTCAGGATCCTGGAACATAAGAGCAATATCAGATCTGTGAATGCAAAAACGACAGTGGCCACACATTCCCATGAAAATCGCCACAACGTGGCTCAACTCAAATTCCTAATTTTGGAACAGGTGAAACCCACCATGAACAATAAGAACACTCTTTTGAAACGAGAGAACTTTTGGATCCGTTACTTGTCCACCATGGTACCCCATGGGCTGAATGATCGCATGGAATTCCAATGTTATCTTTAACATCTCCTTATTCTCTTAACCGCATTAATGATGCTTCGACAGTCTTATTTAACTCCCACTTTCCTGTTTCACTAAGTTCACCTTCTTTTCTCTTTCCTTTCCCCTCTGACTAATACACTTTCCAACATGGCGCTCACTTTTGAGAACGCTTTTTGATAGTCCTTTCTTTATGTTGCTCACTTTCCACTTCAATTCCCAGCTCACCACTGTTCTGCTTGACACACAGACGCTAACCGGGAACTCCGCGTAGTGCACGCGTAGTCTGCTGACTGTGAGTACCCTACGGGGACCTACGCTTCTAAAACGCATTAAGGGCGATTCTTAGCACTTGCATGCTGACTATCCCACGGTCTTATTTGCTAACACAAGCTTTGATACTTTTCACTATCATCACTAGCTCTTTCACTCTACGTAGCCACTTTTTGAACTTGGGATAACACACCTTTTTACCGTTAGCTCACCTTTTGTTTAAATATCTTTTTTGCGTTCATCACACCATTTCCCCCACTTTCTTTCACAGAACGGTTGGGTTATGGACCTTGTTTCCTTTTGACTCTCACGCCTATTATTGCTATGTTTTTATACTGATTGAGATGTGGATATCGTTCTGATACGTTAATTCTTTTATTTTGTTTTGTAGAGTAATCCCCTGACGAAGGGCGGGGCCTGAAATGCATCGGGATTTGTTTTGATCATATATATATCATCGATTGCCAACTAATGAATATGAATTATTCAAGTATCCAACATTGAACCATGAAATTGCAATGTGTTTAATAAATTGTGAAAGTGGAAACACCACTTCTTTGTGTCAGGATTGAACTTTTGACATATTTGAGACGTATGGAAGAAGACCACCGGTCACCACTCAGTTGTGCTTAGAGGTGCTCTCTCCCAAGAGGGGGAGCTATGTATTAGTTCTTGTGGATATTACTCTCTGTCTGGTCGGACAGTGATTCCCTCAGAGCACACTACAGACTTTATCTAAGTTTACCTTGTGGATAAACTATTTGCTGTGCGCGTTCCACCCACTTCTTAGTTCATACTTTTAAACAGGACCAGCTGAGCTAAGGTTCAAAATCTACACCTATCCAATTTGCAAAAAAAGGGCCAGTTTTGAGTAGAAACATGTGATGTATCCATGTTGGTTTTTTGGGCTGTTTCCTGTTTCGGACACTAGGCCTACCCACACAAGTGAAGTATCATTTTCATTGGAAGACTTGGGGGAATGCTGGCTAGTAGGAAGTTTCCGGCTCCGGCAGATTCCAGAACTATTCATCACAGGAAGGGATTCTGGGTGAAAACCCTGGTGAGAGCCATGCAAGTCACCCCGGCCTGGATTTTCCGAAGTGTCAAGTTTTAAAAAATGTGCAAGTTTGCTAGCTTTCCCTTCTTGCAAAAATGGAGCCAGTTTTTTGTAGAAAAATCTGATGTGTCCATGTCACGTTTTGAGCCCTTTACTTCCGCAGGCACAAAGTCTACCCACACAATTGAGGTAACATTTTTATTGGAAGATATGTGGGAGCATAGAATAGTAGAACGTTTGTTATTTCCAATCGGATTTTACTGTATTTTTGCCTTCCAAATGTAAGCCAGTGTGTATGAAGGAAGACAATTTGAATAACACCCTCTAAATCGTATGGTAGTAGGGGTACCCACAAAATCAGAGATGTTCAAATACTCACTGCTCCTAAGCTCCACATCTTTTGCCCATTTCAGAAATACATAGGTTTTCTTTTTTTTTTTAATCTTTTTATTTTCAAAGAAAAACAACATTAAATGTGGTCACACACAAGGCAGAGCATTGTTACACATTATACAGATAAAAAATACACAAGAGGCAAAAGGCTGGGGAATCACTGTGGATCATGGGTCTAAGTCCATTTCCTATTTTACAGAGATCATCAATCAAGTAGCTCGTCAACAGTCGTAATCAGGGGGGGCTCGTATATGTTTCCTCTGCATTCATTCCAGTTGGACCCCACCGCCACCCATTTCCTCGGGAATCCCCTGGCCACATATACTGTCTTTTCCTGAACCATGCTCCAGTCCATGTCTTTCTGCCATGCGCTGAGTGTTGGTGGTGCCGCGGCCCCCCACATCCTTACAATGTTCCTCTTTGCTATCGCAAGGCCTAGCGTTGCCCACAGTTTGCCTTTCACTGGCAGGTCAGAGGGTTCCCAGATGTTAAGGAGGCACCTCTTAGCCTCAGATCGCAATTCCACCCCCCACACTTCCCTCATACAAATGAGCACCAGCGTCTAATAGGCCTGTATCTCCCGGCATTCCCATAATATGTGCAGAAAGGTTCCTACCTCCCCACACCCCTTACGACAGAGTCCATCTTCGCTGCGCCCCATCAGGACTAGCCTGGTGCCAGAGATATATACTCTATGCAGGATCTTCAACTGGATCAATCGCAATTTAGCCGATATTGCTATTTCTTTGGGCGACGCCAGCCTCTCGCCATTCTTCATCGTCAATCTCGAGTCCGTCTGCCTCCCATTTCTCTCTAAGGACTAATAATGGATCTGGGGTATGATTATTGAGCTTTTTGTATGTGAGTGATATGGCCTTCTCCTGGAGGTGGTCATCAAGTAGTCTATCTTCTAATGGTGATGACTCCGGGATGGCTGTCGGGTTTGAGCTTGTAGAGCTCAACAGGTAGATCGTTGGGCCCAAGAGCCTTTCCGGGGCGAAGGTCATGAATGGCCTTCACTATGTCTTCCATGGTCAGAGATGCTTCCATAGTCTTTCTGTTCTTCCGCGGAGAGGGAGGGAAGGATAATGTCGTCCAAGAAGGCCGCCAAATCTCTATCCGACCTTTCGGATCTCCTAGTGTACACCCTTTTATAATGCAATGCAAACTCCTGGACAATCTTGTGTGGCCCTGTAATAACTGTCCCTGCGTCCGCCTTAAGTTCAGCCACCACCTTCTAAGCTTGCTGCTTCTTATCTAACCATACTATCAATTTACCTGCCTTGTCTCCCTGAACGTATAACCTACCCTCCCTGTCCCTCACCAATATCTTGGCTGCGTCAGTAGCAAGGTCCTTGTATTCTGCAGCCTTCAATTGGAGTTTGTGGATCGTGTCAGGGCTCCCTCATAGGTTTTCTTGATAACCATTTTCACTCTACATATTTTACCACATGAATTAGTCTATACTAGGTACATAATGAAAACCCATTGTATGGTACATGTCGGTTTTTGGCTCTGGGTACCTTGGCTTCTTGGAGAACCTACAGACCCAGTGGACAAAATGGTAGATTGCCTTTGGAAATCTGCCATTGCGAAAAAAAGATACATATGCAAATTTTGTCACAAATGGCCATTTCTTCCTACTAATTTTCAATACTTCTATATTTCAATAGTTAGTTTCTTTGGAAAAACCATGAGGCATCTACACCTATGATCCCTTGCTGAATTAGGAATTTCCTCTACTTTTCAGAAATCTATCAGTCTATGAGTTTCTGTAGTAAATCACCACACTCCGGTACACTTGAAGTGACGTTTATTATTATATTATTATAGTATCCCAGCACGGCAAGGAGATGCATGCACAACATTGCAGGATCAATCCAATTTCTCCCTACGCACCCCGTCCTCGTTCCATATTACATTCTACCTAATAACATTGTAATCGTTCTCAATACAGTGTTACAACATGGATATACCTGTCATCTACAAAAATTACCTCACAATACATCTCCCCCCTTATATTAAAATATTTGAAGAACAACACTATATATATGTAAAATATACCTAATGAAATTACCTAAGAATAAGAAGACAAAGCATTATGAGCGAAAGCTTACATAGATATATAATAATGTTATACATTACAGAACTCTTAAACTTGCAGATACTTTTTTCCACGGCTCAAAACTAATTTACACCTAACAAACATAAGCTCTGAACTTGGATGGTTTGTTAATCCTCCGTCCAAATCTACACCAGGTATCCACTTCCAATGATTATCTAGGACCTACCTTCAAGGTAATGGTTTAGGTGTGGTTAATTGTTCAGGTGTACATAATGATACAGGTGTAGTGCCAGATGGTACAAGTGTATCATCCAATACACCACCCACACCCTAAACACCACCACTGCCAGTGCTTCCACTGTGATTTTGCCGTTCTTCCTCTCCGAATGTTCTTCTGACATTCACTATAAAGGATCACTTGTCATTTCTCTGTCTTGCCCTTGTACAGAGTGATGCAACTTAAATGCTAAACCTTGCCATCATTTAGTAAGCGGAGTTGTGCATCACTTTCACAACTCTCAAGGAACAGTAACATTTCCTTTAAATTTTCCTGATGATACCTGGCCTTTTGACCCTTACCAAATCTCCTATTTGTATGCTAAGCTGTTTACAATTTTGTGTGTGATGATAAAAATCCTTAAACCATTTCCGTGACTTTTTGAGTTTTTCTTTAACCACCTCTGGGTCCCCTCACTTCGCTTGGTTTTGCATCTCCATCACACATTAACTTCTTTCAGTGGTATTCTACCCTGTATCAGTTCAAACAGGCTATGCCCAGTAGTAGGATTGGTCTGACTCTGTAAGACCACACTCTCCTCCATACCTCGGTCTCCCATTGTAAACCTGCTTCGCTAGCCAGTTGTATGAAGTTCTTCAACACTTTGTTGAAGCGCTCAACAGCTCCATTACCGGTTAATGGTACCTAGATGTGGTATTGTGCTCAAACCCATTCCTTTTCAAATAATCTTTGAGCACCACTGATGTTAATTGGGTCCTATTGTCCGTCACTTCGGCTTACGGCAACCTCTCCTTCAAAAATATTTTGTTCAGATCACTTACTTTGGCATTTGAATACACTTTCGACTTGATGCTTCTCTCCGCCCATGAGAAATGAGCGATTAAATCTGCTATATATTTTTCCACACAATCCTCATGTATGGGACCAGCAACATTCACACCAACTCTATTCCAATGCATATCTGGAGACCTCTTGGTCCACAATGGAGGTTTGAAAATGATTAATGTTTTCGCAGACTCAGTACACAACATGCATTCTCTCACCTGCAGAGTTCCTTGACACAATGAAATGCCTAGATGTCCCTCATGACAAATGTCTAGTATCTTTCTCTAAGAATTTCGGGGGGAACTACTCTACCTTTGCACAGAACCATGCCATTTTCTATGGATAATTAATGCTTCAGGTTCCAGAAAACATGTGCATTTCCTGCCGCTTCTCTATTTCCTTGTCTACAGGCTTCTCAGACAATGGCAACCTACTTAAGAAGTCTGCAATTTCATTTATAATACCTGGGACATATTTTACTTCATATTTGTAATCCAATAATTTGATGGACATTCTAGCTATACGCGGGACGAATTGAACAAACCACCCATGGTGAGCACCTTAGCGGATGGCTTATAATAGCAGCGCAAAGTTACCAACATCCCCCATATGAAAGGACTTTAATGCTGCAACCCCCATACACACGATAGTACTTTCCACTCAATTACAGAATGCTTCTCTTCAGTATTAGTGTACTCGAAGCAAATGCAACTACACATTCTTTTCCCATCTCCCTCTGAATTCCACCACACCCGACCCTATGATTCACTCCTCCCTCACCCTCCCCGCGTAACATCCCCCCTCAGCCCCTATTTACTTCCCATGTCCCCTCTCCCATTCCTCCCTCCCACACCCCCCTGTTCTCCCATGCAACACAATAGACACCAGAAACGCCACCCCCCTCGATCTCCCTGTCCTGTTCTCCAATCCTACCACCCACCCTGAACGCCTCATCCCCGTCCATCTCCTGTGCCCCCGCTCTACCCAACCTGAACGCCTCATCCCCGTCATCTCCTGTGCCGCCGCTCTACCCGACCTGAACGCCTTATCCCCGTCAATCTCCCTGTACCCCTGCTCTACCCAACCACGATCCTCCCCCTCATCCCAACCCTCCCCCAGGCTATCCCCCCGTCCTCCCTTCTATCTCAGACCCTTAGACTACTCCTACCCCTCTAACTTCATTAACCCTATTGAGCCACTTCACTCCTCACTTCTTACCCAATCACTCAATAATGTTGAACTTCTCCTATCATCCCTTGCCATTGAACTCACCTCCCTTAGAACTGATGTCTCTTTCCTCACCAAAGCCCACTCCGTAGTTCATACCCACACATCGATCCCCTCACAATACACCATCCCCTCTTTTTTACACTCTTCCATACACTCCAACATCCCTCCCCTCAATCTCCATACTAACGGCCCACATGGCATGGTTGCCAACACCTACACTCCTCCTTGCGCTGCTACCAATACCAATATCGACATTCGCCCCTGCCCACCCTTTCCCTTGAATGGCTCTATCCCATATGAACCCGCCAAAATTACTAAAATCATCCCCCCTTCTATGCCATCACGCTCCCCCTTCACACCTTGACACCTGCACGACAGCCCTAGAAGTTAACTCTCTTACAAGCTCTCTCATCTGCCCATCTTCATCCTTTCCCTCCAACCCCCCTAACCATCAGTCCACTATCCCAGTTTTCGTTGGTACAAGCAGACTTCCCCTACTTCCGGCGTCTCCTAGACCCCCGACTACTCAGACCTATCGCCGGGATGTTTGGATTCCTTCCCCCCTCTCTCCTTACAGGATTTAGAGATTCTTCTTAACAAAACCAAATCCGGCTCCCCTCTAGATGCTTGCCCGCTCAAGATCCTTAAGCAGTGTAGAGAATCCCTCCTGCCCCCCCTTGTTGACATCATGAACAGGGCCATGAGGGAGGGTATTTTTCCTCCTCAATAGAAAAATGCGGTAGTAAAACCTTTACTCAAGAAACCTTCTCTTGACCCTGGGGTATTAAAGAACTTCCGCCCCATCTCACTGCTCCCGGCTCCTGCGAAGATGTTAGAAACACACTTGAATAAACATCTCGCTGCCTTCGTGGAAAGCTCGGGCTGTCTGGACCACTCCCAACATGGCTTCAGGAGGGAACATAGCACCGAGTCGGCCCTCACCATAGTGCTGGATAATATCCGCATGCGAGTTGATGGGGGACAGACCTCCCTCCTGATCCTTCTAGACCTTACGGCTGCCTTCGACACCCTTTCTCCCTCAGTTTTAACATCTCGCCTGAGGGAGATCGGGGTCCAGGGGGCGGCTTTGGGGCTACTCACCTCTTTCCTCGATCAACGAGAGCAAGGAGTGAAGCTGGGTAAATTCCTATCTCCATCCCTGTCTGTGCAATGTGGGGTCCCTCAGGGTTCGGCGTTAAGCCCGACCCTTTTTAACATATATGTGACCCCACTTGCCAGACTGATCAGATCTTTTGGGATGGAGGTAGTCTCCTATGCGGATGACACGCAGATCCTCGTCTCTCTCTCCCAGTCAGTTACCTCGACTGCCTCCAATTTTAGATCTTGTATGGAGGCAGTCAGGCAATGATCTATAATTCATTGAAACTGAATGGGGAGAAGACGGAGGTGATGGTGTTTGGAGGAAAGGAGGAGGTATGGTCAGCCGATTGGTGGCCAGACTCATTGGGAGCTTGTCCTGTTCCTGCCCCTTCTGCCAAAAATCTTGGGGTCGTGATCGATTCCACCCTCAGTATGTGTCAACAGGTTAACAGAACTGTATCTACCTGTTGGGGTATCATTCATATACTGAGGAAGATTAGGCATTATCTTTCACAGCAGGCAAGGAAACAACTTGCTGTTGCCCTCATCGGCTCTCGGCTGGACTACTGCAATGCGCTGTATGCAGGACTGAATAAAAGTCTGCTGCAGCGCTTGCAGGTGGTCCAGAACGCAGCGGCCAGGTTTGTTCTGGATTTACCCTGGCGCACTTCGGCTACCTCTTCCAGAAAACTGCTTCACTGGCTTCCTATAGAGGACCGTATACTTTTTAAGACCATGTGCATGACCTATAGGGCCTTAGCAAAAAGTAGACCTACTGGAATTGGATCCATTTTGTCCCGTTATAGTCCCTCTAGGAACCTGCGTTCCTCTAACAGACTCCTTTTATCAGTCCCTCGCATTCGGAGAACCAAATGAGGTGGTAAAGCCTTTTCCATCCTGACATCCTAAGTGGTGGAACGCCCTCCCACTGGAACTAAGGTCTCTTCCCACCCTTCAGTTATTTAGAAATGCCCTGAAAACTCGTCTTTTTGTGCGGACATATTTGTAGTTGTGCTTTGACTTATTTCTTTTCTGATCTGTTTTGGTAGGCGCCTTGATGCCTTCAGGTTTTAGTCGATCAATACAAATTGTTTTTCATTCATTCATTCACCTGCTCCCCCTCCCAACTGCCCAACTCCACCCCCTCTTGTGCATGCTGATTAACTGCTGATCCGCCTCTGCCATGCGACTGAGATTGCGGAAACCATTCTCCACGATAACATTGACATAGCATTCCTTACCGAAACCCTCACTCCACTTCTATCCTCGACCTGCTGATCCCCATGGTTATTCCATCATTAAGAAAGATAGAATAGGACAAATAGGAGGTGGCCTTGCCCTAATCTTTAAAGATGATCTTAATCTCTCAACAGTCCATGTGCAAAACCCTTCCACATTCGAGTACCTATGCGCTGAGATCAACTTTCCTGGCTCCCCCGCCATTAGGCTTCATACTATCTACCACCCTCCTGTTAATTGTATCACCTTTACTGAAGAGATGTCTGATTTGATTACCCAAGCATCGCTTTCCCACTCTAAAAATCTCTTTCTTGGGGACTACAACATCCACTGGAATAAAAATGACAACCCCGCAGTCTCCTTATTCAACGGCATCATGGGCATCACTGGCCTGACTCAACTCTTCAAATCCCCAACACATGTTAAAGGGGCCACCTTTGATGCGATTCTGACCTGCAAAGATCTGGCCTCCCTCTCAAACATCCTTCCTATCGACTGGTCCGACTACCACCTCATCCTCTTCACCCTGAATTGCTCCATTACGCGCCCCACTTTCATCGGCAGTCTAGGTCTGAAACCTACTCGTAAACTTCACCTTATTCCGCCGGGCGAATTAGAATCCACTATTAAAACTCACTTACTCCTTGCCCCTCTGTCCCTCAGCACCAATGACCTAACCGACCATTATAATAATTCTATTACTGAAGCCCTCAACCAAATTGGCTCAATCAAAATCCAACAACAAAAAAACTTTCCGCCCAAATCATGGTTCAATTCTGACCTCAATAACGAAAGACGGGCCCTCAGACAATTAGAATGGACCTGGAGAAACCACCCCTCCTCTGACAATCTGGCCCTCCTCAGAAAGTCCAGAGCCCTATACAAAAAACACATCTTCCATGAAAAAGCCTCCTATCTCTGGTCCCAACCGGACCAGGCCAGAAATCGCCCCAGAGAACTATTTAACATTGTTAAAAAACAAACATCCTCCGGCCCCCCCAAAATGCTAGCGTCTGTTGAACGATGCGAAGAAATCGCCAGCTTCTTCTCTAATAAAGACAACTTGATTGAACTCTCCTTCACCTCCACCCCTCTTCCACTCCAACCTCCCCTCAATCAACTCCCCCCACAACATCACTAACACTAGTCCATCCTCTTCCTCTCTGCCTAAAATTCACCCTAACTCCCTAACCGGTCGCCCCCAACTTGTCTCCACTGTCACGCACCACCAGGCTAAAAACCATGCCTCCTGGAGCGAATTCTCCCCTGTTTCCGAATCCGCGGTCACCAATATCATCTCTATGCTAAAACCTCTCACACTAAAGATCCTCTTTCCACACACCTGGTCCAAGTACTCAAACATGTCATTGCTCCAGTCTGGACAAACATCATCAATTCCTCTCTTTCCACGGGCTGTGTTCCCGCCTCCCTTCAGCTAGGCCAAATCTCACCCATCCTCAAAAACACCTTCGCTGACCCTAACGACCTTAACAACCTACGCCCCATCTCTAACCTACCTTTCCACTCTAAAGCCCTGGAAAAATGTGTCCTGACCCAACTAGATAACCATATCGCCTCATTCAATCTCCTAGACATATTCCAATCTGGTTTCAGAAAAGGATGCAGTACTGAAATGGCCATGCTCAATATTACAGATGAACTCCATCGCTCCTAAGACAAAGGTGAATCCTCTCTACTAATCCTCCTTGACCTCTCGGCTGCCTTTGATACTGTCCATCATCCCACCCTTCTTAACACCCTCGAAGTTCACTTCGGTCTCGAGGGCACCGTTCTCAAATGGTTCTCCTCATTCCTTCAAAATAGATCCCAACAAATTAAGCTCAGCCACTGCCTCTCCATGTCCCAACCTGTCTCACTTGGTGTTCCGCAAGGCTCCATCCTCTCCCCAACCTTATTTAACCAATTCATGGAACCTCTCACCCTCATCCTTAAACAAGCTAAAATATGCTACCACCTCTGGATGACACCCAGCTATACTACAGGATTAAATCTTGCAATGACATCCTTCACCTCAACGAGATCCTGATTAAAATACAAGTTTGGTTCCATCTTAATCATCTCAAACTAAACCACAAAAAAACTGAATTCATCCTTTTCACTCCTAAAAACAACTCCCTCCCCATGGACCTCTGGATCAAGGATATTACAGCTCTCAACTGCCCCCTCTCCCCCTCGAATACTGTCAAATCCCTAGGCATCAGCATTGAATCTCATCCTACGCATCAAAAATGCCGCCAAGGGTGCCCTCTTCACCCTCCACCACCTCAAAAAACTCAAACCTTTCATATCAGCAGACGACTTTAAAACCGTTGTCCAATCGCTTGTCCTTTCCCGTATTGACTATGGTAACGCCACACTTGCTGGCACCCCTAAAGTCCACCTAGCACCGCTCAAATCTGTCATCAACCTTGCCGCCAGACTTATCTCCGATTGTAAAAAATTGGACCACATCTCTCCGGTCCTAAAAGACCTCAACTGGCTCCCAATAGAAGGTAGATCCACCTACAAGATTGCATGTATCACGCACAAAGCCCTTCACCTAAGCACCTCCTCCTACCTGGCTGAGAAACTGCAAAAAGCGGGGTGCTCCAGGTCCCTGAGGAGCACCAACTCCCTTGTCCTAATCCCTCCCAGACTCAAGCACAACAAACCCCAATCTCGTGCTTTTTCTGGGAACTCCCCCACGATCTGGAAGTTTCTCCCCAAAGATCTTCGATGCAACCCCTCCTACCCTCTCTTCAAAAAGAGACTGAAAATACACCTTCACAACAAATACTGGGGAACGTAACCTCACTGGTATCTGACTCTCTACACTCCTTCCTCCCTGATTCTCGCCTCCTCCTCAGCCCCTTCCCCTCCTCTCATTCTTCCTCTCCCCTTTTCTACACTCCCTTCTCCCTCTGAACTTCGACACTCCCCCCTATTGATCTCCATCCCACCTACCCCCCCAGCTCATTCAATTACCCTATTTTATGTAACACACATTGTTTTTTTGCTGTAATTGTTTACCTATCATGTAAAGCGCTCTGATACCCCCGAGTCCAGTAGCGCTATATAAAACCTTGGAAATAAATAAATAAGTATCAAGACATTACCAATAACTCTATTGCTCGCATCTGTGGTAACTATACATCTCAAGTTAGGATCAAATGCCTGCAGCGCAGGTGCACACAAAATCATTTCCTTAATTACTCAGCAAGCATAGACAGATGTATTGTAGCCGAAAAAGAGGTCGACAAAAACAGAGGCTGCCCTAAAAAGTGGGACAAAAAATGGGGTCCCTGGAATGTCTATCGGGGGGAACTGTGCATCTCACCAACAGTAGAATTGGAAATGTCGCAAGGAAGAGCCACTGAAATGTAATACCTGACTGTAATGTTGTGTATAATACTGCTTTTTTCTCTTTCAAAACTATATAATGTATATCAAAATGATCTGTAAGTGACGATTGTTATGTTGTCAATAAAATTCTTAAATAAAAAAAAAAATTACTCAGCAAGCATCTTGACAATCCAGACACCAGTTAAACACACATTCGTTCTTGAGCAATTGTCTCATGTAAAATGTCTTGCTGGAGAAATTGTTCAGATATTTGGAATAGAATTCCGCCTACCTCCAAAATGCTCTAACTCCCTCCTTATTTGTCGGGGCTGGTGAATTAATGATTGCTTCCACCAATTCTGATCTAGGTTCTATGCCTTTTCCACTGATTTAGTGTCCCAGATATTTAACCATTTTTTGTACAATTTTACATTTTGTGCTCATCTTCATTCTCCAAATAAGCGAAATGCCCCCCATAGACTTCAAAGGGATCACCCACACTGAACACCTTTCAGAACCTCTAAAACTTACTTAATCTCTGGCATTTCCATATGATGCACCACCCAAAACAACCCCTTCACACATTCCTCAGCGATTCAAGAGTTTGAGAGGTGTGTCTACTGTAGGAAACTGGATTTTTATTGCAGTAGTGCCCCACTGATTGCCTGGTATTTAATGCAACTTTGACTGAAGTGCACTGGTTTCCTACTAATCAAGTCTCCGGTGCCAGTGTTCTTTCCCCACTTGATCTCCAAGTGTTCAGACCGTTAGCACCTCTATAAGTCCCTAGTAATTGGTAACTCTGGTATTAAAGAGGGTCCCTAGGAGCTTCAGCATATCTTGTGCCACATTAAGAGACTCAGCACCGAAACTCACACAGACTGCCATTGTAGGCTGCTTGAGAAGGTGCTCGAAAAAATGAAAACACTGACTGTCCCCCAATATTGCATGTAATATTTGTAAGTTACTCCTACAGCAGGCCTTATAGCCCTAAGGTGTGGTGTGCTATATTACATGTGAGGACATATCTGCATGAGCAGATATGCCCTCTGTGCTGGCCAGTTCATTTACTGACAGTACAAGTGAACAGGGAAGCCATCTTAACATATGTACTCAGCACTGGTCAAAACGAGTTTCCCCACTACATAATGGCTTCACTGAAACTGATGGTGTTAGCTATCGAACACCATGTATTAATAAACTCACACTGATTCCAGTGTTTGATGTATTAATACATCCGCTCAGAGGGTACCTTAGAAGTTCCCCCTGAAACCTACCAGCCCTCTAGTGTTCT
This sequence comes from Lissotriton vulgaris, assembly GCF_964263255.1. Lineage (NCBI taxonomy): Eukaryota > Metazoa > Chordata > Amphibia > Caudata > Salamandridae > Lissotriton > Lissotriton vulgaris. The sequence continues at coordinate 166,943,512 of NC_141691.1, read as the reverse complement.
GGCTGAGTGGTCCTGTCCAGCCTGCTACCACAGATGCGTTTCTCACACCAGACCTTGCTCTCAGGAGGTCAGGGACAATGCCTGCTCTGGAGAGAGGTGTTATCACCTCTTCCTCCAGAAAAGCTGGTAAATCAGTATATCAATGTATGACGAGGGACGCAGTATTATACCATAGAGCGCTGCTAGCTGCAAGTGCACGTTTTTAACTCTGCTCCTAAAAACTTTGTGATACATTTTAAAATACTGTCTGTGGCAATTTTACCTATTTTGAAACGTCTTCTTTCATTCCCTCGCCCCGGTCCGACGCGGCAGGTGCCGTTGCGCGGAGGGCTCCAGGGACGTACATTCTGCTTCCGGTCTCAGGGATTAGCACTCCAGTCTATTGGCGCACCCGGACCTATTTAGGCCTGACGTTATGCGCACGCGCATAATGTCATAGGCCCCAATTCAGAAAAGGAAATCTGTGGGCAGAGATCCCTGCACATGTAGATTTTCACCAATGTTGGGCCGTAAATCTCTCCTAGCTGCAACTCAGCAACTTCACATGTAGAATTATCTCTGGTAGGCAGAACACATGGCCCAACCCTTTTAAACAAGGCGGTGGGCTCACAAATGACACAAAATAGGACTGTAAAGTTACCAATGGTAACTTTAAGGGCATATTTTAAGTGTAAGCTGGGCCAGCATAACTATACATAGTGTAGGCCAAGAATTCTACCTATAGTATGCAGAACTATGAATTAAAGAGAATGGGGAAACAGCCACCACCAGAGAACAATCTCCCACACCTGATAAATATTATGAAAGTATATAAATACACCCCACACCCTGTGATCTTCTCTCTTCCCTTATCACACATCACATAGAGATACCATTGTCCATACCATCCCACACATTAACTTCACTAAGGGAGGAGACAGAACTTGTAATTAATTGTGTGGCAGATAACTCCAGAGAATGGTATGATCTGCCTCCCACACTCCCCCCAATAGCAAGTTTTCTGCAGAGCTGTCAAGCAAGAGCCAAAAAAACGAGACTGGTCCCAAAAGTGACATTTCCCATTTTAACTCCCATTGTATTCATTGCCCCTTAATACAGAAAAAAATGGCTATACTGAGTTTTTGAGTAATTAAAGTGTCACGGACTGGGCACGAAAAAGTTAAATTTTCTGCACAGCTAATTTGTGGAGTTCAATAAATCCAGTTTAGTAGACATCCATCAATTTAGAAAATGCAGAAAGTGCTTACATGTGATTAGACGAGAGAGTTTGGTCAGCAAATATGTAATTTGAGATGTCATTAATGAAGTCATTTAATATCTCCTGAGTGATATATGTGAGGTCATAAGCTGTGCATTCCGGAAGTACAGGTTATGTTTAATTTTCCTAATCATAACCAGAGAATTTCAGTGCTTTCTAAGTTTTGTTTTGTAACCATAACTTCAATTTAAGTATGGTTGCTTCAGCATGTTTATTGGGTAGTTATAGTTAGTGCCATATTGCCACAAGAAACTGATTTTTTTTGTTATAACCTTGGCACAGTTTGACAAATCTTCACAAAACGTTCCAAAAAACAGTCTCATTCACCCCTGCTTCTAAATGGATAATTTTAGGGTGATCCAGGAATTGGGGGCTGAGAAAAAAGAGGTGATCCCACAACGCAATTTCCCATGCAATTTACTATAGTAAAAATAAACAGCAATACCACAAAAATGGTTGAACTGAATTAGTCCAAATTTGGCAGAAAGCTAGACCATGATCCGGAACGCATGGTTTTTGTGATTTGGTGTAAATCTGTTCAGGAGTTTTCTATTAAATGAAGGCTTTCACACTGCAGTTCCACCCTGGATCCACCGCTCTGGATCAGCAGATCTGTGAGCTTAAGCATGTGTTGTGATTGACTAGAGGCCATCTTAGCCCTCTGGGACTTGTTCCCGAACTTCTACAAAATAATATAAATTAAGATATCTGGTAGCAGGGTAGGGGTACCCTGACCCCCAGGGCCATGTCAGGGTCAGAGGGACAACCATGGGCCAAATTGTTTTGGGGATTCCAAAAGGGGGAGTTGGAGTTACTTTAAGATATGAGTCATTTTACTTGAGATAACTATAACAGGTGAATTTCAGTAATTTTGTTAGTTAAAATAGTATATTTTAACCTAACTATAACGTCCCTTTGACTTTTGTTTTTTTACAGTGAATTTCTAAGCTTTTTTAATGTAAAGTAATTGTTAGAACTGGCTATTTCTGGTTGGCTAAGGCTGACGCCAAAGCTAGGCAGAAACCACCATTCTAGTCAGGGCAAGGGAGTCACACGCCAAGATAACCCCTGCTCACCCCCTGGTAGCTTGGCACGAGCAGTAAGGCTAAACTCGGAGGCAATGTGTAAAGCATTTGCGCCAGCACACAACAGCAACAACATACTAGGCACACCACGAAAGGAACTCCACACAAGGTTATTATAAAATAACTTTTGTATTGTAAAAACACATCAGATAGTATCACACAAAATACATGGTGCCAACTGGCACGGGCAATATTCACAAGGGATTATGTACAGGACAGGGCCACATGGGCCACTGTCATAATCAGAAATAGCACTTTTAGAATAAAGAATAATAAAGAATAAAATGGTAATCAAAAGATCACAACCAGTATCCACTGGTAACAGGAACCAGGACCTCACTAGGACCACCTGTACTAAAAAGAACAACCACCTAAGAATAAAATACATTTAGGGGTATAAACAAGAACACCTTACCCATGATGCATGAAACACATTCAGAGGAGTAATAAAGAGAAACGCATGATGCCTAAAACATTCAGAGGTGTAAGGACAACCACCTAAGTATCACACAGCGTTTAGGGGTCTAGGAAAGAACACATTACCCATGATGCATAAATACACATTCAGAGGAGTAGTAAGGACAACCACCTAAGTATCACACAGCGTTTAGGGGTCTAAGAAGGAACACATTACCCATGATGCATAAACCTACATTCAGAGGAGTAGTAAAGGGAAAGAAAGACACATGATGCATAGAAATACATTCAGAGGTGCACAACAACTCAATAGCGCAAAAACACACAGTAGGCAGTTACCATCCTAGACATAGCAGATAACCACATTGCACACAACTTACATAAGTCACCACCCGTGGCAGCCCCTAGGCCAACTGGCCTGGTTGGGGCTCAGACGCCCTGTGTCCAAATGTCAGGGCGCGCTGCCAAGCAGCACCAGTCAGGGTGCGCCACTGGCGCAAAACCTAAACGTTGCAGGTGCCCACTACTTGCTGGGCACCTGGGAACACTCACAAGGGCCTAAACGCTGCAGCTGGCACTAAGTGCTGCGCAGCTGTGACTGGCCAGGCACCTCTGTGCCATCTCTGTCCCTCTCAGGGACTCGCTCTCCATCTTGCGCCTAAACGGTGCAGCTGCCCACTAATTGCTGGGCAGCTGGAGACAAACTGCGACGGGGCCCTCTCTGGCCCTTAGGCTCAAACTGCACCCACTGCTGGAGCCACACAGGCTCTAAAAACACACGTTGGAGCCACACAGGCTCTTAAACAAATATGCTCCCATACGCCTACACAGGCACCGACCTGCACCCCCATGGAGCTTCTTAGGGCTCTATACAAAGAAATGCCCCCACGAGCCTCTCATCAGCTCGTAAATGCAACGGCCCTCAAGAGCCTCCGTGGCTCTAAACACCATCTGGGCCCTCGAGCCTCGCTGGGTTCGTAAATCTACTGAAATGCATCCTTGAGCCTCTCGGGGCTCTGACGAACAAATGCCCCTTCATAACGGGCTATAGTATCAGAAAAAAGGGTTAACCCAATAGAGTCACTGGGACCTGGGTATCTAGCGTTAAGAAGAAGGGGTCCCAGTAAGGAAGACGCAAAAATAGAGACAATTTAAATAAAGTAAATGAAAATAAATGCATCTATAATGTTTTATTCACATTATAGGGAAAGGTATTCAAAACCAATTATAATATACAGTTGTATCAGTGCCCCTGGGGGTAAGGTGGACGTGCAGTCGTGAGGGTAGTGTAGGGAGGTATAGTGACAGTAAAAACACGTATTATTCAGACATTTATATGAGTTCAATGTCGAATAGACAACATAACGATATTCAATCAACACAAAAGTTCACAGTACACATGCCCCAAAGTCCATATTACGCAAAAATTGGGATAGGAGGAGGCTGTGTTATAAGGTGAAAAAGTCGACGTTTCGACCCAAAGGAAGCAGGAATCAATGAAATCCTTGCAGGTGGGTCTTCATCAGGACGAGGAAGGGGTAGTTGGGCAGGCAACCTGAATATATCAGTGTTGGTGGGTTGTAATCATTGGATGAGGTCGATATTGGCATTGAATCTTGAAAAATAAGGTCCAATATCCCACATGGGTAAGGCAAAACGATCCGGGTGCTAGGCAGGGAGGGATCACTTCACGTATCGATTTTTGTGAAGTTAATCCTGTGTCCCCGGTGCAGGAAAGGATAAGTCAGGATCCGTATCCGGTCGGTAGCGGCTCAATTGAAGTGAAGCGTCTCTCTCGGCTGTCTCGAGCCTCGAGCCTCGCTGGGTTCGTAAATCTACTGAAATGCATCCTTGAGCCTCTCGGGGCTCTGACGAACAAATGCCCCTTCATAACGGACAGCAATGCGGGCCCTCAAGAGCCCCTCGCGGGCTCTGTAACCACGGTGGGGCGACCCACTGCCATCCGGGGCCGCCCTTACTCAGTGCCTCGAAGCAGCACCAACATCAGCGTCGCGGAGCCCCCCCAGCCCTTCCTCACTACGGGCGTCACTCACCGGGGGGCTCCTCTGGCACTGCACTTCGGTCTCCCGGCTCTTCTCCGGCAGCGCGGGGCTCTCCTGCTCACAACGGAGCCCCGCCTGCGCCTTCCGCCGCCTCAGCTCTCCTTCTCCGGGGCTCCCTCCATTCAGCCAGCATTTCCGGTCTCCCTCTCCACACGGGAGACCGGCAACGAAGAACCCAGGCTTCCCTCTCTGGCCGGTGGGCGGGACTTCCGGCTGGTCGCGCCAGGATTGGCCAGCCGGCCAACCACTTCCGGGTCGCTGCGGGCAGCGCAGCGTCCCCGCTTAGGCAGGCAGGCGGGGAATCACCTCACCGAGGGGTGGGCTCCCTCGTGGTGAATTAAAAACATGGCCGCGTGGCAAATGCCGGGTGGGCTCCGGCCTCTAAAACCAAATAAACAATAAATCGAGGTGGGCACTCGATAGGCTCCGCAATCCGGGGGAAATCAATTAAAGCGCTCCCCAGCGCTCAGAGCTGTTCCCAGCGCTCCCCAGCGCTGAAGGTCTAGAAAAAGCGCCCTCAAGCGCTAGAAGTCAAGCAAAGCGCTCCCAAGCGCTAGAAGGGGAAAGTAAAGCGCTCCCAGCGCTATAGGCAACCAAAGGTCACCAGTCCAGCAACAGCAGGGATCCAGGGCAAAGCAAAGTCCCCAGAAGTCCTCCAGGCATCCAGGGGCTGGGCAGCGCCCGCCCCTGGTAGATTCAAGTCAGAAACAAGAACATTTTGGAAGGGGACACAACCCCTTCTTATACACAGAAAGGTCTTTGAAGTCTTTGTGTAGGCAGTGTGAGAACCAGCTAGAACTGGTTATAGGGAAGTCCTGTCAGTATCAGGGACAGAGGTGACAGTCGCCCAGCGGGGGGGTGGAGCCAGCATTGTGGTCAGGCAGGCACAGCCCTTCACTATCAGGTGCCATCTCCTCCCACTTCCCTGGCAGCAGATGCTGTCTTTCATCCATGGGCTGACTCAGACAACCTCCTGGGCTCTCCAGCCCCTGTCACCCTCAAACCAGACAGTCAATCGACAAGCAGGCCCAGGCACTCCTGACCCAGGCTCACCAGCCAATCACACGCCAGACACAAATTACACAAATATGCCAACTTCTAAAAGTGACACTTCTAGACTAGACACAATCATGCCGCATATACCATTTCGCAGCATTCAGTCTCACGAGTTCTCTCATACCAAACTCGCCCCTGCACTCCCCCACACATCAGGAACTACCATGGGCATACATATTCCCCATTCATTCCTATGGGAGGGCAGGTCACTCACCACACATACACAGAGAGCTCAAGCACTTTACACTGTACCACAGTGAAAAAGTGCGCAGAGGCCTAAAATCACAAACACCAGGTCACAAAAACAGGCTAGGAAAAAGCAAAAAGTCTCGGGGTGAACCTGCCCAAAGGGCCGGGTCCAACAGTAATTTTTCCATCACTGTGGCCAGATTCTGCACCCAACCCCTCATGTGTGCCCTACTCCCTCGCAGCACACAGGCGTCAGCTGTGCGCGCCATGCTGTTGAGCGCAGGGCCTAGCCTGCAACCAAACCTAAACTGCCTCCTGACCTCTACTGTGCATGGCCTTGGCCATGTTTGGCATGGAGGCTGATTGTGGGATGTTGTGATTTAACAATATAATGGGTGTCATTTTAAGTAAGGCAGATCTATTGGTTTTGTCAAGGGGTCCGCGACATTTACAAAGCGAACCTTTTTGTTTATGTCTTGTGTTTACACTGCCAAAAAGTCACCAATTATTGTACTCAAATGCACCTTCTAGAGGCACCACAAGGATTGAATATTAATAAGTAAAAAGTACTCGCAGGGCATTATGGGGGCTCCTTTTCTGAAGCAATGAATAATAAATTAGCGGCTCCTGGTTGATAGCCTTCAGGGTTCCCACCAAGCATATACATAGACAAATTGAGCACATGAGGGCTCAAGCGTGCCTCGGGCTAGGCTCACCCATGGATGTTTCTGTCCCTTTGGGCAGGCACTGGTTTTGGAGGAGGAGGAATGGTGAAGGGAGACTTAAACCCCATTGTGAGTGAGGTAGTGTGGCTCACTGGTTAGAGGCGGCAGACCCGAGAGCAGAGGACGGCCCGGGACCAGGGTTCGATTCCCGGCGCGGCAGGTTTCTGGACCAGGGTCAGCGGACTCAGTAATTCTCTCGCCTCGGTGCCCACTCTGATCAGCGATCACACTCGGCAACTCTGGGCATTAGCTTGCCTCATCTTCACTAACGGCCCCACCAGACCGCCGGGGATGCCTGGTCTCACCCTGGAGATACCCATTAAGGGACCATCTCTCAGGGAAGCCAGGAAGGGTTTCGCAGCGGTCGAAGCGCCTTGGGACCCTCCGGGTAAGTAGTGCGCTATATAAATGCCTATACATTACATTACATACATTACACTGTTGTGATTACTTTTTCATTGTCCTTGAAGGTGGTCGCTGGCCATTACGTCATGGGGGACTGCAATCAGGATACCATGATGTCATCTGGCCAGGAGAGCTGGCAACGACAGTGCTCTTCTGGATAGTGGTCGGCACATTCTGTCTCTCACTGCCAAGGTTGTCATCCTCCTCTTCTGTGGTGGTGTCTCTTGGTGCCCACCCAGCAGCCAAGGTCCTCCTAAGCGTTTATTTATCCTGTTGGCCGCTGCTCTCTGCCTGCTTTCTGGCTGCCTGCTGCAAAGAAAGAGGGAGATTGGGAGAGAATCCTAAAGCGTGTGTTCACTGCTTCATGTCCTTCACAAAACTAAATCTTTACTTGCTGATGTGGAAATCTGAGCTAATCTTCCTGGATCAAAATGATTACCCCCATCTTAAGAAAAGTTGGTTATTTGACATACACCATTTAGTGGCCAAAGACATTAGGTGCTGTTGCACATCCTATTTCACAGCATACTGCATCTGCGATGTGATTACTAACTGACATGTTGCATACATGTACTTTTATGTTGAGATAGCTCCACTTAAGCCGTGTCTGTCAGATAAGCCAACATGTTTGCTCAAGTAAATTCTATGTACTTATAGAACTTAAAAATGCAAATCATTGTGTTGTACCCCTGTTGGAATGCAAGAATTGAAACAAAGGCCCAGCACATGTAGAATCAATGACATCATACAATATCATTCAAATTGCATGATTTTGGCATCAGGTAGAGGAAATTTGTGCTGGTGGGAATATAGTAGACGTATATGCGCATACATGACTGTGCCATATTGATGTACTAGCGAACCCATCTGTTGATGCATCTCAATAAATGTTGCAAGCACCATGGCTGGCTTGAAATTGATATGCTCACCATGTCCCCACTGGTCCTCAGGAAAGATCCCAATCACGTTTGGAGGGAAATTGTACCTTCCCAGTAGTGCTTTATTGGACACACCAAAATATTGATCATCTGACTGTAAATCCTTTCTTCCTCAAGAAACTGTTCCTCAAAATAAAGGACAAGACAACAAACATATTCACAGACATTGTGCAAATAGTTGTTTGGCCTTTGGCCTACCTTCTAATGTGGTCATGTGTGTATTTCGTTGACAGTGTGCTGTGTTTCATCTCATGGTGTGGACAGTCAGGAATATTGATTCTCCACCCCTTGCATTGTCAGGTGTGCTCAATGGAAATACATTCTTACAACTAAGTGTGTAGTCCACTCAATCTCAAGGGATTATATTATGTCTACATTTTATGTTCTGTGCCTGCCTTTGTGTTTTAATTATTATTGTAACATATTGCTAGTTCTGTAGGCGTGTACTTTCAACAGCTGTGCTGTGTTTGTTTTTCTGCCTTTATTTTTTTCCCTTTGCTAATATTATTCCCTGCCTGTACTGGTTTAATTGTGATTCCCCTGAAGTACTGATGAGTGGCCATGTATTGTGTCACTCCAAAGCATGGCTGGATTAGATGTGAGCTTGCTTGGGCTGTAATACTACTGTAGTAGAGGTTGGTGTAACTTCAGTGAAATGCAAATGACCTTCTCTTTTGTAAGTGTATTTTTGTATTTCTATGTCTGCTCCGTGCCCATCCTTAGTTTTCCTTTTCTCCTACCACTTTGAAGCAAGTATTCCCATTTTCCAGCCACTCCCCCACCTTGCACCAAAAACGTGTGCAGCGATCACCGCATTCGCACCGCATAGGCGGAGATCTCTGTATGTACCTGAGTGAGCTGTATTTGTGAGCACTACTTCATGAAACAAGAGTACTAGTTTACTTCACAATAATACTATTCAATAAGAGTACTACTTCACGTAACAAGAGTACTACGTAACAAGAGTACTACTTCATGTAACAAGAGTACTACTTCACCTAACAAGAGTACTATGTAACAAGTGTACTACTTCACGAAACAAGAGTACTACTTCACGTAACAAGAGTAATACGTAACAAGTGTATTACTTCATGAAACAAGAGTACTACTCCACATAACAAGAGTAATACGTAACAAGAGTACTACTTCACGAAAGAAGAGTACTACTTCACGTAACAAGAGTATTACATAACAAGTGTATTACTTCACGAAACAAGAGTACTACTTCATCTAACAAGAGTACTATGTAACAAGCGTACTACTTCACACAAAAAAGAGTACTACTTCACGTAACAAGAGTACTACATAACAAGTGTATTACTTCATGAAACAAGAGTACTACTTCACGCAACAAGAGTACTCCGTAACAAGAGTACTACTTCACGTAACAAGAGTACTACTTCACAAAAGAAGAGTACTACAAAGCTGTGGCCTGTATTTGGAACGAGTCACAGGGCAGGCGGGATGTGGTGAGGAGGGCCATATCAGTCGCATAGGGAAAGGAGAATAAAAACTACATTTTTAAAAAACGTACCCACAATTGGCTGCACCCCGCATCGCGCTCCAATGCTTCAGGCACAGGCTCCCAAAATGCCCTGCAGCCAATCTTGAAGCTGCTCTCACATGAGAGCAGCTTCAGGATTGGCCTGAGCGCCCTCGATTAGTGCTCCAGGACAGACTGGGAGTCTCTGCCTGCTCTCTCCAACCCCAGCAATACAGCTGGGATTGGAAAGAGGTTCTCTGCGTATGATGGTTTGGCCGGCCTGAAATGGCCAGTCAAACCATCATGTGCAGTTAAAGGAATTCACTACTACTCCCCACAGTGCCGTCACCACCCAAGACTCGGAAGGAAAGAAGAAATGAAACAAGTGTTGTTTTCTCTCCTTTCCTGACATTTTTGGGGGAGTTTTTGTTACGTACTACCTTGGCGGTAGTACGTAACAAGAGTACTGCTTCATGAAACATAAGTACTACTTCACAAAGCAAGTGTACTACTTCACGTAACAAGAGTACTATGCAACAAGTGTACTACTTCACAAAACAAGAGTACTACTCCACGGAACAAGATTACTACTTCACCTAACAAGAGTACTACGTAACAAGAGTACTACTTCACAAAACAAGAGTACTACTTCACCTAACAAGAGTACTATGTAACAAGAGTACTACTTCACGAAACAAGAGTACTACTTCACGTAACAAGAGTACTACATAACAAGTGTATTACTTCACAAAACATGAGTACTACTTCACGTAACAAGAGTACTATGTAACAAGTGTACTACTTGACAAAACAAGAGCACTACTTCACGTAACAAGAGTATTACATAACGAGAACACTACTTCACGTAACACAAGTGCTACTTCATGAAACAAGAGAACTAAGTAACAAGAGTACTTCTTCAAATAACAAGAGTACTACGTAACAAGAATACTACTTCACGAAACAAGAGTACTACTGCATGAAACAAGAGTCGTACATAACAAGCGTTCTACCTCCCATAACAAAAAAAGTACTCCACATAACAAGAGTATTACTTCATGTGACAAGAGTACTACTTCACGAACAAGAGTATTTCTTTACGTAGCAAGAGTACTAAGGGCCCGATGTAGGTAGCCCTTTACCGATCGGAATCGGCCGAAAATACCGATTTTCGGCCGTTTCCGATCGGTAAAGGGCTATCGAGATGTAGGGGCACATTTTCGGTAATTTTACCGAATCGTTATCATTACCGAATCGGTAAATTTACTGAATCGTTAATATTTACCGATTCGGTAATGATAACGATTCGGTAAAATTACCGAAAATGCAATGTAGGTAGCCAATGTTCAATCAGCACAGGGCTTACAGAATCGGTATTTTACCATGGAATACAAATCCATGGTAAAATACCGATTCCTGTGTACATGCACATCTGTGCATGTACACATGTGCCATGTGACAGACAGACGTGCCCTTAGGGCATGTCTGTGTGCCACATTGCACACATGCCCGTTTTGGGGGTGCTAGAGGGTGTCAAAGTGACACCCCCTGCACCCTTGCCAAATTCGGTATTTACCGAATTGGTAAATACCGATTCGGTATTTGACTTTAATCCTATGGGCATCAAAGGCCCATAGGATTCAATAGCAAATACCGATTCGGTATTTACCGAATCGGTAAATACCGAATTTGTAAGGAATCGGTAACGATTCCAGATGTTGGGACCTACATCCCATTTACCGATTTTGAAATACCGAATTGGTAAAATTCGGTATTTCAAAATCGGTCAATGGGATTTACCTACATCGGGCCCTAAGTAACAAGAATACTACTTCACGAAACAAGAGTACTACTGCACGAAACAAGAGTACTTCGTAACACGCGTATTATTTCCCATAACAAGAGTACTACTTCACGCAACAATAGTACTACCTCACGTATCGCATTGACGAATACCCCAGCAGCGCATAGGTTGTTTAGGAGACCCTACCCTGAGGGAAATTCCTATTGGCCGGTTAGAGATGGTTTGCGCTTGATTCAGTTGTTGCATCAGGGTGTCAGGCACCAATCTATAAAGGTGCAGGTGGAAACCAAGGGAAATTCCACGTTAGAAATGTAAACACTGGGGTACATCAGTCTAAACAAATCCCCAGCTGCATTATGGAACTGCAAATAGCTTAAGCTATCATTTCATTAGAGGTCCAGAAACCCATATGCCAGCACCTGGCTCCCATGTAAACCATTTGTAACTGGTGAACTTGAGTAACCTTCAGAAAGCAAAGCAAACTGCTTTCTCTTCTATTCTAAGTCAGGGCTTTAATAATACACCCACGCCTTATCTCATTACATTCACAGGGTTTCTTCACGCAGGCCTCCCACGCGTGCCAGGGAGTGGAGGGCACTTCCTTAGGAAAACATTATCTCCACTCAGCATAGCAGCCATTTGAATGCCCGCCACGGAACCCTGCCAGGCGCCTCGCCAATGATGTCATCTGTTCTTCATCTGTTTGTGCCACTCTTTAAAGTCCAATTAATGAGAAGTCCCCTGCCCGATGTCGGATTTCATACAAGCGTTTAAGATGCATTTTTATGTTGGCATCAGATTCAGATCGTGGTTTTATTAAGCCAGTCTTGAAGACATGTCCTCCTTGCATTCCCATGATGGTGGAGTCAGCACTGCACAGCACCATGGTGGAGTCTGCTTTCTAATCCACGCCTCTGGCATCAGATAATTAACACACTCATGGCCTGAATAGGAGTGGCCCTGTTTGTGCAAGGGTCGGAATCAGGAGTTGGGGAGAGTTTAGGGTCCCTGCAATTATCGAGTGCTCTAAACTCCTCAACCCTCAACTCCTCAACCACTTACATTTCAGCAAGTCAAACCCGCCAGAATTAAATGGAGCAATAATGACTGGTTACTACTGAGAAATGCATTTTTTGGTGTGGTAAGCACTGAAATCTCCATGTTATTCCCCATTACTGCGGAAAAACTCACAATAGGTGCTATTTATTGCGCACAATAAGCGGTGTCAGATTTTATCGGGTTGAATAATACTGAATATCTCTAAGGGGCCATCGTAGTCAGACCCTCGATTGAAAGTGTGTTTGATTTAATTTAGCAGATCAGAATTGGTTCCTTTAGTGCACTCTCTTTCACCCTTCCCAGTGCTCAGCTGTAACCATTAGTGACTTATTTCCCGTCTGCCACCCACTCATGGGTAAAGGACATAAATTATAGTTTGCTTCTTATCTAGCACTTACTTCCTTGTTGTGCTGTTCTGCAGCCCTGTAACTGATGCAACTGTTACCCAACACAATGTTGCTCGAATTGTCGGCTTTGGAACGATCGAAGGCTGAGAGGTCCCTGCTGGCTTTAAAGGCTGCCATCTGCGAGTTACATGCACGTCTCAACAGTGGGTATCTGATTTACTGAGCTATCTTACCAGCTTACTACTGGTAAAATGGATGCTTCGAACTTGATTAACTTGAATATGTGTGTCCAACTCCTAGAATTTCAGGAGTAAGTCACATCTAAGTTGGAGCTGAGTGACTTGGAGCATGTATAAGCAAGCATTGGAAATGCAATAGGTCTCAGATTAATTTGAGTTAGAGCTAATGGCATTGTAAATGGCAATGTCTTTTAGCCATGTGTTTTGGAGTGTATGCATGTGGTGTGTAGTGTAATTATGTGGGTTGGATTGGAATTGTAGCAATGGTGGCATGCTGGGCTTTAGATGAATATGTGTAAAAGTAAAGGGCACCGTATTGCGATTGCTACAATAGTTAATTGTGGATGTGTTAACAATTGATGTGTGCACTGATGGCTGGTGGTGTGTGTGCCTGTAGAAATTTGCACTGGTGGTGTGTGTGCCTGGTGGAAGCGTGAACTACCGGCTGGTGGTGTGTGTTCCTGGTGAAAGCGTGCACTGATGGCTGGTGTTGTGTGTGCATGGTGAAAGTGTGCACTGATGGCTGGTGGTGTGTGTGTGTTTGGTGAAAGCGTGCACTGACGTCTGGTGGTGTGTGCCTGGTGGAAGCCTGCACTGATGGCTGGTGGTGTTTGGGCCCGGTGAAAGCGTGCACTGACGGCTGGTGGTGTTTGTGTCCAGTGAAAGCGTGCACTGACGGCTGGTGGTGTTTGTGCCCAGTGAAAGTGTGCACTGACGGCTGGTGGTGTGTGTGTGTGGTTGTGTGTGGTTGCGTGTGTGGTGGTGAGTGTGTGGTGGTGAGTGTGTGGTGATGAGTGTGTGGTCTTATGTGTGTGTGTGGTGGACTTAGTTTGAGTTTTCATACCCTGCACACTCACACACTGCCCCTACACACTCACACACTGCTCACCCTACACACTCACACAATGTTCACCCTGCACACTCACACACTGCTCACCCTGCACACTCACACACTGTTCACACTGCACACTCACACAGTGTTCACCCTGCACACTCACACAATGTTCACCCTGCACACTCACACAATGTTCACCCTGCACACTCACACACTGCTCACCCTACACACCCTACACACTTTCACACTGCTCACCCTACACACTCACACACTGCTCACCCTACACACTCACACACTGCTCACCCTAGACACTCACACACTGCTCACCCTACAAACTCACACAATGTTCACCCTGCACACTCACACACTGCTCACCCTACACACTCACACACTGCTCACCCTACGTAATGCGAAAAGACCTGGCTTTGCCCTTTGGCCTGTGTTGTAATCGTACAGTAGGTTGTGAGTAGTTGGGCTTGATTGGTTGAGGCGTCCCCTCCTTGCTGCTCCCCTCACAGAGGGCTGGCTGCCTCCATGAAGCTCCCAAGACACGTCCTCACCTGTTCTTTGTTTTAGCTCCTGTGTGTCAGTGCACCGTGTAAGCACACAAGCATATCCTGCTGTCTCTGGAACACTCACTCTGCAGAGTCACTCTCACTGAGGAAATATAATTCTTGATCGAGTAGTGTTCCCCAGCGAGTACCCCACCGTCTCCATGTACTAGCTTGCAGTGCATGTGATTTCCCTCCTGTGTCTGCTACGAAGACGCAAATACATTTGCGTCCATCTTTAACATGTCCTCTTTCAGATCCGCCATAATTGGATTGAATATTCAGTTCCTATATATACCGTGCCACCGTCTTTTTGTGGTACACCTTACACGTTTTTCAGCTCTGGCGAGAGTAGGCCCTGATCCTGCCATGAAACCTTTTTCCCTGTTTCCCGACTCTAAGGGCCTCAACCCAGGCTGCCTCTGTACCAGTCACCCCTGCCTTACTCCTTGCGCGACTCCAGCCCAGCCCAGCCCTCTCCCTGCCAAGACTGTATTCAACCTTCGAATTATCTGCTCCACTCCTCGAAAATACATTCCTGTCTCGTAGCTCATGTAAACATCCTCCCAGCTGCAGGAGCATGGGCCCGGTCTTTCTGTCTCTGTGCAAGTAACTCATAGACTCCATTGCCATGGTAGGCCCATGCCCCCTCACCCCGCATGCCGATACGTAGACACGTATACACCCAGACAGTATAGAGTAGTCTCTGCCCGAGAGACCTTCCTTCCAGACACTACAGTTCTTAAAACATACGATATTAGATACGATATTGGGATCAGGTTGATCTGACATCCCAGACTTATGTCTACACTTGTAGTGCTAAGTGTCAAGCCCCCTTCACCCTCCAGCTACACGTCAGATTCACGGCAATCTGCTGCGCGCGCATCTGTGTCATGATTCTCTGCTGACATTGCAAGATTCTCCTATGTATCCTCCCATTTTGTGACCTCATGATTAATGACGTCTCTAGTACACGCCTTCATGCACGCCTATTGTAACGCCTTTATTATGATGTATTCATGTTTTATCTCCTTTTTTCCAGCTGTTACGCCTACTGCCTATTCGCTTAATGTAATGCATTGACTATATATATGTACTTCTGTAAATAATATGTTGTCTGTCTGCCCCTTCCCGAACCCGTGTGGTGACGGAATGGTTATGCCACCTTGGCTCGAGCCAATAACCCAATTCCTTTTACAGGAATAAAACCCTTTTGAGTTAACCTCAATATCCCGGATTTTGCCTCTTATTTTTCTGAGTTATTCTTATTGATTATTGATTATAAATTATGCATAGGTAATCGATTTTACCACAGTTTTGGCGCCCGAATAGGGACCCCTCCCCCACCCCACGCGCCGGAGGTGCGTTGCAGGCCTAGCCCCCTGCCACAGCCGGACGGACAACTACGCGTATCCGCAGGATTTCCTGTATCTCCCTCAGGCCAACGGAGGTGACTGAGGCTGCGATCGACACCCAGACGAGGCGGTGAGGAGTGCGGAGGATCCCGACCTGAGCCTAGCTGAGAGAGCAAGATCCGAGGTATACGGAGGCCCACCAGATTCCGAAGTTCCGAAGTATCTACGTCGCGAGTCGAGTCCGAATCCAGTCCGAGCCCAGTCCAGTCCAGGGTTTCCGAGGCCTTCTGTTTCCGTGCTTCCTGGTGAGTACCGTTGCTAGGGACGCATCCTGACGTGCGCAGTAGTTTGTGCCGGTCAAGACAGGTTCGGGTACACGAGCCTGGTCTGCACTGTTTAGCAGTGTATCTGTACTGTTTAGCAGTATATCTAGATTGCATCTGTAAGGTGTATCCGTGCCGTTTAGCGGTACATCCTGTTTCACGTGGTTGGTAGGTTTTCAATGTAAATGTAAATGTAAATGTATTGATGTCGTGGTATGAGTGAATGTTCGATCTTCATTATTGTGCTTACACGTGTTTTATGTGTAGTGTGTTCATATCTAAGTAAGAACCAAGTAGCCAGATTTCAGAATGCCGTTGTTTTCCAAACTAAGACAAATAAAAACCCGTAAAGGGGTTCTAGAAGAAGCTGTTCCCATTCCACCTAGGGACACTCCAGGGTACTTTATGTACCATAAGCACGGACTAGATGCCGTTTTGTTTCTTGACTTATGGGTGGATTACACTAAAGAACTGTCAGAGAATCAGAGATGGCCCGCTGCTGGGACATGGGATGCAGAATGCATCATGAGAGTAGAAGAAGCATTGTGGAAAAAGAAAGCCAGACAGTCACAGAAGGATGCCATCGAGTTATGGCGTAAAGAATCGCATAGGCGTACCGAAAAAGCACACAGATTAGAAGAAAAGAGTAAGGAAGAGTCTGACAAGATCCAAGAGAACGCATTAGTTGAGGAAGGTATCAGAGTAAAGTTAGAACAAGTAGACAGACAGCGAAATACACTGATGAATGGCATGTTCCCCATCCTGTCAAAGGGCTTGCCAAAGGCCTCTCCGGAAGTACCGAAGGACCTACCACCCCCATTGCTCCCGACTAAAACGCACCAGAAGACAGCAAAGGACATTTTCCTCTCTTCCTATTTAGACGATGTAGCTCCCGCATACGTTAATGCTGCATTGCCACAAGTGCCTGCACCTGATGGTCAGGACAATTATGCTCTTCCTCCCCGACAAGCTACTCCCCCGATTCCTCCTGGTCTTCCAGCACTCCTTCCACCTCTTACAGTACCTACTTCCCTTGATACGAACCCGACTAACCCCTTCGGAGCCGGCGCCTCAGGAGGTGCGTCCGGAGGAGCGATAGGTTTCCAGACCCCACCAGCTGCCCATCGCATGAGTTTCAGAGAAATAGCGCAACAGCGTACACCTAGAACAGATATTACAATTCTTGGAGATCGCCTTGCAGACTGTAGGTATGATCCTGTACCCGGTAGAAAGAATGACGAGAGAATGTTACTCGCGTCAATACGTTTACGGCGAGTCACGAACTTCCTAATGACATTACCTGGAATGACGGAGCACCTAGATAGAATATATCAGTTTGTTCAGACAGGAGTAGGGCCTGACAGTATTAAGGAGGCCATGACCTACCAGAAAGTGGATACTAAAGCCAAGATATTGCGGTTTCTTATAAACTGCTTTATTAGAGAAGTGGATAGGCCGGGTATGAACCCGGACGACGTAAAAGCACTCCACAGATGGGGTCAGAATATAACAGATGGACAGCATGACAAAGAGGCCTGTATAGATAATATGTACCGAAGAATCAGAACTGCAATTAATAAGATGCATGAGAGAAGACAGCCCGTACCGGAAGTAGATTCCGACAAACATGAATCCTCAGAGGAGGAGCCAGAGGCGGAAGTCGAGACACCGGAACACTCACAGTTGCCGGTTAGGGAAATGATAGCTTACGTAGGTAAAGGAAGACCGTTTAATAATTCGATGCGCCCAGTGCGCCCAGAAAGTAAAAGGATATATCAGGAAGCCATGTGTAATCCTAGAACACCCGAACACTTGTTCCAAGCCACTGACAGAATACTTCAAGAACGAATGGGGTACCATGTACTCGATTCTATGGATGAACAAGAATTAGCCAGGTCAGCCGTGCAATGGGCTGATAGCTCTGAGAAATATGGTGATGATGCGTTAGCACATACGTTCTTGAACTTGACACCGAGTGATCAGCGTTTAGCTGGTATGTACATGATACAACATCTGCTCTTATTGTATAAAAGCCAACGTTCTGATCCAGGTCCTCTGCCTGATATACTAATAGAACTAGTCACGAACAGATGGAAAGGTCGAAGTACTGATCTAATTAAAGCAATACTAGAACACCGCCACAAGTATAGTACATTCTTATGTCCACATGTCAAGTCTGCACCCGTTATGGAACGTAAAACCATGTATTATATGGATAGACAGAATCCGTTGCGAGAAGTGCACCCCGTACAGAATGCAGACCACACGCTTAGACGTGTATTCGTGTATACACCTGTAACTAAAATCGAATTGTTGGAAATGAAGAAATTAGTACCTAGTCACGATAAAGACCCTGCAGGTTTTCACCGCGAAATAAAGGATATGTTATTAATGGGTGATTATACTTATCCCGACCTTATGAAAATACTGAAAGTACTACTACCTCCAGGCATATACGAGAAACTCAAGGAAAAAGAGTGGGAGGTGGGAGACGCAAAGATTGATTGGGCTGCATTACAAAATGAAGAAGATACTCGAGTGCCAGGCCTAGGGCTTGGAGACAAAGTTAAAGCGTTACCAGGTTTATTAGTACAAGTGTTGCCACGTTTATTGAGTACGAAAAAGGAAGATTGGGGTGCTATTTCAGCATGCAAACAGAAACCTGATGAAGACACTAGTGATTTCTATACACGATTCGAGAAATGTTTTGGTATTAATAGCGGTCTGAAAGCAAGTAGCGAGTCATATCCACATCTTTTTGTAACGAAATTAGTCGAGAATTCTCTGCCCCAGGTCAAGAATAGAGTACTGAAAGTAGAAAGTACTTGGCAAGCTAATACTCCTTCACAAATGTTACAAATGTTACAGTACCACCAGAATAGACTTAGAGAAGAACAAGAACATGAACAAAGACGTATGAAGGATACAAAAATGAAAATGTTAGTTGCTCAGTCGGTTCCTGCCGACGGTCAGAAAAAGGGTGCGACCCATCCCAGTAATTCAACAGTTCCTGTCAAGGGTGTATGTAATTATTGCAAACAGCCAGGTCATTATATAAACGATTGTGCAGTTCTGAAACACAATATCGCCACGGGTAAGACTAAAGAGAGACCGCGTCCTCCTAGACAAGATCAGACCTCACAACAAGTACCCCAGAATATACAACATATTGCACCCATGCCAGCAACTACACAGACCGTAGCGATACCCCAACAACAGCCTATTACCGCAACACAAAACACAACACAGCAGATGTACCAGTATGCGCAGAACGATTACCCTGATTATCAGCGATACACATGAAACAGCCTAGAGAGGGAATTCCGCTTGCCTCTTATTGAAGTTCCTGTAGATCAAAATGGTCCTTATGTACATAGTCAAGTATTAGGGAAAGACAGAAAGTTTCTCATTGACACAGGGGCAAGCAGAACCACGATAAGTCACAATGAAGTACCAGGGGCACCCCTCTCAGGCTCACAGAACGTGTCCCTTGGGTTTTCAGGAAAACCCATTATTAATGAAGTATCACAACCCCTCCCTCTTGCAGTAGGTCCTCTGACACGGACTACAGATTTATTGCTCACGAAATCATGTCCAGAAAACCTGTTAGGTATAAAAACACTGAAGGCTCTAGGAGCTATTATATGCTGTTCTCCGGAGGGAGTACGATTGTTTTTGCGAGATTTCAAAGGCCATTATGTATTAAGAGATATGGATCCCCGGCTACAGAACGTCCCTGCACACTTGTGGGCACAAGGCCCCACTGATGTAGGTTGCATGCACATTACCCCATATCGAGTCACACTCAAGGCAGGAGTGGTATTACCACGAATCCGACAATACAAGTTACCACCAGATGCTGTAGTGGCTTTACTGAGAATCATTGACGAGCTCATTGCACAAGGAGTGGTTGTGGAAACTGACTCCAATGTGTGTAATTCTCCTATCATTCCTGTTCTTAAACGTACTGACCCAAATGCTCCACCTGTTTATCGATTAATTATTGATCTGCGCGAATTGAATAAATGTATTGTACCGCAGTACCCTGTGGTCCCAGATATCTCTTCATTGCTGACTGCTATTGATTCAGAAGCGACGTTCTTTACTGTAATAGACCTCAAGAACGCCTTCTTCAGTGTCCCTATTGACCCAGAGAGCCAATATTTGTTCGGATTCAGTTTAAATGGACGATCTTTCAAATTTGCCCGTGCACCTCAAGGATTCACAGAAAGCCCCAGCATCTATAGTCAAGCATTGAAAAAGCAACTTGATTGTATCCACATGCCAGTTCACACTGCCCTGCTTCAATATGTCGATGATCTGCTGATCACCGCTCGAAGCGAACCCGAATGTGAAAACGCTTCACTGACTGTTTTGAACTTTCTGGCCGACAAGGGACACAAGGTGTCTCCTTCGAAGCTACAATTCTGTGTTCAGCAAGTTGTGTACCTGGGTCACTTGCTGTCCAAAGTGGGGAGACAGCTCACACCTGATCGCATTCAGTTAATTGCAAACATGTCACCACCCAGAACACAAAAGGAAGTGCGGGCTTTCATAGGCCTAACTTCATACTGCAGACAATGGATTCCCCAATATGCATTTCTAGCGAAACCACTCATTCAGTTAACGACACAGGAGGCAGCGACTTCGACTGTCCTCCCTTGGACTCAGGAACATACACAAGCTTTCGAAGACTTGAAGAAAGCCTTATGTCAAGCACCTGTCTTAGCAACACCATGTTACAGTAAGCCTTTTACACTTTTTGTCACAGAACGTGAGGGTACTGCCTTGTCAGTCCTCACTCAGGAACAAGCAGGTTCACACAAGCCTTGTGCTTACTTTTCTAGCACATTAGACCCAGTAGCCCAGGCCCTTCCGGCATGTTTGAAATCAGTTGCAGCAACAGCTTTAGCAATTAGACAGAGTGATGCTATTGTGTTAGGACATCCTTTGACAGTACAGGTTCCACATTCTGTAGAAGTCCTTTTAAATCGAACTCAGACCCAACACCTGACCATAGCAAGATTGACAGGTTACGAACTGACATTGTTTCAACCACACATTGAAATCAGACGCTGCAGCACGTTAAATCCTGCCACGTTATTGCCAGTAAATGGAGTAGATCCATTGGCACATGATTGTATTGAAGTTATTACTATCACAACAAAGCCCAGACAAGACTTGACAGATGTTCTGTTACCAGATCCAGACCTGACACTTTATGTGGATGGTTCATGTATGAGAACAAGGACAGGTGAATTAGTGGCAGCCTATGCTGTCACGACAGATACTGAAGTTATTGAGACCAATTGTATTGACACTTTGTCAGCCCAAGCCGCAGAGCTTATTGCTCTGACACGAGCATGTATTCAAGCCCGAAATAAGAAAGTCAACATATATACTGATTCACGTTATGCATTCGGAGTCGTTCACGACTTTGGAGTCCTCTGGCGAGAGAGAGGTTACTTAACTTCTCATGGGGCCAACATCCAGCACGGTCCCCTTATTCAAGCCCTGTTAGATGCAATACATCTACCCACTGCAATCTCTATCATGAAATGTAAGGCACATACAAAGGTCACTGATGTCATCTCCCAGGGTAACGACCTGGCAGACCGAACAGCAAAGCAAACTGCTCAGAACCGAACTCATGTAATTGATCAGACACAATTAGTGTTACCATCGCACTGTATGACAGTCAGGGATCCCGCACATGATGTAATCGACATACAATCACATGCAACACCAGATGAAATTAAGGAATGGACTAAACTAGGAGGGATCCAAACAGACCAGGGTTGGATGACGAAGGGAAAATCTACATGGTTTCTCCCCGACTCTATGGTACAAGTCATCATTAACACGATACATAGTCCCGCACACCTAGGAGAGAGGGCAATGCTAGACAGTATTCAACACATATGGTCGAATAAAAACTTACGGGCAGCAGCCAAGCAGAAAGTGCGTACTTGCATGATTTGTGGTCAGTTCAATCCAGGTAAAAGCATTCCCGTAGAACAAGGTGGATTTCAACCTCCCGATTACCCTTTTGAAATACTCCAGATGGATTATATCCAGATGGAACGCTGTCGAGGATTCAAGTATGTCCTCGTAGTCGTATGTGCTCTTTCCCGATGGATAGAAGCATACCCAGTTCCTGATTACACTGCTCCGACCACTGCCAAGCAGCTGGTTCGTGAATACTTCCCGCGGTATGGTTTGCCCCGTATCGTGTACTCAGATAATGGTCAGCCATTCTCATCCGAACTTGTGAAACACATTACACTTCTGTTAGGTTATCAGTGGAAGTTCCATTGTGTCCGGCATCCCGAGGCAGCAGGTCTCGTGGAGCGCCATAATCAGACATTAAAGATCCGACTTTCCAAGATCTGTAGAGAGAAGGGTGTGGACTGGATAGTTGCCTTGCCGGTCGCCCTCTTCTATATGAGGATGGTGGTCCATTCCCGATCTGGGCTATCCCCGTACAAAGTGGTTTTTGGTAGACCACCGAATATGTGGGGGACGCCCATTCCACGAAAGATAACTGATGTTGATTGTCTTATGCTGACAGATTACCTTGCCTCCTTGATGTCTGCACTACAATCTTGTCGTTCACAGGTAGCTGCAGCCTTTCCCGACAACACCGAAGTGAAGCCCCACGAGGTGGTCCCGGGTGACTACGTGTACACCCGCAACTTTGATCGGAGAAGTCCATTGGAGCCCCGCTGGCAAGCCCCGAAATTGGTCCTGCTTACGACGAGGACAGCTGTTAAACTAGAGGGCAGGAAGGGATGGCTGCATTCCAGCCACATCAAAAAATTTCACGGACTTCCTTCGGACTTGGTTTCTAAGCCCTGCCCTCCTACACAAACTGACTCAGACTCAAAACTCCCTTTGGTTGAGAAATCTGCTTCTGAAGAATACAGAACTAAGTTACGATCTAGCAAGTCAGACAGTTTAATTGTTTAAGTCCTCCCCTAGGTGAATCGGTTAAATTAGTTTCTGACATGTATCCCCTAGATCGAGATAGAGAGAGAGATAGACAAAGACAACATAAAAGGAATGCATATTGTAAATCACTTCGCAGTCGCTGTATAGTGACACTACTTATCATGTTTATCTTAAGTTTGCTGGTCATTACTGCTAGTGTTTTGTTACACATATATTACCCTATATTCAAGCGTGCACAATCTGCTTATAATGTTACTGACGAACATTCTTTTAGTGAATTACCCCCACACGAGTTATCCTATAGGCTTGCGCTGCGCAACAACACTTTCATTAGTATGTTACATCACTCCCATCAGATTACCAATGCTACAAACTGTTGGATATGTGGTCGACTCCCTCCCTACCAAGAAAACAAGGGAGTTCTTCCCCTTTTTCCGTACCCGTTCACTCACAATGGCACATGTGGTGCATGGTTTAAAATGCTCAATGCCCTAGTTTCTGATGCTGCTATTTACGAAGGTAACTGGGTTTGGGGAAACCTGAACTTAGTCTTGCTTAAAGTATGTTACCCTGACAAGGAGGGACTCCCCGTTGGTACTGGAACTGATCTAGAAAATGAAGTATACGGATTAGATAATTACACAGTTACATTCATGATTTTATCTGTCGAATCTGAAGCTGCTCCTGTTCTACCTGCTATGGCAGTATTGCCAGTTACTGGTGAACTATGTGTTCGCAAGAATGGTTCCATACACTTGGGTCATAGTAAATGTACTACTGTGGTCGATTTCAGTGATCATGGTAGATCCACGTTTAGGGCTTTACGTCATTCCTATTTTGTTTGCGGCCATACTGCATATGTCCGTTTGCCTCTAGATTGGGGTGGTACCTGTTACATTGCATTCCTTCTGCCACCTGTTTTCCTAGCCCCTCCTGACTATCATAGAAACACTAATCTGGTCAAGCATAGACTCCGAAGAGATCTCCCACTTGTCGATTATACTGAAACCACATGGGAACAATACACAGATTTCAACAAAGGTTTTTTCCCCTACCTAGGTACTGTTTCCAATAGTAAGCTAATCCGTAGATTAACCAGAACCCTCGAAGCAGTGGTGCTTGAGACCACTTCAGCCCTAGGTAACTTAACAGAGGAGCAGTCCGCTATGCGGGTTGTTGTTCTTCAAAATCGTCTCGTTATTGACGTCATCTTGGCAGATAGGGGTGGAGCTTGTAAGGTCATCGGGTCAAGTTGCTGTGTTTTCATCCCAAATAATGCGCCAACCGTGTACAAAGCTATTACACGTCTCCATAAGATTGCAAGTTTGATACATCAGACTCCAGGCACCTGGACTTGGTCCGGTTGGTTCTGGACAACGCTGTCAGCTTGGGGGTGGAAGATCCTATCCCTCCTGGGTATTGGCCTTCTAATAGTACTCAGTTGTTGCCTGTGTCTCCAATGTGGACCGGCGATTTGCGGCCTGTGTGCCACTTCATGTATTCCACGTCCAAGTTCCCATCCAAAACACGAGAAGCAAGAAGAGCAATTGATGTTAAGTGAACAGATTGATCAATTGATGAGAATTGATGTATCATGAAGGGTCCGTGGGGAACAAGGAGGGAATGAGGAAATATAATTCTTGATCGAGTAGTGTTCCCCAGCGAGTACCCCACCGTCTCCATGTACTAGCTTGCAGTGCATGTGATTTCCCTCCTGTGTCTGCTACGAAGACGCAAATACATTTGCGTCCATCTTTAACATGTCCTCTTTCAGATCCGCCATAATTGGATTGAATATTCAGTTCCTATATATACCGTGCCACCGTCTTTTTGTGGTACACCTTACACGTTTTTCAGCTCTGGCGAGAGTAGGCCCTGATCCTGCCATGAAACCTTTTTCCCTGTTTCCCGACTCTAAGGGCCTCAACCCAGGCTGCCTCTGTACCAGTCACCCCTGCCTTACTCCTTGCGCGACTCCAGCCCAGCCCAGCCCTCTCCCTGCCAAGACTGTATTCAACCTTCGAATTATCTGCTCCACTCCTCGAAAATACATTCCTGTCTCGTAGCTCATGTAAACATCCTCCCAGCTGCAGGAGCATGGGCCCGGTCTTTCTGTCTCTGTGCAAGTAACTCATAGACTCCATTGCCATGGTAGGCCCATGCCCCCTCACCCCGCATGCCGATACGTAGACACGTATACACCCAGACAGTATAGAGTAGTCTCTGCCCGAGAGACCTTCCTTCCAGACACTACAGTTCTTAAAACATACGATATTAGATACGATATTGGGATCAGGTTGATCTGACATCCCAGACTTATGTCTACACTTGTAGTGCTAAGTGTCAAGCCCCCTTCACCCTCCAGCTACACGTCAGATTCACGGCAATCTGCTGCGCGCGCATCTGTGTCATGATTCTCTGCTGACATTGCAAGATTCTCCTATGTATCCTCCCATTTTGTGACCTCATGATTAATGACGTCTCTAGTACACGCCTTCATGCACGCCTATTGTAACGCCTTTATTATGATGTATTCATGTTTTATCTCCTTTTTTCCAGCTGTTACGCCTACTGCCTATTCGCTTAATGTAATGCATTGACTATATATATGTACTTCTGTAAATAATATGTTGTCTGTCTGCCCCTTCCCGAACCCGTGTGGTGACGGAATGGTTATGCCACCTTGGCTCGAGCCAATAACCCAATTCCTTTTACAGGAATAAAACCCTTTTGAGTTAACCTCAATATCCCGGATTTTGCCTCTTATTTTTCTGAGTTATTCTTATTGATTATTGATTATAAATTATGCATAGGTAATCGATTTTACCACATCACTCTGCAGTCACTCTCACTCTGCACTCACTCTCACTCTGCAGTCAATCTCACTCTGCAGTCACTCTCACGTCACTCATGCTCTCACTCTCACTCTGCAGTCACTCTCACTCACAGACGGCTGGTGGTGTGTGTGCCTGGTGAAAGTGTGCAATGATGGCTGGTGTTGTATGTGCTTGGTGGAAGCGTGCATTGACGGTTGGTGGTGTGTGTGTGTTCCTGGTGAAAGTGTGCAGTGACGGCTGATGTTGTGTGTGCCTGTTGAAAGTGTGCACCGATGGCTGGTGGTGTGTGTGTGTGCCTGGTGAGTGTGTAGTGGTGAGTGTGTGGTGGTGTGTGTGTGTGGTGGGTGTGTGTGGTGTGCGTGTGTGTTGTGTGTGGTCTTATGTATGTAGTGTTATGTGTGTGGTGATGGTGTGTGTGTTGTGTTGTGAGTGTGTGTGGGGTGTGTGTAGTGTGTGTCTGTGAGGTGTTGTGTGATCCTCTGTGAGACACCGCAGTCTGTCGTCTGGAATGGAAAGCTGTGAAGGGTTTAGTAAGGATTTCAGAGAATAAGGGCGCTCTGCCTGGAATTCAACGTTAATAGAATAATTGACATGAGTAAGAATTGGTGCGTAAAGAGCAAACGGAAAAACCCCTTAACCGTTCGTACAAAAAACCAGAAGATTTTTTCATTACATGTAAAACAGCAAAGCTCTCGCAACCACAAATAAAGTATAGCTCCAATATACTGTGTGAGAAGACAAAGTATTATGACAATAAATAAGCAGATGCAGATCCTTGTGTAAAGTCTTTGTAGGTAGGTTGTTTAATGAGTCCACAACAGTAGCAACGGTCCACAATCAGCCGACACGTGTTTCGTCGTGTTACGTTGAGTCAACACGACTCTTCAGGGCTTGTGGTAGGACCCACAAGTTGGTAGGTCGAAAATGAAAATTAAGGAATTGTTTTTCAGCGGGAAATTCAGTATTCTTAACTTGTAGATATCTAGTTCAATTATTGAAAGTAGGCTCTGAGTCTAGAGCGAAGGAAAATTGTCTCCGTGTATAATCAAGCCTCCGGGTCAATTAGTCGGTAAGCAAGTTAAAACTTAATACGTGTGCGTATTAATCGGTACCGGGAGAGGATCCAAAAACTTGATACAGCTCTGTGGTCAGTTTCGACGTTCACAGTGTTTACGCGAGAAAAAGGTATTCCTCCTCTTGTGATTCCCGGTCGCCGTGTTCCAAAGACGGACTTTGGACCTACAAAGACTTTACACAAGGATCTGCATCTGCTTATTTATTGTCATAATACTTTGTCTTCTCACACAGTATATTGGAGCTATACTTTATTTGTGGTTGCGAGAGCTTTGCTGTTTTACGTCTGGAATGGAAGCTTTGGTCAGAAGGGGGAGCATGGAAATGTTGCGCTCCTGTGAACGAGCTGGCAGGTGATCGGGGTCCCCCTTAGGAGCCAAAGACTCTGAAAGCAGTGCCCCTGTCTTTAACACCACCACACCGGTGTGCCTCAAGTAACATGTGCCAGGTCTTCTACAATGCAGGGGCAGAAAGGAGAGGAGAGACAGGACAACGCAGGGGAAGAGAGAAGAGGCAGGACAACGCAGGGGCAGAGAGGAGAGGCAGGACACTACCTAGGGGCAGAGAGGAGAGGCAGGTGATAATGCAGGGGCAGAGAGGAGAGGCAGGTGACAACGCAGGGGCAGAGAGGAGAGGCAGGACACAGCACAGCGGTGGGGAGGAGAGGCAGGACACAATGCAGGGGCAGAGAGGAGAGGCAGGTGACAACGCAGGGGCAGGGAGGAGAGAGAGGACACAACGCAGGGGCAGAGAGGCAGGACACAACACCAGGGCAGAGAGGAAGGACAACACAGGGGCGGAGAGGCAGGATACAACGCAGGGGCGGAGAGGCAGGATACAACGCAGGGCGGAGAGGCAGGATACAACGCAGTTCCTAGGTCTCCCACTACCCTAACTACTGGAGCAATGTGCATCAACTGCCATCACTCGCAAACCCTTCACTTTCTTCGTGTCTTTAAGGCAACTGAAGCAACAGCCAACCTCATCTTTTGTTAAAGTACCTCATCTCAACAGCTAACCTGACATTTATGGACCTCAACCACCCTATCACATTCAGGATTAGTTGCATGTAGGGCTCATGTGTGTCACATTTTAGTCATAGTCAAGATATGTTACTTTGTTGAGTGGCAGTAGCAGATGTTGCAATCTGCTGATCACAGATTCAAAGGGCCCAATTCACAGAACTAATTTAAGACAAATTCCTAAATTTACTACTTTTGGTTTTCACAGAAGTTAGGATTTTGTCTTAGGACAGACTTAAGACAGACTTAAGACAGAATCCTAACTTAAGTCTGCTAACGTCTACTGTATCACAATCAGACATACATAAATATGGCTTCTCTTGCGACAGATTAAAATGGAGTAACTTTGGAACTACTTTGATTAAAAAGATAAACAACAGAACTTTATTGTGGTACACTTTTTGCACAACACATTTTTAAGCTGTGCTTCTAGTAAGGGAACAGGATCTCGTTCCCCAAACCCAACACTGTTCGAATAATCAACGTGGCCAAAGGGCGGAAAGCCACGAACTCAGAACGTACGCACAAAGCATTTGAACTCGATAAATTGGATTAAAATGGTGTGAACCCGACCTCTCCATTCCTGATGAATTTATTTTGGCCCTTCTTCGAGGTAGCACCCACAGAATTAATTTACATGAAATACACAAAGGAAATTGGATTGTCGCATGGGTAACCAGTTCTCTTCGCAGGAGGGAGTTAAAACAGCTTTGAAGGATACGGACATCATGGAAGAATTGTCGGCAATGACGTTTTAACAGCTATTGTTTACATACTTTGAGAATAATCAAATTATAAATGTGTATACTTTTTGAATTGTACTTTTACATATGTTGAGCACAACGGCATAGATATGAACATCATAAGGGTGGGCGAGGTAATTTAGATTATGAAATACGTAATGTAACGGACATCGACTAAGGTGTATTATGGGTATCGTAGTATAATGGTTGATTGGGGAACGTACAGGGGAGGAGTTACGGCTGATGAGGTTAAAATGAGAATAGGTGTTTAGAAAGTAGATTGGCAGTTCAAACCAGATCAGGCGAGGCCACGGCACGCAAAACAGGTATGATAGGTGGAGTGTAAGGTTGAAAAGAGGGGTATAATGTGTGTTACAACAGGGGGTTCCCTCACGAAATAGTACTAGGAAATCAGAAAGGTTAGTCATCTCACTAGAGTCGTACAGTGAGTAATTAGAGGGAAAATGAACATTTCATGAAACTGCACAATTTGTTGTCTGCATATGCATAAGATTTAAACGTTCCCTTTTATACTTTCAGTGAAATCCCTGACGAAGGGCCAGAAATTTAGGCCCGAAATGCATTGGATATTATTCACTACCGAAGATGAATTATGTATAAATTCCTACCGTAGAAATTGAAAGGCCTGTCGGACACTTCTACTGTATCAGAATCAGACATACATAAATATGGCTTCTCTTGCGACAGATTAAAATGGAGTAACTTTGGAACTAATTTGATTAAAAAGATAAACAACAGAACTTTATTGTGGTACACTTTTTGCAAAACACATTTTAAAGCTGTGCTTCTAGTAAGGGAACAGGATCTCGTTCCCCAAACCCAACACTGCTCCTTAGCATTATCATCTGATAACATTCACTAATTCAGAGGTGGGCAGCTGTGCACGAGTAGCCGATCACCATAGCTCCTGATTTCATCCACACTGCTACATCAGCTCCTTCTGGGTCCAGAGAGGCTGGCACGCTGTAGAGACAGCCCTGATGTGAAAGTCCACACTTGTCTCCCGCAGCCATCACTCGCTGAGGCCACTTCCTTCCAAATGTACTCAAACCCCCGGCTCCTCCCCTGAGAGGTGTGTCAGGGGCACTTTAAACCTGTCTTATACAGTAAAGGCGACTAGACTGCAGTTGGGACCTACACAGCATTGTCCAATATAGTGTCTTTTGAAATGACGTCTAGTTGGAAAACTGTATGACCAAGGCACTTGGGAGTGTACACTAAAATTTGATTTGCTCAAAGGCCATGTCATACTGTTCTTGTTGCTCCATTAGATAGAGCGCCTTGGTGGTGCATGCAGAGATAGTTGTGTTTTTCAATGTGCACAAGCATACACATGCATGCACAAACACACACTTGCACCCATGCCGATTTCATACATACAAGCACACACGCTCTCTCTCTCACTGTCTCAGTCTCTGTCTCAGTCTCACTCTCTCTCTCTCTCATACACACACACACACACACACACACACACACACACACACAAAAGCTTCATATTCCAGAACAGATCTGCAGCTTGTTGGCGTGTTTTCTAAATTAAGCCCGTGTCGAAATCTGAAGGCAAGCATAGCCAGGATTTGACCGGTTTTTGTGAGGTTTATACAGAGTTACATTTTGTACATTTGTCCACACAGCAATGCCTTTTTCGTATTCGAACAATGGCCTGTATGTATTAACCATCGAACGTGCCATTAAACAGGCACCGGCCTCGCAGTAATTCCATCTGGTATGCGGCTTCTTGCAGACAGCTGAGCAATGGCCGTGGCATCCGCAGCTGGACCGTGATTCACTCTCTTCTTTCCAGCGCAGACTCGTCATTGAGGCGCTCAGTCGGCGCGGACAGGAGTGGGCCGCATTTAAGAGCAGAGCAGGTAATCAGACAGACTGACATGCTGTCCTGAAGTCACATGACTGGCTATTAATCCACAAAGCTGCCCGGGGAGGTTTGTGATACCGACTGATTTCCATCTAGACAGAGCGAGGAGTTTGATACACATTAGGCAGACTCAACAAAGCAGTGACGGACAGGGAAACCTGCTGCCTGCTGCTGACTCGAATGTCTCTCTTCAAAAGGCACGCTAGCGCCAAGGTCGGCGGGTTTGATCGGCCTTTTAAGACAGCCCTGTGACCCTGCAAGGAAGATGTTGCAGAGACCATGACCAATGGGTGGCCACTATCTTTCTATTCCATTAGTCCAGGGGCTTGATGATAAGCCTTGAGCGCCTCGGAGGGCGCCTCGTGCGGCGTTGCATGCTGAAAATGGACTGAACAAAGGATCGCAAAAGAGATCCAATTAAAGAAAAAAAAGAAAAAAAACACAGTGGTGCGCGCGCGCCACTGCGAGCATATGTTTTAAATTATCGCGGCTGTCAAGCCACGATAATTCAAAACATATCGCCTCTGGTGCGCGTAACAGACACCAATAGGCCATAGGCGGAGCTACGCGACCGCCTATGGCCTATTGCGTGTTCTGTTTAAAAACAGCACGCACCCGAAGGCTAATGAATTTGGACCTTGGAAATCCACACGCACAAGCGTTGTGGAATTCAAGGTCCATTTTCAAAACTCCGGTATTAGGACTCTGGGCAGCGTGACACTGCTGCGCAGTGTACGCTAGGCCCGAGTCCTAAAAAGAAATAGGGTAGAGTGATAGTAGTGGGAGTGAAAAGGGGTGGTGTGCGCATCAGGGAGCTGTAGACGGTGAAAAGGGAGGACTGAAGTACCCGGAAAGAGTTGGGGGTGACTGCAGTTGAAAGCAATGCTGTGAAGTTGTCGAACTGGCAGTGGAAGAACATGGGGGCATATCAACAATGCACAGCAGTAGAATTATCGCCGCTTTAGCATCCGTTTTCGGATGAAAAGCAGCAATAATTATTTCGCCCTATCAGCATGGACACGCTAACGTGTGAAACCATGCCTTTGTGCCCATTTTCTTAGCGTCTCGCCTCGCATTGCTAATGAGATGCGAGGTAGGCGTTCCCGACTGACATGGCATCCCCTATTAACTAGGAAATCGCTAACAAGTCTAGCGATATTAAAAGTAGCGCTAACCGGGTATATCGCCGGTTCCTTATGCCTTCTATTTTCCAGACTTAGCTATATGTTGTATGGGAGGTGGATCACAATGCTAAATCCACTTCTCCTTATTTACAACGTTTTCTCTGACTCTTTGTTATATCGCTGGTAATCCTGTGATATTTCCTGCTTATCGGCGCTATTGCTGGGATTTCTACCACCTCGGCGATGTGCGCTGTAAATATTGCGCCGACCGGGCAATAGAATCCGGCGATAGGCGGCGTTAGGATTTTTCAACCTAAACGCGGCCAGCGATGATTATCGTTGCCGCTTGCTGATATGCCCCATGAAGCCTGTGGCAAAAGTTGTGGTAGGGGCTAATAACTCTGAAGAGCCCACAGCCTTGTAAAAACATGATTGGACGAAACAACCAGGTATCAGGGATCAACAGCGGGGTGAGTAGTATTAAGTTCAAGACTGAGGTTGAAGAAGGCAAAGGTGAGGCCTTTATCGACACCACATGCCAGGAGCACCACCAAACAGCTGACAATCCACCCACCTTCCACTGCCAACAGAATGGAATTAACAAATGTAGCGGAAGAAAAAACATACCCAAAAGAAAACAGTACATCTGCTTGTTCAGAAAATGGTCTTTGTTCTTTTCAGGCTACTGTGGAAGAGGACTCTGCCCTTATCTGGCTGTTTCTTCTAATGTTCTTTACAAGGATGAGCCCCGCTCTGAGAGTTGGTGTTCTGTTCTGTTGCATTTAGCACTATTTCTTAGTGCAAAATCCATCCTCACATCCATTATAATAGCAGAATTACAATTCAAGTGTAATCTCCCAGAATTCATACATAATTTTGCGTGATTCCGCTACATGGAACTACACAAGTTACGCCCCTCTAGTTTGAATGCCAATCGTATTGCCAGTATTAAGTTCAAGACTCTGGTTGACACCATGTATTCGAAGAAAAGGAGAACAAAATTAGGGCTGTTGACTGTTATGGTGAAAGGACCAGAGTGGTTTCTTAAGGTGGCAGCAAGGTGGCCAATGGCAATGACCATATTGATGTCTAAATCCACTTCTTACATAAATCCTGCGAAGACCATAAAATCTGCCAATGGGTATTCAACGTTTGCTTCACCTGGACAAGGATGTGGATCACTGGATAGGGGTGGGACAATAGCTTGATACATCAATGGAAGAATCTATTAAGCAACACGTAGTGATAGGAGGTGACATGGACGCAAAATTCACAATCACCCCTCCAGCACTTTGCCTCGACCAAGAAGACACAGAATCTTTAAAATCCATTAAAGCGCCTTAAACTGAAAACCAAAGTCTACCAAAGATGAATAAACTAGATAAGTAGCTAGACATAAGACATGTCAGCTAAGTGGCAGGTTTGGAAACAAGGAAGGCATAAATGACTTATACTGAGTGAGTATACAAAAAAGATCTGAAACGTTCAGATCCAGAGAACCTGACTATCTACTGAGACATGACACCTTTCGGTCTGTTTCAGGAACAGGGAAAGAATTTTTTTTCTTTATAGTCCCCTCACTCACCGGAGTTTCCTCACGGTGACATGCTTCATCATAGGGGCTTCCCAACCCGCTGCGGGTTGAGGCGTGCTACAACTATCGATATTACGTAGGAGCACTTTTTTGTGAAGACTATGTGTCGTGTAATGTGAGAAAGAGGGGGGAAAAAGTGTAATGGAGTGAAAAGTTAAAAATATCCTACTAGTGAGCTAAACTAACTTTATTCAGGCTCCTAGTGGATACATTAAAAATGGGGTGGTTTACTAGGTGAGCTAGTTCTATTATGAAACACAGTACCCTAGTAAAAAGTCAACTAGTTTCGAGCTGTACCCCACAGCTCTTCTTCAGGACTACAACAGGGTCCAGCCCCGTGAGTGCCACTCCAAAACAAACGTGAAAAGTATGCCTATATTAATATATGAATATACATACTCTTTTTCTGCAAATCATTGGCATATTTTTTGTGAGGTTTAACTGAACCTCATGGTCAATCGCGGGAAAGTTATTTGTCCCCGTAAACACTTGTTACGAGGCTCTGTTGTTGCGGTAAACCTACTCGGCTTCCCTTGAGACCGAGTATGTATATGTAGGAGCCTGAATAAAGTTAGTTTAGCTCACTAGTAGGATATTTTTAACTTTTCACTCCATTACACTTTTTTCCCCCTCTTTCTCACATTACACGACACATAGTCTTCACAAAAAAGTGCTCCTATGTAATATCGATAGTTGTAGCACGCCTCAACCCGCAGCGGGTTGGGAAGCCCCTATGATGAAGCATGTCACCGTGAGGAAACTCCGGTGAGTGAGGGGACTATAAAGAAAAAAATGTCTTTCCCTGTTCCTGAAACAGACCGAAAGGTGTCATGTCTCAGGTTCTCTGGATCTGACCGTTTCAGATCTTTTTTGTATACTTAATGCTGTGGAGGGCGAACCTGGCTAATCTTTTCCTCTACCTCCCCCCTTTTTTGAATTTTATACTGAGTGAGGCCATTCTTCAATTACGGATTATGCTGTGGTGCCCCTTATGAAGCTATGGCCCTACAGCTCATGTAAAGTAGTTGAACCACTTGTGAAGCCCTAGTAGTAGTAGTTCTTAAATGAACCGATGAGAGCAGCTTGTGAAGCCCTAGGTGTGTACTTCTTAAATGTTACAATGAGAGCGCTTGTGAAGCCCTAGTAGTGAACTTCTTAAATGAACCAGTGAGAGTGCTCATGAAGCCCTAATAGTGAACTTCCTAAATTAACTGATTAGAGTGCTCATGAAGCCAAGGAGTGAACTTCTTAAATGATCCGGTGAGAGTGCTTGTAAAACCCTAGGAGTGAACTTCTTAAATGAAAAGGTGAAAGTGCTGATGATGCCCTAGTACTGAACTTCTTAAATGAGCTGGTGAGAGCGTTCTTGAAGCCAAGTAGTGAACTTCTTAAATGAACCGGTGAGTGCGCTCATGTAGGCCTAGTAGTGGACTACTTAAAGGAAGAGGTGAAAGCACTAATGAAGCCGTAGTAGTGAACTTCTTAAATGTTATGTTATATGCTGTTTTGTAAGGCGCACAACTACTACGGGAGTATCCTGGTGCGGTATACCGCTGGGAAACCCGTACTGGCTTTCCCTGTGGGATGGTCCCTACTGGGAGTCCCCAAGGTTGAGCCAGGCCTCCCCGGCATTGATGGGGCCGTTGTGGAGATTAGGCAAGCTAATGCCCAGAGTTGCAGAGTGGGACCCCTGGTTAGAGTAGGCACCGAGGCGAGAATTATCGAGTCCGCTGACCCTGGTCCATGACCCTGCCGCGTCAGGAATTGAACCCTGGTCCCGGGCCGACTCCTGCTTCCGAGTCTGCCGCCTCTAACCAGTAATTATCAAAACAACAAGTGGTCCTGAGCATACGAGAATGAGGAAAAAATGGTATATATAGATCACAATGGA
Source organism: Lissotriton vulgaris (assembly GCF_964263255.1). Lineage (NCBI taxonomy): Eukaryota > Metazoa > Chordata > Amphibia > Caudata > Salamandridae > Lissotriton > Lissotriton vulgaris. Next base: position 166,908,247 of record NC_141691.1, on the reverse strand, counting down.
ATTCTATATAGTTCAGGATTCCTTGACCAGCCGGCCAAAGAATATTTATTGGTTCAATAAGTTTGTGATCTCAAAAATACAACAAATAACCCAAGGAGTAAGGGTTAAATTGGGGCACAGTCCTGTGCCATACAGGGAGAGGAAAGGTAAGAGAGTAAAGGTAAGTGAGGAAAGTTATCAGGCAAACAGAGTGAGCTTGCAGGTCACTGATATTAGATATACATTAGCAGTGTATCCTGGAGTCATTCATACAAACAATAGTATCATGGAAGTACATGTATGAATTACTCTAAGGTCGACGTTTCGATCCCCAGCTCAAGTATCACGGGATCATCATCAGGACAAGAAAAATAGTTTTGCCTGAACAAAGTTATTTACAACACCAAGTTGGTGGCTTGAAGTAGGAATAGCTTCAATTGGGAAGGTCCTTTTTGGGTCGCCCACGCGATTCCTTCTTAGTGGGTGAACCGTTCTTCGAGATGCGGTTGGGTTGGGATCCTGAATAGGCGCAGGGATAGGTATATGGGTAAAGCCCAATCTTCTGGGTTGTTAGGTAGAGTGACACCGAAATCACGGGTCTTGAAATTATTCAGTTAGGGACATCTGATCCTATGCGTTTATTTGCATAGTGTGGTGAGAAGTATCATTGTTTAGCAGAAGTCTGTTTCAGTTACTGGAAATACAGTGTAATATATCTAGTTGGAGCACATTGCGCTGGCCAACCTCGGATGCCTTCAGGGCAGGATCGCCGTCCTCAAGCGTCTTGGGATAACGCCGGGTGAGGAGGTGCGGCCAGACAAATAACTGGTCCGCGGTGGGAGCAAACAATTCTCAGAAGGCGCCGGTCACTGGGGCTGCTCTCAGTGGAACGCAGGAGGAGAAGAGAACCGGGTCTTGAATACTACACACAGCCAAGCTTCTGCTGCGGCAGCAGTCAGTCACTGTGGAGAAAATAATAACAAACTTTGGCAAAGCCACTAGTCAGTCCGAGCCCTGACTGATGCATTTGTTAAAAAGCGCAAGACAGTAAAGAAACTATGCCAAAAATGATTGCTTTTTGTACATAATGCATCCATGCTTATTTAGTAAACTTTTGAGATGTAAACTAGTGCCTCAATCATGGTAATATTAGCACTTTCGAGGAAGTGGAATAATACACCCAACATCCAATAGCATAAGGCGACAGAAACATATTCCTCTGGTTATAGCCAAAGCCCACATTGTGTGTATTTTTTTTTTAATGTAAACAATTTTTATTAGAAACAATATGCAGCAAACATTGTGTGTATTTTAAAGTAATAGTAAACAATAGGTTAGACAGACAACTCTACTGCTGTTCTCTGGGGCCACCGAGAATGATGGACATGTACTAATCAGGGGGAAGTCAGGATGCACACATTGTTTAACTCCAATTTGTACATTTTTTTTCCAATTTGATTCTTTTTCTTAAAGTGACGTTATAGAGAGGTTTTAATATGGATACTGACGCACACAGAAAGAAGCTTAACATTTGCAGGTGGGCCCTTGCCCGCCCCGGGTTTAAAGGTCGGGACTTTAACCGCATCTCGTGGGTGTTTACGATAAGGTTTTTATCGTTGTAGCTTGTCTTTCCGGGCTAACAGAAAGAGGGCGCGGCGGGTTGGTTTCCCAGAAGCCGCTTCCCCGTGGCCCCTCGTTGCAGCCTCGGAGAGGCCGCTCTTCCGGAAACGCAGGCCAGTCGGTTGAGAGACGCGTGCGACTCCAAAGTCCGAACAGAGAACCCTCCTGTCCTGCAGCCATCAGCAGCAGATTCCTTGCATTTTTGGCTCGAAAAACAACATTCTCCTGCTGCTTATCTCTTGGTAACCGGGCCCTAAGATTGTTTTAAAGGAGTCTTCTCGTAATGGTACACCCCTGTGCCCGTTCCCGAAACAAACGCGATCCGAGAAACTTTTAAAACTAGCAACCACCTTCCTGGTGATAATAAAACCAAGTGTGTATCCATCACTCACGTATAAAAGACGCGCTTACTGGGAACTGCGTGGGTGCAAGTGTGCTGGAAGATCCCTCCCCGAACATCACGTACAAGAATTGTAGATAGCATGATTAATGATGTTTGATTATACCTGGCTTCGATCTGCATACATCTACTTTATTCCTGTACTGATCTGACAAGTTGTTTATACCTAGGACTTCAAAAATAGTTTGAAAAACCACCTTTGCCTTCTGACCACACCAGTGTGGTTTTTAATTTTTTTAAAATATTTTATGTTCTTATGGTGCACTTTTTGCACACATTGTCCGAAATCTCATTCAAAGTGAAACAAGCATTCCGAAAGGTAATATGTCTGGTCTTGGCAAGCTGGGTCGGGGATTATTTATACACCACAAAAAACAAGGACAAATTCTGCGCTTAAATATAGTTTTGTATACTTCAGTGTGTTGGGTTTGTCCAGGTGTGGGTCCCATCCACACTGTGTCATTGGAATCACGCTATACCGGGCTGATGAGCCCTAATCAGGACAAAACCGAACCTGGGTTCTATTTGTAATATGGACTAAATGTGTTGTGTTGCTTGTGTTAGCACAATACTGAAGGGCGGTGCCTTATTAAACATTTTAAATGCGCTTATTTTTGTGAAATGCAACAGTTTTGACAAAATATTTTTGACATTAGGCATTAGGATTACCAATGGTTATTCAAGACATTCTTTTAAGAGCTTGGGCCATTAAAACTCCTCCTGTTCTTTTAACATTTCTTAATATTGTTTTCATTAAAATATGTTTAAATGTCTGCACTGCATACATTCCAATTAACACGATTTCCTACACTTATAATTGTTGTCCTCTTATGTGAGACCTTTCGCCTCTGAATTCCTCTGTATTTAGACATTTGATTCAGCATCACATCACATAGAAGCAATTCTTGTACACCATGCTTCATAAAGCAACTTCCCCCTTTCTAAGTAGCATAATCAACATATGCTATGATTACTTGCTACTAATCCTTATATTATATTTTATTGCTTTAACTCACTCTCCTTAAAATACAGACACCTACATTTATGGTTCACTACCTATAAATGGCACTTACAAGTGATAAAGCGATGGCTGTCATTTTTCTCGGCTGCTTCTCGTCGTTGTATGTTTTCTTATGTTTAGCATCTATACTCTTTTATTATTTATAGAATTCAGCTACCGCCTTTAGCTTATACATTTTGTTTATTAAGAGTGTTGCTTATAGGATTTGTTTGTGATTCTGCTCTATGCCTCATCTTCGACTATGGACTTTTTTTATGTGTATGATTTCAGAATATGAATACATTTAAAATTTATGTGTTCTAATACATGGCACTTCATACAAAGCCTTTGCCATTAGTAAGGGCTGTAAACAATGTTACCAGTAATTAACTGATATTATTTACATTGATTAAAGACAGTACTTCAAAGTTTAGTAATGCATTAAGAACCCGGATTCCATTACTGTTACAAAAATTACTGAATGTACAAAACAGTTTCAAGAAACCTGCTATGCACAATGTCAAGACCAGACATACTGGTTTTGAAAGTTCTTATTTGTATTGTGCTCACACAGTTCTTATTTGCACAATCAGATTTTGCTAAGGAGAAACACTGTGTCCTGTGGCTGATGGATTCCCACAATTCTCCCTCAGAACTGGCTGTAAAACCTGTAGGTTTTTAGTTACTGTAGAGTGAAGATGATGCTGCAATAGTCACCATTTTGACTTATTGTTTCCAAAGTTTTCTTTGTTTTCTTAGTCACTCCAGTAAACCCATCAGGAGACAATTGTCTCAGTGCCTAGACTAAGCTGCATGCTCCAGTGGGGGCTACTTTGAGCATTTATCCCAAGAGGGAGTTTGGTTCTCTTGAATAGCACCATGTTCTACCTACTGTTACCTGCTTGTTTACTAAACCTTTAATACGTCACAACTGCCACAGGCATCATGATTGACAAACAGCATATTCAAGCACTTTCCTCAACTCTACCCACAACATGACAACCATGGAATCTACATTCTATTCTCCTGCACTCCAAAATATGGCGTCCACATGTGAAATATAGACAACCATTTGCGGGAAACGGTCCATCACTTCAGATGACACCCAAAAGATACTCATTGCCGATGACACCTAGAGATATAGCGAGGTAGATATTGTGCTGTTGGATCAATGCATCCCAAAAGGTAGTATCCATGGCCAGTCCCACCATAAATCACCACCGTGAGACTTAACAAAACAATGAGCAAAACAATAGAGGTGAAAATCATCATAACTATCATAATCAGAACTTCTAATACAAACAACAACTCCTATTTTTACTTGGAAAAGCAAAACTCGCTGTTACTTAGAGGCATCCAAGGGTTTACAGAATGTAGGTTGTAAAGGAAGAAAAATTAGATGAGACCTGTTTAATGTAATTTCTAGTTTAATGTGATTGCCAGTGGAATACGCATTATTATTATGTGGCTTCTCCGATGTACTTACTTCACGCATAAAGTTATTTCTAAGTATGCATGGTTAATCCTATTAGCAGCATAAATGACCTCATAGTGTAGCTAGACAGGAAAATACTAGCGGTAACCCGCAGTGAAATCCTGTGCCATGAATCACAGGCTGCAATCTTCACAAGGAAGGTGTGTGTGGATGAAAGAGACGTGTACTAATAATATGACATGCTATGCACAAGTGTTCATCAAAGGCATTACAGACCATTACAAGTGAGTCTGAAGAATGACCTGTATTTCTCCTCCTCCTTCCTCCTGGAGATAGTGATACCAAAGACATCTATAATTCTTGGGTGCAAGAAACACCATAGTACATGGAGTTGGAATCGGGAATTACCAGAGGAATTGGTAATAATACACCTGATTGCTGTTGTATTCCCATCACTGCCCCTCCCAGGACTTCACCAGGACATTTTACTTTCTTTCAGTAGGTGAACCTGCCACTATGGGTATAGGTATGTACAGTGAAAATCGGCTATAATTCATTCATGCACAACATCACCTACATTAAAGTAGGTGTTGGACTTGGCCCTTTTTGCGGGGTTATCCCCAAACCTTTTGCATTCCTCCTGTATTTTTTCAGACCTGTTGTTGGCAGTTGTAGTACTCTGGGCATTTTATCACTGCCTTTGAGTGCTAAAGTGCATGTGATCTCTATGGTAAACTTGGTAAGATTGGTCTACACCTGTTAGGCATATTTAATTTACCTGTCATTTCCTTGGACAGTGGTATCTCATATTTAAGGCTCCCTATTTTATTGGTTTTTACAGATAAATACAGAAAGAAAACCATTTATTTTCTTGCCTGTATTTATTTAAAATGTGGATAAAAACAGAAATTAGGTGCTTTTTGAGTGCTTCTAAATACACTTTGCAATGGCTACCAGGCCAATAACTGGGTGGATTGATAGGTAAGAGGGTTAAAAAAGAAAGACATTTTAGTAAAGAAGCTTAAAAACAGCAGTAAATATGCACAAGGCTGAAACAGAAATGTGCACATTTTCATGTAAGTGCATTGATTTATCTTCTGCAGGTGTTCATATCAATGAAACCTGGCAGGCATTCAAGCATGACTCCATATTTATTGGGTAAACAAATGTGGAAATATAGCAGTTTCAGCTTTATTTTGTTCACAGAACCCATAAAAATCACAGATAAATACAGATAAAGTTGACAAAAATTGAATATGGATAAATACATACGGAAATGTCAAAAAAATAAATACCATCAAACAGGGAGCCCTACTAATATACCCAGGACCAGTAAATTAAATGCTACTGGTGGGTTTTCTGCGCTGCATGCGCCACCCACTAAAGTAGCCTTTCAAACATGTCTCAGGTCTCTGCCACTGCATGACACATAAAGTGGTTGCCACGTCCGTGACTCCCCTTTTACTACATATTAGTCATCCCTAAGGTAGGCCCTATTTATTTATTTTAGGTTTTTATAGAGCGCGTAGTCACCCAAGAGTATCCCTAGCTAGCCCTATGGGAACGGTGGGGTGTAGGTAGAGGGTAGGACACATGCCTTAACTGTGTGGCATGTCCTGGTTGTGACAAACAGCCTATTTGGTTTCTCACTGCTGTGAGGCTGCCCTCTCATAGGGATGCGTTGGGGATTCCCTGGTATGTGCTTCAGTGGTAATTCCTGACATGAAAGGGGTAGCGTGATCTAGTTTGGTATGTTTGGAATAGTGGTGATGAATGCTGCATATTGGTGCTCGTGGGTTTATTATCACTATTTCATAAAAGCTACCTTTAGAAGTAGGCAATGTGTCTTGAGGATTCAATTAAGTTGTGCTCCGTTTTGTTGTGACTTTCAGGCTGGAGTCATCATAAGGCCTCGTTTTCTCACAACATTAACACCAACTGATCATTGTGCTTGGATATTCGTTGGCTGGCTTATGTTAAAACATACTTTTGTTACTTTGGACAAATCTAATTATTATTTTGCAATTCTACATCTGTACCCAAGGCTGATTAGATCCTTGTGAAACAATTGTTTCTGGGCAAATGTTGTACTGAAAGTGAACGTCTAGAATTGAGCAAGCCACTTGTATTTAACTATTCCATTTTGAAAATCAATGCTGGTCTAGATCCTTATTTAACATGTATGACCAACATCTGATAAAGAGTTCTATTGATAATGCTCAGGGCGTGTACCACATGTCATATGTTGTATTTTTCTGTAGGGTTATTATGGCAGCTCAAATTACAAGAAAGGAGCCTGTGACAATGTCACCACCCAATCTTTATTGCACTTTATGATATTTGCACATTGTGCAAACCTTTGTGATACATTATGTATTACCTCTTTTTAAATTTTACAATTTTAACAATGTAGAGTCGTCCTTAGGTTTTTACACTCATTGCCAACTAGTGATGTATTATTTTAGAGTGAACAATTTTCCCAAGGCAGCTGTGTTTTACTGGAATAGACTTGGGGCCAGATGTACGACCCGTTTTTGTATGCGCAGATGGGTTTGCGAACCAGTTTGCTCATGCAAAAATATCATGGGTCATGTACAAAGTCTATTTAGCGAGTTCCAATTTATTTGCGACTAGGTAAACAGTTTTTGCAACTCGCTATTTGGAAGGGGCGTTCCCTTCCAAATAGCGAGCCTCAAAACCATGTACTAATGTTTTGCGACTGCAATTGCGGTCGCAAAACACTCGCAATTACCACCTACTTCAAGTAGGTAGTAATGCATTCGCAAATGGTAAGGGGTCCCAGACATGGTGGTATGCTGAGCCCAGCAGGCCACCATCCTTGGGAGGGCCTGTCATTTCTAATGGGCTTGCAAATTGCGAGATGCTTAGTAATATTAATGAGCCTCGCAGTTTGCTACCCCATTGGGAATCACAAACAGTGTTAAACAGACTGTTGTACATTTTATTTTGCGCCTCGCAATTAGTCGCAAATTGCGAGGCGCAAAGTAAAATGGTTGTACATCTGGCCCTTGATCTCTAATCAATGTATTTTAATATTGTTGCTAATGATTTTCATTTATGTTTTAGTATTCTTATACATTTATCTTTTATGATTGTCTTTGACATTAAAATAAAGAGAGTTTTGACTTTTACAGTATAAGAGCTGGGCTGTGCCTTAGAAGAGAAGGTGTACTGAGCCCAGTAAGACATGAATAAGACCCAGCTGCCTGGACGATCTGTATGGAGGAAATTCAGACAGACTAATATCCTTTTAGTACAGCTGTCCAGGAAAATAGGTGCACCATCTCGGTTGTTGTTATGCAGCATTGTCACCTATCTTTGGAATACCTTGTGAGCCTACATTATAATTTTACCCTCATCAGAATACAATTGGAATAAACAATTTTATAACATTAATAGCAACAATATCAAATTTCATATTTAGTTTGTGATAATTTGCATTACTTTTGCAAACGTGCCCATCATCAGTTATGCAGTTCTGAACAATGCAGTTGTTAAAATCATAGGGTAAACATTTGCATCGGTTGATGGAAAATACATTATAGTAATGCAACTATACAATATTTAGTAAGTTTTTAGCAAATATCACAGTAACGGAACAATATAGCAAAAATGTATATGTGGGACATAACCAAACTGTCAGTTTTTCTGTGTTTTTAACATTGTTATTTTTAAATTGTATTTGTTATTTGCCTTTTGAATGATTGAAGTGTATAACAACAATGATACCAAAATATTAATGAAATTATTGGTTGGAGATATGCTGGTTATCACACGAATTTGTACGTTATAAATTTCAAAACAACTTGTTTTTAATAGCAACTGGGTTTTTAATAAAATAATATATATTTCAGTACATTCTTAAATTTTGAGTTGTTTTCCTTTTTGTTAACAACGGTTGTGGTCATTATGGTAGTTTGACAGTTGTTATATTTCTTGTACTAAGTACTTATACCACATGATCCTGATGTTGGGTGGGCCATAGAATTTGCTTGTCTATCCACCTCGCTCCTTTGTTTACCTCTTTGAAAAGGGATCCTTTTGCTCTGTGTTTCATAGGCCCGTCCCTTTTCTACGTATTAGGGGACCTCCCTCATATTTTTGCAATCTATGAACATCTACACTCTAATACCAAAACCTTGAGAATCTATTAACATCTACAGTCTAACAGCAAAACCATGGGATTCTATGAATATCTACACACTAAAGCCAACACCTTGAGACTCTATGAACATCTACAGTCTAACACCAAAAGATTCAGACTCTATGAACATCTACAGTCTAGTACCAAAACCATGAGAATCTATGAAAATCTATACTTTAACACCAAAACTGTGGAAATCTGTGAACATCTACTCACTAACACCAGAAACATCTACAGTCTGGATGGCAGTCATAATATCGAGTTTTAAATATCGATGTACCAAAATATTGATGTTTAAATCTCGATATGACAGTATATCGACCTGCAAGAACATCGTCAACAAAAATATCGACTTGCAGGTAAGAAACTTCAATTTACTGAATATCAAAGTTAGTAATATCGTTAGTAAAAAATTGTTGTTTATAATATCAACATTTTTTTAGTGTTCTGTATGTTAGTATATGAGTTAAATGTATAGCTTATTTTTGAATACATGTTAGAATTTTTTTAGAAATAATTAATTTTATGTTAATACATTTTTGTGTATTTTAGTTCCGTAGCTGGTTGTGGGTTTATAGGGGAATAGGGTGGAAAGTAATTTAAATAATAATATATGTATTATATATATTTTTTTAAGTTATTAATTTTTTTAAGTAAAATATTGAGTTTTAGTGCCGTTGCGGGTTGTGGGTTTATTGGGGAATAGGGTGGGAAGTAATTTAATTGAAATTAATTAAATAATACATTTATGAATTACTATTTTTGTATTTAATAATTTATGTTGTTAATTGTGTTAATTAATTTTTATTAACTAATTATTAATTGGTTATTAATAATTAATTGGTAAATATGTTAATTGTGTAACTATTTTAGGAGAGGGTTGTGGGTTGATAGGGGAGATGGGTAGGAAGTAATTTAATTATAATAAATAATTTTTTTATTAATGAATATTTATGTAATTAATTTTTTTATATTGTTCATTGTGTAAAAATTTTATTAAATAATTAATAATTAAATATTAATTATTAATTGATAAATATGTTAATTGTGTAATTGTTTTAGGAGAGGGTTGTGGGTTGATAGGGGAGATGGGTGGGAAGTAATTTAATTATATATTTTTTTTATTAATTCATATTTAAGTAATTGATATTGTATATTGTTAATTGTGTTTCAAATGAATTCGTTAATAATTAGATATTAATTATTAATAATTAATTGGTAAATATGTTAATTGTGTAATTGTTTTAGGGGTGGGTTGTGGGTCGATAGGGGAGTAGGGTGGGAAGTAATTTAATTATAAAAAAATTATTATTATTTGCAATAATTAATATTTATGTAATTGTAATGTAATATTGTTAACTGTGTTAAAAATGTTAATAATTAGTTATTAATTGGATATTAATTATTTATAATTAATTGGTGAATATGTTAATTGTGTAATGTTTTAAGAGCGGGTTGTGGATTGATAGGGGAGTAGGGTGGGAAGTAATTTAATTATAATAACAATTTTATTATTTTTTTCATATAATATTTGACTATAATATTTATTTAAAGTTATTTTATAGTGTTAACTGTGTGAACTAATGTATTTTTGATGGTTTTTATATTGCTTGTTAATTGTTATTAGTTAATGAAACAATGAATAATTGTTAATTAATTATGTTAATTGTGTAATATTTAACAATATTGGTGGTGTCGTTTATTGGGAAATATGGTGGGAGGTAAATTATTTTTGAAATATTAATTATTTGGTAATTTATATTAATTATTTTGCAGTGGTGTGAATAATAAATTATTCCCCTCCGCTATCTCACACTTTCTCTACTGTTACACTTGGTGGAGTGGCAATAGTAAATTATTCCCACCCGCTATCCAACACTTTCCCTACTGCTGTACTTGCTGGAGTAGGAATAGTAATTTTAGTCACCCGCTATCCAATACTTTCCCTACTGTTGCACTCACTGGAGTGGGAATAGTAATTTTTACCCCGCTATGCTATCCACACTTTCCCAACCGTTGCATTTACTGGAGTGGGAATATGCATTTTTTCCCACCCGCTATCTAACACTTTCCCTACTGTTGCACTTGCTGGAGTGGGAATATACAGTTTTACCTCCCGCTATCCAACATTTTCCCTACTGTTGAAATTACTGGAGTGGGAATAGTAATTTGTACCCCTCTGCTATCCAACACTTTTTCTACGGTACCATTTGTTGCAGTGGGAATATTAATTTGTATCCACCCGCTATCCAACACTTTTCCTACTGGTGCACTCACTGGAGTGGGAATAGTCATTTTTACCCACCCGCTATTCGTCACGTTCCCTACTGTTGAACTTGCTGGAGTGGGAATAGTAATTTTTACCCACCTGCCATCCAACATTTTCCCAACTGTTACACTTGTTGGAGTGGGAATATACATTTTATCTCCTAGCTATCAAACAGTTTCCCTACTGTGGCACTCACTGAAGTGGGAATAGTAATTTTTATCCACTCGCTATCCAACACTTTCCCTACTGTTGCACTCGCTGGAGAGGATATAGTAATTTTTACCCACCCTCTATCCAACACTTTTACCTCTGGGGCTTGCAGTGGAGTGGGAATAGTCACTTTTACCCACCTGCTTTCCAACACTTTCCCTACAGTTGCAATTACTTGAGTGGGAATAGGAATTTTAATCCCTCTGCTATCCAACAATTTCCCTACTGTTACACTCCGTGGAGTGGGAATAGTAAATAATTCCCCTCTGCTATCCAACACTTTCCCTACTGTTGCAATTGCTGGAGTGGGAATAGTAAATTATTCCCCTTCGCTATCCAACAATTTCCTATTGTTGCACTCTCTGGAGTGGGAATAGTAATTTTATCACCTACGCTATCCAACATTTTATTTACTGTTATAGTTAATGTAGTGTAAAAACTTTTTTTACAAATAATTCTAATTTTAAATATTTGCATTTATTATATATATATATTTTATTGTTATATTTATATGACAGGTTTTTCTATATCTATACTACTATTATAAAGAGAGAACACGCACCTTTGAGCCAGGTAAACTCGGGAACCACAGCGCCAATCCACTCACCCGATACATTGTAGAAATTGTCAGGGTGTGCAGATGGACATAGGCTATAACATTTGTTTTTAAAACGTACATTTAAAAATATAACTTTTAAAAAAAAGTAGTGCCCTAGAAGTAGCGCCGGCCGCGACGCTGCTCTGGCCGCGACGTAGAGCTGGCCACGACGTGCGTGATGAGGACGTGCGTGATGACGAGGAGGAGAGACATGGAGCTGCGGTGAAGTGAGGAGTGCGGGCACGTCATGGCGAAGAGGAGCAGATCGCGGGAAGGAGCGGCAGCTCAGGTAAAGTAAATGGTCATTGGGAGGTGGGAGGCAGGAGGCGGGAGGCAGGAGGCTGGCGGCGGGCGCCGGGCACCGGGAGGCGGGAGGGGGGCGGGTGTGCACAGAGGGACAGGCGGGAGGAAGTCGGGTCGGGAGGGAGACGGGGCGCGAGGGAGTCGGGACGGGAGGGGGTCGGGCGGGAGCGGGTGTACTGCCCCCAGCCCCTTTCTGCCCCAGGCAACGCTGGGGCGGGCTGCTAGTATATATATATATATATATATGTATTATTCATTTGTATTATGTTTCTAACATTTTATAATTATATTAAATAATTATGTAGTAATAATATTAAGTTAATATATATGTAAAATATGTGTGTTTAATTTTTTTAATGTTACATTTATTATTTATCATTTTAAAAAAATCAAACTTTGTTTTTATTAATTATATTTAGTATTTACTTAATTTTATATTATTTTTAAGACATTTGTAAAAAACAATGTTTTATATAACGATTTTTTAAACAACAATATTTTGGTTTTGATATTTTTTGTACTTACCTTTTTAACCCGTTAACCGGGGCGGTAATTCCGCCGCGGTGCGGGCATTTTCGTGCGCGGGTGGGGCGCCGTCGGCCAATGGCCGACGGCAGCACTGGCGAGGTAGTGCTGCCGTCGGCCATTGGCTGATGGCAGCAGGGAAAGGGTTGAAAATAGGATGTCGATATTCTGTCCATCGATATTCTAGACTTAATAATCTTGGAGGTCGATATTTGGTCCGTCGTTATTTTGTCAGTGATACCTAGAGTCCAATACCAAAATTATGAGAATCTATGAACATCTACACTCTTTTACCAAAACTCGGAGAATCAGGGTCCATATAATGAACAGTGTGCTAGTAAATAAATGGCTTGCGAGCCTCTGTTTGCACAGGTACAACTGCAATTCCGTCATTTACATGCCAAATCTATCAATTTGCACACATGCCCTCTAGGCTTGATTAGTGTTGCTGCACATGCTACTTCTTTTCATTTGTTGGGCTATATTCTGTGAAGTTGTCCATAAAGGAAGAATGTGGTAAAAACATCCATTGGTTTAGAGGGATCTGCCAAAAAAACACGAGATGCTGGTCTGCCCTCTGCCTGATTCCTTCACCTCTTTTGAAAGGCAATAGTGGACTGGAAGAAGAACCAATGACCACCATACTTGGTACCACACCCAATGCCAGGGACATTGATTCATTTGTTTAGCACTAAGGACCACCCGACTTTGGGTGCTTTTTTTCTGTCGTTTAAAACAAAGCTGACACAGCCAATAAGTCCTGGTGGCTCAGCTGGTGTTAAATATTCACCAAAAGTATTCTTGCCATATCATAGGTAAAAATTCCCCACCAAAACAAAAGGGGACTTTAATGTTGGTGTGCCCGCCTCTGCTGTGCTCGCGGGGTCTCTACTGCTCGAGTCCTACACCACTGCTTCATATACTTTAAATGGCCCTCTAAGTCTTTGTAGAGGGAATACCTACGTGCTGACCATTTTACAGATTGTATTTCATTCCTATGGGTCTTATTTAAAAAGCAGTCAGTGAGCATGATTGTTTGTGAACTAGACCATTGAGAACCAACAAATGATGTTCTTGATGATATTGCATCCAGGATGTACCTTTTGTTGAATTTGACCTTTTAGAAACCTTAGACCTGAGCGAACTTCTCCAATACGGTTCTGCAAATCTTAGACAACCTTCTTGGGAGAAGACAGGTGTGCAGTCATTACAAATTCAATATTTATGAATATTTTAAAACTAAAAACATTTTCTTGTTTTCCATCCATCAGCGACAGCATGCAGATCAGTTTATTATGGCAGAAACTTCTGAAACACAGAAAATGTCAGGGGTTCCATAAATAAATAAACAACTGACGTCATCCGAATGGAATAGTAGATAACATTGGATAATGCCCACGTAGTGCCCAGGCGACCTCAGCATATTTAATATCGACAGACATTGTTAAAGCCGGTAGGTTTGGTTCTTGCACGGTTCATGCATGTAGAGGTGCACAATGTGCAAAGACAGATACACACACAGGCATAAAGTGAAACAAGCACAGGCTTGCGTGTCCATAGAATCACGCATGCAGACACGTCTGCAAGAACATACAGAGGTACACATGTAGATAAACACCACTCACATACAGGTCCGTGCATAAACGCCAAGTGGAACAATGCCAGGCAGCCCTGGGTTTCTGAAAAGCCTAATTAGCATGTTGAGTTTCCCATTCTTATATTGATATTAACAGATCTATAAGTTCCAGAAAGAAAGGCTCTGCTGATTAAAAAGCAAGAACTGCCCACACAACAGGGTCTTTGCGGCATCCAATCCCATGCAAACAAGCACACATACAATGGTTTTGGAAAGACATACATTTTGCCTTTATGATGTTTGCATTGAGTTTTCACACGCAACAATCTTGGTAATGAGAGTTATTGGCTTTTCAGTGTCCTACCTTCTGAACAAAGAATGTGTCCCATAGGAGCCCCACTCAAGTTTCTACTGAGAAATTCCATCTTTGAAAGCATCAGAAGTGGCAGACTAGAGAAATAACATTGTAAAATGAATGCCTTTATTGTGATTTACAACACAAAGAGCCCTTGGGTCCGGGAGAATGACTGTCGGTTGTCCCAATGAGAGAAAAGGTGTCCTGCCAGCTAATGGATTTAACTTACCTATGGCCAGGGTTACTCCCATCATCAGGCATTACGTGCCTCCACCTTACTCCCCCATCTCCGGGGACAACCATACATTACACCAGGGCACCACGAGATTGGGGTACGGACTCCGATGTTCGGGGCCCATAAGTTCTTTACCCCTAACATACCATGTTAAGCTCTTCTGAACCTTCTGTTACAAGTCTTGGGACACCACGCATAGCTCAAACAATAGATTAAGCTTACATTCAGCACCTTATGCGATTAATCTGGAGCCATGGTTTCCTTGCTATCAACAAAAGTCTTCTCATATCCTTTACTGACCTCTTGTAGCCTCTGGATACTTGTTCTCGTTCATTCTATTACGCATCACTACTATTTACAAATTCTTTAACGCCTCCACCTCTACTCATCAGGTTGGATGGGCGTTTGTACCTAGAGCCACTTGTCAGGGACAGATAATGTAAGATACCTGATGTTAGCAGGGGCGTGTTACAGAACCATGTAACTGCTTGACTACGCACTTACTTTGCTGTATGGCACTTGCGATACTCAGAGCGCACTGTGTTGTTTCTTTAGACATGTGCGAATGTGGTCCAAACTTGCTGTACCCCACTGTTCTAACGGCGCAGTATATTGTTTTATATTACCACAGGTATACCGGTGAATCTGCTGAACAGCTGGATCACTGGTTTTGTATTGCACCACATAGATTTTGCAAAAGCACTTTTCACTTATTTCTTTATTGCTGTTTCACACACACTTTACAGTAGCTATTTAAAAGAGAGATACTGAAGAAGACCACAACACTGTTACAGGTCAATATGACTGAAACATGTTATCACGTTTTAGTGCAGCTGCCACACTACTCAATTCCTTTTTTTAATCCTGGCACCAGGGAGCATCAATAAACTACCGTAGGCTTACCTTGTAGCTAATTTTATCCACTTTTTTTCTCACCAAAGTTTAGTCAGCACTGCACTACCTCATTCACACATTCACTCACATTTGGTTTTAGTTATACCCCTCTTCTCCACTAAAAGACCCCTGAGCTCTTACCTCGCAGCAAGGGGGTTGTAGCCTTAATCACAACTACGTTTGTGACGCAAGGAGGTATCCCCATGATGAAGCATGATACCTTTGGTGTGTAAGGGAAACCGTCCTTAAAAGGGACTCCTCTCCCACAGCACGTTTTTTTCTTTCTCACATTTTCTCTCATTGGGACAACCAACAGTCATTCTCCCGCACCGAGGGCTCTTCGTTTTGTAGATTGTCTTTATTGGGGAGATTGCCCTTGCTTGTCCATTAAATCTCCTCTAGCCCCTTATTGTCTATTGCCTTTATTGTGAGACAAAAAAGGCCTCTGAATAGGGAACATCGGATTCACTTTGGGAATGAACATACAGGTACTCCTTCTAGTCAAGTGGTGACCTGTTCTATGCAGCGAACAGACGAGAGTGGTGAATGACTGAGACATGACCACGCCGAGGACATGAAGCACTAGTGAAAGCAGGGATGTCCAATAGCATGGCGTCCACAAATTCACAAAACACACAGTTGATGGACAGAATGTAGAACAATGTCATACATTCACCCCAGTACAAGGATCTGGGCCTAAATCCATCGTTTTTTCAGATGTGAGTCCCAGGCTCTCCACACCACTGGAGTCAGGCTATCCAGGCTGATGAAGGCTGATAGCCAGAAACCGGTCCTTGGATGCTTGATTCCGGTCTGGGAAAGACATGGCTTGGTAGTTCGGACTGGACTGTTCCCATGAGGCACAGGGTCAGAGCTGATTTGCATATAGCCAGTGTCTAACCCAGGGTTGTGTGGAGTGCAAAGAAATGATCGATTTAAGCCCAGATCCTTGTACTGGGGTGAATGTATGACATTGTTCTACATTCTGTCCATCAACTGTGTTTTTTGCAATTTTCACCCCGAGTGTGCTGGGTATACTCAGACGTGAGTCCCAGGCTCTCCACACCACTGGAGTCAAGCTATCCAGGCTGATGAAGGCTGATAGCCAGAAACCGGTCCTTGGATGCTTGATTCCGGTCTGGGAAAGACATGGCTTGGTAGTTCGGACTGGACTGTTCCCATGAGGCACAGGGTCAGAGCTGATTTGCATATAGCCAGTGTCTAACCCAGGGTGGTGTGGACTGCAAAAAAATGATGGATTTCGGCCCAGATCCTTGTACTGGGGTGAATGTATGACATTGTTCTACATTCTGTCCATCAACTGTGTTTTTTGCAATTTTCACCCCGAGTGTGCTGGGTATACTCAGACGTGAGTCCCAGGCTCTCCACACCACTGGAGTCAAGCTATCCAGGCTGATGAAGGCTGATAGCCAGAAACCGGTCCTTGGATGCTTGATTCCGGTCTGGGAAAGACATGGCTTGGTAGTTCGGACTGGACTGTTCCCATGAGGCACAGGGTCAGAGCTGATTTGCATATAGCCAGTGTCTAACCCAGGGTGGTGTGGAGTGCAAAATAATTATGGATTTAGGCCCAGATCCTTGTACTGGGGTGAATGTATGACATTGTTCTACATTCTGTCCATCAACTGTGTTTTTTGCAATGTCCACAAATTCACAGCACGCTGTGGCCCCTTATTCTTATATCTAGAAAAGATTTGTCATGAACGAATGCAATCCAAAACCAAACATAAATGGCTATTACATCAACAGCAGCCTGCAGAAGAGCCTGACAAAACAAGCATTGGCAAAGCGAAAAGGGCTCACCTATGCAAGCTATTGGCTTTGCCAATGTGTTTTAGCTGTGTTGTACATCTGCATAGCTACTGTACTACATGGCTCAAATTTAGTGGCATAGAGGAGAGTGGCATGAAGTTAAGTGTAAAAAAATGGAGAGGCAAAGAGTGGAGGAGGCTGTCTTGGAGTGGAGTGTTTTTGTGGAGTGTTGTTGAATAGCATAGAGTGAAGTGGGGTAGAGTGAAGTGTCATAGAGTGGAGAGGTATAGCATAGTGTGGAGTAAAGTGTTGTAGAGTAGAGTGGTGAGGCATAGAGTCGAGTGATGTAGAGTGGAGTAAAGCGTCATAGAGTAGAGAGGTGTAGAGTGATGTAGAGCTAAGTGGCGTGGAGTTGAGCAGAGTGGTGTGGAGTAGAGTGGAGTGGCCTAGTGTGGTGTAGCGTGTTGCAGAGTGGAGTGAAGTGTCATAGAGTGGAGTGGTGTAGAGTGGAGGGGCATAGAGTGGAGGGGCATAGAGTGGAGGGTGGTAGAGTGGAGGAGCGTAGGGTAGAGTGTCGTAAGGTGGAGTGTCATAGAGTGTCGTAAAGTGGAGTGACATATAGTGGTGTACAGTGGAGTAGTAGAGTAGAATAGAGTGGAGTGTCTGAGAGGAATGTCATAGAGTGAAGTAAAGCGGTGTTGAGTGGCATAGAGGAAATTGCATAAAGTGGAGTAGAGTGTCATAAAGTGGAGTGGCATAGAGTAGAGTAGGGCTTCACAGAGTGCAGTAGAGTGTAGTAAGGAGGACTGACATAGAGTGTCGTAGAAAAGAGTGGCATAGTGTGGCATAGATAGGAGTCGCATAGTATCATAGAGTAGAGTGCTGTAGAATGGAGTGTCAGAAAGTGGAGTGCCGTGGAGTAGAGTGTCGTAGAGAGGAGTAGAGTGTCGTAGAGTGGAGTGGCATAGAGTGTCATAGAGAAGAGTGTCATAGAGTGTGGGGTCTTAAAGTGGAGTGTTGTAGAGTTGAGTAGGGTGTTGTAGGTAAGAGGGGCATAGAGTGGAAGGGAATAGAGTAGAGGGCGTAGAGTGGTATAAAGTGGAGTGGCATACAGTGGCATGCAGTGGAGGGGTGTAGAATAGAGCAGTGGAGAAGAGTGAAGAAGAGTGTCAAGGGTGGAATGGCATATAGTGTGTGTCATAGAGTGGAGTGGCATAGAGTGGAGGTAAGGAGAATGGAGTAAAGTGGCATTGAGTGGCACAGAGGGAATTGTGTAGAGTAGAGCAGAGTGCCAGAATGTTGTGGCGTAGAGTGTCGTAGAGTGGCATATAGTGTTTTAGACTGTTGTAGAGAGTCATAGAGAGGAGGGTCATAGAGTGTCATGGAGTGGAGTGGAGTAGTGTAGCGTGGAGGGTCATACAGTGGTGGAGCAGCATAGAGTGGAGGGGTGCAGATTGAAGTAAAGTGTTGTAGAGTAGAGTGGAGTGGAATGGTGTGGCATGGAGTGGCGTAAAGTGGATTAAAATGTCGTACGGTGGAATTGCATGAGGTGGGGTATGGTGGCGCACAGTGGAATGGCATAGATTGGCGTAGAGTAGAGTAGAATCGTAGAGTGGAGTGGCATACAGTGGAGTGGAGTGGCATAGACTGAAGTAGAGGGGCATAGAGTGAAGAAGAGTGGAGTACAGTAGAGTGTCAGAGTGGAGTGGCGTAGTAAAGTGTCATATAGTGGAGGGGCATAGAGCGGAGGGGCATAGAGAGGATGGGCATAGAGTGGAGGGGCCCTTATTGGAGTGGCACACAGTCTTGTAGAGTGGGGTGGCATAGAGTGGTGTGCAGTGGAATGGTGTAGAGTGTAGGGGAGTAGCTTGGAGTGTGGAATTTTAGTTTACGATCTGAACATCATCTGCGCCAGCTTGTCACCTATGCGCTACGTGCATGGCAGCCATTTTAGATATCATGGTCTCCCTGCCCACGATCGATCGCCAGCGCGCCCCTGTGACCCAGCAAGCATCCTCCGCGCACCCTGGCTCCCCCTCCCTCCTCTTTATGAGCATGACCCTTCTGCATGACCCTGTCCTTGGGAGTCACGCCAGCGCCTGACCAACACCTCCTCTCCTCCCATGAATGCCCCTCTGTTGATAAACCTCCCCTCTGCGCTGGATTGTTCATGCGGCATGAATACCACTCCATTGATAACCCCTCACCCCGTGTCCGACTGTCCACACAGGTCCGAGGCCACTGCCTAAGCCGGGAGATATCATTTACTGCCCCTTATTGCACGAGGTCGCTCTCCTTCAAAGGACCCCCCTATTGATCCAGGGCTCCCCACCCCCCTTGTGACATAATCAGGCGCACACATCCTAAGACTCGACGAAACACTCAGCTGCGTGATGACTCTCTCTCTTATCAGCAGGTTGAGGACCTCCATTGTGAATGTATATGGGGGTGGGATTAACACGAGGATTACGGGGATGTCTTTTCCCATGCCTTACAAAGTTGTGATTGTATTAAAGGAAGGTCACATGCCATAAACCAGTGTATAAGAGGCCAGGCCTCTGAGTGGCTGTTAGAGCACCTCGAGACGATACCTTGTTGTCTGATCTGATGTGTTCTGCTCCGTCGGAATAAACTTCTGTTTCCTGCCTTCTGGTCTCCGGCGCCTGCCTCATTGCTTGGTAATTTGAATGGTACAAGGGCGGTTAGCGCCGGGCAAATCTTGAGAAAGGTCCTAGCCCTACCTTTTCCCACAATTGGCGTCCCAAAGCGTGGGGCCCATCAGCGACACGTGGATCCAGTGGGAGAGGTCCCGATGACAGAGTGAACGACTGCAACGATCGGGAAGAGCTCATGTCCGATAGACCCTCGTCTGACAGCCGATCATCCGACCTTCACTAGTTCTGAACAGACCTCTCTCGAGTGATCTACGGTCCTGACTGGGAACCATCAGGAGTGCCGCGAACATCACGAAGGAGAGAGGACGATCGGGCGCTGGATCCAGAGGACAGGAAACCGTCCATGCGGTCCGGGTAAGGTCGTGTAAACACGACGAATTGAGGAAAATTGTTTTTGTTTGGATAATACTAGTATTACGCTTTGTTGAAACCTCTGGAGATTCGCTGTCTGCAAACGGGGAAAAACAAACAGGCTCTCTCTTTGCAAACAGTGAAGGATAGGTAACGCAGACTTTTGTCCCCATTGTAATCCGTCGTGCCTATCTTCCTCCCCCACTGTTTCCCGAATTGTCGTTCGTGGATTATTGTCTGGAGATTCTTTTTCTGCAAACAGGGAAGAACAAGGTCTCTCTTTGCAGGTAGAGAAAGAGTGGGTAGCGATAACTTTTCGTGCCCACTTATTCTCCCCACTGAATTGTTTGATTGGCCGATTGTTCGGTATTGGTTCGTTTGAGGTATTCACCGCCGCCAAACAACGGAGAATAGAAATATTCTGCCTAGTCTTTGCCCGCTGTGATAAGATAGGTAGTGCAGATTTTTGTCCCCGGTGTAAACCGTCATGCCTATCTTCTCCCCACTGGTTGGTAGCCTGTTTAGCCCGGACCGCTTATTAGAGATGAACCATCCAGCTCCACTGGAGGGCACCCCTAATAAGGACATGTTCACTAAGTATGGACTAGTCGCTATAGCTTACACTAGACTATGGCATAAATACACGAAAAAGAACCCTGAAAGTCAGTGGCCACTGATAGGTTCCTTTAGTGAAAATAAAATAAAAACATTAGAAATAGCGCTCCAGAAAAATAAGACCACGCCCACCATGCTCGACAGTATCGGCATGTGGCGCAAAGAAACGGAACAACGAAAGAAAAGAGAAGAAGCAAAAGTAGGGAAAGAATTACGAAAGGCAGCCCACCTAGCCGCAAAGCACCTAGAAGAGGAAATAAAAGAAAGAAACGAAGCTACACAAAACCAAGAATCGGGGTCAACAGGCCAATGTCCTGTTAGGACCCCCTCTGCGCTCTACCTTGAACTACCCTCCAAACAACGGGCAAACGATGAGTTATTGCTAGGTCCCCCAATCATCTACATGCCCCCTCCATATGCTCCCAGCCAACAAAACCTGCAAGCCCCGAGTGTGAGTGAAAGTGACCCTAGTGCTAGTGCACCGGCCCTCACGGCCTCCGCACCAGCCGCATTAACAACTTCGTTAGGCGACCCCGAGGCTAGCAAACAATCATCAGCCAGGTTAAATAGGTTAAGCAAAGATGAGCGGGATGGGATCGACAAAATAGCAAAGACATTGGTAGAACGAAGGGAGAGCGAAGAATACACAATGAGCGTGTATAATTCACATGCCGACAGCCACAGACGGCATTTCATTTTGCGATTCAGCTTCCACACCCTGAACGCGTATGAAGATAGATATCAGAGTAAGGGTCCCGCTAAACTAACAACACTGTATAGGAAGATTGATGTCGGAGATGGGACTGAACGTGAGGCGACGGAGCTCTTCATGCAAATGCTTGAGGTCTTCCGCCACCTCGCAGAACAGAAACCAGAAACCAAGGTTACGGCCCCTGAAACAACCTCGGCAGAGGTAGCCAATACTATGATGCCTATCAGAGAAGCGGCTCCTTACTGGATCCCGCCACGGGGCCAGGGAACGAGCGATGATATTAATAATGAACATGCAAAGGGAAGGGTTGTGTACAATTGGGTTTACCAACCATGGGACCGACAAGACATCCTAACCTTCAAGCAAACCTTGCCCGACTTAAGAAAGAACCCGACGGCATTTTATACTGAATTAGGCACAGCCTTGGGTTCGACAATAATGACTTTAGCAGACATTGACTTGTTCTTTGGGTTATGCCTGCCAGCTGATGTGTGGAAGCAAATCCGGAAAGTCGACCACACGGATCTGTTTGGACATACCTGGGACCAACTCGGTAAACTAGATAGACAGCGAGAGCCGGGGAGTAAACCAGTGAAGGACATACTGGAACTCCCAGACAAACTGGTCCAGAAGTTAAAAACCCTGGTCCCGGAAAGAAAAGTAGACTGGTCGATAGTCACGGCCTGTCGACAGAAACCCCAGGAGGATGTGTCAGAATACTTCTCCCGATTCGAGACAGTGTTCTCCGACTACAGTGGCCAAGACATGACCACCGCAACCGGACAACACCTGTTTGTGCAAAATTATGTAAAGGGACTAACGCAAGAAGTCTCCCAAAAACTGCAGACGAGTGAGAGTAGTTGGGGAGCCTCCAAACCCGCAGCCATCCTTCAGATGGCTCAGTATTACGAGCACCAAAAGAATGAGAATGATAGGGCGTCCGAGAAAAAGAAGAAAGATTTGAAGGAAAGGGTAATGATAGCCCAGATACAGGGTATAGCGCTAGGACGGGAACACCAAAGGGGGAACTACCAATCAACCACCCCCAGAGATCTACCTCCTAAAGATCACACCCCAGCACCCCACACTGGACGTAGAGACGTTAGCAATGACCAATGCGCCTTCTGCAAAGGGCTCGGTCATTGGAAATTTCAGTGTCCAGTTCTGATAGAAATGAACAGAAATAGGGAGTCCAGGGATGTGGCGGGTGGTCCGAGGAATAGAATACAGGGACGAGGGAGCCCCAACGACACCAATAATGACAGATCAGGAAGACTGAACACATTTGACCGTCCCCGACAGAACCAATATCAGCTATCCGAAGGTGAACATGCCCCCGACTTTGCATAGGACTGCCAGGGGCAAGGGAGGGATCCAGTCGAGCTCTGTGTTGACCAGCAAGGTCCTTATGTCACCGCTAAGGTCTTGGGTACAGAGTCTCCATTCTTGGTAGACACTGGGGCGACACGTAGTGTGTTATCAAAACGACTGATTCCAAGGGCACCCTTGTCTGGCTCACACATAACGTCGATAGGTTTCGATGGGACGCCCTCCACTAACCCCCTGTCCGTACCTATTACCTTTGACCTAGAAAACAACACTACTGACGCGACATTTCTCCTCTCCTCCAACTCCCCTGACGCCATTATGGGCATTGACTTACTGAAGCATTTTCGAGCTACCATTAGGTGTTCCCCAGATGGAATACGAGTCATCCTGTACGACAACCCAGACATGCCCAGATCCCGTTCCCCACGACACATGTGCTCTATAACTGACGCTGACCTATCCTTGCTTGACACCCTACCTTCGTACCTGTGGGCCAAAAATGACTCTGATGTGGGGCGAATGATGATTGACCCTATTCACATAACTGTACGACAGGACGCTATGCTCCCGAAACTCCCGCAGTATCGGATATCGCCAGAGGGTGAGAAGGCACTGGTAGCGATCATTCAGTCTCTGGTAGACGCAGGAGTGGTTGAAGAAGTGGTTAGCAACGTCTGCAACAGCCCAATCCTACCTATTGTTAAGAAGCAAGGTGAAGGAGATGAGAAAGCGTACCGCTTCATCATCGACTTGCGAGAGATTAACAAAGTGGTTGTACCCCAATATCCTGTGGTCTCTGATATCACCACCATTCTGACCCTCATCCCGTCCACTGCCACCACCTTCACTGTTATCGACCTTAAGAACGCGTTTTTCTCTATCCCCATCCATCCAGACAGCCGTTATCTCTTCGGCTTCACTTTAAAATCCCGTTCGTACCGATTCTGTAGAGCTCCCCAGGGGTACACTGAAAGTCCCAGCATTTACAGCCAGGCCCTCAAAAGACAGCTGGATGCCTTCCAGCTACCAGAGGGAGTGGTGTTGATCCAATATGTCGATGATATCCTTTTGGCGGCTGACACCACCCCGCTTGCAACGACAGCCACCGTTCAACTCCTACACTTTCTTGCAGAAAATGGCCATAAAGTCTCCAAAAAGAAGTTACAGTTCTGCCAGCCACAGGTGACTTACCTAGGCCATCTTCTGTCCAAAGAAGGGAGAAAACTTACACCCGACCGAATCCAAACCATCCTAGATACCCCCATCCCGAAAACACAAAAGCAGGTCCGCTCTTTGGTTGGCCTGACATCTTTTTGCAGACAGTGGTTGCCTAATTACAGCCTCATTGTGAAACCATTACTTGCCCTACTGACCAAGGATGCCCCCTCCCCGTTTCCTTGGACCGCTGAGTGTCAAGCCTCCTTTAAGGAATTACGGGATGCACTCTGCTCAGCGCCCGTCCTCGGAACGCCGGATTACTCCAAACCCTTCTCCCTCTTCACCCACGAAAGGGAGGGATGCGCATTGTCTGTCCTAACTCAATCAATTGGTCCTAAGCAGCGCCCTTGTGCCTACTTCTCCGCCACTCTTGATCCTGTAGCCAGAGCTTTGCCTGCCTGCCTTCGAGCAGTAGCCGCCGCTGCTGTCTCTATCCGTCAGAGCGAGGGAATTGTACTTTCCAACTCCCTCACAGTGCTAGTACCCCATGCAGTCGACACCCTCTTGAATCAGACAAAGACCCAGCACCTGACTAGCGCACGACTGACAGGGTATGAACTGACGCTACTTGCACCCCACATCACCCTAAAAAGATGCACGACTTTGAATCCTGCCACATTGTTACCCCTGCCTGAAAATGACCCTGACATTCCTCCCATCCACGACTGTGTGACCCTCACGGACGAACAAACTAGGAGTAGGATTGACCTCCGAGACACTGCTTTCCCTGACCCCGATGGAGAGCTATGGGTAGACGGCTCTTGCATCAAACTCCCAGATGGCACCACTTCAGCTGCCTATGCAGTAACGACAGCCCGAACAGTAGTTGAGACAGCCTGCATCACACAACGATCTGCCCAAGCAGCAGAGCTGATAGCCCTCACTCGAGCATGCATCATAGCCGCAGGGACCACCACGAACGTATATACGGACAGCCAGTATGCCTTCGGAGTGGTCCACCATTTTGGGCTCCTGTGGAGGGAGAGGGGATTCCTGACGTCCCACGGCACCCCGATCCTCCACGGAGATTTAGTCTCCGCCCTGATTGAAGCAGTTCTCCTCCCCAAACGATTAGCGGTGATAAAATGTCAGGCACACAAAAGGGTGACAGACTTAGTTGGACAAGGGAATGCATTGGCCGACATTACTGCACGAACCACAGCCGAGAATAGGACGGTGACACGCATGTACGTGACCAGGTCACAAGCAGAAACATGGAGTGACACAAGGACAATGATCAGAGACATACAATCGGCCAGCACCCCTCACGAGCTGACTAAATGGGCAGGGGTGGGTTTGAAGGATGAGGAAGGCTGTTGGCGAACGAAGGATGCAAGCAAATGGATGCTGCCCGACTCATATCTGATTCCCATACTGACCATGGCCCACTCCCCCGCACACATAGGATCTGCACCCATGATCGAACTCATTTCCAAAGTCTGGCATAACGACAAAATCCCTGACTCAGCCAGACGCCTAGTTCAGCAGTGCCTTATCTGTCTGCAACACAACCCCGGGAAAGGGACTGTAGTGCCCCGGGGAGGGTTTGGGACCCCCAATCACCCCTTTGAGGTCCTTCAGATGGATTATATCCAACTAGAGAGATGCCAAAACCTGAAGTATGTACTAGTCATCGTATGTGCCTTCAGCAAATGGGTAGAAGCCTATCCAACCCGTGACAACACTGCCATGACTACTGCCAAAGTACTACTGAAGGAATTCTTCCCTCGCTATGGCCTTTGCCGAATTTTATGGAGCGACAATGGCCCCCACTTCATAGCTGAGGTTATCCAACTAATCCTGAAGGGGTTGGGGGTGAAGCAACGATTCCATGCGGTCTTCCACCCCCAATCCGCCGGTCTAGTGGAACGCCATAATGCCACACTGAAGCTGAAATTGTCAAAAATCGTGGCCACCACTGGACTTAACTGGCCGGATGCCCTCCCGCTGGCTTTGTTATCAATGCGCTCCACTCCCACCAAGCACCATTTGACCCCCTACGAGGTCGTGTTCGGGCGGCCAATGAATCTCTGGACTGCCCCCAAACCGACCTCCATTCATGACGTCCCAGACGTCCTACTATCTGATTATTTGTGCAAGTTGACTAAAACGTTGTCTGTCATTCATCAACAGGTGCAGCAGGCCATCCCCGATGCTTCCAGGGGCCCCGGTCACGACATCCAACCGGGAAATTTCGTATTGATACGAAATTTCCAGCGAACCAAGAGTCTGGAACCTCGGTGGACGGGCCCCTGGCAAGTGCTGATCACCACCCGAACGGCACTCCGAGTGGAGGGGAAGAAGCACTGGCTGCACGCGCATCATTGTCGGAAGGTCCCTGCAAACCTGGCCACGACAGAAAACGTCAGCACCCAAGAAGAGCTCCTGAACAAAGACCGACCGATATTGGACTGTTATCCAGATACTGGGGCACTCGAACTTGCAAAATTCTCTGATCCTACTGTGCCATCCAGAGAAGGGTATTTCCTGCGTCGAAAGGAGGGAGTCTCGGCTAAGTAGGCCACGGACTAAGTTAAAATCTCAGAACGGTGACCTACACACAATCAAGGGTTGCCGGGAGAGAGGCTAAACAAGGTCTGTGGTTCTGCCCACTACCGAGCCCCTTGAAGGTGATGGAAGCGCCAAATAAGAAGATGATGGAAGCGCCAGATAAGAAGATGATGGAAGCAACGGGAAATACCCAGTATAGAAATCCAAAGACTGACAACCTGCACAAATCGAAGACAATTGCACTCTTCATTGTCTTCCTCTTCTGCCTCCTTCTCATGACCTCCTTCTGGATTCTGGAAGAGAGCACACCGGCTCATGAGACATTGCTACCTACTGCACAGCCAACACCTCTGAAAGAGCATCACCTAATCTCTCTGTCGCCTCAGCTCCGGGAAAGGCGCAGGGAATTCTGGAACAATTCCTTCGTGCAACTGTTGCACCAACATAACCTTGCTGCAAATGCTACGAACTGTTGGATCTGTGGGTTGCTCCCACATGCCACTGGACACTCCATCCCCTTCATCCCTTCACCCTTCTCAGTTCATGGCTCTTGCCTCGCCTGGTTGATCCTCATGCAAGAGAGCCACAGGGACAACGCCACCTCCAGCCGGACAGTGTCACACTTCTACTCTGGGTTTTGGCTGAACAAAACAGGAAAGACCCCAGCTGCCTTGTGTCCTGCGCTCGCAGGCGCCACCTTCATCAAAGACATTCCAGCCAAAGAACGAGTCGAAGTACAGGTGCTCCACAATCCAGCCAGAACCACCTTCACTCATCTGCAAAAACAAACTACTGCCACTCTAACTGTGGCCCTGTCCGTTATCAATGTCACAGGTCTCGTGTGTCTCGAAGGCCATGGAACGCAGCTGGTGGGTCACAGCGCCTGCCGAATCACCAGAACATTGGACTCAGCTGACCCCCCTTCCTTTGTTGCTTTTCCAAACATGTACTTTGTGTGTGGCACCAAGGCTTACACCTGGCTCCCGAAAGGCTGGAAGGGCACCTGTTATATTGCCTTCGTTCTTCCACCCACATATGTAGCCCCTGCCAACCACCACCGGCAGAGGCGTGCAGACGACCTTGGGCAAGCCGACTCCACTGGAGCACAGTTCCTGGATGCAGCAAAGGGACTTGTTCCTCTGTGGGGCCCAATGGCAAACAGCCGTGCTATCCGACACCTGACCCAGGCAGTAGAAACAACGATCAACATCACGGCTGGCATCCTCGCCAACAACACTGCGGAGCTTCAGGCGGTCCGCCTCGTGACCCTCCAAAATCGTCTTGTCTTAGACGTGGTCCTGGCCGACCGAGGAGGAGCATGCCGCATCATCGGATCCAGCTGCTGCACCTACGTGCCTGACAACTCGCCTTCAGTCTACAAAGCCATTGAACACCTCCACAGACTGTCCTCAGAGGTTCACCAAGAACAGGAAGGATGGTCGCTTGGGAGCTGGTTTTGGGACACTTTGAAACAGTGGGGTTGGAAGCTGTTTTCCTTCGTGCTGGTACCTGTTGTGATATTATGTGGGTGTTGCCTAGGTATCCAATGTCTGCCACCCTTGTTCGGCCTTGTTTCTCACTGTATGTGCCCAAAGACTTTGGACTTCCGAAATGAGCACATGAGCCCCCTCTATGAAGTAGAGATACGTGGTCTTATGGGGATAAATCCGAACTGACAAGTTGGCGAGATATGTTAAAAGGGAGGACTGTGGAATTTTAGTTTACGATCTGAACATCATCTGCGCCAGCTTGTCACCTATGCGCTACGTGCATGGCAGCCATTTTAGATATCATGGTCTCCCTGCCCACGATCGATCGCCAGCGCGCCCCTGTGACCCAGCAAGCATCCTCCGCGCACCCTGGCTCCCCCTCCCTCCTCTTTATGAGCATGACCCTTCTGCATGACCCTGTCCTTGGGAGTCACGCCAGCGCCTGACCAACACCTCCTCTCCTCCCATGAATGCCCCTCTGTTGATAAACCTCCCCTCTGCGCTGGATTGTTCATGCGGCATGAATACCACTCCATTGATAACCCCTCACCCCGTGTCCGACTGTCCACACAGGTCCGAGGCCACTGCCTAAGCCGGGAGATATCATTTACTGCCCCTTATTGCACGAGGTCGCTCTCCTTCAAAGGACCCCCCTATTGATCCAGGGCTCCCCACCCCCCTTGTGACATAATCAGGCGCACACATCCTAAGACTCGACGAAACACTCAGCTGCGTGATGACTCTCTCTCTTATCAGCAGGTTGAGGACCTCCATTGTGAATGTATATGGGGGTGGGATTAACACGAGGATTACGGGGATGTCTTTTCCCATGCCTTACAAAGTTGTGATTGTATTAAAGGAAGGTCACATGCCATAAACCAGTGTATAAGAGGCCAGGCCTCTGAGTGGCTGTTAGAGCACCTCGAGACGATACCTTGTTGTCTGATCTGATGTGTTCTGCTCCGTCGGAATAAACTTCTGTTTCCTGCCTTCTGGTCTCCGGCGCCTGCCTCATTGCTTGGTAATTTGAATGGTACAAGGGCGGTTAGCGCCGGGCAAATCTTGAGAAAGGTCCTAGCCCTACCTTTTCCCACAGGAGTGGCATAGAGTGATGTAGAGCATTGTAGAGTGGAGTGGGTTGTCATATAGTGGAGTGTTGCAATAAAGTGGAGGGGTGTAGAGTGTATGGCTGAGAGTGGAGGGGCATAGATTGGAGTAGAGTGTCGTAGAGTGGAGTGGCATAGAGTGGAGTGACATAGATTGGCATACAGTGGAGTAGTGTACAGTGAAGAAGTGGAGTAGAGTGGAGCGGAGGAGAGTGTTATGCTATGGTATTTTAGCTCATAATGTGCACGAATCACCTCGGGAGCGGTATCTCCATGCAGCATTGAACTCAGGCAAGGCAGCCAACACTAGTTTAGAAGCAGCTCAGTCTTAAGAAGTTTTCTGAATTTGAGGTGATCTGTGCATTTCCATATGTGAAGGAGTAGTTTGTTCCAGTATCAGGGGGCCAGGTAGGAAAAAGATCTACCACCCAAAAAGGATTGCTTGATTCCAGGAATAATAATGAAGGATGTGTCCGTGGATCTTAAGGGTCTACCCGCCTGGTAAGATGTAAGCTTCGCAGCAAGATAACTAGTCTGTATGCCGTTCAGTGATTTATGAGTTATACAGCAGATCTTGAATGTTATTCTTTTACCCACCGGGAGCCAGTAAAGCGAGAGCAAAAGGGGTGAAGGCCCTGGAAGGGAGATGTTGGATAAGGCGAGCCGCTGTTCTTTGGACCACTTAAAGTTTGGTAAGTAGCGTTTCATTAGTAGCAGCCAGTAGGACGTTACAATAGCCCAGGCGGCTGATAACCAACTCTAGGACCAAAGTATGGTGCACAGAAAGTGGAAGTAGAGTAAAGACTCTTCAAAGCAGACGTATCATGTGAAAGCAGGTGCCAGTAGTAGTCGCTACCTGATCTTTCCTGCTCCATCTAATCTTAGAGGATGCCCAGGTTTTTTATTGTCACTTTAGGGGTTGGTCCTGCACCTATTTCCGAAGGCCACCAGTCAGTGGACCAGAGCAATTGGGTTCTGCCAAAGAGCATGATCTCCGTTTTGCTGGCTTTCAGCTGGAGAAAACTCTTGTTCATCCAGAGAGATGGATTTAATCCCAGCTTCAAAATGTCCTTTCATATTATAGAGACCTTTATCAAGTGTTGTAGAGGGGAGAAAAGTGGTATGGAGTGGCATAGAGGGGTTGCATAGGGTGGAACAGAGTGTCATGTCATAGAGTGGTGTACAGTGGAGTGGCATAGAGTGGTGTAGAGTGTTGTATAGTCGAATTTTGTAGAGTAGCGTACATTGAAGTAGAGTGGAGTGGCGTAGAGTAGAGGGGTGTAGAGTGGCGGGGTGCAGAGTGGAGGAGTGTAGAGTGGAGAGGTATTTGGTGGAATAGAGTATAATTGAGTAGAGTAGAGTGACATACAGTAGAGTGGCATATAGTGGAGTGGTGTAGAAGTGGCATAGAGGGGTGTAGAGTGTTGTATAGTGGAATTTCGTAGAGTGGCATAGAGTAGAGGGGTACAGAGTGGAGGGGTGTATAGTGGAGGGGTATAGCATGGAGATGCATTTAGTGGAATAGAGTATAATTGAGTAGATTAGAGTGACATACAGTGGAGTGGCACAGAGTGGAGTGGTGTAGATAGGAGTATAGTATCGTGGAGTGGAGCAGACTGAATTGTGTAGAGTGTTATGCTCCATGTAAGGGAAATGTTATACTGGACATCCTAAAACAAATAAAGGCAGCAAATAGTAAGCAAGCAAATGCGAGTTACAAACCACAAAGCCAATAGTAGGCAAGGGACACAATGCATTCTAGGGAAGCTTTCAGAATCTCCCCAAAAAGTATTTTTGCAACTAGACATCAGGCTGTCTGGTAGGCTTAGGCCTAATGAGATCAAATCCCTGGAAGAGAAATTATAACTGCTTTCATGCTGGAGCTGTGCTACAAAAAGACATTACAACCGAATTGCATTAAAATAATTCTAACACTAATTTGTAGCTGTGGTTCAAACCATGAGGGCAGGTGAGCTCTAAAACAGTGAAACCCATATCTGGAAAGGATGTTACTCTGAATAGTTGAGTGAATAAGCAATTAAAGACTGGAACCATTACTAATGCCATCTTCCTGGAGGCTAATTTATGACTCTGCTTTCAAAATGAAAGCTAAATGTACTAAGACTTTTCAACATTAGGTAAGCAGGCGTTCTATAATTCTTTGGCACATAAGGTGGTCGAAGTCCAAACCTCAGCATGCATGTTTTGAATTGCTCTAACATCATTTGCATGCTAATGTTTCAACACATTGTTAGGGGAATTATGGCACAGTGTTACACCAAACTGGGGAAGGCATGGCAGAGTATCCAAAGGTTAGAAAACAAGAAACGCGTTTAACTTACATAGAGACTTTAAACAAGTAGTTTTAACAACATTAGCTCTAACACAATCTAGGCCAGGAACAAATAGATTGTATAAGAAACAGAAGAGACAAAAACACCATGCTGTGAAGACCCTTACATTCTCGTTCATCATTGCAGGAGCACAGCCCTCTTTGCTTGTACAGCAATGCATCAAACCCTACAAAGTGCAGACAACTCTGTTCACTGGCATGCAAGTTCCTAGGAAGCTGGTGTTCCTGGCAGCTGGCCTTCCTGTTGAGCCCTTTTAAGTTGAAGAGATGTGCACATTCTAGCCATGCTGATAGCTGAAAGGAATCCCCTAGCAATGGGAGGATGGTCTGATGACCTGTCATACATTTCACTTCATCATATTTCTTTTCATTAGAATTGGAAGATGGAACAATATAGGGCAGCAAATATAGTTGTGTGAAAGCATCACTTCAGGAATTGAAGCACAAAGACTTTGTTCTATTAGAGCAGTGGTTCCCCAACTTTTTAGAACCACTACCAAGTTTTTTAAATGACAAACATTTGTAACCTACCTACCTTTAATGCACATGAGGATGGATGATTTTTCAATGTAACTAATACATCAGGTGGTAACACATTGTCATTTACAGACATCACATTTTCCATTGAAATGGCCACTCACCACTGGCAGCCAAACCCCCGCGGGCAGCCAACTGACATTGCCCATGGCCTTTGACTGTGCAAGTCATCGGTTAGCCACAGGGCAACCACCTGCATGCAGCCAACCCAACACACACACTTCTTCTCGGGCCCCTCCAACAAGGGCTTTTTGGACCACCGCCCCCAACAAGGAGCAAGTTCCTGTGTCCTGAAATGGCAGCCACAGCATTTCGTCACATGTTGCGGTCAGAAAATCAGAGATGGAGCTCCCGCAGCACCCCCGGGGAGCTTCTTATTCCATGAGATTGTGATGGTAAAAGAAGCTCTCCCGGCCAACCAAATCGCTCTGTTGTTTGAAATTTCGCGATCGTGGGACTGTCGCGGATGTCCCAGGTACCCAACTGTCCATTTATACAAATATTTTGAACCTTTATTTCTCAAAAACTACTGATTGGATTTACACCAAATCACAAAAGGCAGACTTTCTACATCAAGATCTTGCTTTCCTACCGAATATGGGGTAATTTTATTCAGTAG
Source organism: Lissotriton vulgaris (assembly GCF_964263255.1). Lineage (NCBI taxonomy): Eukaryota > Metazoa > Chordata > Amphibia > Caudata > Salamandridae > Lissotriton > Lissotriton vulgaris. The sequence continues at coordinate 166,875,394 of NC_141691.1, read as the reverse complement.
TTTTTGAGCAATTAAGACTAAATTAAATAGTATATTTCATGAGCGAAGGATCCACGAGACTGACAGATGTCATGCTGCTAATTGATTGGCTGCCACCACATAAACAATGTTATAGTAAAAAAACAAAAAGTGAATAATAAATGAGCTGCCACTGCTGCTCATTTATTATTCACTGCTCCATCAAGGATCGCCACATTATGCCCAGCGAGGGTCTGGGGCTTTTGTTATGAAGAGGTGTGTTTTCATATTTATTTGGGGACCTGACACTCTTGCCTCCAGATGAAGTTCAATAGGATTATCCCAATACTCACGGAAGATGGTAGCTTGCAAGGGAGTGCGAGATGGGATATTGACATCCCACTTGCAGATTTGAGCTGACAGCACCTTAGAGGATTGTGTACTGGTGCAGTGGGTTCGGGCTTTATGGAACAGTATTATTGTGGGCACTGGAAATGATCCATTATAGCTTTGTTTTGAACTGTGACTCTATAACCCTGCGGTCTGACACAATCCATTTAATAATTTTCCCATGCCCTGAGAATAAAAACATGTCAGATTACAACCTGCCATTCAATTGTAAAAAGCCCGCCTGCGGACAAGGCAAACCAATGCCGAAACGTGTCAAGAGAGAGAGAAAGCTGCTGCGTTGTACAATGTTTCAATAAAGTGCCTGATGAACTTGAATATGTGCAGTGCTTTTCTTGTGGATTCTTCTTAACGGGATCCTTCGTTCCTGTAGTGCCGCCGCCTGCAGGGTATGGGGCACCTGTAACAACGAGGTGTGCATAGATATATATATATAAAACAAACTATGTTTGGCTAACTATAACTCGCGCCCCACAATGCCCTGCTGATGATGTCACATATTACATCACTCATGACATGGCCAGTGACATCACAGTTGACATCACTCATGACATCTCAAAAGTGTTTTATAAAAGTTTAAGAATGATATATATATATACGCCAAGGTGTATTGAAGAATGAGTGGGTTTATGAGTGTCTGAATGAATAATTTACTGGGTATGTGACTGACTGTGTGAGTGATTAACCATGTCTTAGTGAATGCATGGGTGAATTACTAATCTATGTAAACGTCTGTATCAGTCTGTCAGTTGGTGTGTAAGTGGTTGCATGGGTTGGTGTGTAGCTACTTGAGTATCTATATGGGTTAATGATTGGTTGTCTGAGTACCTGTGTGGGTGTCTGAGTGTGTGTGTTTGTGGGTGAGGGTGTGTGTGACTCCCTGCATGGATGTGTGAGTGGGTGATGACCATGTCATGAGTGATGTAATATGTGACATCATCAGCAGTGCATTGTGGGGGCGCAAGTTATAGTTAGCTCAACTAACTATAATGTCCGAATTTCTCAGGTTTTGTATGAGTGAAATGTCCAACTAACTATAACATCCCTGAAACCTGTGTTTTTTTCAGTGAATATCAAAGGTTTTTTAAATGCTAATTTCTAACTATAACGTCCATGATACCTGTGTTTTTTCAGTGAATTTCCAAGGTTTTTTACATGCTAATTTCTAACTATAACGTCCCTGAAACCTATCATTTTTGTTCAGTGAATTTCCAAGGTTTTTTAACTGCTAATTTCTAACTACAACGTCCCTGAAACCTGTTTTCTTCAGAGAATTTCTAACGTTTTTTAAATGCTAATTACTAACTATAACGTAGTAGTCGCATTTGCCGAGTCGTGCAGAAAGGGGCCTGGGCCCACGACCAGCACTCAGGAATTCCGCTGCCTAGGACTTACGGGAGGTACCAGGAGGGCTACTCGGTCACCAAAGTCCCTTAGGAGTAAAGTGGACTTCATCCCCCAACCAGTACTGGGCCTCTGAAGAGCTCTTAGCAATCCCACTGTGTGGGACTTACTGGAGGTAACAGGAGAGGTAGTTGGCCCCTAAGGTCAATCTGGGGGGCCAACTACCTCTCCTATTACCTCCAGTAAGTCCCACACAGCAGGATTGCTAAGTTCTCATTGCAGGCCACATCCCCTTTCCCCACTACTCTGAAAACGCACTTCCTGGCACTCTCTTGGATAGGGATTGAAAACCCCTTCGCTGCTGGGGATCCTTGGGGGCCAACTAGCCTACTTGATACTTCCAGTATGTCCCAGATAGTGGGATTGCTGAGAGGTGGACACAGGCCACGCCCCCTTTATCCACCACTCTGCAAACACATCTCCTGGTGTGTTCTGGGTTGGGGGATAAAGTCCCCTTAAATCCTAAGGGTCCCTGTAGGCCAACTAGCCCACCAGGTAGCACCAGTAAGCCACGCACTGTTGGTTTACTGAGAGTGGTCTGAGGCCACGCCCCCTTTTTATACCACTCTGCCAACGTGCCCGCTGGTGCACTGCTGCCTGGGAAATGAAGTCCACTTTAGTCCTGAGGTCCTCAGGACACAAGAGGACCTCTTCACCCCACCAGCAATGCGCCAAGAGGTGTGTTTTCAGAGAGGAGGGGGCAGCGTGGAATCCCTTCTCCGGGCCACTTCTGGCCCCGGAGGCCCCATCCCCTGGGGCATGGCTAGCCTTTATTTTATTTTTTCATTTTAGAGGGTGTCCCCATGCCCCGGGGCCAGCCTTCCGATTTAAAAAAAAATTAAAGGTAGGGGCCCCCTCTCGGGCCACTTCTTGCCCCATGGACCGCATCCCCCCGGGAACGGCCCCACACTGGGGACTGTGGGGGAAGCCCCAATGCCACTGCGGTCCCTGCCAATCACCGCCTCCTGCAGGACCCAGCATTGCTTTTGGACAAGGGGAGCCGCTGACATCAAGCTCCCCTTGTCCAAAAGCAATCTGCTTTGCTTTGTGGAAGCAAAGCAGTGTTTGCAATGACGTGGCGGGAGCCATGCCCCCGCCCTGTCATTGCAAACTGCAATGTCCCAGGTGTAGGCACCCCAGAACATTGCTGGAGCCGACCTTGGGGGGTGGCGGTCCCCAGGGCGATCTAGGGCTCCAGGAGGGGAGCTGGGCAGTCCCCTCCATCTTACTTAAAGCCCCTGGGAGGTGGTGGTACCCGGGGCCAGGGGGCTGCAACGGACCCCCACATTTGAATAATTAGTGTCCCAGGGAGGTGGTGGTCTCCGGGGCAGTGCGGTGGGGATAGGAGCCCCCACACACATTTTTTTGTTTAAAAATGATGCCCTGTGGAGGTGGCGGTTCCCAGGGCTGTGCAGGGGTCCATGTGCCCCCGCATATTATTAAAAAAAGCCCCAGGGGGTTGTGGTCCCCGGGGCTGTGGGGACCCGGGTGGCCCCCGCATATATTATGCACATTATTCCCAGGACCTGTCCCACCCGAGGCTCATTAAAACGAAGTGCTAGAGCCCCCGCTTTGGTGTTTTTTTTCTGGTGGGATTCATGAATCCCGCCAAATTTGTATTTTAAATAAATGCTTTTTTGGGCCTGAAGGTGTTTCTACCCTGCCCTCTTTCCTTTTTTTCACCTCTTTTCTTGTGACTCTGTTCAACCGAGTTACAAGATGGCTTCCAACACTTCCTGGTTTGAAGTGTTGGCAGAACAATAGGGAGCCAAGAGGGAAGTACGAGTACTGTAGGGATAGCCCTCCACTCAATAGACAACAATACAAAAAGATCCCAGTAACCTGGACGCGGATTAGTGTTCATCTAATGAGGCATATTTCTCTGCTGGAAAACATTTAATTAGATCCCTAGTCACTGGCCTACTCAACATTGAGTTAGGTGTTTGTCTTCAACAATGCCTATCCGTCCAAAACAAATTATTGTTTTCACCTTAAAAATAGGGGGGAAGAATCCAAAACTGCTTTCAACTCGACATAACCACCTAAGACAGTAAGTAATCCCACACTTAAAACAAAAGATAGAAAATGTGTGGTGAAGAGGAAGGCACCTCACAGGAGAACACCCTCGGGGCCCTTGGCAGATGTTTACCAGTTTCTTGCCCCTTTCTCATCATCGGTCGCCATTCCTCTTCGAAAATAAAGTGTCCAAACGCAAAACCATACGTGTATTGTGCAAAAAAGACAGGTGCAAGACAAAACCATCCAAGAAATCACTCCTTGGTATGACACAGAAAAAGTGATTAAAATCAACAGTCACACCAAAATTACCAATATCCACACTGTGGGTATTGGTATGCGATGTTAAGCTACCAGCCTTTTTAGTTCACCAGTACACACCATAACTAATAATAAATTTGTAATTTTGGTGTGACTGTTGATTTTAATCACTTTTTCTGTGTCATACCAAGGAGTGATTTCTTGGATGGTTTTGTCTTGCACCTGTCTTCTTTGCACAATACACGTATGGTTTTGCGTTTGGACACTTTATTTTCGAAGAGGAATGGCGACCGATGATGAGAAAGGGGCAAGAAACTGGTAAACATCTGCCAAGGGCCCCGAGGGTGTTCTCCTGTGAGGTGCCTTCCTCTTCACCACACATTTTCTATCTTTTGTTTTAAGTGTGGGATTACTTACTGTCTTAGGTGGTTATGTCGAGTTGAAAGCAGTTTTGGATTCTTCCCCCCTATTTTTAAGGTTAAAACAATAATTTGTTTTGGACGGATAGGCATTGTTGAAGACAAACACCTAACTCAATGTTGAGTAGGCCAGTGACTAGAGTTCTAATTAAATGTTTTCCAGCAGAGAAATATGCCTCATTAGATGAACACTAATCGGCGTCCAGGGTACTGGGATCTTTTTGTATTGTTGAAGTGTTGGCAGCCAATCAGAATCAAGCTTGAGCTCAGGAGGGTTCGCAGATCCACTGCGTTCACCAGATATCAATATTTAAACACTATTTAAAGCAAATAGTGCACTCTGGACCAAGAGCTACCTCTCTGTCAAATTTGGTGTAGCCGCGACAAAAGTTTCCTATGGAAATTAACATGGAGAAAACGCATTTTGGGACCCGCCTTTTTTTTTGGCCCCGGCTTGACAAATCACCCTAAAACTTTCAAGACAGGAGCTGACTGGAGCGCCCCATTAGTTTTTTTAATTTTGTGAAGATTCGTCAAACGCCGCCAAAGATATTGGCAAATCATAAAACGCTTTTCCTATGGAAACTAGGTCCTAACTACACACATAGGGGCATATGTACAACAAGTTAACGCCGTGCTAGCAGAATTTGTCTGCCTCTAATGCTGGGATATTTGTATCGTCCTGTTAACAACAGCTTTCTGGCGATACCTGCTGCTTTCAGCATCGCCACCCATGTTCGCGACAACTATCCCTAATGACATGCAAGGCAGGCGTTCCCGTGGAAAAAAGCACACTTCGCGATATTTACAACGATCGCCCGGACCTGGGATACGTTAAAAAAACAGCTGCTAAAAGCTGTTAGCGGCTGGGACTTAAGACCAGAAAATAACTGGTCTCAAAAATGGAGATAACACATGGGGCCTCATTCCAGCAGGTTATGGTCCTGGACAGCGCTGCAAGCAATGTTGCTGAGCTGCCCTGCGACAAAACTACAGGGCAGGAATGCACACTATCAATAAGATAGTGCGCATTCCTGGCTCTCAGTCATATTTTTTTTATTTTTTTTTTATTTGTTTTTATTGCAGAATTAGAAACAAGACCTCAAGGCAGGTCAACCAGTACACTTATGACATCACAAAGCGTATAAATGACACGGAAGTCGTACACAGCCATTTAGCCCACATCCCGGAGGTCGGGCGGCGCTCCAAGTCATTTTTGCAAGAAGATGCCACAGTGCGCACCTCACATAGGTGTTTGGTTAATATCACCATTCAGTATCTGCTTTTACCCCCCTAATGTCCCACCCCCCATGCACTGTCAAACATACACAGATGTCCTTCGGGGATAACATCAGTATTGACCACCTGTTCCAATGTAGTCCTGTCAATGACGGCTAGTGACCGTCTTCGGGATCCGACTATTATCATCTCCCCGGTGCCTGCCTTAGTCCTTCGGGACCTCACTACTGTAATCCATCCCTATGTCCCAGCTGCTTGCACCCTCCAGAACTGTGTCGCAGTGCCTAACTACCCCTCTCAAACCATCCCCCCCACCACCCCCCAACTGCTGCTGATGTGGGCCTACGTAATCTGCACTGGCAATAGAGTACGCTACTTATCGGGAATTGTTATCGGTCATTGAAGCCTCATGGAGTCCTATTCATTCAATGCGCCTCATCTTCATCCTCTATCATATAGTCACGCAATGCTTGGACTACCATTTCCCCTGCTCTCGCCACTTCTAAGCTTTTCTCGTTGTCAGTCTTGGTAGCCTGTCGCATCCTGAGAACACTTTCGCATCCGGACCATTTCAACAGATCATTCATCCACCTCCTCACTGATGGTCCTTCCTTAGATTTCCAGTGCCAGGTGATCTCTCTCTGAGCCAGCATGAGTCCTAGGTCGATAAATTTGCTCGTGACTTTCGTCCTCTTTGTATGAGGGAACCAGAGCAGTAGACATGCCGCCATGTCAAAGTCCACTTCCCTATCTGTAACCACATTCAGGATTTCCCCTACTTTAGGCCAGTATGTTCCCAGCCTCCGACACCCCCACAACAGGTGATCCAAGTCAACCTCAGGCGCCTGGCATCTCGGGCACATTGTATCATGCACCCGAAAGTACCTTTTGATCCTCTCCGGAGTCAGGTAGGCTCTATGGATGATGAAGAAGTGTACCTGCTGGAACCTTGTGTTCCTTGTACCCTTCCATGTCCGTTTCAGAATATGGCCCCAGATCGTGTCTGGTATGGGCTTGCCTATGCTGTCCTCCCATCTCGTTTTCAGTGCCAGCAGTGGTTCCAGTCCGTCATTTAACATTCTAGTGTGGAGGCAGGTCACCGGCTTAGCAGTGCCCGCTGCCATCACCACGTACTGGCATGCCATGGTCACTTCCGGCTCAGCTAGCCCTTCCTTCCAGTGCCTCTGCATCGCCGCCACCACCGCCGCGTGCAGTAGATAACTCCTGTCTGGTAGGCCGAACTGTTCCTGCAACGTCTGAAAGGGGACCAACATTCCCTCTACATATAAGTCCCCCACCATCTGCAAGCCCAATTCCTCCCATTCTGACAACGGGGACCAATCACCCCCATGCGGCAGCGCGGTCAGCATCCCCAGCGGTATCTCCGGTGCATACGGCCTTGCTCTTTTCGCTCTCTTCAGACTCCGGTGCCAACATAATCTGAGTGTTCTTTCTTCCATTGTGAGGTCCCTCATGTCTAGCTGGCTCTCAGTCATAACAAGTGTTGCAGCACTGAGAGAAGACAGCGTTGCAACACGTCTCACTACACCCTTCTTGCAACACCATGATGCAAGTAATGACAGATACGTCTGGAATCTTAACGTATCTGCCTGCGCTAAAGTTACACATTGCTGCAGTCGTGTCACAACCATGATGCAACTCCAGCAATGCAATGGGCCAGTCTATCCTTGTGGCATTGCATCACTCTCACGCCTGCCATCAGGCAGGTGGAAGGTACTGATGTAGTGCCATTTTTGAGGGGTGCCCGGGTGTCAGCCCAGTTGGAGATCCATCGGTGGCAGTTGCGTGCTGGCAATGCCTCCTCCTGGACGGTCGGGTGGTCTTTGTGATACTGCAGCCATCAATGATGACGATGTCGATGTTCGGTCCGGAGCTGAGGTTGGTCATGGCAGACCTAGTGGCGTACAGGGTTGATTGCGAGGAGGGTTCTGGCGTTGAAGCAGTGGAGTGTCAAAGAGGAAGGGTCCTTGGTGTTGAGCGTGGTCCAGGGGCAGACGGGCTTGCCTTTGGCGTGGGAGATGTCCATTACAATGCAGGCTTTACATCGTTACCAATGCAATTCTGACAACGCAGGTCCCTTTACATCGCATTCTATTACAACGCATTGTGAGGTCAGTGATGGGGTAATTTTAAGTTTCTCGGGTGGGTTTGGGTTGTCAGATTTGAAATTTGGGACGTACCATGGGGTAAAATTTAAAAATTGGGGTGTTTTTTTAGGTCAATTATGAAAATGCGGGTGTGCGTTTTGGTCAAATGTGATTTTGGGGTGTTTTTTGGGGGCTCAAAAAGGAGTTTTAGGGTTCACGGTTTGGTTTGGGGTGCAACGGTTAGTTTTTGGGTTGCACTCACTGAAGTGGGAATAGTAATTTTTACATCTCCGCTATGCAACACCTTCCCTACTGTTGCAATATGCCTAGTAGTAGTGGATTCATTAGAATGCAATGCGATGGAATGGCATACATCATTACTACGTATGTACCTTTGGCAAACGTGTGATGTGCCCACTGTGCATGGGTGCTCAGCGGCCGTCATTGAGAAGTGCTGTGGGGGCTGGACAGCTGGGAGGTGGTAAACGCTGCAAAGAACACTGGATGGGGAGTGGTGTGTGTGTGTGAGCAGGTGTTGTAAGCATTTTATTGAGGGAAGTCTTATCTCGAAGCCGGGTCCTGTATCTTTGTTGCTCCTGCTCTCCTGCGTCTGCTTTCAGGAACAGGAAGTAGGCAACCAGGCTCCCTCCTCTGAGCCAATCACAACGCTGGGATGCTGCAGTGGGATTGGTAATTGACAACAGAACAAGGCATTCAGCCTGGGGCTGGAGGGGTGGGCATGCTCTCCATGCAGGCTGTAATGCAGCCTACATTACGAACAGGGAAGTGCGCATGACTGCTTTGGGCAGCCTGAATGGGCCAACCAAACCGTCATTTGGCAATTTTAGTGGGATTGCCAATCCGCCCATGCCCTGCTCCATGCTTGGAGCAGTCCTACCCACCCTCCCACCCGATAAGGAAACATAGTACGATTACATCAGTATGTTATCATCATGTGATGATTGTTCCCCTTCTGCACTGCTTGAAAGCAGTGGGGTGGCGCTCTTCTGCCTTAGCGGATGAGCCGCCACTAGGGGTGCGTCATCTTCTTGTGCTACGTCTAGGCGACTCGTCCTCCGGGTGTCCTGCGCTACGAGTCCCACCTTCTCTTCGCCTGGACATTGACACCTTGGCGCAATCCGCTGCACTCTCTCCAAATCTGTGACTCAGCCAGCAGGAGCCTCAGCCAGGTGTGATTTCACAAGCCCGAGTACAGCAGTCGCCCCCCAAGTCCGCTGGTGAACCTCCAGATGCAGTTGATGCAGCAGGACCCCCTTAGGCGTGAAGTTGCAGCGCTCCCGCCACACAAGTTCAGCGCAGCTCAGGGTCCTCACCCTCAACAGCTTCTAGCCAGCCCAACATCATCCAGACTGTGATGCAGAGAGGTGGCACCCACTGTTGGTAATTCCCTCCATGCACGCCAGTGTAGTGGTGGATCGTAGTATGCGATGCAGACCTTCCTACGCTGGGGTGCAGGAGCACATCCACTATTAACAGCTCCAAGGTGCGCAAGACAGTCTTTTCACACAGGTCAGCAACATGTCTCCATGAGACCTGCCAGACTTCAGCACCAGGTACAGGTGATCGTTTTGCCTCAATGTCTACTGCCATGGCTCATCGACTCCACAGCTCCTCTGCATCCCTCTTCAGGCTGCAGAAGCAGGTCCAGCGAGGTATCCAGGCTCCAGATGCAGGTATAGCAAGGCATCCAGGCTCCAGACAAAGATCCAGCGAGTCACCCAGGCTCCAGATGCAGGTCCAGCGAGGCATCCAGGCTCCAGACACAGGTCCAGTGAGGCATCCAGGCTCCAGACGCTGGTCCTGCGAGGCATCCAGGCTAAAGGCACGGGTTCAGCAAGCCACCCTGGCTCCAGACACAGGTCCAGCGAGGCACCCAGGCTCCAGATACAGGTCCAGCGAGGCATCCAGGCTCCAGATGCAGGTCCAGCGAGGCATCCAGGTTCCAGAGGAAGGTCGAGCAAGGCATCCAGGCTCCAGATGCAGGTCCAGCGAGGCATCCTGGCTCTCATCCTGGTCATCCTGGATGTTGGGTGGCTTATAGGGGTTGTTGATGTGTGGTGCACTTGATCCTGGCTGCTACATTCTGCATTTTATTAATTTTTATGCCTATTTTCTACTGGAGGTTGACTGATTGGCTCTTTTTTTGCATTAGAGGCCAAGAAAACTCACGTTGGGGTGACAAACGTGAGTTTTTTGCCGCTAATGGGCCCATCTGTAGTTTTCACCCGCTTTTGCCAGAATTGCTATCGCCATCGCGCTAATGTTAGCGGCAGTTTTCACCATGATCCCTGATACTATTGCCATGTAGCAATGGCTTGTAAATACACCGCTAGCATGGTGATAGTTTTCATCAGTAAGCAGCGATAAAAATACTGCAGCTAACTAGTGTTATCAATAGTTATCACCAGTGCTTGTACATATGCCCTATAGATAGATAGATAGATAGATAGATAGATAGATACATAGATAGATAGAGATACTGTATACTGATTGCTTCACCATACACTGTATCTTGAACACTTTACCATAAACCTGCACCCTTCACCCTGTTCTCTAATTTGGGTAACCAAAAAACTAACTCTGAGCTCTGTACCCTTAATCATGTGCCTTGAGCCATCTGCCCTTCAACATGTAATAATAATAATAATGGGTCTTGTAGAGCGCACTGGTGACGCACAACGGCGTGTCCCCGCGCTGAAATGAGAGCGTGTTCAGAGGGAGTTCTGAGGGGAGGGCCCGCTATCTGGTATAGAGATATGTTTTCAGCTTGGCTCTGAAGATAGACTCTGATGGTTCCAGACGCAGCGCTACTGGAAGTTTATTCCAGCAGGATGCGGCGAGGTACCTGAAGGATCTGCCACCCATCCTTGCTCTGGACACCTTTGGAATAGTTAGGCGCCCTGAACCAGAGGATCTTAGCGCGCAGGATGGCTCGTATTGTGTCAGGAGACCCTGAAGAGGAGGGGGTGCCCTGCCATTAATAATCCGGTGACAGGTGCAGAGGGCTTTGAATTCTACCCTGCTCCTGACCGGAAGCCAGTGCAAGGCCTGGAGCGCGGCTTTGGAGGCTGATCTTCTAGGTAGTCTGAGAACTAGCCGGGCAGCGGCATTTTGCAAGACCTGTAAGCGGCTCAGATTCTTCTCGGGGATTCCTAGATAGAGAAGGTTGCCATAGTCCATCTTGGACGTGACTAAAGCATGCACTAGTGTTCGGCGGGCTCTGGTGGGAAGGAGCTCCAAAACCTTCCTGAGAGTCTTAAGGATCCCGAAACAGGTGCCGACCACCCGGTTGACCTGGGGGCCAAAGGTAAGATCGGAGTCGAACCAGACACCTAAATTCCTCGCCTCCAGGCAGGGGGTAGGTGCTGGTCCCAAGCAAGGAGTTTTTTAAGTAAACAAGGGGGACCCACTTAATGGCTTTGGACCATGGGTAATAGCTATTTACAAGAACAAAGGTCCTAAGCTCAAAACAATTCTTAGAAAAAAGGTTAACAAATGGACCACAATCGGAAACCATGTACAGTTCTTCTACTACCCAGCCGGGCATAGAATTTATTTTAAGAATGTTAGACACAAGGTCAATTTGAATCTTTCAATCACATAACAAACATAATTTTGTTTGAAGTAAGGCACAAGCCTGTACCGAACTCATCAGAATATAGAGAAAGATTGTGAAAAAGGGTGCAAAGGAAAAAGAGTTTTTAACATCAGGCAAAGGAAGAATTGAGCAAAAGAGTGGTACTGCTTCAGAATTAAAAATTGGCAGTATTCCCTATCGTAGAACATACATCAATAATCCACAATAAATAGCAATGTATGTCTACATAGCAGTGTCGACGGCGTTTCGATCCTATGCTCTATAATAAAAGGATCATCATCAGGACTTAATATATGCCTGGAATTTAAACAATCAAGCCTGTAAAAGAAAACAGGAGAAAAACAGAGAGACAGCCATATATTAGAGAGCGCTTCTCTGTCTATTTTTCAAAGATAAGAACAAGAAGTCAACTTTGTCACACAATACTTGCCATGCAATTTCGGAATCGCAGTGTGGTGGTGTTTGTCTTGACTGACGGCGAAAGAATTGCGCAGTGGTTGGACTGTGCCTATTTTGTAAAGGGTAGTCATTTCCGTGTTAGTGAAGAGATGACATCCTGTGATTATACGTACTGCTAGGGTATCGGGTATCACGAACATCAGTGGGGAATAGGTGAAGGAGTGCTGGTATTGGATTGTGCTCAGGTAGAACAGTGCTAGAATAAAATGAAGTAAATGAAGCAACACTGGCGTACCCAGAAGAATGATTGATGAACGCACTTTCATTTGAAGTTGGCCTCGTTTTTGCAGTACAGTGATGGACAAGAGGCTGTGAAACAACAGTCATGGTTATACTTTTGTAATGCCCAGGTTGGTGCTCGTGAGCTGGCGTGCGTTTGGCTATAATCCTTACCTATAACTTGCTTGAGCTGGTACAATTACCCAATTCAGGCTACCTCGTGGCGAGGAGATAATTAGAGGAACGATCTGCGGGCGAGATGTTGTCCAGAATAAGCACTGGGCAGATTGTGAACAATGAGCTTAAGGCGCGGGAGCGGGTAAATTGCTCACCTTCACATGGGAAAAATTAATTCCCGTAGCAGCGCCAATCGGCTGAGTAAGGTCGAATGAGCGCCGAGCTTGGCGTTCTCATTCTTTCGCCGTCAGTCAAGACAAACACCACCACACTGCGATTCCGAAATTGCATGGCAAGTATTGTGTGACAAAGTTGACTTCTTGTTCTTATCTTTGAAAAATAGACAGAGAAGCGCTCTCTAATATATGGCTGTCTCTCTGTTTTTCTCCTGTTTTCTTTTACAGGCTTGATTGTTTAAATTCCAGGCATATATTAAGTCCTGATGATGATCCTTTTATTATAGAGCATAGGATCGAAACGCCGTCGACACTGCTATGTAGACATACATTGCTATTTATTGTGGATTATTGATGTATGTTCTACGATAGGGAATACTGCCAATTTTTAATTCTGAAGCAGTACCACTCTTTTGCTCAATTCTTCCTTTGCCTGATGTTAAAAACTCTTTTTCCTTTGCACCCTTTTTCACAATCTTTCTCTATATTCTGATGAGTTCGGTACAGGCTTGTGCCTTACTTCAAACAAAATTATGTTTGTTATGTGATTGAAAGATTCAAATTGACCTTGTGTCTAACATTCTTAAAATAAATTCTATGCCCGGCTGGGTAGTAGAAGAACTGTACATGGTTTCCGATTGTGGTCCATTTGTTAACCTTTTTTCTAAGAATTGTTTTGAGCTTAGGACCTTTGTTCTTGTAAATAGCTATTACCCATGGTCCAAAGCCATTAAGTGGGTCCCCCTTGTTTACTTAAAAAACTTGAGCGCAATCGCAGGATTGCAGGGGTTTCTTCAAAATCCTCATACCTCGGCCTCCGAGGAAGGCCACCCTAGTGCCCTCAGTACTCCCACTTCTTGTCCTTTTATCTATATCCTGCATAACTCTCTTTCCAAAAAGGAATGTCAACCCATGTCCCACTCTACACTGCCGATTATATCAAACACTTATGTACAAAACCATCCCTGCTATCAGAGACCCCAGATGTTCCGTCTTCGACTAGCAATTCTCTACCTGATCAATTAGAAAAACTAAAGAAAAAACAGGTTCGGCTACAATTAATGGTTCTTATGCTCACAGATTATTTAAAAGCAGAGGTTATCCCCCTAGGCCTGCAGGTTCGGAACATCCCGGGAATCTTCACAGATAACCCTAAATACACCACTAATTTTAGCCATATTGGTACCACATGTTCGAGACATTGGCTCGCACTGGGAATTGATATTGCCACAGAGACATTAGAATCCCTCGAAAAAGAAATAGCTGAGGTTCTGAAACAAATAAATGACTCTGATCAGTCCGCTGAGTGCAAAAAGCTACTGGAGCAAGTGGACAAGACAGTAGCAGAATTCCATAGAATAGAACAAAATAAAAAATCAAATAAAATAAAAAAGGATATAAAATCCTACAATATAGAAAATACTTACCCGTATTTACAGAAGGATTTCTATACAAACAAACCCCACTTCAACCCCAACACAAGACCTTGGGGGCGATACAATAAGCGACAGAACCTTGTGGGCTTTTCAGAGACATCAGGAGATTCTTCTGATAGCTCGGACCCGGGTGAAGGGGGTAGCAACCAAAGACGTGGAGGAGGGGCACAACAACCTCATTTTTTATCCCGAGGTCAACCGAACACCCCCCAACGAGGGAGGGTGAAGAAGCCTCAGCGTTGGTTCAACGCGCACGGCGAACGGAAGACTCGCAACAATTTTTATCAATGGTAGTTGATGCGCCTAGTGTTGAACCTTCCAATGAACCTTCCAAAGAAGTAATTCCCATTTTCAATTTGTCGAAACACAATTTATGTGGCCCAGAATTGGAGCTCCTCAAAAAGGGCCTCTCATTCGTACCCACTGTTCGTCCAAATTTTATGGACCTACAGGCTGAGCTACTGAAATTTTTCAGACTTATTCGTTTGAAAGCTTTTTTTCAGTTACACCCCTCACCTATGAGTTGTGCTAATACCCCTTTTCATCCACCCTCTACATTTCTACCCACGTCCAGTATGATCCCACCTGAAATTATGACCTTTGAGAAATTGGTCATAAATGACCTGGCAGAACTAGAGAAAAAGAAACTCTACATACCATACAATATCTCCAAGTTAGAGAGAGAAGCAATTGACACATTAAAAATAAATTCCTCACTCGTAATCAAAAGTGCGGACAAAGGGGGCGGGATTGTCCTCCAAGACATCGATGCATATAAAACGGAGGTTCTCAGACAATTAGGCAACACTGATCACTACCAACGCCTCCCAGGGAACCCAACCAAGGAGATCCAGGCCACGATTATGGAAATCACTACCAAGGCTAAAAATGAAGGGTTCCTTAGCAAAAAGGAACATAACTTCCTGAATGTGAAAAGTCCACGCACTCCTGTAATTTATACCCTACCCAAAGTTCATAAAAATGTTGAGCATCCACCAGGCAGACCCATTGTGTCAGCCTGTGGGTCCATTTTGGAACCCTTAGGGGCATACGTAGATTTCTTTATCAAAGATTTTGTTCCCAACACTGCTTGCTACATCAGAGACAGTATGGCAATAATCAATCTAATAGAGCATTATCCCTTCGACCCTACTGTTCATACACTATGCACCCTAGATGTAGAATCTCTTTACACCAATATCCCCCAAACAGCTGCACTACTGGTGATTCAAAAAATCTTAGATACACGACCCCGTCCACACAGGGTTCCAAGCCTCTTTATCCTTCAACTGCTTGAGATATGTCTGTCAAAAAACTTTTTCTCATTCGAAGGGACATACTACCAACAGATCAAGGGGACATCCATGGGGGCTATTTTTGCCCCCAACCTAGCCATTCTTTTCATGGATGCGCTAGAGACTGGTGTCATCCTTCATAATAGCAACCCATTTTTTTCCGGTATCTCCCTCTGGCGTCGTTACATAGACGACATCTTTGTAATTTGGAACCTTGATATTGATGTGCTGAACCTGTTTCTTCACTGGTTAAATAACAATTGTGCAGACCTTACTTTCACCATGACCCATGACAAATCCCAACTAGCATTTCTTGACCTATCAATATACCACCATGAAGGCAAATTGCTCACGCGCCTCTTCAGGAAACCAACTGAGCGGAATACTCTGCTTAGTTATGAGAGCTGTCATCCGAGAGCATTAAAAGACTCATTACCTTACTCGCAGTTCCTGCGAATAAGACGTAACTGTTCCAACAAAACTGACTACTTCAGAGAAGCAGCAGTTTTATCACACAAACTGAAAATGCGTGGCTACCCTAGAAGAATCGTTAAAGCTGCCTCAAAAAGGGCTTGGTATTGCCCAAGGGAGGTCCTATTGACACCAAAGCCAAAAGAAAATAAAGACAGAATTGCATGCGTGACCACTTTTTGCCCCATATCTAATAAAATTAGAAAATCAATCTTGAAGCACTGGCCCACCATAAATGCGGGAATCATAACCCTGGAGAGACCTCTTTTCGCATTTAAGAAAAACAAGAATCTCAAAGACCATCTGGTGCGGGCGGCCCTACCAACCCCTACCCCTTGTACCACCATTGACTCTAACTGGGGGATGCCACCACTGAAGGGCCACGTGAAATGTGGGCACTGTATTGTCTGCGACTTTACAATTGAAACCAGGAGTATCTCCCATAATGGGGTAAACTTTGAGATGAAATCATTCACAAACTGTAACACTTGCAATGTTGTGTACGCTATTTTCTGCCCATGCAATAAAATGTATGTAGGCCAGACAAGCCAAAAGGCCAAGACCAGGATCAGCCAGCATCGAAGCAGGATAAGATGCAATACGCCGAATGCCCCTTTGGTAGAGCATTTCACCGAGTTGAACCACACAGCAGATGACATCAGGTGGACCATTCTGAAGTCCATCAAACTTCCACAAAGAGGTGGGAACTTATCCCAGATAATGAACAGAGAGGAACTGAAATCCATCATTCAATTTAATACCATCAGGACTGGTTTGAATAGGAATGAGGACTGGACCAATCTGCTCTGATTGTAAAGAAAAATCTGTCAGCTGGGTACCTGTGTTAAAAAGTACATGTATGTTGTTAATCATTGTGTATATAGTATACTGAGCAATTTTAACCATATGACGTTTGAAAATTGCATGTGCCTCTATTCACTCCGTTTGCACGCTCCCTAAGCACTTCTAATTCACTATTTCCCCACTCCAAGATGGCGACCGACTAGTCACCACCTTCTCACTGTAAATCGCGATAGTAACCAATCGGTTTACTTTTTGACAAAACCAAGCGGTTTTGCAAAGAATTCCATCTTTTAAAATTGGGCACTTCCTAAGCCAGGTTTTCACTGTATACTATGAGCACTATTGCCTTAGGAATGCACGAGTAACTCGTCACCACTCCAATATGTCCGCCGCCAATACAGAAGACCACGTGACCGAGGTCACATGATCGCCACCCATTCAAAGCTGATCATGCAGACTTCCTGGCACAGAAGCTGCATCGCACAAGCTGCACAGCGCGGAACAGATGTAACGACGTCTAGACCACAAACGAGGTGAGACTCTGTCCAGCCCCTACCCGAACCCGTTGCGCTGACACAGTCAGCAGAGAGGCATACCGCGTATTGACGGTCTCCTTCTCCCCCGTTTCTTCACAGCGGATTGGTGTATCTACCCGACCGCCGTCACAGAGCCCCAGGAACTCGAATGAGAACGCCAAGCTCGGCGCTCATTCGACCTTACTCAGCCGATTGGCGCTGCTACGGGAATTAATTTTTCCCATGTGAAGGTGAGCAATTTACCCGCTCCCGCGCCTTAAGCTCATTGTTCACAATCTGCCCAGTGCTTATTCTGGACAACATCTCGCCCGCAGATCGTTCCTCTAATTATCTCCTCGCCACGAGGTAGCCTGAATTGGGTAATTGTACCAGCTCAAGCAAGTTATAGGTAAGGATTATAGCCAAACGCACGCCAGCTCACGAGCACCAACCTGGGCATTACAAAAGTATAACCATGACTGTTGTTTCACAGCCTCTTGTCCATCACTGTACTGCAAAAACGAGGCCAACTTCAAATGAAAGTGCGTTCATCAATCATTCTTCTGGGTACGCCAGTGTTGCTTCATTTACTTCATTTTATTCTAGCACTGTTCTACCTGAGCACAATCCAATACCAGCACTCCTTCACCTATTCCCCACTGATGTTCGTGATACCCGATACCCTAGCAGTACGTATAATCACAGGATGTCATCTCTTCACTAACACGGAAATGACTACCCTTTACAAAATAGGCACAGTCCAACCACTGCGCAATTCTTTCGCCGTCAGTCAAGACAAACACCACCACACTGCGATTCCGAAATTGCATGGCAAGTATTGTGTGACAAAGTTGACTTCTTGTTCTTATCTTTGAAAAATAGACAGAGAAGCGCTCTCTAATATATGGCTGTCTCTCTGTTTTTCTCCTGTTTTCTTTTACAGGCTTGATTGTTTAAATTCCAGGCATATATTAAGTCCTGATGATGATCCTTTTATTATAGAGCATAGGATCGAAACGCCGTCGACACTGCTATGTAGACATACATTGCTATTTATTGTGGATTATTGATGTATGTTCTACGATAGGGAATACTGCCAATTTTTAATTCTGAAGCAGTACCACTCTTTTGCTCAATTCTTCCTTTGCCTGATGTTAAAAACTCTTTTTCCTTTGCACCCTTTTTCACAATCTTTCTCTATATTCTGATGAGTTCGGTACAGGCTTGTGCCTTACTTCAAACAAAATTATGTTTGTTATGTGATTGAAAGGTCCCAAGCAAGGAGGCCACCACGCTGACGTCCACGCCGCCCGGTCTCCCCCTACCACCAGCACCTCAGTCTTGTTGCCGTTAAGTTTAAGGCAGTTGGCAGACATCCAGGCAGCAAGATCTTGCATGCATGCTCTGAAGATGTCTGCCGCAAGGCCGGGTGCACGCGATAGGGAGATGACCAGCTGCGTGTCGTCAGCGTATGACACCATGCGCAGACCGTAGCTCTCCACTATGGAGGCGACCGGGGCCACATATAGATTAAAAAGCGTTGGGCTTAGGGACGAGCCCTGTGGAACCCCCTGATCCAATGCCACTCGCCTGGAATAGCAGTCGCCCTGCCTGACTTGGAAACCTCGGCCCGATAGGAACGACTGAATCCATTTTAGCGCTGCATCACCCATCCCTGCTTTGTTCAGACACTGTAGCAAGGTGGAATGTGCTACAGTGTCGAACGCAGCGCTGAGGTCCAGCAGGATCAGGGCCATAGTGTGGCCCTCGTCGGCCCCCTGCCTGATGGATTCGGAAGCCATGAGGAGTGCTGACTCAGTCGAGTGTCGAGGTCTGAATCCAAACTGGGTGGCGTGAAGGAGATTAGACTCTTCCACAAACTGCATTAGCTGCTGATTCACCAACTTCTCCGCCACTTTCGAGAAGTAGGGAAGGAGGGAGATGGGACGCAGATTCTCCAGCTTTTCGAAGCTGATATTAGGCTTCTTGCGGAGGGGGAGCACCACTGCTTGTTTCCATTCCCAAGGCACAGTGCTGGACCTGAAGGAAATATCCAACAGGTGCCTGATATATGGCTCTAGTGTTGTCAGGCTGTCGGCCAGCCGTTTAGGAGAAGCTGGGTCCCGTGGGGAACCTGATTTCACTGATCTACATATGTTGATCAGGTCTTCAGCTGGCGGGGTAGAGAAATTAAGCAGCAACTTGTGACCATCTTCCTCTCTAACTGACGCCTCGAACTTTCCATCTACCGCTGGTTGGGCAGGGAAGGCGGAGTAGATTTTGGACACTTTGTCGCTAAAGTAGTCGGCAATGCGGTTGCAGGCAGCCACAGAGCAGTCCTCTGATCCCGCTGAGGATTTGGGGACAGCAAGAGATTTGTATACACAGAACAGTTCTTTCGCTGAGTTCTCTGCATCCAAAATTCTTTCGGCATAGTGGGCAGTTTTCGTTATCCTGATAAGATTGTGATATGCTCGTCTGTGGATGAGATATCTCTCTCTCTCCTGATTGTCATAGGCTTCCCTCCACTGCCTTTCCGCACGCTTACACTCCCTCTTGGCACCCCGCAATTCCTCGTTAAACCATGGTGCCGATCTCTGTTTACGACCACCCTTCTTTGGATGGTCTAACGGGGCCGTTTGGTCCAGCGCAGCCGTGATGCGGTCGTTAAGTAGTTTGTTTACCGAATCCGCATCATCGCCTCCAATGGGGCCATTGGCTATAAGAGCCTCATTGAATTTGGGCAGGGAAAACCTCGCCCATTTGCGCCTGGGATGGTTAAAGGGAGTGGGAGCAGTGACCTTGTTCTTAGGGAGAGAGATTTCAAAAGGCACCAAGAAATGGTCAGTCCACGGGAGAGGCACTGGGGGGGCCACCCTAACTTCTTCCCAGTTCGCAAAAACTGGGTCGAGCAGATGACCATGTTGGTGTGTAGGAAGGTGGCCCTTTAGCTCTAACTGTAATGCTTGAAGATCCTGCCGGAACTCCATCGCTCCCTTGTCTAGTGAATCTTCGAGGTGCATGTTAAAGTCTCCGAGTAGTAGAAACTTGTCTCTCCGCAGCGCCATCTCTGTGGCACACTCTATGAGAGTGCCCTTAAACCTAGCCAGGGGGCCAGGCGGGCGGTAAACTAAATAACCCTTCACAGTAGTACCCCCATTGATTTTTATTGTGAACATCCCCACCTCACTTGCCGCCAAGTGGACGGATTCAATTTGACAGGCAAGGTAGTGTTTAAATGCAAGCGCTATGCCTCCTCCTCTGCCCTCAGGTCTATCCAGTCTTACCATCAGATAATCATCCGGTAGTGCCTGAATGATATCAGGGTCAGAGTGTGTATCCAGCCAAGTTTCTGTAAGAAATAGCAGGTCCAATTGTCTGTCCACGAGCAAGTCGTGGATGTCAAACTTATGGCAGCGCAGCGACCTCACATTAAGCAAACCGCACGAAAGGGTGGGGCTGTCCCGGGTATCTGCCATTGCAGTGCAGAACCGGAATTGGCAGAATCTGCAGCCTGTGTCCACCCCTGTATGCATGCTGTGGAGCCCGTCACTACATGTGACGGAGGACAGATTCGACAGCTCGTCCCTACTCCACCGGATCCGGTTAACAGGACCAGGGGCTTTGGCCCTGGGCCGTGTCCGGTCGCGGACGGGCGCAGACGGGCTTGGCTTTGGCGCGGCTTCGGCGCGCGCCCAGCGTGCCCGCTGCGCTCGTCCGCTGCGCTTCCTTGGCCAGGGTACCATTTTGTAGAGTCAAGGTCGGGCGGGTCTGAGCACAAGAGTGCTCGCCCAGCTCGTCCCCCTCACCCAAGATGGCGGGACCGGTGAGGAGGGAACGGGGGTTCGCGCCCTGCTTCTACAATGTCCGTTTTAAAACACAATGGAGCAGTTATTTTATACAAGCACTCTGTATAAAACCAATAGCAGCAATTTAAAATAATAGCAGCAATTTTGTGACATGGCGTGAAATGTACCATTTCCCTATTCCCTTAGTCTTGTACCCATTACCTTAAACCCATAAATAACCCTGCACTCTAAGCCCTGCTTCCATGCAGCTTAAACCCTGTAGCTGTCCTCCGATGTAGTGACTCCTGGGGTTATTGTTCATCAGCTGTAATACCTGGTATGTAATAGTCTGTGATGTTGTGCTCTCACTGTGAAGGGTCTACACCATGGGTACTCAAAGTACGGCCCACTGGCCGCCAGCGGTCCGGCAAGCCTTCCTTGTGTGTGGTGACAGAGACCATCAGGGACTGAGAGCCCGTGAGGTGGGAGGGCATCAGGGTGTGAGAACCCGGGTGAGGTGGGAGGGCAGCAGGGAGTAAGAGAGTAAGAGCTCGGGTGACGTGGGAGGGCAACAGGGAGTGAGAGCCCAGAGAGGTGGGAGGGCAGCAGAGAGTGAGAGCCCGGTGAGGTGGGAGGGCAGCAGGTAGTGAGAGCCCGGGTGAGGTGGGAGGGCAGCAGGGAGTGAGAGCCCGGTGAGGTGAGAGGGCAGCAGGGAGTGAGAGCCTAGTGAGGTGATGGAGGGAAGCAGGGAGTGATAGCCGGGTGAGGTGACAGAGGGCAGCAGGGAGTGAGAGCCGGGTGAGGTTACAGAGGGCAGAAGGTAGTGAGAGCCGGGTGAGGTGAGACAGATAGAGATAGAGACAGATAGAGACAGATAGAGACATATAGAGACAGATAGAGGCAGAGACAGATAGAGACAGGGGCAGACAGAGCTAGATAGGGTCAGAGACAGGGACAGACAGAGACAGATAGAGGCAGAGACAGATAGAGGTAGAGACAGACAGCGATAGAGACAGAGAGAGAGAGACAGAGAGAGACAGAGATAGATGCAGGGACAGATTGAGACAGAGACAGACAGGCATTTAGACGCAGAGACATAGATAGAGACAAAGAGATATAGAGGTAGAGACAGAGACAGACAGAGACATATAGAGGCAGAGACAGTCATAGATAGAGACAATGAGAGATAGAGGTAGAGACAGAGAAACGGATATGGAGACAGATGGAGGGAGACAGAGACGGTGACAGACAGAGACAGATAGAGGCAGGGACAGGAACAGACAGATAGAGGCAGAGTGACAGCGAGATGGAGAGGGAGACAGAGAGGGAGATGGAGGGAGACAGAGGGAGACGGAGGGAGACAGAGGGAGACAGAGGGAGACAGAGGGAGACGGAGGGAGTCAGGGGGAGACAGAGTGAGGGAGAGAGAGACATAGAGAGGGAGACAGAGAGAGAGAGGGAGACAGAGAGAGAGGGAGACAGAGAGAGAGGGAGACAGAGGGAGGGAGACTGAGGGAGACAGAGAGAGAGAGGGAAATGAAGGTAGGGAGGCAGAGGGAGCGAGTCAGGGAGAGACAGAGGGAGGGAGAGGGAGACAGACAGAGGGAGGGAGACAGACAAACAGAGGTAGGGAGACAGACCGAGGGAGGGAGACAGAGAGAGGGAGGGAGACAGACAGAGGGAGGGAGATAGAGGGGGAGAGAGAGAGATAGATAGAGGGAGTAGACAGAGTGAGGGAGATAGAAGGAGGGAAGGAGATAGAGGGAGAGAGACAGAGAGAGGGAGACAAAGAAAGAGAGGGAGACAGAGAGAGGGGAACAGAGGGAGACAGACAGAGAGAGGCAGAGACCGAGAAACGGAGATGGAGACAGATGGAGGGAGACAGAGACGGGGACAGACAAAGACAGATAGAGGCAGGGACAGGAACAGACAGATAGAGGCAGAGTGACAGAGAGATGGAGAGGGAGACAGAGAGGGAGATGGAGGGAAACAGAGGGAGGGAGACAGAGAGAGAGTGAGAGAGAGGGAGGGAGAGGGAGGAAGAGGGAGGGAAAGGGAGACATAGGGTGACAGTGGGAGGGAGGGGGTAGACAGAGAGAGGGAGACAGGGAGTCAGGGGGAGACGAAGTGAGGGAGAGGGAGACAGACAGAGCGAGACAGAGAGCGAGGGAATGGGAGGAGGCAGAGGGAGCGAGTCAGGGAGAGACAGAGGGAGGGAGAGGGAGACAGGGAGACAACAGAGGGAGGGAGAGAGACGGAGGGAGGCAGACAGAGCGAGGGAGAGAGATAGAGAGGGGGAGACAGAGGAAGGGAAGGAGATAGAGGGAAGGAGACAGAGAGAGGGAGACAGAGGGAGAGAGACAGAGGGAGGGAGAGAGACAGAGGGAGGGAGAGAGATAGAGAGGGGGAGGCAGAGGGAGGGAGATAGAGGGAGGGAAGGAGATAGAGGGAGGGAGACAGAGAGAGGGAGACAGAGGGAGGGAGACAGAAGGAGGGAGACAGAGGGAGGGAAACTGAAGGAGGGAGACAGAGGGAGAGAGAGGGAGATGGAGGGAGGCAGAGGGAGCGAGTCAGGGAGAGACAGAGGGTGGGAGAGAGAGGGAGAGGTAGACAGAGGGAGACAGACAGAGTGAGGGAGACAGACAGAGGGAGTGTGACAGACAGAGGGAGGGAGACAGATGTAGGGAGGAGACAGAGGGAAGGAGACAGAGGGAGGGAGATAGAGGGAGGAGACAGAGGAATGGAGACAGAGGGAGGGAGATAGAGGAAGGGAGGGAGATAGAGGGAAGGAAGGAGGGATATATAGGGAGGGATATAAAGGGCGGGAGATAGAGGGAGTGAGGGAGATAGAGAGAGGGAGATAGAGATAGCGAGAGGGAGATAGTGAGAGGGAGATGGAGAGAGGGAGACAAAGAGAGGGAGACAGAAAGAGGGAGAGAGGCAGACAGAGGGAGTGAGATAGAGGGAGGGAAACAGAGGGAGGGAGGGAGATAGAGGGAGGGAAGAAGATAGAGGGAGGGAGACAGAGAGAGAGAGGGAGACCGGGTGTCAGACAGAGGGTGACAGACAGAGGGTGACAAACAGAGGGAGACAGACAGAGAGAGACAAACAGAGGGAGGCAGACAGAGGGAGACACAGAGAGGGAGTCAGACAGAGGGAGACAGAGAGGGAGACAGACAGAGGGACAGAGAGAGGGAGGCAGAGGGAAGGAGACAGAGGGAGGGAGACAGAGGGAGACAGAGGGTGACAGACAGAGGGAGACAGACAGAGGGGGAGACAGACAGATGGAGACAGACAGATGGAGACAGACAGACAGAGGGAGGGAGACAGACAGAGGGAGGGAGGGAGACAGAGGGAGTGAGACAGAGGGAGGGAGACAGAGGGAGGGAAACAGAGGGAGGGCGACAGGCAGAGGAAGGGAGACGGACAAAGGGAGACAGAGAGGGAATGAAAGAGAAGAAGGGAGACAAAGAGAGAAACAGAGGGAGACAGAGAGAGAGAGATAGAGGGGGACAGAGTGAGTGAGACAGAAGGAGACAGAGTGAGACAGAGAGAGGGAAGGAGGAAGTGAGAGAGAGAGAGATAGACCGAGGGAGGGAGACAGAGAGTGAGGGAGACAAAGAGAGGGAGGGAGAGATAGAGAGAGAGAGGGAGAGATAGAGAGAGAAAGGGAGAGATAGAGAGAGAGAGGGAGAGATAGAGAGGGAGAGATAGAGAGAGAGAGGGAGAGATAGAGATAGAGATA
Source organism: Lissotriton vulgaris (assembly GCF_964263255.1). Lineage (NCBI taxonomy): Eukaryota > Metazoa > Chordata > Amphibia > Caudata > Salamandridae > Lissotriton > Lissotriton vulgaris. Next base: position 166,850,877 of record NC_141691.1, on the reverse strand, counting down.
GAGAGGGAGAGAGAGAGAAAGAGAGAGAGAGGGAGAGATAGAGAGGGAGAGATAGAGAGGGAGAGATGGAGAGGGAGAGGGAGATGGAGAGGGAGAGGAAGAGGGAGAGGGAGAGGGAGAGAGAGAGAGGGAGAGAGAGAGAGAGAGAGAGAGAGAGAGATAGATATATGCGTATGCCTGGTCTGTTGGCTCAGTCAATGAAGGCGTCCACTGCAGGGGCGTGTGTTCAACCTCATGGTCACAATCTTTTTTTCTCTAGCCCTACCCCTCTCCCCCACTGACCCCACCTCCACCGGTGCGGCCCTCAGCCACAAACCACACAGTAAATTCGGCCCTCGAGAGAAAGTTTGTGAGTGCCCATGGTGCACACCAAAAACTCAACTTCTTCATGAAGCATTAAGTAAAAGCTAAAATTAGATCAAATGAAACATGATAACATGGGCTGCACTAAATAAGCACAGATGAAAAAACATGTTACATCTTCTGCGCCAATACAAAATCTGCACAAAGGATTATGGTGATGATTTTTATTTACTATCATTTATTTATGTACAGTAGTAAAAATTGCTGCGAGAGGCGTCAATAACCCATAAGGTACTTAGTGGTCAGTGTATTCTAGGCATGGGCGGAAAATCCGTTACGCTCGCGGATTTTGCGGATTTTTGGTAAATCCGCAATCCGCGAACTCTCACGGATTTACCGAAAATCCGCAAATCCGCGCGCTGCGGATTTTTTGCTTGTGTTCGCACTGCTCGCGGCCCGCGGCCCGGGCAGCAACAATCTCGCACTCGCGAAATTATAAAAATTACAATCGGGGAGGGGTGAAGGAAGTGGCCCAGTCTCCATCTTCCTGTTCCTGTCCAGCAAGCTCCTACCATTGGGGTGGGGCGAAGGAAGTGCCCCAGTCTCCAACTTCCTGTTCCTGTCCAGCAAGCTCCTCCCATTGCTTAGTCCATTTCCTGGCCACTTTGAATTCGATCTTGACTGGGAAGGATTACTTTTTGTGGATGCTGCTGGATATTTGGATTTGAGGCCTTTTGGATTACTTTTGGATTCGAAATTTGATTTCACAAGTAAGTTGATAAGTTGATGTTGTTTGTTTGTGGTGATTTTTGTGTGTGTTTTTCGACTTTTTGGGGTGGTGTTGGGGGCTGGCTATGTTGGTGGGGGGCCATTTTGAGGCATGGTCCTGCAGGTCCTGGCCATGTGGATGGGGTCAAGCGGCCATTTTGAAGTCAGGCAGTGTGCTTTGTGCCATAGGCCCACCCAGTCTGCTCTGATTTCATTCATTATGCCCAGGGGGCTTAGAACTCCCGCGGATTTACCGAAAATCTGCAAGTTCGTGAGCTGCGGATTTTTTTGCTTGTGTTCGCACTGCTCGCGTCCCGTGCAGCAACAATCTCGCCCTCGCGAAATTGCAAAAATTACAATTCTGCACATGAATTGAAAACCACCAGCAGGCACCATAATTAATTGCAAGGAGTCCATTTTGTGGGGGGGGGGGTGGGGGGGGGTGAATGAAGTGCCCCAGTCACCAAGTTCTTCCTGTTCCTGTCCTGCAAGCTCCTCCCATTGCTTTGTTCATTTTGAATTTGATCTTGACTGGGAAGGATTACTTATTGTGGATGCTGCTGGATATTTGGATTTGAGGCCTTTTTGACTTTCTTTGGATTACTTTTGGATTAGAAATTTGATTTCACAAGTAAGTTGATAAATTGATGTTTGTTTGGGGCATTAGCTACAATTTTGGAACTTTTTTCAAAACATTAAGTAAAATATTATATAGTGGCTACTGGCTAGCCACAGTATCCAGTTGGACCAGGCTTAGTTATGGGTGCATGATACAACTGTTTTGTTGAATTTTAACATGATTCTGCCCAGGGCATTGATGGCATTGGATTGTGGTGATTTTTGTGTGTTTTACGACTTTTTGGGGTGGTATTGGGGGCTTGCTATGTGGGTGGGGGCCATTTTATTGCCTGGTGCCGTGTGGGTGGGGGTCTAGGGGCCATTTTGAAGCCAGGTTGTGTGCTTTGTGCCATAGGCCTGCACCCAGTGTGCTCTGATTTCATTCATTATGCCCAGGGGGCCCAGAATCGGTCTGTTTGCGGATTTTGCGGGTCTTCCGCCACGTTCGCGTCGTGAAGCAACAATCTTGCACTCGCGAAATTGCAAAAATTGCAATTCTGCACCAGAAAACCACCAGCAGGCAGCATAAACCTTCTGAAACTTGATGGATGGCATTGGATTGTGGTGATTTGTGTTGTGTTTTTTTTACTTTTTGGAGTAGGGGTTGGGGGCTGGCTATGTTGGTGGGGGCCATTTTGAGGCATGGTCCTGGCCATGTGGATGGGGGTCAAGCGGCCATTTTGAAGGCAGGCAGTGAGCTTTGTGCCATAGGCCTGCACCCATTTTGCCTTGCTTTCACCCATTGTGCCCAGGGGGAGTCAGTGGTACATGAAACTACAACCCTCTCTGTGGGCTCTCTTGGATCAATGTTAAATTCCTGTTTCCCAAAAATTTCGCAATTCTTATTTTTGATATTTCCATATTGTGGTGTGCACGTGTGTATTCATAAATGCCTACTTGCAAACTATTAATTGAAGCGCTACATATGCAACATATATTTAACTGATGTTCCTCTGTCTTCGTTTGCTTTTAGGTGCACAAAGTCAAGAACTCCGCATCATCGTTGAACATCAGTGCCAGGAAGAAGTCCTGCTGCGGCCTGCTGTTCCGATATCTGAAGAAGATGGCTCCAAAAAGAGGTGCCCGTAGCTCCTCTTGCAAGAAAGATGTCGCTACTAAGGAGAAGAAGAAGCAAGTGGCACCACTTACCAAGGAGACTGGTGCCTCGACCACTAAATTTTTGTGGAAAAAACAAAAGTCCACCATGAGTGCTGCACAGGTAGCCTGTTTAGTGGTTCAATCACCAACGACCAGTGATGTTGGCTCATCGCAAGAAAGTAGCAGCACACAATCAACACAGGTTGTAACTCATCTCACAAGTACTATTCAACAACCAAAGCAGCAACAACAACTGCATGGGCTACTAGTACAAGCACAAGTACATGCGCAAGGAGATGTCCAAGGAGCTGTCTGAGAAGGAGCTGTCCGAGAAGGAGCTGTCCGAGAAGGAGCTGGCCGAGAAGGAGCTGGCCGAGAAAGAGCTGTCCGAGAAGGAGCTGTCCGAGAAGGAGAAGGCCGAGAAGGAGAAGGCCGAAAAGGAGAAGGCCGAGAAGGAGAAGGCCGAGAAGGAGCTGGCTGAGAAGGAGAAGGCCGAGAAGGAGAAGGCCGAGAAGGAGAAGGCAGAGAAGGAGAAGGCCGAGAAGGAGAAGGCCGAGAAGGAGAAGGCCGAGAAGGAGCTGGCCGAGAAGGAGAAGGCCGAGAAGGAGAAGGCCGAGAAGGAGGAGGCCGAGAAGGAGAAGGCCGAGAAGGAGAAGGCCGAGAAGGAGAAGGCCGAGAAGGAGAAGGCCGAGAAGGAGAGGGCCGAGAAGGAGAGGTCCATGGAGAGTTGCAAGTAGAGGTCAGTGAAGAGGCCCATGTAGCAGCGCATGGAGCGGTGCAAGTGCCCACAATGGTTGTTCTTCCAGAAGTAGGGGCACAGGAGGAAATTGACTTTGGAGCCGGGGTATCATGTCAGGAAGACGAAGCCACTCCTCCTGATGATTCATTTTCTCCCAGCTCCCCAGCAAGGAAAAGATCACGGAGGGTGTGTAGAAGTTCCTCTTCAAGCCCCGCTCCATCAGATGATCTGGATCAAGATTGGCAACCATCTCCGACGTCTGAGAGGGAGGCACACCATGAGCTGAGAAAGGTATCAAATGTTAAAAGGAAGGGCCCCGGAAAGCTCATACTTATGGATCCGAACGTCGGACTTGATGAAGTGGTGCATTTTGATGTTGATGAACAGGATGACAGCAATGACCTAGTCATCACACACGTCATTCCAGCCACACCGGCCATGCAGCAGACAGACATTTATACCCTATCCCGACGTCATGCTGAGCGTGACCATGGCGACGTGGCACTGGTAGCACCACCAACGCAGTCAAGTAGTACAACAAGTTCAACAAAACCTACAGCTCCCATATTTTCTCCCCAGAGGGGACCTCCATCCAGCTCGACTCCCTCAAGTAGGGTTGCTGCAATAATTGCACAACCCAGTAGATGTCCGCAAGGCTCATCCACCACTGCTTCATCTGGCATTGGCAGTATCACCTCGTGCGGCAAAACCAGAAGTTTCCAGTCCCCAGTTTGGAACTTTTTTAGTGTCCATGCAAAGCATGATTACATAGCCATTTGTTCCATTTGTAAGACTAGAGTTAGCCGTGGTAAGACTGGTACCAACTATGGAGAAGAAGCGTCAGACATTTGTCAGGTTGCACCCAGTACCCCTGGCAGCACCACACCCTCTGCAACACATAGGAGGCACACTGAGAGTCTGGGAGACACACCAATGCGGAAAATGTCAACACTGAGCACAACTGGGTCGAAGAAGTCATCAGCATCATCCAGTAAATTTGTCCAGCGCACCATTACAGCCATGTTCTCCTCAGATGCGCCATTTCAACGCAACCACCCAATTGTGCGCCTGTATAACAGTAAGCTGGCTAAAATGCTAGCGGTGGACCTTCTCCCTTTTTCGTTTGTCGAAGGTGTGGGTTTTCTTGAACTCGTGGCAACACTGGCCCCTAAATGGAAGGTTCCTAGCCGGTTCTATTTTGCCAGGGTTGCTGTTCTAGCACTACATAAAGAGGTGCTTGAGTTGATTGGGGAAGCTTTGCAGAAGAGTGCTGTTCACACTATACACCTGACAACAGACATGTGGACCAGTTGCCAAGCCCTTGATTACATGTGCATCACTGCACACTGGGTCTCTTTTTCAGGGGTTGCAAAACAGATAAATGCAGGTGGTGACTTGGTCGAGATTTTTAAGGGTGCTCGTAAACATGCAACATTAGCCATGTTTGGCTTGGAGAAAAGTCATACTGCAGACAACATTTTGGATGACTTTAACAAAAAGGTCTCGCAATGGCTGCCCCCAAGAAAATGCAAGGTTGGTTATGTTGCCACTGATAATGGCAGCAATGTTGTTAAGGCCATGGAGGACGGTGACTATTTCAGAGTGGCGTGTTTGGCGCACTGTATAAACCTGGTCGTGCAAAAGTTCTTGAAAAAAGAAATTGCAGTCGACAAAATACTGACCATCTGCAGAAGAATATGCACACATTTCAACCATTCTTTTAAGGCCCGGAAGGAGCTGAGGCGCAAGCAAAATGAACATAGAATGCCAGTGAAAGCACTTATCCAGGAGGTGGCAACACGTTGGAACTCAACCTTCTACATGCTTGAGGGTCTGCATGAGCTGTTTTCAGTAGTCAATGAGTATGTCTACAACCTGGGTGGTGCTACGACAGAAATGATGCTAGCGGTGGAGCAATGGCAGCTAGTTAAAAGCCTGACAGACATGCTTCGTCCTTTTGAGGTCTTCACGCGTGAAGTCAGCAGGGAGGACTGTAATTTGGGAAAAGCTATCCCATTGTTGCTGAAGCTCGAGCACCAAGTCAAGGCGGTGTCTTCAGAATGAAAGGATGCTGGAACGAATGAAGCATATGAGTTGGCGCAGAGATTATTACAACGCCTAGTTAGCAATGAACGGCTTGTAAATATCAAGAAACAACCGCACTACATTTGTGCTACTATTCTGGATCCACGTTACAAAAAGCCATTGTTTGGCAAAGTATTAATTCCTTTTGAAACATCAGATGTTACAGAGTACAAAGGTTGGCTAGCTCAGTCAGCCATTCGTTTTGAAAGAGAGCGAAAGAAAACTGTAGGAGAAGACAGTACTACTAGTGAATCAGCAGGCCATCAGGCATCCCAAAAAAGCACTTCTGCATCTGTGCCTGTGGCAGAAGTGAGTGACTTTTCCTCTGAGCCGTTAACCACACCAGCAACCGTATCATCTGCACCAGGCCCAGGCGATATGTCTGAAGAGGATTGGCTAAGTCAGCTAGGGTTTCCTTGTCCCAGAAAGGACACAGAAGTGCAAAGTACAGGAATCCGGGAGAACATTGTTTCAATGGTGCAGGCCTATCTGGATGACTCAACAGCGGTCAATATTACTGAGGACCCATTGGCGTATTGGCATGGGAAAAGAAACATATGGCGAGAGCTCACCAACCTGGCTATCAATTACTTGTCTTGCCCACTCGCAAGCGTGTCTTCAGAACAGGTGGAGAAGTGTGGCTCAATGATTAGAGCGGCAGACCCTGATGCAGAGGTCTAGCCCGGGACCAGGGTTCAATTCCCCGCCTCGGCGGGTCTTGGGCTCAAAATTCCACGGACCTGATAATTCTCGCCTCGGTGCCTATTCCAATCATGGAGTCCCACTCTGCAACTCTGGGCAATAGCTTGCTTAATCTCCACAACGGCCCCCACAACGCTAAGGATGCCTGGCCTTCACCCTGGGGGTGCCCAGGAGTGGACACCTCACAGGGAAAGCCAGGAGGGGTTCCACAGCGGTTTTCGTACAAGCGCCTTGAGACCCTTTCGAGTGAGTAGTGCGCTATACAAGTATCAATTTACATTTACATTTACATTCAGAACGTGTTTTTAGTTCTGTTGGTGGCATTGTGACTTCCAAAAGGTCCCGCCTCTTGCCTGCAAATGTGGAGCGGCTCACCATGAGAAAGATGAACCAGCACTTCATACCACCAGATTTCAAAGTACGAGAATGCACGCAGGAAGAAGAGGACACCGACCTACCTGAGGGAAGTTTTCCTCAGTTACCAGAAGTACTACCAACTCAATTTGCAGAGTTTGAGGACGAGTTCTGCTTCCCTGACAGCGAGTTCTGAAAATGAGTCAATGAATCACTAACTTTATTTTTCGTCCTTATTCACTTTTATTCCTGTGTGTCTGTCTTTCTTTGTTTAGCAAGTGCTTGATCACATTCACAACAAAACTGTAATCACCCAATCACAACAAAAAGCCCATCAGCAGAACTGTCTTGATTTTGATGCCGCAGCATTCCTCAGGTTCACAAGTTGACAAGAACTCAGTCCTGGTCGTCTATCCTCCTCCTCCAGACTCACCCTATCCATTTCCCGTAATGCTGATGCCTGGATTCCGCACAATGAAGAAACTTACGTTGACAAGTCACCTAAAGAGGGACTGGAAGTAGTGAGTCCTCATTTAAATACATTTTGCTAAGTGTGGCTTTTTTCCTGGATTTGCTTTTTGGCTGTTTGGGGGTGTCAAACTTGTTTGCGCCTGGGTTTACGGGTCTTGGCTGGGCCATTGCTGGCAAGGTCTATTTAGGGATGAAATTGGTTAGGAGTAAATGGGAGGTGAAAACGTCTGTGAGCACCGCTGCCACATTTCTAATGTTGATTGATTTTGTTTTGCAGAAAATCCACGCCGGGAAACTCCAGTTGGGGCCCTGCTGCAGAACGCTTTAGGACACTGTGAATTCCAGGTGGAGCCAGCCCTCAAAGACAAATTACAGGTAAGATAAGCGTTTGGATGGGAGTTAGTATAATGGAGTATTAGGAGTGGCGAGAGAGTGACAGTGGTACTAGTAAAGTCCTAGGACTCTTGAATTAACTTACTCTGTGACAGGCATTTACTTTGGAAAACATTTAGCCAATTACACGTGAACGTTTAGGCGTTATTGCTCGCTTGCCTGTCATAGGGTTGCTGTCTGTAGGGCTTCTAGGTTTTTGGGTGTGGGTTTTGGGGTCTGTGAGCACCGCTGCCACATTTCTAATGTTGATTGCTTTTGTTTTGCAGAAAATCCACGCCGGGAAACTCCAGTTGGGGCCCTGCTGCAGAACGCTTTAGGACACTGTGAATTCCAGGTGGAGCCAGCCCTCAAAGACAAATTACAGGTAAGATAAGCGTTTGGATGGGAGGTAGTATAATGGAGTATTAGGAGTGGCGAGAGAGTGACAGTGGTACTAGTAAAGTCCTAGGACTCTTGAATTAACTTACTCTGTGACAGGCATTTACTTTGGAAAACATTTGGCCAATTACACGTGAACGTTTAGGCGTTATTGCTCGCTTGCCTGTCATAGGGTTGCTGTCTGTGGGGCTTCTAGGTTTTTGGGTGTGGGTTTTGGGGTCTGTGAGCACCGCTGCCACATTTCTAATGTTGATTGCTTTTGTTTTGCAGAAAATCCACGCCGGGAAAATCCAGTTGGGGCCCTGCTGCAGAACGCTTTAGGACACTGTGAATTCCAGGTGGAGCCAGCCCTCAAAGACAAATTACAGGTAAGATAAGCGTTTGGATGGGAGGTAGTATAATGGAGTATTAGGAGTGGCGAGAGAGTGACAGTGGTACTAGTAAAGTCCTAGGACTCTTGAATTAACTTACTCTGTGACAGGCATTTACTTTGGAAAACATTTGGCCAATTACACGTGAACCTTTAGGTGTTATTGCTCGCTTGCCTGTCATAGGGTTGCTGTCTGTGGGGCTTCTAGGTTTTTGGGTCTGGGTTTTGGGGTCTGTGAGCACCGCTGCCACATTTCTAATGTTGATTGCTTTTGTTTTGCAGAAAATCCACGCCGGGAAACTCCAGTTGGGGCCCTGCTGCAGAACGCTTTAGGACACTGTGAATTCCCGGTGGAGCCAGCCCTCAAAGACAAATTACAGGTAAGATAAGCGTTTGGATGGGAGGTAGTATAATGGAGTATTAGGAGTGGCGAGAGAGTGACAGTGGTACTAGTAAAGTCCTAGGACTCTTGAATTAACTTACTCTGTGACAGGCATTTACTTTGGAAAACATTTGGCCAATTACACGTGAACGTTAGGCGTTATTGCTCGCTTGCCTGTCATAGGGTTGCTGTCTGTTGGGCTTCTAGGTTTTTGGGTGTGGGTTTTGGGGTCTGTGAGCACCGCTGCCACATTTCTAATGTTGATTGCTTTTGTTTTGCAGAAAATCCACGCCGGGAAACTCCAGTTGGGGCCCTGCTGCAGAACGCTTTAGGACACTGTGAATTCCAGGTGGAGCCAGCCCTCAAAGACAAATTACAGGTAAGATAAGCGTTTGGATGGGAGGTAGTATAATGGAGTATTAGGAGTGGCGAGAGAGTGACAGTGGTACTAGTAAAGTCCTAGGACTCTTGAATTAACTTACTCTGTGACAGGCATTTACTTTGGAAAACATTTGGCCAATTACACGTGAACCTTTAGGCGTTATTGCTCGCTTGCCTGTCATAGGGTTGCTGTCTGTGGCGCTTCTAGGTTTTTGGGTCTGGGTTTTGGGGTCTGTGAGCACCGCTGCCACATTTCTAATGTTGATTGCTTTTGTTTTGCAGAAAATCCACGCCGGGAAACTCCAGTTGGGGCCCTGCTGCAGAACCCTTTAGGACACTGTGAATTCCCGGTGGAGCCAGCCCTCAAAGACAAATTACAGGTAAGATAAGCGTTTGGATGGGAGGTAGTATAATGGAGTATTAGGAGTGGTGAGAGAGTGACAGTGGTACTAGTAAAGTCCTAGGACTCTTGAATTAACTTACTCTGTGACAGGCATTTACTTTGGAAAACATTTGGCCAATTACACGTGAACGTTTAGGCGTTATTGCTCGCTTGCCTGTCATAGGGTTGCTGTCTGTTGGGCTTCTAGGTTTTTGGGTGTGGGTTTTGGGGTCTGTGAGCACCGCTACCACATTTCTAATGTTGATTGCTTTTGTTTTGCAGAAAATCCACGCCGGGAAACTCCAGTTGGGGCCCTGCTGCAGAACGCTTTAGGACACTGTGAATTCCAGGTGGAGCCAGCCCTCAAAGACAAATTACAGGTAAGATAAGCGTTTGGATGGGAGGTAGTATAATGGAGTATTAGGAGTGGCGAGAGAGTGACAGTGGTACTAGTAAAGTCCTAGGACTCTTGAATTAACTTACTCTGTGACAGGCATTTACTTTGGAAAACATTTGGCCAATTACACATGAACGTTTAGGCGTTATTGCTCGCTTGCCTGTCATAGGGTTGTTGTCTGTGGGGCTTCTAAGTTTTAGGTTTTTACAAAGTAGATTTAAGAATGTTAGATTACACCACTCAGTAGTATTTGGTCTAGGAATGAAGAAATGTGAAAACAACAGAAAAATTAATTGACTGTCTAATCTAAAGTAAAAATGTCCCTCCTTCCAGGGAAGGCTGTTGTCTTGCTGCACTTTTTTGTCACAATTGATGAATGCTTGCTTAATTTTAACACACACCATTTTTCTCTGAACAGACAGAAGCTGGACTTCTAAGGACAAGAGCAACATCAACTTCAAACCAGGTGAAAGCTCGGCTCGACCACAAGAAATGTGTTCCATTACTCATCAACTCAGCACCAAGCACTTTTCCATTTCCAGCTAACTTAATTTTAATATATATGTTTACTTTTAATAAAGCTTTTAAACTTGAATAGACTCCTTGGTTTTTGGTCCTCCAGACTAGAGTGACTGAGCGAAAGGTTTTGCAATTTTTGCAAGGAGGAGTCCGTGCCTCTGACACTACCAGGTTTATACAGTGCGCCAAACACGCCACTCTGAAATATTATTACTCTGGTGTTTAGTGTCCATAGTTCGGTTTGTGGAAAATTGTCCCTGCAACAGTAGTATTATGGATTGTGCTCCTATCTAAACACTATTTCGAAAAAATTAAATTAGGAACGCTTGGACAACAATAAGTCCTCTATATTTATGGATTTTGTCCCAACCACTGGAGTATTAGGAGAGACGAGAGATTGACGGTAGTACTACTAAAGTCCTAGGACTATTCAGGAAAACACACTTACTGTTAAACCCCCACCCACCAGACTCAAAAGCAGTAAAAAAAAACAGGTATGCTCAGATAAAGTTTGAAAAAGTATATTTATATCCCTAACAAAATAATCTCCCGCAAGACCCTCCCTAACCCCAACGGTTGTCCTTTAGAAGTCCCAAACCCAACTCCCGATTCCCACCCCCCAAAAGTCTCTAAAAAAGGGGCAAGGGACACTATGGGTGGATGCTGTTGACTTTTTGGGCCAGGGCATCAAACTCCTCGCGGAGCAAGGCGTGCTCTAAGCGGAGCCCCTCCAACACGTTGGTAAAGTGGTGGAGCTCCTGCAGAAGGTGGGACACCCTCAGGGTACTGCGGCGCAGCCGTGCCTTGTAGTTGCAATGGCTGTGAGAGGCAGCTGTTGTCCTTGCTGCTCGGCGTTTGGCTTTGGCAGCCCGGCTCGGTCTGGCTGGAGCACTGTGCTGGGTGGCAGCCCGTGGGGGCACGGAGGCCGATGCAGCCGACGTTGTTGTCGTGGTCGACTGCGCACTTTCGTCGTCCTCCAGGGCCACCTGCCGCCGATATTCAGCAACAGTGGCATCGATCCTCCGTTGCCGGGCCGCTCTAGCCAGCTCCTTCCTCCTTGTTGGTTTGGAAGGAGCATCTATATGAAGAAAGAAAGACATAGTCTGTAACCAATGCTCTTTAAGATTAACTCAATCATTCAGCAGAAATTTGTGTTACAGTACAACTAGCAACTTGCAAGCGCATTACATAACTATTGAGGCCAGTATCTATCTAACCTCCCACTTCTTCATCCTTGCTCTAACATTAGTGGGAGTTTAAGGAACAAATTCTACGAGCACTATGGACTTCCATTGGAGTCGACTATGAAAGTACACCAGTCTTATTCTTCTTCTTGTCTCTTGTTTAGGAAAATTGGTACGTTATCTTCCGCAAGCCGGCATAATGCCAGCGCAGTGAACTTGCACCCGAGAAAAAGAGACGCACGCCATGATGAGTGACCTAGACTTGCGTTACTGTACCGATCCAGTACATGCAGGTGGTGAAGCTCTTACTTTTCTATTACGGGTGGCACTGAGAATACTCTGTTACAAGGGCTACTGCTTAATTAATTTAACTTTCACCCTACAGTGCAAATGAGTACTAGAAATGGAAAATGAAGAAGATACATAATCTGATTATCTATCACTTCACATGGGATGTTTTTGCTTACATATGGGATGACTTTAGGTGCTTTGCTTTTGAGTGACCAGTGATACATCCACACATGAATGACTGAGTACTACTAAACTTATTAAGAGAGGTAGGGAGTGGCCACCGTAATAACAGGATCTATGCTGTGCTTGCAATACAAACTACTGCTACTATTGATGGTAGTATTTGGACAAAATTACAACTTCTTTTCCTTACCTTTCCTACACTGGAACGGACGTGCGGGTGCAGTGTTACATGCTCTTCAAAGTTACACTTAGTTCATCCACTGACCGTCTACTCTCTCTAGATCATGGGTACTCACAAACTTTCTCTCGGGGGCTAAATTTACAGTGTAGTTTGTGGCGGAGGGCCGCACTGGTGGGGGCGGAGTCAGAGGGGGCGGGGCTAAAGCAAAACGAAAACTTGTGACCGTGAGGTTGCACACAGGTCCCTGCAGCAGATGCCTTCATCCACTGAGCCACCAGACCCAGCATTTACATACATCTCTCTCCCTCCTGCTCTCCCTCCTGCCCTCCCTCTCCATCTCTCTCTCCCTCCTGCCCTCCCTCTCCCTCCCCCTCTGTCATCTCACTGTGTGTGTGTCTGTCTGTGTCAGCCTTCAGCCCGGGCTGAGACAGCTTCCTCAACGCGCACACACAGACAGCCACACCAAAGTACTTAACAGGTCTTTAAAAGACCATTAACATATTATTGAGGCTTTGTTTGTTGTAGCGCCCCTGCATCTCCACTCTGACAATCACTGCTCGCCCGGCCCCACAGAGCAGAGGCTTTGTTCTATTTCACCTCTTTGTGGCCCTGCATCTCCACTCTGCTCTGTGAGGGCCGGGTGATCAGTGATTGTCAGAGTGGAGATGCAGGGGCGCTAACAGGTGAAATACAACAAAGCCTCTGCTCTGTGGGGGCCGGGGGAGCAGTGATTGTCTGCAAGGTCTGTGCACCGCCAAGGAAGGCTTGCTGGGCCGCCACCGGCCTGCGGGCGGTACTATGAGTACCCCTACTCTAGATACACATATGCTATCTAAGAGTCAGATAGTAGCATGATCCAGGTATATGGACACATACAGTTTCTGTGTCACCCACCCAGGCTGTTGTCCTTCCACCCATCATTGCTTCAACATTCACCCAGCCATGCATCTCATATTCTTTCCTTCCCAGCCACGTCTTCAATCTCAGTAAGTAAGGAATATATAAGAGCTTACCTCTGCCCGCCACCACCACCGTCTCAACTCTCACAGCCGGCACTACAGCCGCCGCCTCCTCCCCTGAAGAATTGCCCTCCGCCTCCGTGTCGAGCACCACCACCTCCGCGCTGGCCCCGCCACCAGATGTTCCACCTACAAAGTACATTTAAGAATGTTAGAATAAACCACTCACTAGTATTTGGTCTAGGAATGAAGACATGTGAAAACAATGTAATTTGTGACTGTCTACTCTAAAGTAAATAAAAATGTCCCTTTTTCCAGGGAAGGGTGTTGTCTTGCTGCACTTTTTGGCACAACTGATGAAGGCTGGCTTTTTAACACACACCATTTTTCTCCACACAGACAGAAGATGGACTTCTAACAACAAGATCAAGTTGAAACCAGGTGAGAGCTCGGCTCGACCACAAGAAATGTCTTCAATTAATCGTCAGCACTAACCACTTTTCCATTATCAGTTAAACGTTTAGTTTTATTATGACTTCATTTTAATAAATGTGTGTACTTTTAATAAAGCTTTTAAACTTAAATAGACTCTGTGTTTTTTGGTCCAGACTAGAGTGACTGAGCGAAAGGTTTTGCAATTTTTGCAAGCATGAGTCCGTGCCTCTGACACTTCTTGACTCTGACTCTGTACTCTTGAGCTACGTTGGATAATCATCATTGGGGATCAATCATCGATGAATTTGGGAGGTAAATGACTGTGCCACACTATGTAGTCAGTCAGTAAGGACATTGGGGGTTCAAAGTCTGTTATCACAGAGGTATGTGGAAACTCTAACAGCGCCTATTATAATTGATAAGCAATGCACTATTTATTGTCCATAGTTCTGTTTCTGCAGAAGAATTGTCCCCGCAACAGTAGTGGTATGGATTGTCCTCCTATCCAAACCAAAAGGTAGTATCTTATTCTTTCTTGGTGGTCATTCACATTTTATAGTTGGGAATTTTCAAAGCAGATAGAACACTTCAAAAGACATTATGGACAATCCCAGAGGACTGCACTAAGTTGATAGAGCTATTGCTGACTAGAATGGGAGTTTCGCCAACCGTGCAATCTTAGTTAGCTACACAGACAGACTGATAAGAATAATCTAGTAATACCACAGGGAGTCATAGTAGAGGCAGGATAAGAATTTAGATACAGTCTACAAGAAGATCAAAGACGATTTTGAAAAAATCAAATGAGGAACGCTTGGAAAAATAGGTACTAGTCTAAAATGAAAACTTACTGGGGCCAGCAAAGGAGCCCTCGCCTGCCCGATCCTGGCCCTGTTCAACAGCATCCGCCGCCGCCTGCTGCTCCTGTGTCCCCTCGCCCCTGGGGGGAGCTGACGTACAACATGAAAGAAAGAACAGAAAACATGGATGATTGTTGCTTGTCAATGTCAACCAAATCAAACATTTCAAAACAACAATAACAAAATATTTCTGCGAAATTATATAGTTTTCATTGATTTGCGGACCTGCGACTTCAAAAGTCACGTAACTCACTAAACAAAGTACTGAAAGGTTCACCTAGGACTGGCAGGCAGCAGTCCGCAGGCAAGACGCAAAGTGACAGACAAACTCCATTGTGATTTCAGTCAGATCAGTGACAACACTAACAGTTGCCTGCTACATAACCAGTCATTTAAATAGTCAAACTATCAATCCACCGCCACTATTTTTCTTATTGTCAGGGGTACAAAGGAAGGGGCAGATTTAAGCCCCTTGCGGCTCTTTTGCTCCGTTCTTGCGTGACTTTTGTGACGCAGCAGCTGAACAAAAGAGGCGCCAAGGTACGGCGTATAATATTATAACAACGTGACGCATTTGGGAGATGCATCCCGTTATAAAGCCCTGCGCCATCAGGGGGCGTTCCGGCGCAAGGGAGGGCATTCCTGCGCTGGAACACATCCTAAAAGTGGCTGAGGGAAATCTACAAAATTTCAATCAGTCACCTTTAGGACAATAATGCGTCACACAAACCCTGCACCTGCTTGAAGCAGACGTACGGCTTGACCCAGCATTGGGGAGATAGGGTACCCCAGAGCATTGCTGGAGCTGCGCCATCGTTGCGACGCAACTCCAGCAGTAAAGCTTCAGTGACGTTTTGGGCCCATGGTGCGCCGCATTGCAAATACGGCGCACCATGTATGGTGGTGGTAGCGGGCCGCACAATTACTGGCGCATCCCTGCTACTTTGCAGGGATGCGACGGTAATTGCAATTCTGCCCCTTAGGGGCATACTTACTTACGCGTTCTGGCACATCTCCAGAGATGCGCCAGATCAAATGCGTCACGCAAAACTACCCTTGCGACACGGCAGATGCGCCTCATTTACAATGCGGCGCGCCCTTGCGCAAGGGTAGGCACTTGCGTGACGCATCTCGTCACGTAAGAGCGGCGCATCGCTGGAGTCAGGTCGCCAACGCAATGCAACTCCAGTAATGCTCAGGGCCACCCAATACTTAACATGCTGTGTCAGTCCTTACGCCTGCTTCAAGCAGGCAGAAGGAATTGAATTGACGTAGCAGCGTCGCAGAAGTGCCTGCGTTAAATCTTGTAGATTTCACGCAGGCACTTTTGCGAGGCGCACAGCCGCCGGACCGCCCACCCTGCGTACTAGGGACGCACCCATTGTGGCGCAGGCCCATGGCTTTATAACGTGACGCATCTCCCTAGATGCGTCACGCTGTAAATGACTCGCAGGGATGCGCCACGTTTACGTCGCTGTTGCGTCACGCAAGGCAACGTAAACGTGGTGCAAGGGGCTTGTAAATGTAATCTGCCCCCTAGTGTCTAGCATTACGCAGTTCTGTAAAGTACACTCATACATAATAGTTACTCAGGCCAATGAGACGACAAAATAGAAAACAAATAAGCATAGTAGCAATGCCACTGAGAAGGAGAGCAGTGCACCTGAAATGCACAGAAGATTTTGAAATATAATTGAACTACAATGTAATCGTCAGCAGCATTATTGGCTTGCTCCATATAAAAAACAAATATTTGCAATACAACAACACAGAGCAGGAGAAAACATAGTAGTGAGTGATGAAATAGCTACTACTACTCATCAAGCCCGGGGATCTCCAAGCCGAGCTGGTCCAGCAGGTCGCGCTCCCGGTCCAGGAGGTCCGTCCAGCGGTGGGTGGCCTGGCTGTAGGTGCGCTGGACCCCGGAGAGTTGGGACATGGCCCAGCACACCTTCTGCCACCGCTTCCGGCGCTCCCGGATGTTGTAGCCGACCGCGATCCTGCCGCCTCCCGCGATGGTCCTGGGCAGGCGCCCACTTTCTCCGGGCTGAAGATCTCCCATCGCGTCACCTGCTCCCCCCTCAATCGCCCGCATGCTGTCCTGGCACGGGGTCCAGGACTCCTCCTCCCCGCCGCCGCTGCGGCCCTCAAGTGCCTGGGCAGCTTCACGGCGCCTGGCTTCACCATGGTCTGGGCAGGTAAGGTAGGAAGTAGAAAATTAAGAAGGAATAGGATAGGGAAGAAGAAAAGAAAAGAGTTTAAAAAAGTAGTTTAAAAGTAAACAAAAATAGCAGAAAAGACAAAAATATACAGCTAGGAAAAGAGAGGGATAGATAAGAAGCAAAATCGTTCGAAAAAAACTGAAAACAAGCAAAGGATGGCAAAGATAGCAAGAGGATAAACAACACCATGCCCAGACACAGGAAATTAATGAAAAACAAGATGGCCGCCCGTTCACGAGCGCGAAAGTAAGTTCGCACGCGATTTTCCTCGCGATCTCGAGCGAACTTGTACTCGCAATGCGCTTACTTCGCGAGATTATACATAGCGGGCGGAAACGGAAATACGTCACGCAAACAAAATGGCCGCGCCCGTACTTGACCTTGGGGTAAATTCGCGTGTTGCGCTACAAGCGGCTCGCGAATACTGCAAAAAACATCGCGAAATAACACGCCGCAAAAAACATATAAAGCTCATTCGCACAAATTGGCGGCTTCCGCGGTCGGTTTCGCACGACGCCGCGCCTCGCGAATAGCGTGAAATTACCGAAAAACGATTTTTGCAAAAGCAAAAGCAATGAGCAGGTGCAAAAGGTCAACCTCATGATTTGTAACGATTCCCTGTAGTGCTTCCTGAGGGGACCCTCCAGAATTTGGTTGCCTACTTGCAACTATTGTGTGACCCTGCTCTGACAGTCACAGAATAGTTACAAGTATGCCATTGCCAACAAAGATCCTGTTAAAAAAAATTTACATTGCAACACAAAGTAAAGGGAGCAGACAAGCAGGTGCCAGCCTTCATTAATGTCAGTTGGGGCAGGGCAGGTGTTGTTGTAATTTAATTTTGCAAAACTTAAAGCACTTAGCAGGTGTGCTTTGCTTTCCCCCAATAATGTACACTGGTGAACCAGAGGGTGCTGTGATGACACAGAGGGTGACATGGGTGAGCCAGAGGGTGGCATGGGTGAACAAAGAGAGTGCCAGTGGTGACAGAGGGTGGCAGTGATGAAGAAAGGCTTGCAAACAGGCTGGGCACGTAGAAACAACAAGTTCGCAAAACTGGCGACCCGACAAGTAAGTTCGCAATTTGCGAAATTGTACAAAACCCTCGCGAACTTGCAGAAACCCGTGCGAACACAAAAAAAAATCCGCAAAATCCACGAAAATTCGCGGATTTTGCGGATTTTCGCAATCCGCAAATTCGCAAATCCGCAAATTCGCGGATTGCAAATCCGCAAAATCCGCCCATGCCTAGTGTATTCTTAAGATATCGCTGGAGACGACCAAACGGACAGTACGTTATGTGAGCTCAGTGTGTTTGTGTTTGCTTTGAAAATGCATTATAGTTCTTAATTAATTATTTATTTATCAATTTGAAACTAGACTTTAGTAGAGCTCGATGAAGAAATGATTTATCTATCAAACATACGAAGAAATATCTTTGGAAGAGTTTATTCACATGTAGATGCATTAACATTATCCCATCCCATGCACTCAATTAATAATGTAATGTAATGTAAACAAAGTTAGTCTCTAAGGATGAGAGGACATTTTCTCTTGGACAAGATGAGTCTGACCATGTAATGAAAAATAGCTTCAGGGACAGGAGGCCTGGCACTCTAGAGATATGTGATTTATTAACGATACCATCTATAGGAACCACCTGATTTCCCAATTGGAAAATTTAGCTGAAGGATACTAATGACAAGAAACTGGGGACCTTTGCAGAGGAGTACAAGTTAGATAAATATTCCTCCCCAACACTAAGTAAAATAAAATTGGAAGACACTGTAGTTATTGAACCGTAACTCAAAAAAGTGTTCCACCAGTACTGTTTGCAATCTTGCCATTGAGTTACAAGAGTGAAAGTTCCTACTTCAGTCTGTTTTGTTCTCTAATATTACATTTTAGGTCTTTATTATCTCTGTGGTCAGACTTGACTTGCCAGAACATATGGATTGTCTGTGCATGAAACACGGTGCACTTAAATGTTCTGCATATTTGGTTTTACTATTGATATCTATGGGAGTGTAGACTATCAGCTTCTTCCTGAAAGACAAAAAAAATTACTTACACAGTGCCATCATAACTATCACCAGAATATTAACATAGAATTAGCCAGATTAGAAAGGGGCTGGATCGCTGTTTGCATCTACTGTTTCTCAAATACATTCCCATGCGTTCCCCTCAATCTGATCTGAGGATATTTTATTCAAGATGATTTCCTGCTAAGATGTAATAATTAAATGTTTTGTTAAATGCTTCTGAGAGAAAGTGCCCTGTTTCTACATGGCTGATGTGCTTTGACTGAGTGTGCCCTGGATCCCTGTTAATCAGGTACCCAGGGCCTATGTTCTTTCACTAAAACTGCATTGAAGTCTAAACCCGGCATCTCTGGCCACAGGGCAGCCCCTGGTAAATGGTACCACAGGTGCCCAGGGCACTGTGACCACAGAAGGCCTCTAAGGGCTGCAGCACTTATTGTGCCACCCTTAGAGGTCCTGTACCCTTACACACACACACTGCCTTTGCAGACTGTGTGTTTTGGTGCAGAAAAAAGTGAAGAGTCAACATGGCACACTGTGTGCCATGCCTACAAACCACTGCCCTGGCTTAGACCAATCACCCCTCTAGCTGGGTGCACTATACCAGGTGCATGAGCCCAGTACCCCTACAGTGTCTAAGTACATTCTCAGACATTGTAAGTGCAGTGCTGCCATTAAGAGTGGATGGTGCTGGGAGTTTGTCATAACAAATTCCACAGCACCATAATGGCCACACTGAATACTGAGAAGTTTGGTATCAAACCCACACCCATGCTAGTGTGCGATTTAATGAAAAATGCACACAGAGGGCATCTTAGAGGTGCCCCATGATAACAAACCCACCTCTAGTGTCCCAGCTGAGTGGCTGCTTTCAGCTGCCACCACCAGACATGTTTCTGGACTCCTGGGTCGGGAGCCTGCTGCTCTCTAGAAACAATGCACATCCTGGGATGAGGTGCCAAGCCTCCTCCCCCAGGAGGGGCAGGGTTCACGAAGGGGAAGCTTGAATGGCTTGCTACCTTTGTGAGCTTCCCCAGGCCACTTGCTGCTCTCAGCAACTAGTCCCCACTGGTTCTGACCCCCACTTTGGGCTGGAGAACGGGTGGGAAAACCAATTGAGCCCACCGCTGCCAACTCCACCCCTCAGGTGAGGGAGGCGAGGTGAAGCACAACTCTCAGTCCAAGCCATCTTGAAGATGGGGAGACGTAGCCAACCATGGACATGCTCCTCCCCCCCTCACACTGAAGAGTAGTATAATAGGGGGTGTACCCATCCCAGGGAAGGGACCCATTGGTCCCTGCCGTTTATCTACCTGTAACACCCCTAAATCTAGTATTTAGGGGCACACCTGGACCTTGCTTTCTCAGACAAGAATCTGCAACAAGAAAAGAAGAGAAAATACCAAACAGCTGTGCCGAAGCTAACAAGAGGAAGATGCCCACTGACTTGGCCCCAGGCCTACCGGCCTGTCTTCACCTCGAACCTGCTCCTGCAAAATACTGGTGTGTCCTGCAGCCTGCAACCTCAAAAACCCCAGAGGACCTGCCTGCCTTAAAGTACTAACACTTTGTCTCCCGTGAACACCGGATTTGTTCACCTGCAACCTCTGGCTCCGGCCGGACACAGCCCCACTTGCACCCACCGTCAATGGCCCGAGCTCGAGTGGGTAAACACCACGAGGAGGTCACCCCAGCGACCCTGACCCGAGATCCAGCGACCCCTGACCTGCCTCAAGCCTCCAGCTGACGTCTGCTGCCTAAATCCAGAAGGCCCCCCTAACTGCGACCTGGAGCTGGTCAGAAGATACGACCCCAAAAGACACCCCTGCACCCGACGCCCCACTGCCTTGTGTGCCTAAACCAACGGTGCCTAACCAACCCCTAACTTCTCAACTTACCTCTCGAAGTGGTGGTCGCACCCAGAAGACCTTCGCCTCCGAGCCTGCAGTGTCTTTGCAAACCAGAGGTTCCCCATTGAAACCAACAGGGCGCCCAACATCGAAACAGCACCCTGTATCCGGCCGCCCTGGTGCCACTGAGGGTGCACCTTTCAGTCCAGGAGGTTTGCTCCCACAACTCAGTGGCCTGCTTGCCAGCAGCCACCAACCGGAGGCCCCCTATGCCCCTTTGGATAACATTGGGCCTCAGCACCCGGCTGCTCTAGTGCCGCTGAGGGTGTAACAAGAGTGCATCCTTGACCCAGAGGGAACCCTTGTTCCAATCCCAGAAGCTCAACTCCAAAGACCAATTACTTTCCTGGTAACCATTAACCTCATTTCTCTCCGTAGGAATCCATTGACTGTTTTTCTCTGAATTTTTTTTAAGTTTGGAGTTGATTTGTATGGAAACCAGAAAAATAACAACGTGAAAAACTGATTTTACTTGCCATTCTCTAGGAAATGTCCCAGTGTGATATCTAGGCATATCACACTGAGTAGAAAAAGTAATCTAAAAAGTAATCTCAAAAGTAACGTAAAAGTAACGTACCTGTAATTTTCGTTGCAAAGTCGATACAAAGTATATGTACAGCATTTCACAGTATTTCATTACCAATAATTCAAACTGTAACCGTTTCAAAGTACATGTATAACTGCATTTTAAACTGTATATTTACTGCAAAGTATTTATCAACTTACCTGTGCCAGGCGTGCTTGGTTCTATAAAATTAAATAACTAAAAGAATATTTTTATACTAAACCAATTGGTCTGAAGTTCAGTCTTTGAGTGTGTGAAATCATTTGCTGATTGCGTGGGTACAACAAATGCTTACCACTCTCCTCTGATACTGCCTTACTCCCCGACCACACTACCAAAAATAGAGAGAAAGGTTCGATCTAACTTTGCCTTTGCCTACCTTTGGGTATCCACTGGACTCTGTGCACACTATACCTCCTATACCTCACTTTGGTATAGTATATACAGAGCCAGCTTCCTACAATTTTTGAGTAACAAAGGTTTTGCTGACCAGCAGAAAGTTGTCACTTTCTCACGCACTGTTTGCAAGTTTCACATGTTGGAACCCAGCCTCTAGGACAGAAGATACATTTGAAATTTTGAATTTTTGAGGTAACAGCATGACACTAGGAAAAATGTTGTTTGTAACCAACTTATACTTTGAAACATTGTAGCCACTGGCCACAACCCCTACACATGTACGTATTTTAGAAAATGGCCATTGAATGCTTTTTGTAATTAATACGTCTTGATGGGTTTACTGATTTCACTTTTTTAAAACTTGTTTAAAACTAACTTTTCCACAAGAAAAACAAAACAATATTTTCCGTATCAGTCACTGTTCTATCTCAAAAGTGCGCTAACGTACCAATATATAAGGAATTCACTGACTTGCTAGGGTCTAATTTTGCAATGGAATAAAAATATCTGAAAGAAACCATGATTTAGGGCTTACTATCCCCATTGAGGGTCATGACACTTCCACAAAAGAGCACTGCTATTATTGATGGGATACCTGACTACTGGTAGTGCCTTTTTAACAGCGGTAACAATAATTCTGGTTTGTTTCAGAATTAACAAGACCCTAAGACTCCAGGGTGAAGAACAATCTATTAGTGGGACCTGTACTTGTACCTTCAAATGTTCAGTCAAGAGCAAACTTTCACAAACATCAATTAAGTCATTCTTATTTGCTTGCCATGTTTGGCCAACAGCTTTCGGAAGCCTGCCCGCAGTTACTGCCACCTTCAGCACCCTGTACGAGATTTGATTTGATTACATTTTTTGTATAGCGCTTGAATCAAACCCGGGGAAGGGGGGTATCTCAGCGCTTGGAAGCGCAGCATAGCAGTAGAAGGGTGATTTAGAACAGGGTGGTTTTCAGGAGCCTTCTGAATTTCAGGTGATTCTGACACTGTCTTCAAACTAAAACTGAATAGTTAATTCTCAAAGCAAAACAATCTGAAAGATCAACAATAAAATGGAGCAAAATACAAGTTAGCATAAAAATTAATCCTGAAATTGGGTGAGAGCGAACAACACAAGAAACAATGCTGTGACACGCTGATTCCCAACCCAGGTCTGTTTTTATTAGGAAAGAAAAATAGCGGCCCTGGAAATGGTTCAGCCATATTGCATTGGTCAAGGCTATATCCTGAAAGAAAGAAGAAAACTTAATTCCCTGCATAAGATGTGGAGTGAACGCTGCCATATAAAATCAAATTGGATCGGAGCTTGCAGAAGCATCACATCTCTCCCAGCAGTATCTGAAGGCATCTGCGGATCCTCCTCAGCGACCGAACCTGGTGAGAGATACAGGTTGAAAAAATACTAAAGACTGGGAATGAAGGACAGAGACATCACCTTGGCCCATGTCAAGCTCAGCCAAGTGCTGAACTGGCAATGCTCCTATGTTGCAAGTTAAGATGGGGTTGAAAGCCTAGCATATTTGCTAATTGGAAATTCACAGTAATGGATGAGACAATGAACGGGAGACTTAAGTTAGTGGAAGGTAATAATTTGTTGGACTGACAAGGAATATCATCTACAGCCTGGGAGTAAAGCATTTGTTATCAAAAAATTTAAAAAGTGAGAGACTTGCAAATCCTACTGAATATGCTAGTAGGACCAAAGCTAAAGGATATGAAACTATGGAGAAAAATATTCAGGGTTTTGAATATTCAAGCAGCTTAACTGAAGAAATTGGCACTATAGTTTGACTGAATGATGTCAATGGAATTAAAGCTACTATCCTCCAGTTTAGAGCTAAGTTTCACAGAAAGTGCAATTTGCACTACAGTCAGAATGGAGTGAACCATGCTATTGAGGATTGGAAGAAGAAACATAATCACAAGGATCCTTCGGGGTCTAAGAAGGAACAGATAATATAAAGTGAATGTGATGAGCCTTCTACAAGTCGATTTACTTTTATTTATTTATTTTATTTATTTAATGCGCTTTCTATAGCGCGAACATTACCCGAAGGTGTCAGAGCGCTTTACAAAAGAACCAATTGTGATACATAAGGATTTAGGATTACATGAGATACATAAAAGATACAAACAGGAAAAAAATTGCAAATGTACAAGTTGTAAAGTCACACAGGGAAGAGATACAAATGGATAAACTCTAAGAATCACATAGGAATGGTAGTAGGTACAAAGGTCTACTACATATACTAGTGTTTAGAGTTATCTGTATATAGATATATATATATACAAATAGTAGATTTTCTCAGGATTCCATTTTACCAGCGATTCGGCTTGGACAAGTATATATCACATATTTAAAGAGTGAAAAGAGAAATTAATTTTTTTTTAAATTTAAAATAAAAAGGGGTAGAGAGCAGTATGTGGGGGAGAGGAGTTGGAGGCTGAGATTGGTGAGAGGACAGAGGGGGACCTGAGGGGGAGAAAGAGATAAGGCAGTCCAGCGTAAGTGATATGTATGAATGTCAGCAGGATGGAATCCAAGGGACCAAAGGAAAGGACAAGAATCAACAAATGGTGGACCCGGTTCGTGGGCATCGATGGAAACCATCTCAACATGGCAAGATGCACCCAGGGCAAGAGCGACAACAGGAGAGGGTCCCAAATGGCGGGGCACACACGAGTTCCAGTCCAAAAGTTACGAGGGCCAAGTCCTAAGAAACTTAGAGGCAATATGTAAAGTATTTATGCAGCACTCGCACAGTAATAAAGTGAAAACACAACATAAGAAACATCCAAAACCAATAAAAAAATTATATATATAAGAAATATAAACACAAATCCAATCAGTAGAACCTGAGATATGAGTTTCTAAAGATGACGGTCAAAGTAGTGGCAAAAAGCACAAGCGCCACTTGCAGTTTGCTGCTTGTGCTGGATTGAAGGAAAGTCACCAGTTCAGGCAAGCTGCAATAGGAGTGTGGTTAGGATACAGAGACTAGGTTAGTCCAGCTGAAGAGTTACCTTCTTAAGTCATGCTCGAAGAGTGCTGTTCGCAGGGGCCACAAGGGGAGGCTGTTGGTGCAAGGAGAAGGTCAGGCATTGCTGACAGTAGCTGCTTAAGTGTAAAGAGCTTGTCGCTGCTAGAGATTCGTGTTGGCAGTTGACACTGGCTGACATTATTGACAGGAAGAGCAAGACTCACTTGAGCTTCGCGTTGGTGGTCGTCATGGACAGACGCTGTCGGCATGCAGAGCAGGTCCTGCTGGAGCTTGGTGTTCTCGGTCATCGATTCTCGATTTGAAGAGGTCACTTTATGAGCTGAAGGAGCCCAAAACTTCTGTATCTTCATCTTTTATTTAGGAGGAGTGCACTCTGGTTCCACACAAAGGTCCAGAACCTGGGGGGCACATCTTGGGGATCAAAACTTGCTCCAGCAGAGGCCAGCAACAGGGCTCAGGCGGATCCAGGCACCCCCTTCTCTCCCTAATGCCAACTCCCTTTTATCCCTCTTATTATCCCATTGTTTCTCTTCCCCCCTCTAGCATTTAATTCAATGTTTTACCTTTGTGAATTTTTCTGCACATTGTAAATTGTTTATTATTTCTTAATATGTCTACCTACCTTGTAAAGCGCTCTGATACTCTTGGGTCCAGCAGCGCTATATAAAACTTCCAAATAAATAAATAAATAAACCAACTTATCCTCTTTAGAGCGTGGGTACAAGGCAAACAGATCCAATTAGGGCAGTCCTTCTTCTTACTCTTTCACATGTCCAAGAGTATTCTGATGAAAGACTCTGAAGGTCCTACATTTATACATTTTATATATATATGTAAGGCCCTGAGATGCAGAAAAAGCTTTGTAAATCATATTACCTTTCAAACTACTCAGGGAAGGCAGTGGGCTTGAATCTACAACATGAAGGGCTAATTGTCAAGATAAGTGAGGGAAACATGATTGCTAATCATACAGTATAATGTTGTAGACTGCCTCACATGCTTGTATCCTAAAAATAGCAAACAAGATGTCAGAGATAACAGGATGTAAATAACAAGTCAGAGCGAAAAGGATGACTCACAGGGTTTGATATGAAGGGGCAGGTGTACAGAACCTATAACTTTAATATAATCCACTCTACAATGTGAAGAAAATATGGCAATTTTTAAATTGAGCTTAAGCGGTTCTACAGTAGACAAACTGAGCAGCTTGAAAGAAATTCAGCCAGTGTTCATTCCACAAGGCTAAAAGAACAAATTCCAGCTAATTTCCCCTGAGTATATCCAGTAGGAAGGGGTGTGTTAATAGTTGTAAACAAATACTGTCTGAGGGAAAATGGTGTTCTTGATGATGAATCTGAAGCAGTCATCTTGGCACAAGTAGCAGCGATACTAGGCCAAGAAATTCTACAACACAAGCAACCAAGAATGGCAGGAAGAATCTACCCCTTATACAACTCAGACACTAAAATAAATGATCACGTCTGGTTCAAAAGTAAAAAGTGAGTTAACATTTAGATCACAATCAAGTCTTACCGTAGAACAGCTAACTGCTACAATACCTTAAGCACTGTGTGAAGTCAGGCTATAAGACACACTCATGCCTAAGAAGCAACATTTCTACTATTTTTAGATTCCACTCTAAAATAAGATCTTTGGTCCTTGTGGACTTCGCATTTCATTTCTGCATATCTGGGTCACACGACTGCTTCTTAAACTTCTCATATGAACTAGGGAACTCAACTATGGGTTATTTCTTGATATTGGTGCTGAACAATCTCTAAACTAAAAAAATGGTTTCCATACAACCTCTGCTGTTAGAAAAATTGATCACAACTAGAATTTCTGTCTTCTAGCATCCTGACAAGGAACCAGTAGTACAAGTCAAATCATCTCAATAAACATACCTCCATTTGCTTTATGTGAAAGTGAAATGATACTTTATTGTTCAGTTAATTAAAACTTACAATATGACACTCTTACATTACAGTATGACACATCATAACTAAATATCATTTTAAAAGAATTGTCTTAAAATACATTTAAAATCTTTGTAATGTATTCAAAACTGCAAGGTAGAAATAAGATTTTTAACAGCACCGATCTACAGTTGTAACATTTCATAAAGTCTTATTGCACTTAACAGGCCCATAGAGTCTTAAATGTCCTATTTACACTATTGTAGATTAACCCTTTCGCTGCGGTGGCTATTCCGCCGCAGCGCTAACGGGGCGGGGCGGCCGCGCGGCGGCCGCATGCTGGTGACAGAACCGCTCCGTCACCAGCCGCGGTTGAGCTGTGCTGGTGACGGAGCGGTTCTGTCATGGCCCGCCCCGCTCAATAGAACGCTCAGCGCAGGCGCGGAATTCGCGTCGCGCATGAGCGGCGGGCGGGCCATGAAGGAACCTCTCCGTCATCAGCACAGCCCAACCGTAGCTGATGACGGAGCGGTTCCGTCATCAGCAGGGGAGGGGTTAATCCACAACTCAATTTGTGCAAAACACTCTACAAAACCCTGACAGGGATCCTCTATTATCCTAATACTAAATAATAGTCATGGATTAAACACTCCTAGTGAGCACATGTAAGCATTCACAAAACTAATTAGAAAAGCAAAAATCTATGATTTTTGTATATCATCCACCTGGTGATCCATGGTAATTATAATGTACCACATTTCATATTCCAAGCTTAAAATCACCTAGTAACAAAGTCATAACATGCACTTTAAACTGACTCAAAGTTGAGGGAGGAGCTACGCTAGCAACCAAGATGGACGCTTAGGCTCCCGGCTCCGCTGACCTCCATCCCCTGCCAGATGATCCTGTTACTAATCCTGAATTTACACCCTGCCTTCGGTGTGAACTGCTGTGCTGTACTTTGGAGCGATCCCGGGATTTTTACCAGCTTGGTGGACGGAGTTATGTTGAGTTTCAGTTTGGGGCTTACACCAGCTTGTGAGCCAGGGACTCGAGTACTGGCCCAGCCGGGTTCCAGTTGAATAACATCGGCCGTGGGTGATCGACAGGGTCCGGTCCTTGGATGTGGAGAACTTTCTAAGCCCGATTTCGACGGCGGTTGTTGCCTTGGTCTAAACATTGACGAAGGGTTGACGAGGCACGATTGTGGCTGTGGGTGGAGGTCTCTGACCCGGAGACACGGTTTGCCGCCGCCGGTGTTCGCTGGGTCGGGGTCTTCGCTTGCGGTAGCGGAGCGTGGTTTTTGGCCTTGGCACGCCCTGAGTCTCCCTCCGTGACAGTCCGTCCCAATCTTCCCCCGGGGAAGTCCGGTGCCCCTGGGGGATGCAATTATAGTCGACTCGGAACAAAATGTGGTGGAACGGACTGAGTCTGAACCATCAATGCAGTCTGTACTGATAGCTATCGGGGCACAAAGAAAATCAAGGAGGCCCCCTAATTTTAAAGGTCTGGGACCAGGGGAGTAAGGTCAGAAAAACAGAAGTGTCCCTAGGATCTACTACTGACGTAGATGTGGTCTAAAGGAATTGGTTACCCACCGTAATTGTTTAATGGCACAGCCACCACACACACCTAAGATGTCATCCTAAATAAAACATTCCATGTATGTAGGAAACCTCAAATAGATAACAGCATGCAATTTGAACACTCACTAGGAGATTGTGCTATTTGGACTTGTGACAGCCTGTAAAAATACTACAACAAATAAATTTTTGGCAAAACTGTAATATAGAATTAAACATGAATTTATTGCACTTCATAGGTTTTTAAAATAAATACATAAAATTACTTTGCAATACACAAAACATGATTACACAGAATACAATATGTTACACAATGAATTAAAAATTGTTCTTGAGAACAAGAGTCGACGCAGCGTTTCGGTTAAAAAACCTTCTTCAGGACAGTTTCTCAAAAGATATATATATATCACTCAGGTTTTCCTTCTGAGGTCATATACTAAATGGTGTCCTGATTTGGGTACACATTAGAGGCAACAAATAACCCGCTTGATCAGACTGGGTGTACTTGTGATTGATAATATCTTGTTATCAAATCTTTTAATTCAGCACTGTGTCGGAGGGGCCACTGGTTAGCTTTATATTGCTGTCCTGATTCGAATGTAAGGACTTGATTAGTCGCTGTAGCCGCGTGCTGGATATGCTTCGTCAGCTAGTTCTAGTTACGGGGTAAGCCTCTCGATATCTAGAGCATCCGAATTAAAATAATCGGCCTCCCTGCTCCTCCGATCACAGCGTCCCGGGGTTCTATCTGTTTCAGTGAAACTCGGGAGGCTATCGGGGCACTACATTCCCATCTGGAGTCCATTGTTCAGAAAACGATAGCGGTCACATACGGACATGGGCATGAGGAACCGGACCCTGATCCGGTGCAATATCCTGATCGTCCTATACCACCCACGGTGGTTCTTGTAACGGCAGTGGGCCCTGTGCCACGAGGGGTGTCGGAGCTTCATGGCATTGTGATGGCCGACGACCGTGAACTTGGTGCTCTCTACGGATTGTCAAGCCCACCATCATTGCCTACTGTGTGTGGATTAATTGGTGCTTCCTTTCCGGATACTCTTGGTGGGAACTGTCTACGGGATGAAACAGCGTTTTTCCCCTCTTCGACACCTTCATTACGATCGCAGAGACAACGACGTTGGGAGCTCATGGCGGTGAGGGACATCGTCAATGTCGATGGAGTCTTCAGTGATTTTAAAACTTTGCCTCGCCTCGGAAGGAACTTTACTGAACTGTTTTGGCATTTTGTCTATCCTGCGAAGGCGACAGTCCGTCCGGAAAGGGCTTGCACAACTGATCGGAAGGGTCAAGGATGAGACTGATTTTTGGGGCTTGGAACTGTGGACTTGCTGAAGTGGGATTTGCTACCACTGTATTTACGGGAGGCCAGGTGGTGCTTACTGTTTCCACTGTTTCTTTTTATATCGCTCTAATAGTTGTTGGTTTTATCCTGGGGGATTCTTGGTGCTGACGGGGGGGGGTACCGGGGGCCCGTACTGAGGTGTCCTCCTCCACGTTTCTACTTTTAGTACCTAGTTAGATGGGGCGACAGGCACACTGCTAGTTGGGGACAGGAGTAAGCCATGCAGGGGTGCAGGGTGGGGGGGGGAGGGGTGTTCCTCTTGTTAGTGTTTGTAGTTTTTATGTCTGAAATCCTTTCGAATCCTGACATTGGTGGTCTTATTGAGGCGCGAATTTGTGTTTTGGGTGGATAAGCTCTGGTGGGGGTATTATTAGCATAAATTAGCCAACTGTTGCGTCATCCGTTATTGTATTCGGGATGCGGCTGTAGTCTCGTAACATTTTACTGCTGCGCCCCCCCCCCCCCTCCCTTCTACTTTGGATTGCTGCTCAATGTTTATCCTGTTTCCAGGGGAGGTGGGGTTGGTGGTTGGCATTTGTTTGACTATCCTGAATGTTGTGCGACCGATTACCCGATGTAGCTTGTGAGTAGGCTTGATTGATAGTTCTCCATCCATTATGACATGTATGTATATTCCTCATCCTTTCATTCCGCAATGTAAGTCACATGTTATTGCTTTTCTTTGTTTTTTTCAATAAAAAGATGTTTTAAAAACCTAAAAATTTTTTTAAAACAAAAACAAAAACTGACTCAAAGTTTAAAAAGAAGAGATTATTCCGCTATTTACCCAGCCTGTATCTGTTTCGACCACTATCTTCTTTAAGGATTTTAAAGTGCTGTGTGCCAATTTTAAAAATATCATTATAATTCTTTATATTAGAATTTTTTAGAAAAAAAAACATGTTTTCCTCATAAATCCAACCACTTGAGCATTTATCTGACGAGAAGCCCTTAATATCTGTGTGTCTCGTTCCTCTCAGTTCGAGCGTTGGTAAATAGCGAAATAGACATCGTAAATCGTTATTATACAGATTTAGCTAGTTTACCCTCCGCTTCCTCAATGAACTTTAGATATTTTCCAGTAAAGTATAAATCTTTTTGCAACAAGCCTGCAATTACTGCTTGACAACATATGCAAATGGCATATTAGTTAAAACCCTCTCTTAGCAGGCTTCTGCATTCTCCCATTAAAGCTGGACACCTACAAACTATGTGAAAGACGTCTTCTCTGTAATAATTACAGAGGCGATATGACTTTGAGTTACCCAACCTTTTCCAAACTGGCAGACTGCTACGAAATTGGAAATTGTCTAACCGGAGTCTGATAAGCTGTAGCTCTGCTTTTAGACCGTTCCAACACCCCAGATAATTCTGGGGTTTTAGATGGCCATATGAATAACTTATCATACAAGCATGACATCTTTTCGCTAGGGCCTCTCTATCCATCAATGATGACACTTTTTTTGTGGTCCCGTTAATAACTCTATTAAATGCGACTTGTGAGACAGACAAAACCCATAAGTGTTCAGCACTAAAAGTAGTCATGCCCAGATTAAAATATTCGTGGGCTACCATTTTTCCAGGGTTGCTTATAGCCTGCCATACAGTTGTCATCAGAGTAGAGGTATCTTTTTTTAGTTTATGACAGAATTTCAAAAATGCCCAGATACTGTTTATATTTTGCCTCTTAAGGTCAAACTCTAATCAAATGTGTGCAAGCGAGGCCTGTTTTGGGAGATTAATTGAGTGATGATAGGGCCCTACCATAAGCTTATCTATTATTTTATCGGCTTCCCCTCTCAGGGTCTCCACACTGTATGACAGAGACGGGGCGTGTTTGGCTGCCATGATTTGTAATAGTGGTTTAAGAGATAAGCCTCTAAGGGTGTTCCGAAGTGTGGCAAATGCTACAGTTAATGCGTATTCCTTCTTTGCATCGCCACACAGTGAGTCTTGAATGAGCCTCTCGCATCAAATATAACACCCAAATATTTGTACTCTTTTACTGACTCTAACCTTAGGCCTTCTATATCAAATGTTGGTCATTTTAATAAACCCTGTGCCCCTAGCATGGTTTTTGTTTTACTTAAATTAACTTTTAACCCATGAATCGAGGCATACTGGGCGGTTTCAATAATTAGCCTCTGGAGCCCCACCTTGGTGTTACTAAGTAAGTGAAAATCTTCAGCATACAGCAGATGGGGAACAGCATACAGCAGATGGGAACCGTTAAAGCCTGCCACCGACGGGGAATGTGAATTGATTCTGTTTAGACAAGGGATAATATAGGCGAGGTACAAGTTGAACAGGAGTGTGGCCAAGACACAGCCTTGTTTTAGGCCATTCATTGTTGGAATTTGTTTCGAGATTGTTGCACCTTGACCCAACCTAACTCTAGTCCATTTATCTGTATACAGTAATTGAATTGCTCTAAGTAAGGTAGATGAAGTACCCCAATTTAGCAAATTACTCCATAGAATGTTTCTCTGCACTGTATCGAAAGCTGAACTAAAATCAACAAAGCACAGATGAAGATTATTTGAATGCCGCCTTGCTTGTTCTGTTATAAGTGCCAACATCTGAGTGTTGATGGATGTACCTAGGCCTTTGATAAACCGGGAATGATTTCTAGGCATCAGATTTTTAGCTTCAACCCAATCCTTAGGTCTGACCAGCAGGCATTTGGCGAATAACTTAGCCTCACAGTCCATAGGGGCTATCAACCAATAATTGGCAGGAACTGCAGGTAGGCCGGCTCTGTGAATAGGAGCCAATATTGATCCCCTCCAATTATTAGGCATTACTTGGCTAAACAGAATATAATTGAATACATTGGCCAACATCTCCGCCCAGTATTGCGGTTTCTGTTCGTTAAGTGCTTGGGGAATGCCATTTTGACCTGGGGCACCAGCCCTGCAAGTATTGCTGATGATTTTTCCACCACTCTAGGGTAGATTACCATGGACGGCTCTTCCCCGGTGATATATTGGTGATAGAAATACCAGTTGTGGACATTATGCCCCAATATATGGCTCCTAGATGTTTGCTCCAAGTTTTTTCTGAGATATTTGATGCCAGGCCTAGTAGATTGATTAACTAATTTCCAGAATTCTCTTTAGTCTTGGCGTTTGGAGGCATAGTGGATTTTGCACCAGTATGGGTCTAATTTTGTTTTTGTTTGGAGCTATACCTCTTCATTGTATAGCGTCCTTAGCTTTGGTAAGAACTCAATCTGGTCTCTTGCGTTCAGGTTGTTTCTTAGTATCCCTTAATGCGCGATTCAGCATCTTTTTTGCGGTTATAAGATTGACTGAATTTTTCCTTGAAAAGTGGGTGGTATAATCGATGTGACTGATTGGCAACAGGCATATTCCTCAATTAAAAGAGTTGAGAATCGATCCCAATGTCCCAGAAGATTTTGGTTTGCTTCATATAGACTTTCACATAGCTCTCTCACTTGAAGTTCGACTTCCTTGATACTAGTTACTTTCCACTGTAGTTTTTATAGTTCGACCTCATAGCGTGGCCTATTACTTGAGCCCTTAGTTCGTGGAATGAAGTGATTAAGTTGAAACTCTTCATTTGCGGATGGTGGTCACTTTCCAACCTATTGCCCAGCCCAAAGAATGTGGCCACATGGTATAGTGACAGACATACTAAGGAGTAGTATATCACTGCCTGGGAATTTACCGAGTGATGGGATGCCTGAGCTGGTATGCCCAGGGGCACCCTACCGTTCAGTACTCGTAGACTCAAGTGCTGCAAGTTACTCACCAATTGCTTCCCCCTCATGACTGGTCGTTGTTTGAAAGCTTGGAAAGGGAGAATTTGCTAAATGTGGTCATTAATTTCCGTTATTTCACCCCTAGGCATAACTTGAAGCAAGTTCATGTTAAAGTCTCCTGATAAGAGTATCAGAAGCACTGAGTTAGATGTACCTTGTGATGTTCTAAAGCTCAAAATAATTTCAACTGTTTCTTTTTTTTATTAGGAGAGGATGGATGTACACATTTATAATCAGCAAGGGAACTGCGTTACCTGGGTGGCTGGCACACACCGTTACCGCCTGTACGTTAGGATGATCAATTTTACTTCATCTAGTCTGAAGTTCAAGTCCGGTAACACATACAGGGTCCGACCCTCTGCTGCACGCCCCATTAACTTTGATTTAATTGCTAGAATGCTGAAACTTATTTATGATGGAAAATTAATTTCTTCTTGGGCCCATGTCTCTTGCAGGAGCACTATGTGGAATCTTCTGATGAAGATGATAAAATCCTTATCATCTTTCTTCCCAGAAGGTCACGCAATATTCCAGGCACAGACCTCAATGATGTCTTGTATTTGGGGGATGAGTGTACCTTTTTTTCTGTCAATTGTACGCTTTGTGTGGACACCAGGAAGCAGAGCGCCTGGAAGCCAGGATCACTTGGTGTTTTGCATTGAAGCTTGACTTACTAATCAAACGTTAGGGCTGATACATTCCGGGAAGATTGCAATTGCACTGCTCAATTCATTTGATTGACTCCTTGCTCCTTTTAAGATAGAAGCTGCCCCTAATAGCTTATGTTTCATCAGGTTTTGTAGACTTGTACTCTCTCCCTGCGAGCCCTTTCCTCCTTCTTCTACCAGGGCACTAGACCCTGATCCTTACGGCTGGAGAAACCGAGGATAGGCTGACTCATTTTCCTGTGACATGTCTATTCCCCAGCTTGCAAACACCTCCTTTTCAGTCCACACTTAGGGGCATATTACCAAGAGGAGCGAGAGGCAATTATCGCCGATTTAGCGGCCGTTTTCGGCCGCTAAGTTTATCGCCGTATTAGCAAGCTGTCGCTAACTGATGTTAGCGACAGCTTTTAGGCGATAGCGAGCGGTTTGGGGCCCGCTTTGCATGTTAGCGATGTTTATCGCTAATGACATGCAAAGTGGGTGTACCCAACCAGTTAGCGACTGAAAGCAGTCGCTAACGTCGCTATCACCTATTAGCAAGGCAGGCGTTGGAAATATTCGCTCTAAGCGCGAATATCTCCAAATACTAACACCTGTCCAGACCAGTTCTTAGCCCTGTTATTCAATGGGAGGGGGATAACATGGCTAAGAGCATTTTGTCGCTAATGCGTGAAAATCGCTGTATTCTCAGTGATATTGACGCATTTCGCCGTTATCGCTGGATATTTTAGCACAATGGAGAAAAATGTTGCTAATAGCATGTTTTCTCCGCTAACATATCCAGCGATAGGCAGCGATAAAAAAATCGTTGCTAAGCCTATTTCGCTATAAATATCGCTACTTGTTTGTAATGTGCCCCTTGGTCGGCTATTGAGTCTGTTGCCCAGGTAATGACCGTTGGTTATTCACCACCCGATGTTGATGCATTTAAAAAGGTGACTGTATGAGTATTCGATGATTCAATATGAAGTAACAATGGAGGGGGACTGTATGACTATCTGCTGATTCAAAATGAAATTACTATGGCTGTACCATGCTAAAAGGCTCTTCTCCAAAATCCGGGATCTTCTACATCAGACAAATTATCAGATGAAAGAGTTGTCAGTGAAGGCATATTTCTGAGATTCTGCAAAAGAAAGATCATGACGACTAGACAAATATTTGTGCAAGTTGGTCTGCTTTGATCTCTGATCAGAATAAAGAAAAGCTACCCTTACTAACCACAAAAACGTCTCTGTTTGTCCTCTTCCAAGATGATTCCAGTTAAGTAGATATTCAAAAAGCAATTTCTGCTTTGAATCCAGCACAAAACATATGAAATAAATATAATGGAGTTCTCTGATGATTATGGAGAGTATTTTAGGTGGGTTCCACATTGAAATGGCAACACTCTTTTTTTTAAAGTGATATTTATGCTGTTATGAATATGGGATACTGTGATGGCACAATAAGTCTGCATTTAGCTCTTCTTGCACAAGACACTTTAGGAATGCCAATAGTTATATCCAGCACTTTAGCATAAGACACTTTATGCATGCTCCTAGTTCAGGCCAGTTAAGTTAACACTCTTGTTTGGATCTGTCATTACATGAGTAGCCTTGGGGAAATTATAATGGTTCAAAATAGGTTTGAGTGGAGTACCGCGATGGCACAATATGTTTGCACTTAGCACTTTTTGCACAAGACACTTTATGAATGCCAATAGTTCTGGTCTGACAATGTTGAATTAGAGGCATTTATCATTGTATCAGTGAAATGCTATTAGGAAATAGAATGTGGAAAGCTTGTTTTCTCTTTAGGTGATATTTATGCTGTTGTGTATAAAAATGACTATTTTATGAATATATGAAGATTTTATTTAATTTTATTCTAAGCTGCTAAAAACCCCTGTTAAGATATTGTTCTCGATATAAATGCTTTTTTTTCTTGTTTGTCCTCTGCTTTGCTCAATATATATATTTTTTAAAACACTCTTTTTGATGAACTTCATCAACAAAACAATGCTGTAGTGAAAGCCACTGAAAAATCAATAGACTTAACAGAAAATGTTGATTCCCTACTAAAATAGATGGTGCATGGATAATAGCTAGCCATGAGTGTGATGAATTAGTAAGGCTAATCCTACCATCTCAAAATGAGGAATGCTCTCCTCACGAGAACCCTGCTAGGAAGCAACAAAAAATCCTAGATCACCTGGCAGCTGCTATAAAAGAAATGTGGAAAGATCTTTTGATTCTAAATACAGCTGAGATTTTGGATGAAACTGTTGTCACTGCCATTGAGTCAATAAAATATTTGAGCAAAAAATGACAAAGAAACACATGCAAAATGTGAAAAGCTAATAGAAAAGCTAATAGAAACAGCTGTCATCAGACAAAATTGTCCTTCTGTTCAACTGTAAATCACAAGCATCACAAGCATCACCATATGGTCATTTGTCAGTAATATAAAAATTATATAATATAAAAATTGATGTCAGGAATCTAGATAGTTTGGGACAAACTCTCAGGGACACAAGTTGATTTCAGGACGGGTACACAATTGTGGGCTTGCTCTATGCAGGGACAAAGGATTTCTCGAGAAGGGATTAAGTACAAACAATAGAGCAGGTGAAGGCTTGGAAGGAAACAGGACAGAAGCAGGTTGGAACAGCCAGTGTATACTTCTGAATAGTAAACTATGAGATAACACAAGTACAAACAACAGGACGGAGAAAGCAGGGAAACGATATACAAACCATCATAAATCATAGCTTGTCTGCTCCTTGGAAGGGATCTCTCTATATGGTGAAAAATATCTTACAAGAAGACAAGGAGCAGATCAATCTCACAGGGAGACACCCAGCATATCCCACGTAAAAGGATTGCTAGGTGGGTCTCTGTGCCAAAGGCACAAGCCTTGGAATCTAACTAGCAACCTGAGAAACAATTAAAATCAGGACATAATATGTACACACAAGAAGATCAATGAGAGCAGTAGAAAAAACACAGGGGCATATTATCAAGGACAGGCGATACATTATCGCCGCTTTTATCGGCAGGAAACTGCCGATAAAGCGGCGATATTGGCCTTGATAATATGCTCTATGAATTCTAATCGAAGCCCATGTTAGATGTGAACACATCTAACATGGGCTTCGATTGGAATTTATAGACCATTTTATCAGGCCCATTATCGCCGCTTTATCGGCAGTTTCCTGCCGATAAAAGCGGCGATAATGTATCGCCTGTCCTTGATAATGTGCCCCACAGATTTTTTTGTTGTTGTCCAATAGGGTACACAGACATAATATCGACTCCAAAATATCGACTGGACATAGTATCGACTTTTAAATATAGACTGGACAAAATATCGACAGGACAGAATATAGATGACCAAAATATCGTTTTTAAGGTAAGTGATATAATATCGACTGTTAAAAATATAGAAAGTTAAAATATCGAAGTATATAATATAGATAGTAAAAAATATCGATTTTTTAATAATATCTAATTTTTTATAGTGTATTTTATGGTATAATATGTGTGAAAAGTGTGTATTTATGTTATAAATAATTTTTATTAATGATTTTTGTTTTTATAATTATTGCGTAATTTAATTCTGTAGCGGGTTGTGGGTTTATAGGGGAATAGGGTGGGAAGTATTTTAATTATAATTAATTAAATATTTAAATTTATTTATTGATAGTAAATTTAAATTAATTGTTAATTAATTTATAATAGTTAATTAATTAATTTTTAATTGGTAATTAATTTTAATTCATTGATTAATTGGTAATTATGTAAATTTTACTAAATTATTTTTGTAGCGGGTTGTGAGTTTATAGGGGAATTGGGTGGGAAGTGATTAAATTATAATTAATTACATTTATTTATATTTATTTTATTTCAAATAATTGTTAAATACTTTTTCATTATTAAATAATTAATTGTAAATATTTTAATTAATTAGTATTAATAGGTGATCAATTGAAATAATTATTGTTAATTAGTAATTTTACTATATTAATTATTATATTGGATCCAAATTTTATTTATTTTTAATTAATTATTAATAGATATTCATTTATACATTTTTTAATTATTTATGAAGTATTTACTTTCCCTAATGTTGTATTCTCTGGAGTGGGAATAGTAATTTTAACCCCTACGCTATCCAACACTTTCCCTACTGTTGCACTCACTGGAGTGGGAATAGTAATTTTAACCCCCACGCTATCCAACGCTTTCCCTACTGTTGCACTCACTGGAGTGGGAATAGTAATTTTAACCCCTACGCTATCCAACGCTTTCCCTACTGTTGCACCCACTGGAGTGGGAATAGTAATTTTAACCCCTACTCTATCCAACGCTTTCCCTACTGTTGCACCCACTGGAGTGGGAATAGTAATTTAAACCCCTACGCTATCCAACACTTTCCCTACTGTTGCACTCACTGGAGTGGAAATAGTAATTTTAACCCCTACGCTATCCAACGCTTTCCCTACTGTTGCACCAACTGGAGTGGGAATATTAATTTTAACCCCTACGCTATCCAATGCTTTCCCTACGCTTGCACTCTTTGGAGTGGGAATAGTATTTTTTACACTTCTGCTATCGTACTGTAATATAATAGTATCTTATTTAATTATAGTATGTTACTATATATATATGTTTTAACAAATATGATTGTAAAAATTTATTTTTATTAATTTCATTTATTATTTAATTATTATAAGTTAATTTAAGTATTTTTAAGTATATTTTAGTAATTAAATTTTGATATTAATTTAATTTAACACTGTTTTTAATAAAGTCGATTTTTTTTAAAACTATATTTTTGTAAACGATATTTTGTACTCGATATTTTTGTACTTACCTGTTTGTAGATACAAAGTCGATATTCTGTCTGTCGATATTTTGTCAACGATATTTTTGCAAGTCGATATTTTGTCCCTCGATATTATTTCAGTGATCTGTCCAATAGGCTTTGTCTAAGGTCCAAACTTTGCATTGTGAGAAGATGGGGGATATTTAATTTTTGGGAGAGAAGGTCCAGATTTTCTACCATGTATCATCAATTATAGTTGTGTAGTTGGGTGTTAGGTGTGGTTCTAGCCATTTGTTATGGATTTCAGAGGTGAGTCTATTGTTGACATAGGGGTAGTTTAAGATCTTGTAAGTTGTGGCTGCTGCGTGGCGACGTTTGGACAATTTTGCAAGTAAGTTAATGAGATCAAATTTACGTGATGTATTACACGTATACACCTTCACCTTGAAGAAATTGTAGAAGTCAATATTATTTAAGTTGTGAGATATCTGTAACTCTGTGGATGATTTTTATTTGGTTGCGGAACCTAGATCATTAAAATACATAATGTTTTTTGTTGATTAGAATGGTCATATGGGGTATTTTTCATTGATTTCGATTTTAGAGGGATGCGTATTCTGATTGTTGGATTCTGTTGGGGAGTTTCTAACAAGGATTTCGAAGGCTGAGAGGGTGTCTTTGACTATAATTTGGGAGCTTAAAAAACCACTACATACCATTCTGCACACTTCCATACTCTGCAGTGATTAAAACGTTTCATCATTGCAGAGTATGTAACTGTGCCGAGTAGTATTTGGCAGTGCTATTTTCTTAGGCAAAATACATCCTTGCATCCATTTTTGAATGCGAGTGTGCATTTGCCACTAAGAAAATAGTGCCAAATGCCCACTCCGCCCCACCATGGAATTCTGCGGGAGCTGGCAGAATTTTATTGTAATTCTGTTTGATTCCACAGACTCAAACTCCTCGAATTCCAACTCCACCAGTTAAAACCGGTCGTACTGCCTTTTCTAGTGCTTGGGAAACAGAAAAAAAGGAATGGAATGTGTTTAAGAGATAAAGAAAGGAATGTCACTTACTCCATGATGATTGAGTGCAGTTATCAGATGTAGAATAGTTTCTCATGCATTTCAATGGACTCCTTTCCTGGGATGTGGAATCCTGCACCAAATAGCCAGCTAGAAGAGATGAGAGAGCAATACTCATCTCAGTGAAGTCAAAGTCCACTCTGTGTATATTTTAAAGAATTGATGATACTGCGCAGTCAAGCTAGACCTAAAAATAGTAGGGAAATAAGCAAACTTTTCCCATTAAAAATGTAAAATTACACTGATGCCTTATTAACAATTAGAAATTTCTTTCATATTTCAACTTAAGCCTTCATTAGAAACCGAATTCTGTCACTTCACTTCACAATAGAGTAAGATTATGGGCTTATTGTGTGAAATATCCATGTTTTTCATAGTTCAAAATAGTTAAAGAGATACATATGGATTCTACAAAAATATAGGTTTTCTAGAGGAAAATTGCCTGCTGAACATTAAAAAAACTGAATCCGCTGATCCATTTAATAGTTATGAGTGAAAACATTATTTCAGATTCCTCTATCCAATAAGACGGCTCAAGGAGCTTTAGTGCCAGTGCCTGTAATGTTTAAAATTACAATTTGTGTGCAAATAACAATTCTCTCAACTTTCATACTTTTACCTAAAAAAGAAACAACTCAGTCTTAGAGAGGGATATAGTTGCTGAACTACTCATTGATGTTGTGCATAATCATACCCTGGTAAGTAACCTTAGACACTGTGAGTCTAACTTTTTGGATGACAGTCAGAGAAATGGATAACAGTTGGACACATTTTTGTAAGTCCCACTTCTTGAAACACAACCTCACTCAGTTGGTGTGAGTTCTGCACATAATGTAGCCTTTTAAATAGGTGCTGATATCAAGCCTTTCTGCACAATCATTCTCACACTTTGAAGCAAAAGCTGGCTCACTGGGTTTGCTTTTCAGTTTTGGAGCACAAAGTTCATACATTGAGTGAGAGTGTCACACCTTGTAAAACACAGATTTCAATTCGTTTTAAGAGTCACATTTGAGAGCACAGTCTAACTCATTCGGAGTGAGTCTCAGACTTTAGAGCACAGCCCAACATATTTTGCATGAGTCCCTCAACTTGATGCACAATCTCACTTATTTGTTGTGCATCCATAAATGAGAGCATTCTCACTAATTTGGAAGTGGGAGGTCATACACCTAGGTGAACTTCCCCTTTCCCAGGCCTTAGCTCCAGATGCCCTGGTTTGAATATTGATTACCTCAACTACCCCGATCTCCACGTGGGAGGTTGACATCACTCTGGTACTGAGGTTGCCCTTTCGTCCTGAAGAAGACCCGCAGGCTGAGGCTAATACTAACCCCCAAGCAATAAAGTCGGGTCGAAACGTCAACGCCCTCATATACCTTCTTGGACCACGTGTAAACTCTAAAACGTGCTACAAATAGAAATTTTACAAGAATGTACTATGTGTAAATATTATATGTGGCTGAGATATGAGTAAATGGAATTTATGAACCAGTTCATGTTTCTTCTTAAAAAATGTCACCAACTCTTGCTCTTTCACCCCCTCTAAATTCCTGAGCACCTCCTCTTCTTTGCAAGTTCTTTTAAGCATCCTCCGATTGTACCTAAGTGTCATGTACGATCTGTGATTTACAAAACAGAAATGGGGTACAATAAAAAAAAGTGTTTATTCTCCACCATGTCATGTTGGGTTGTTGCATTTTCTGTATAAATGTTTGGAGTGAACACTATGAGCAAGTGAAGGAAAGCTTGGAATAAGAAACTTACAATCATAAGTCTGATTAACTCAAAACTTCTAATTAGGTCTAGGACTGCCGCCATGCAAAGACATGCAGTTTTCACAGTTGGGGGCCAGTAGTGGGCCCTCAGGATGTTGGGGGTGTGGAAGCTGCACATGGGGGATACCTATGGGACCCCCCTGCATTGTCATGGACAAGATGGCAGGCACCGCGCATTGCCTATCACCATGTGCATTCCCAGCATTGTGGCGGGCGGTGCTGTGAAAACTGCCCACCACAATGCTGGGAATGGGGGATGCCACCGCTACGGTGGCGGTGGCATTCTAATTGCAGTTGCGGGACCGCCCCACCCCTGGCAGATGATCCCGCATACTGTTACGGTGCCAGGCGGACTTTGTCCGCCCCCCATCGTAATAGGCCCTAAGGGGTCATTAGTATAACAGGCAGATTGTCACCGCCTGTATGGCGGTGGCGATCCGCCTTCCATTTCCCACCACCCACCTACCATATTACGATGGTGGGGGGCCCTGGCTGAGGGAAAGACCGTCCAACGGTTTTCCACCGGTTGGACAGGCAACCGGGCAGAAACGGGCTCCATTATGGTGGCGGTGTCTGCAAGACACTGCCATCCATGTTAGGATGAATGCGAGGACATACCTTTCCATGGCGGCGTTGCTGCCATGGAAAGGCTTGCGGTTTCTGCCTTAGGGGGCCCTTTGCGGGCCCCCAGGGTGTTTGGGGAATGGGGGTGCACTCGGGGGGTATCCCCCTACATTCGCATGGACAAGGTGGCAGGCACCACACCGTGCCTGTCACCTTGTGCATGCCAAGGCACAACGTGCATTCACAGCGTTGTGGCGGGCGGTGCTGTGAGCCCCGCCCACCACAATGTTGTGAATGGGGGGATGTCACCGCCACAGTGGCAACAGCAGGACCGCCACACCTCTGACAGATGGTCCCGTTCACCGTTACGGTGGAGGAGGTCTTTGTCTGCACGCCATTGTAATAGGGCCCCTTGTAACCTAACAATATCTTTTTATACATTCACCAATGAATGTTTTTTTAAAACAATTTTAAAATACAAACTTGCGTTGCACTCTTCTCGGATCCTGAAGCGGTGAAGATCTGACCGGCAGGGGACAGTTGCGGCGCTCTGCTTACCGCTGCGGGGCTCAGCTTAGCCTCGATCATCCTCGCGCATCGATACTACTGGGATGTGTAGTGACACATTGTATCTGCGCCTTGGTTCATGCTCAGCGCTGCTGGCTCGCTAGTCTCTGCCGGCGAAGAGGTGGAAGCCTTATTGCTGACTGTGCTCCCTGCTCCTGCGATTCCTCCGGGCTGCTGCCAGCGAGATGTCCGGTTGTTTCTGCTGCTTCGGCGCCGAGCATGGCACCAGAATGGCGTGTGTTGCTTCTGTGCTCCCTGATACCACATATCCTGCGGTGCCAGGACTGGACGTCTATCTAGGTGGGAGAAACAGTGGCGATCGGCCTCGAGGATTGCAACCCCATTGCGAGCCCTGTGTGCAGAGACCCGCTGCCCTGTACACTTCTGCGGCACCATTGAGAATAGGGGACATCGTGCGGGCATTGAGCGCCTTACGATCTGAAATGCTGGATAATGCCGGGACTTAATAGATCGCCTGGATGTTAATTTCCCCTATGTGCCTCCGAGGGGATTTGATGGCGCACGACTGCAGGACACTACTCCACATCCTGTCCCCGATCATAGTGGGGAGCCTACCCAGTTGTGTCCAGATAAATTGGGAGTGAGTGCGCCTGGTGGCGTTCCGGCGCGGATTGTCATGACGGAGCGGCTGC
This sequence comes from Lissotriton vulgaris, assembly GCF_964263255.1. NCBI lineage: Eukaryota > Metazoa > Chordata > Amphibia > Caudata > Salamandridae > Lissotriton > Lissotriton vulgaris. Next base: position 166,807,523 of record NC_141691.1, on the reverse strand, counting down.
CTGAAGACGGGGGTTCTGAGATACGGCTGGTGCGCCGTCCCCGGACGCCATGTTTGGCTCTTCCTTTGTGTTCGGCTGGTGTCGATTGCAACTTTCTCCTGAAGCAGATGGCTTTGTTTTGGCAGCCTGATTTGGGTGCACTGAGGCAACACAAAGCCCCCCTTCCTATCATTGTTGCTCGCATGACTCTGTTGTGGACAGGCTCTGCTGGGCGGCGATGTACCCTGCCAGAATCACTCCGTTTATCTCTCCAGTTCAATATGGCCACTGTGCAACCGGACCGTGTCGGTGCCCCAGATCGCACGGGCCAGGGGTGAGGATGCTCTTTCTATCCTTACTTGCGGTAGAGTGTACTGTCGGGGCTGCAGGACATAAACTGTGGAGTTGATTATTTGTGTTTTTCTACGGTTCGGGGATCCGGGAACGGGTGGCCAAGGATTCACAAGCTGGTTGTTTCTTTTATTGATCCTATTTGATGGGGTGGAGGTTCGGCGCGGGTTGGGGAGTCAGGGATTAAGTGGTTCTGGCCCTCCTCCGGTCTTATGTGCTCTATGGGAGTTTTAGATTAGGATACTCTTTTCTTACTCCCTATATTTCAGGTATTTCAGATTTTCCACAGTCCAGTGGGTAGAAAACCATAATTTTATTAAAGACACTGACGCTGATATTATCTCTCCCTGTTTATTTTCCCACCCTTTAATACTGTTTCAGACTTTTTCAGGGGGGACAACAAGAAGTGATCTACAATGGAGACTACTTTGTTTATTTGGAGTTTACTACTGTTTTACACTTTGACATGGTTTAAACTTTTGGACTTGTTCGCAGCTTCAAGAAGGAATATGGCCGCCTCTCAAAGGATTTTATTAAGTTTGGAATGTTAAACTTTAGTTCTAAATTCTTTACATTGTTTGGTGTTGCTGCTGTGAGCTGGCAATTAAAGAAATATGCATGATATTGGCCTCCATGCCTTGCCATAAAATTCAAGCTACTGGTAAGTACGGTTAAAATTACTTTTCAGGGTTGGTGCTGGGCTAAAAGGTGCAAAGGAAGTGAGTGTAACTGCACACCTTACTTTTTCAATGTGTATCTTGGTGATTGTCAGTGATCCAAAGTTTTTTTTTTTGTGCGTGCTACTGATATGTGGAGTGATTAGACCCCTGTCACTCAAAATGTATGAATAAGAAGAAGGCTCTGGACTACCAAAGTCTAAACACGGTGCACAGCTTAAAGGACAACTATCTGTTGTCTCCACATTTATATATGCAACATTTTTAGGACAATAAATCAAATTAATTCGGCCGTTCGTTCAAAACTGTATTCAATTTTTATAAGAAGATTTCAAAAAGGAAAATAACAAGCACATGGTCATGAATAGGAGACGATTTGAACGCAAGGTATCTAACATATTGCATTAAGTTTTGGAGTTTCGCTAAAAAACAGAAAACACAGGTAAAAACTAATTAAAGTAAACGAAAATCCCAATGCATTTCGGGTACCACCATATGAACCCTTCGTCAGGGGAAGATAAACAATATTCAAAATGTTGCAAAATCATCCAATTATATCATCCGCAGGAAACCTTCAACACAAAAATTAGCATCTATCAACTCTGAGCTTAGTCCATTGTAAAGTTAAAACCTTCACCTGTTAGAGGATTTTAAATTAGAATTTGCACTCATTAAACAAATACAAATAAAATTGTGCAGGAAGAAATGGAAAAAGAAATAAAAGGGAACAGTAGAAGAGTGTATGAAAAAAACCCGAGGGGTGAATGATAATAGTGTATTGCTTGTGCAAAAACACGTGGTGCCTAATAGAAGATAATACTGGTGCATGATCACAAATGCTGGTGCCTTCATGCTATTTAGTGCTTGCTAAATGCTATACCCCTGTCAGGGCTAAAAGGTGCAGCACTGATTTCTCTCCTGATAACAGGTGAGTAAATCGGAATTTGTTGTTCGGCTGATTTTAGGTGAATATTTAAAAGTTCCAAAACTCCACACTTACAAAAATTTCCAAGTGAAACCAGTCAATGTTAGCCTATGGAAGAAAAGTGAGTTATCGGCTTTTAGGTAAGTACTCAACTGGCAGAGTTAAGGTTCTGTGCATAGACTCAGGGGTCTCCCAGGGTCAGGCGGGTACAGTTGGTACATCCTCAGCGGAACAGGGGCAGCCGGGTGCAGAGGTAGTTAGGCCCAAAATTATCCAATTAGAGGCAGTGGCCTTCGGTTGGTGGCTGCTGGATAGCAGGCCACACAGATGTGGGAGCTGGGCGCCTGGTCACTTGCTCAGGGCAAATGGGGAAGTAGGATAGAACAAAGGATTCACTGCCAGGGGCACGCAGGCGGCTGGGGGCCGGGTGCTTTTGAGCCGTCGGGTACTCTATGTTATTAAATAGAGATCTTGAAAAAGGAACAAAGGCTGCAGGCTCGGGCCGGAGGATCTTCTGGAACGACCAACACTTCGAGTGGTAAGTTGAGATCTTTAGAGGGTAGGTAGGCACCCCGAGGATGGGCACAGGAGGCTGGGGGGGGGGCGCCGGGTGCAGGGGTGTCTTTGGACGTCGGGAAATCTTACCCTCTGCTGGTCGCGGTTGGAGGGGTCCCTGGTTGTGAGTCTGCAGGCGTCCTCTGGGTCGTCGAGGAGGGTCCTTGGGCACTGGATTCAAGGTCGGAATCACCGTAGGGACGTCCTCAGGGTCTTTAGCCACTCGGGCACAGGCCGGGCGGGTGCTGAGTGGGCTGGATTCGCGGGTCCTGGTTTGCTCCAGGGGTGTTGTTGGTTGAGCAGAGCCACTGCTCGTGGGAGTCCCAGTCTCTAAGGGGGTCAAGGCAGGCAGGTCCTACGGGGTTCTTGAGGTTGCTGTCCACAGGAGACGCCGGGATTTAGCAGGAGCAGGTTCAAGGATCGACAGGCATGTAGGGCTGGGGCCAAGTCAGTTGGTGTAGTCCTGCATGGCAGGTCTCCTTCTTCTTAGTTTTCTTTCTTGTTTCAAAATCGGGATCTGAGGAAGGAAGGTTCAGGGGGCCCTAAATACTACATTTAGGGGCGTTACAGGTAGGGGAAGGGCAGGGACTAATAGGTCCCTGTCTTGGGGTGAGTACACCCCCTATCCTGCTCCTCTCCTGGGGGAGGGGAGCAGGAGCCTATCTCTAATTGGGCAGGGCTCCCCATCCTCAAGATGGCTGGAGCCCGGAGTTGTACTTTACCTCACCTCTCCCATCCGAGGGGTGGAGTTGGCACAGGCTGGCACACCCCCTTTCCTCACATAGATTTTCCCACTATTCTTCCTGCCGCAGTGGGGGTTAGAACCGGTGGGGGCCAGATGCGGAGTACAGCGAGTGGTCTGGAGAAGCTCACAAAGGCGGTATGCCTTTGAAGCTTCCCCCTGCCCATCCTGGGGACGAGGCCTAGCACCTCGCCCAGGATGTGCATTGTTGTAGGCCCAGGAGAGCGGGGGGCTCTCCACCCAAGGGTCCAGCAACATGTCTGCTGTGTGGCAGCCTAGGCAGCCTCTCAGACCAGACGTGGATTGTAGGTTAGGTTTCAGGGGGCATCTCGACATAATATGTGGTCTAAGCACTAGTTCACTATCATGTGCCAAAAATAAGGTGTTTCCCACATATGTGAAGCAATTAGATTATAAGATTACCCTTTTTGCTCCCGTTCCTTCTGAATGCCTGAAAATCCCTTGTTTAATGTACTTTGTATTGTGTGTCTAGTACTGTGGATACAGGACTGTGTCCCACTGCTCTATCTGTTGTTCTGTTTAAATTGTCCTATTTATTTATTGAATAAATGTTGAAGTCCGGCTGGACTTCCTGTTCAATATAGTGCTTATTGTGGCCTATAATTATTGTAAGCTGTTAATTCCTCCTTGTCAAGGACCGCTGTTTTTCACTAAGTTGATACCCTAGGTCCTTGCTTACCTAGAGGGTTCCCTTGTTCTTTAAAAATAGTGGAGTTCGTAATGACAACCTCCCAGCACCATATACTCTTAATGGCATCACCGCACTTACAGTGCCCAGGAATGGCCCTGGGTACTGTTGGGGCACAGGGCTTATGCACCTGGGCCCACACCACTGGCATAGGGCACCCAGCGAGAGGGGTGACTGATGTATGGCAGGATAGTGGGGTTGTGGCCATAACACACAGGTATGTGTGCCATGTCGACTTTTTGTTTAGTTCTGTACCAGGCCACTCAGTCTGCAAAGGCAGTGTGTGGGTGTCAGGGTGCCACCCCTAAGGGTGGCACAATAAGTGCTGCAGCCCAAAGGAGTCCTCTTGGGTCACTGTGCCCAGGGTACCCAGGGTACCATTTGCATGGCTAACATGGCTAACAAGGTGTCAGAGATGCCAATTGGGTTTCAGCTTCAATACAGTTTTAGGGAAGGAACACAGGCCCTTTGGCTCTAAAGGCACACTCAGTCAAAACACATCAGCAATTCAGCAAAAAGTGAGGACATACCAATGCAAGAAAGATGGCACCCTCTCACATATATATATATATATATATATATATATATATATTACCTACTGGCGGTCGCCAGTAGGTAGTTATAGTTAGGATAATTTTCAATGTTAAATCTCAACATTCTATTTTGAATAACTTTGGCGCCGGTTGACGAATCTGCCTGAAATTTTCAGGAAAATGGTCTCATGGCGGTCCGGTCCTTCCCTGAAAGTTTGGGGGGGATTCGTCAAGCGGGGGCCGAGATAAAAGGGGGGTCCCAAAACGCGTTTTCCCCATGTTAATTTCCATAGGGCGGTCGATTTCACTTTTAGCTCGAACGGCTGAATGGATTTCCACCAAACTTGGCAAAATTGTAGGGACTGGTAGCCCGATGTGCCTTTGCTATGTCTCAAGATATGTGCTCCAGTGGATTTTGAGTAATTTAGGTTCAAAAAAATATATATATCTATAGCCGCGCTCCGGTGCGCGCACCGGAGAGCGCTCGAGGCGCGACACGCGACTTGCGCGCAGGAAGCTGATTGGATCTCAGTTGTCTGTAAACATTCTAAACAGTCTGGAGCGGCCGCCATCTTGTGTCTCGGTAAAATCGAGACACAAGAGGTGGCTAAAAGAAAGGGGGAAATGACAATAAGGGGGAAGAGTACACCCCCTCTGACCCCCTAGTTTTGATGTGGGGGCCATTAAAGGGCCCCGCGGGGCCTCAAAAAAAAATTATTTTTTTTCGATTTCCGCGGGGGGCGCACCCGGTACGCGTACCGGGGAGCTTACTGAGGAGCGTACTAAGGAGAAAAAAAATGACAGATTTTTTTCACAAAAAAATGCATTTTTTTATAAATTAGAGGTAGTTCTGAAAAGAACTTTTTTTTTCTTCTTTTTGTTGTTTTATATTTTTTTGTGTTTTTTGAACTTTTTGAACTTTTTTTGGCTTTTTAAAACAATTTTATAATTTTTTTGGATTTTTGTCAAGGGAAAAACAAAAAACAGGAATTCAAAAACGGCTCAACAGGAGCAAAAAAATGTGAAAATTTAGGGACTGTCAGGGCAGCGGTGTTGCTGTTTCTTTAGGGCAATAAGTTCAACACTCTGCTCCCCATAGCAGAGCAGTTCGTTACACTCCGTGCACAGAAATTTGATGCCTGCAAACTCTGGCTGTATGTTAGGGACCATTCTTCTACGGGATGGTCCCGAAGGTGTTGCTCCACCAGTGGAGGTGCTGCCGCCATCTGTGGGTAATTTCCGTGCCAGGTCTCTGACACTCTCCCTCGCAAAGTTGTTTGGGTGTCTTCTTTTGACATGCCTGATTAAATTGGCATTACCAAAACTATATTTTTTCAGAGGATTGCCTCTGGATAAAGTACTACCACATATTTTGCAGGTTACTTTTGGAGCGTTGACTTTTTTTTCACCTTCAGGGATGTTATAAAATTTCCAGATGAAATGGATTTTTTTCTTCTCCGTAGGAGGGTCCTCATCTACAAATGCATCTGAATCACTGCTGGATGACTCTCTTGCAGCCATTGCTGTAGATCAGGAAAGTAGGAGATGAAGATAGTACACAGAACAGCTCTTGCTCTCTCCAAGTACAAAGCAATAGTGAAGGAAATGGGTGGGGATTTCATTCTTTGTAAAAAAAACTGTTAGCAACCAATGAAAAGTGTTATTTTAGGGTCACATGACCCGACGCGCTTACGCTGCGCGCTTCGGAGCACTTCCGGTGCGTTTACGCGGCGCGAGCGGAGGCGCTTCCGGGGCGCAAACGTGGCGCGATCGTAGGCGCTTCCGGGTGCGTTTACGCGGCGCGATTTGAGGCGCTTCCGGGGCGCACATATGACGCGACCGTAGGCGCTTCTGCGTGCGTTTACGAGGCGCGAGCGTAGGCGCTTCCGAGGGCACTTACGTTGCGCGCCGAAGTGATGTCATCAAACTTTTACAGAAATGCATAATCATTTTCCTTATTAAAAAAAACTGATTTTATTTGTATAGTACGAAAAGTTTTGCATTATTATTAACTTTTCATTCATATTTTTTTTCACGAACGACAATAGCGCTCCGGGTGCGCTTTCTGCTAAGCTCACCGGAAAGCTTACGGGAGCGCTTAGCTGAAAGCTTCTCGGAGCGCGCACCAAGAGCGCAAAAAAAAAAAATATATAAAAAAAAGAATACTTACAAAAAAACAGCAAATTGTAAAAAAAAAAAGGATACAAACTCGATATAGAAAGGAATTAGCATTTAAAAAACCTATGAAATTCACTGAAAAAACCATAGGTTTCACACCAGTTATAGTTAGGAATTAGCATTTAAAAAACCTATTAAATTCACTGAAAAAACCATAGGTTTGACCCCAGTTATAGTTAGCTGGAAATTTTACTGATATAAAACCATTGAAATTCACACGTTATAGTTAGTCGGACTCACTATAACTTGCGCGTGCAATGCACTGCTGATGACATCACATATTACATCACTCATGACATGGTCAGTGACATCACTCATGACATCACTGATGACACCATCCAGTGAATATGTGCCTTTCTGAAAAAGTAAATATTAGTGAGTAATGTTTAAATATTTAAATATATATATTAGTGTTTTACTTTGTGTATAAGTGGCTACATGTGTTGGTAAGTAGCTACATGCGTATGTATATGGGTTATTAGATGTTTCTCTTAGTATCAGTATGAGTGTCTATATGGTTTGGTGGGGGTATTACTTAGCACATAGATGCATGAGTGACTGACTCTCTGTTTCTATGTGTTTTGAAGACAGCATATGTACAGGACTGTATGGGTGGATGAGTGTCTATATGTGTTTGTTAGTGAGTGAATGACTGTCTCACTAGTGTCTTTATCAGTAACTACATATGTTTTAATCTAGTATATATGAATATTGATGTATATAAGTGAGTATATGTGAGAGTAAGAGATTGTAAGAGTTCCTGTTTAAATAAGTATGTGTTTCTATAAGTGATTGTTTAAGAGAATAAATATGTGTAATTTTAAATAGAAGTAAGGTGGAAGTGTGTGTATAACTCTATATTCAAATAAATGGATGTCCAATAGTTTATTTGCACATGTGAATATGTGTGTGAGTAACTTTTGGATGAATGTCGGTGTGTAACAGGATGTATAGGTGTATCACTTCATATGATGAGTGAGTATATGTATGAGTGACTATATAAAACTATTGGTGAATGAGTGGATGTGTATATAGATAGTGGAATTACTGAATTGCTTGTTGTAACTGATATAGGTATCTCCATTTTTTTAAAAATTTCAGTTTCTATTTTTGAATATGTGTCTCAAGGGTTACATTATAGTGAAAGGAGGTCTGTCACTATGTCACAAGGATGGTGTCATGAGTGATGTCACTGACCATGTCATGAGTGATGTAATATGTGATGTCATCAGCAGTGCATTGCACGCGCAAGTTATAGTGAGTCCGACTAACTATAACGTGTGAATTTCAATGGTTTTATATCAGTAAAATTTCCAGCTAACTATAACTGGGGTCAAACCTATGGTTTTTTCAGTGAATTTAATAGGTTTTTTAAATGCTAATTCCTAACTATAACTGGTGTGAAACCTATGGTTTTTTCAGTGAATATATATATATATATACATATATATATTACCTACTGGCGGTCGCCAGTAGGTAGTTATAGTTAGGATTTTTTCAATGCAAAATCTCAAACTTTTATTTGGAATAACTTTGGCGCCGGTTGACGAATCCGCCTCAAAATTGTCTCAAATTTGCCTCGTCGAGCTCCGGTCCTTCCCTAAAAGTTTGGGGGGAATTCGTCAAGCGGGGTCCGAGATAAAAGGGGGGTCCCAAAACGCGTTTTCCCCATGTTAATTTCCATAGGGCGGTCAAACTCACTTTTAGCCCGAACGGCTGAATGGATTTACACGAAACTTGGCAAAATTGTAGGGACTGGTAGCCCGATGTGCCTTTGCTATGTCTCAAGATATGTGCTCCAGTGGATTTTGAGTAATTTAGGTTAAAAAAAAAATATATATCTATAGGCGTGCCCCGGTACGCGCACCGGGGAGCGCACCGGACGTGCAACGCGACTTGCGCACGGAAAGCTGATTGGTTCACGGGTGTCTGTAAACATTCGAAACAGTCCGGAGCGGCCGCCATCTTGTGTCTCGGTAGGATCGAGACACAAGAGGTGGCATAAAAAAAGGGGGAAATGACTATAAGGGGGCAGGGTAGACCTTCCCCTCCTGACACCCTAGGTTTGATGTGGGCCTATAATAGGGTCCCGCGGGGCAAAAAAAAAAAAATGCGATTTGTGCGGGGGGAGCGCCCGGTACGCGCACCGGGGAGCGGACCGGGGAGCGAAGCATGGGGAAAATCCAGGGCCTTATTTATGAAGGCCTTGCGTCAGTTTTGCGCCGCCGGTGCGTCACTTTTTTTGACGCACCAGCGGTGTAAAAAATGTGCCTTGTTGCGCCATATTTAAAAAGTGACGCATCTAGGTAGATGCGTCACTTTTTAAACCCCTGCGCCACATTATACCTGCGTCAGGTATAATGTATGCAGAGGGGGCGTTCCCTCGCAAAAAAGCCTCGTAATAGGACGCTGTTGCGTCAAAATCTTGTGCCTGCCTCACAGCAGGCGCAAGACTGACGCAAGCCCTTTCACATGGGGCTTTCCCCATGTGAAAGGACGCATTACTGGAGTTGCGTCACTTTTGTGACACACTCCAGCAATGCGTCACTTTTGCATTTACAGATACGTCAGAAATACTGACGTATCTGTAACTCCTTGCGACATGATGCGTCATACATTAAATATGACGCATCAGGAATGTCGTAAGGAGTGCGCAGTGAAAAGTGACGCATGGCTGTTTTCACGCAGCGATGCGTCATTTTTCATAAATGAGGCCCCCAGTTTATTCACTGTGTCACCTCTGCGACCCTTTCTTGCGTCAATACGTCCCTTTTGCATACATTACACCTGACGTAGGAATATTGTGGCGCAGGGGCTTACAAAGTGACGCAACTACCTAGATGCGTCACTTTGTAAATATGACTCAATAAGGTGCATTTTTTACAGCACTGGTGCGTCACAAAAAGTGACGCTCCGGTGGCATTAAAGTGACGCATGGCCTCATAAATGAGGCCTTCAGTCTTCTACGCATGCGTCATCTTAAATTTATGACGTATTATGTTGGAAGTTCTTACAGATACGTCAGTATTTAAGACGTATCTGTAAGCGCAAAAGTGATGCATTGCTGGAGTGTGTCTCAAAAATGAAGCAACTCCAGCAATGTATCCTTTCACATGGGGCCAAGCCCCATGTGAAAGGGCCTGCACGCCTGCTGTGAAACAGGCGCAATATTTGGAAGCAACAGCGTCATAAAAGTGACGCAGTGATATCTCATAGATTTCACTGCGTCACCTCTACGACCCTTTCTTGCGTCAATACGTCCCTTTTGCATACATTACACCTGACGTAGGTATAATGTGGCGCAGGGGCTAACAAAGTGACACATCTACCTAGATGCGTCACTTTGTAAATATGACTGAATAAGGTGCATTATTTACAGCACTGGTGCGTCACAAAAAGTGACGCACCGGTGGCGTTAAAGTGACGCATGGCCTCATAAATGAGGCCTTTAGTCTTCTACTCATGCGTCATATTAAATTTATGACGTATTATGTTGGAAGTTCTTACAAATACATCAGTATTTCAGACGTATCTGTAAGCGCAAAAGTGATGCATTGCTGGAGTGTGTCTCAAAAATGAAGCAACTCCAGCAATGCATCCTTTCACATGGGGCAAGAACCATGTGAAAGGGCCTGCACGCCTGCTGTGAAACAGGTGTAATATTTGGAAGCAACAGCGTCATAAAAGTGACGCAGTGATATCTCATAGATTTCACTGCGTCACCTCTACGACCCTTTCTTGCGTCAATACGTCTCTTTTGCATACATTACACCTGACGTAGGAATAATGTGGCGCAGGGGCTTACAGAGTGACGCATCTACCTAGATGCGCCACTTTGTAAATATGACTGAATAAGGTGCATTTTTTACTGTACTGATGCGTCACAAAAAGTGACGCTCTGGTGGCGTTAAAGTGACGCATGGCCTCATAAATGAGGCCTTCAGTCTTCAACTCCAGCAATGCATCTTTTCTTACCCTTCCACACCCCCGTTCCTTTTCAACATTTTCTTTGAATATCCACATTCCCCATATTCACTCTTCTTCTCCTTACTTTCCTTCCCAACACTCACCTTCTTTCAGTCCCCCTACTTCACTTCCTTTCTCCTCTCATACCTTTCTGTTCTTTCTTACTCATTTTCCTTTCCATTATCAATGCACTCCACTTCACTTACTCTTTTTCATTTTTTTAACAATATAGCTCTTTGATGAGAATTGGAGGTAGTTCTGAAAAGAATTTTTTTTCTTCTTTTTTTTAAGAACAGAAACAAAAACAGGGAATGGAAACTGCTCAACAGGAGCAAAAAAAACAAAAAAAATTAGGGCTGGGAACGGCAGTGATGGTTCTCCAATGCTCGAACCATGAGCAGGACACTTTGCTCCGCATAGGTAAGGAGTTGATCGCAGTATCTGCATTTCAGGACACCTTTGTTGAATGCAGGTTGTATATTAGGAACCAGCTCCTGCGATCGCCCCCTTCCAGAAGTAGTTGCTCCTCCGGTGGATGTAGAGGCCCCATCACTGGGAACCTCTTGTGCCAGAGCCCTGACACTTTCCCGTGCAAAATTCTGGGGGTGCCTCCTCTCCACATGGCGTATCATTGTGAAGTTCCCAAAAGAATATATTTTTTTGGGGTCACCCCGCGACAGGACTTTTTTGCAGATCCTGCACTCCACTTTTGGAGCATTCACCTTCTTCTGGTCAGCTGGTATTGAAAAAAATTTCCAAATGAAATGCTCCTTCACCTTTGGCTGAGGAGGCTCTTCATCGATGAATTCATGCTCATCATCACTGCTGGATGGTCTGGCAGCCATGATTAACCCAGAAAGATGCAAGAGCAAAAAGGCAGGACTTTCAGTCACAAAAGTGAAAGAAGAAGTGAAGGAAACGGGTGGAGATTTCATTCTTTGTAAAAAAAAACTGTTAGCAACCAATGAAAAGTGTTATTTTAAGGTCACATGACTTGACACGCTGACGCTGCGCGCACCGGAGCGCTTCCGGGTGCGCATACGCGGCGCGAACGTAGTCGCTTACGGGTAAGCATGGGCGAATTTTGCGGATCTCGCGTTCGCGAATTTTGCGGATTTGCGGATTCGCAATCCGCAAAATCCGCGAATTCCCGGATTTTTTTTTTTTTTGTGTTCGCCCATGTTTCTGCCAGTTCGCGAGGGTTTTTACAATTTCGCAATTTGCGAACTTACCTGTTGGGTCGCAAGTTTTGCGAACTTGTTGTTTCTACGTGTCCAGCCTGTTTGGGACACTCTTCTTCATCACTGCCACTCTCTGTCACCACTGCCACTCTCTGACTACTCATGCCACCCTCTGGCCCACCCATGCCACCCTCTGTTTCATCACCACACCCTCTGGTTGTCCAGTGTACATTATTTTCGGCAAAGCAAAGCACACCTTCCCTGCCTCAAGTGACCTGAATTAATTTGGGGCTGATTAATGTGTCACAGAATATTTTTTTAGCTGGCACCTGCTTCCTTAGTGCGCCCTGATTAGTGATCTTTTGCACTTGCTAAGTGCTTTCATTGTTGCAAAATTAGTTACAACACCTGCCCTGCCCCAACTGACAATAATGAATTAGGGGCTGATTAATGGATTTTAACTTCCAGCCTGGCTCCTGCTTGTCTCCCTTAGCTGTAATTCAGGACCTTTGTGGCATATGTGTAACTATTCTGAGGTTCAGAGCAGGGTCACATAATAGTTTCAACTGGCAACTGAACTCTGGAGGGGCCCCTCAGGAAGCACTACAGGAAATGGCTACTAATGATGAGCCTGAACTTTTGAACCTGGTAAGTAGTTACTTTCAGTTTTGCTAAGATCGTATTTCTGCAATTTTGCACTTATTCGCGGGGCGCAAACTCACGCGAACAGTGCGAGCAGTGCAAGCAAAATCCGCTGCTCGCGGATTTGCGGATTTTGCGGGAGATTCTCGAATCTCGCGGATTGCGAATTTCCCGAAAATCCGCAAAATCCGCGAGCGGAACGGATTTTCCGCCCATGCTTACTTACGGGGCGCACACGCGCGGAACGTAGGCACAGACGCGGCGCGAACGTAGGCGCTTCCGGGGCGCATACGCGGCGCGAACGTAGGCGTTTCCGGTGGTGCTTACGCGGCACGCCGAAGTGACGTTTTGATAGTTTCACGGAAATGCAAAATCATTTTCATTTCCTTATTAAAAAAAAACTGTATTTATATGTATGGTACTAAATGTCTTGCGTTATTATTTACTTTTCATTCATATTTTTTTTCACGAACGAAAGTAGCGCTCTGGGTGCGCTTTCCGGAGAGCTTACCGGAGCGCACACCCAGAGCGCCCCAGGAAAAAATGATAAAAAATACAAATAAAAAAAAAATAATTAATACTTACACAAAACAGCAAATTTATAAAAAAATCGTAGGTTAGAAACTCGATATAGAAAGGAATTAGCATTTAAAAAACCTATGAAATTCCCTGAAAAAACCATAGGTTTCACACCAGTTATAGTTAGGAATTAGCATTTAAAAAACCTATTAAATTCACTGAAAAAACCATAGGTTTCACACCAGTTATAGTTAGCTGGAAATTTTACTGACATAAAACCATTGAAATTCCACGTTATAGCTAGTTGGACTCACTAAAACTTGCGCTCCTGCAATTCACTGCTCAAGACGTCACATATTACATCACTCATGAGATAGTCAGTGACATCACTCATGACATCACTGATGACACCATCCATGTGACAGAGTGACAGACCTCCTTTCAGTGTAATGTAAGCCTTGAAACACATATTCAAAAATAGAAATTAACATTTTCAAAAAAATGGAGATACCCATACCAGTTACAACAAACAATTCAGTAATTCCACCATCTACATACACTCCACTCATTCACCAACAGTTCTATATAGTCACTCACACATATACTCACTCATTATATGTAGTGATACACCTATACATCCTGTTACACACCGACAGTCATCCAAAAGTTACTCACACACATACTCACACATGCAAATAAACTATTGAACATCCAATTATTTGCATATAGAACTATACACACACTACCACTTTACTTCTATGGAAATTTACACATACTTACTCTCTTAAACAATCACTTATAGAAACACATACTTATTTAAACAGGAACTCTTACAATCTCTCGCTTTGACATATACTCACCTATATACATCAATATTCACATATACTAGATTAAAACATATGTAGTTACTGATAAAGACACTAGTGAGACAGTCATTCACTCACTAACACACACATATACACACTCATCCACCCATACAGTCCTGCACATATGCTGTCTTCAAAACACATACAAACAGTGAGTCAGTTTTAAAAAATGCCCCGTGTCTTTAACATATGATGGCAATTTCTGAACATACGGTCTAAGAAAATGGTCTGTATATTTCGAAGTATTTTCAAACATACTGCCCATTGACGACACAATAGGACGTCCTGGTGGTACATCTTTATTTTTGTGGTCTTTTGTCAGTAAATATAATGCTGCCAATTTCGGGTATTTACAGTACAAATAGTTGTATTCATATCCAGTAATTGCATTTTCGCTTCTCCATTTATCAAGATTATTTCTATACTAATCATTACTCATCTCATAGGTTTGTCCATTGCTTTTAGTGTAACTTTCTATATCATTGAGTTGACTCTTGCCCTCATCCAAATACATAGTAATGGGCCACACAACTATGTTTCATCCCTTATCCGCTTTCTTTATTACTATGGACTTATTGTCCTCTAATTCTTTTAGTGCAGTTTCCTGTTTCTTGGTAAGGTTACTAATGAACTTGCTTTTGTGTTTTGCCAATTTTTTTAATTCTTTTAGTACCCCTTTCTCAAATACTTCAATTGAGTCATTGTGTAATTGTGGCAAAAAAATAGATTTTGGTTTGAAACCACTGTCACATGCATTATCAAACCTAATTTCCTCTTTTGCTCGGCTGATTAGAGGATCATCAACCCAATCATCAGCCCCCAATTCTCTTAACACATGTAATGTCTCTATATCTCCGATTGAGATGGTGTGTTCCTTATCCCTAGCGGTATACACCATCTGATCCTGTCTATTAGCAACCCACTTTTTCACTTCAAAGAGTACCATAAGAAAGAAGTTAACTTACTAAGATACTGTGCTCTAGACAGAATCTCAATTTCCGAGCGAGGTGGAAATAGGATTCAGGAGTTGCGCAGATTGGAGTCACGGTTGATAATTAAGTAAGAGCCCAAGCACCCAGGGGGCATCAACAAAGATGAGGAGCTATCAGTTCATCTCGGCTGAGATGGATCTTAACTTGACCTCTGAATCATAATGAATTGGATTTCAAGTATTTCGCTGTGTTGCCTCTCGAATTAGGATGTTTAACATGTTTTTAAATTTCGGTACAAGACCGTTTTATTGATGTGCACATTTGATTTATTCTGTAGGAGTCAGAGCTTATGCCTTGATGTGAAGAAGTCCTGATAAAGCCACTTGAAATGAGGATAGATAATGAACTGAAATATGAGCTTTTGAGATGTACCCCACTTGGGCGGAATTGTGAGCTGATTATAAATTGGTTTATTCAGAATATTTACCCACCGGGGTAAAATTGTTGCCTCAACACACTAATTTCTTTTTGTACATTATGCCACTTTCTTTTATTATGAAAAAATTAAATAAGACACATGTTTTTTGGAAATCTAATTTGCTATCGGTTATTTTTGATTTGCAATATAATTTGATATTTGAATCATTAGAGTGTTTGAAATTACTCTGGCACATGATGTAATTGAATCAGAATTGAGAAATCAAGCTTAATCTGTAAAAATAGAACCATTATAAAATGGTGGCTATGGCTAGTCTCACTTACGAGGCAGCAATGTAGTCCTTTGTTTGTATCTTGTATTATTGTGCACTGTATCATGTGATACTTGTAAACACCTGGTTGACCCGTGACGAAGGAACTCCGTGTTCCGAAATGCGTCGGGCAGTGTTTGCCACGGCTTTGTGAATTTAATAAAGCACGGTTGAATGAAAACTGGGGCTCGGCGCAATCTTTTTGGAAAAATAAATGATTGAATTGTGCTGCGGGCAGGCCGAAACATTATGCTGATGGCGGATAGATTTAATAAATAATCTTTTCACCTACAAGCTGGGTCGGCTCTCGTTTTTTGCTCCGGCAAAATCCTGAAGACTATGGGACCGCTGGAGTTTTGGTTCGAGTTGTTTTGAGCCTATATATATACATATATATAAATATATATATCACCTACTGGCGATCGCCAGTAAGTAGTTATAGTTAGGACCTAGTTTCCATAGGAAATTCGCAACATTCTATTTGGAATAATTTGGCACCGGTTGACGAATCTTCGCAAAATTCTCCAAGAAGATGGGGCGCTCCGCTCCGCATAGGGGACGCGTATCCCGCGAAAAATAAAAAAAACCTGAAGCTGCTTTATTGGTAATTAGCCCTCAGGGGCCAAATCCCAGGGGCAATTTTCTATTATTATATTATAATGGGGGGACCACCACCCCCCGGGGCTTTAATGTTATGTATGCGCTGGGCTCATGGCGCCCCCCTAGCCCCGGGGACCGCCACACTTTTAGTATATAATGACGGGCCCAGAGGTGCCCCACAGCCCGGGGACCGCCCCCCCGGGGCTTTCATTTTATGTATGCAGGCGCTCACGGCCCACCGTAGCCTCGGGGACCACCACCCCCGGGGCTTCTTTTCTTTTTTTAATGAAAAAACAAAACCTGTGTGGGGGGCTCAAGACTCCCCACACTCCCCGGGGACCGCCACCTCCCTGGGGCTCTAATATTCAAAATAGGGGCGTCCATGACAGACCCACCAGCCCCAGGGACCACCACCCCTAGGGCTTTTAAATGGTGGGAGGGGGGCCGCATGGGCCCCTCCTGGAGCCGTGTGGTGGCCTGGGACCGCCACCCCCCAGCGCTGGCTCCTGCAGTTTCCCGGGGTGCCCACCCGCGGGACACTGTAGTTTGCTATGGTAGGGAGGGATCCTCGCGGCTCCCGCCCTACCATTGCAAACTGCTTTGGTTTTTGAAAGAGAGAGCATGAAACCTGCTCTCTCTTTCAAAAACCAAAGCCGATTGCTCTTCTGCATTGGGAGCAGCGTGTTAGCTGCTCCCCATGCAGAAAAGCAATTCCGGCTCCCGCAGGATGTAATCCAGAGGTCTCCTAGGGGCCAACTATCCCAACAGGTACCTCCAGTAAGCGCAACGGAGCTGCGTTGCAGAGGGTTGTAAAAGGGGGGCGTAGCCTCTGAACACCTCTCTGCAACGCAGCTACCTGGCGTATATTGGAGGTACCTGGTGGGCTAGTTGGCCCACAGGGGACCTCAGGATTGAAGAGGAATTAATTCCCCAACTTAAAACGCGCCACAGGGCGTGTTTGCACACATGTCACCTCAGGCCTCGCCCCCTTCCTTCACTATTGAGCAAAATATTCCTCTAAAATCAGCCAAACTACGAGTTCAGATTTACTCACCTTTTATCACGAGAGGTCTCAGTGTTGCATCTTTCAGCCCACTACTGATCCTGAAAAGTAATTCTAACAATACTTACAGTAATTTGAATTTCCTTCCCTAGGCTAACATTGACTGGTTTCACTTGGAAATTCTTCTAAGTGTGGAGTTTTGGAACTTTGAAAAATTTCTCTAAAATCAGCCGAACTACGAATTCCGATTTACTCACCTGTTATCAGGAGAGACTTCAGTGCTGCATCTTTCAGCCCACTACTGATCCTGAAAAGTAATTCTAACAATACTTACAGTAACTTGAATTTCCTTCCCTAGGCTAACATTGACTGGTTTCACTTGGAAATTCTTTTAAGTGTGGAGTTTTGGAACTTGAAAAAATTCCTCTAAAATAAGCCGTACTACGAATACCGATTCACTCAGCTGTTATCAGGAGAGACCTCAGTTCTGCATCTTTCAGCCCAGTACTGATCCTGAAAAGTAATTTTAACCTTACTTACCAGTAACTTGAATTTCCTTCCATAGGATATAATTGCCTGCTATATAAAATATATATAAATAAAATAAATATGAAAATAAAAAAAACAAATATTACAATTTCAATATTTTTAAAAACATTTTTTCAATTTATATAAAAAATATGTAATGTCACTTAAAAAATAAATTATCTAAAAATAAATACTTTAAAACAATGCAGTAAATCAGTATAAAAAAATATAACAATACATTTAAAAATCATCATTTACAAAACCTTTGAAACTCACTGAAAAAAACATAAGTTTCAGCCACGTTATAGCTAGGAATTAGCATTTAAACAACCTTAGAAATTCACTGAAAAAACCATAGGTTTCAGCCACTTTATTATAGTTAGAATACCAGTTACAACAACCTATTTAGTAATTCCAACATACACATCTACTCATTCACCAACAGTTCTATATAGTCACTCATACATGTACTCACTCATCATATGTACTCATACACCTATACATCCTGTTACACACCGATACTCATCCATAGAGTTACTCACACACATACTCACACATGCAAATAAACTCAAAAATCCATTTACTTGCATGTACAGCTATACACACAACACTACTTACTTTTACAGAAACGTACACATACTTACTCTCTTAAACAATCACTTATAGAAACACATACACTCTCATATATACTCACTTATATACATCAATACTCATATGCACTAGTTTAAAACATATGTAGTTACTCATAATAGTAATCAAACTTTGTTGCGAGTTGAAAGAATTCCTTAGGAAACTCAAATGTCAGGTATTCTTCCAAGATAAGAAATCGGATGAACAAACAAAGAGTGACAATGGACTAAAGAAAAAGTCAACTTTTGTACCACCAACCAATAGCTTACCAGTGGAAATACCGGCTTTTGAAAAAGCAATAATTAAGGAAGTACAAGATCTGGATCCACGCACAGTCAAGGTCTTTCATAACACCAGCAAGGCTGAATTAACAGCAATACAGGAACTATCCAGAAATGACCAAATCACGATCAAACCAGCCGATAAAGGCGGGGCAATAGTTCTACAAAACACTCCAGACTACAGGAAGGAACGCCTACGCCTCTTAGGAGACACAAGAAACTATACCATCCGCAAAGAGGATCCCACGGTACGTTTGAGAATCTCAATTACATATCTTGTCGAGGAATGCCTGGCCAATGACTGCCTAAGTAAAAAAGAAACAGAATTTTTGGAAAACAAAAAACCAATAACGCTCTATTTTTATACAATCCCAAAAATCCACAAGAGACTTGAGAACCCACGGGCAGACCTATAGTCTCGGGGATTGGATCAATCCTGGAACCGCTATCAAGATTCGCGGATGCCTTTTTGAGACCTCTTGTACAAAACACTAATACGTACCTGAAAGATACTAAGGACGTCCTCTGCTTACTGAAAGATCTGAATTTTGACCCCACATCCAGTGTCCTTATTAGCCTGGATGTGGAGAGTCTATATACAAGTCTCCCACATAGAGAAACTCTACAGATACTGGAAGAAGTACTGTTTGAGAACGAATGGAAATACCATACCCCACGGCATGTGGTGATGGAGTGTTGTCAACTAGCACTCACTGAAAATGTCTTTCGATTTGAGGACAAGCTATACAAACAACAACACGGGACTAGCGTGGGCAGCACATTTGCGCCGAGCGTAGCGGGTCTGTATGTCTATCAATTGGAGAAAAACAAAATTATGAACAACACCAATCCATACAGACACCAAATACTAACATGGAAACGCTACATAGATGCTGTCTTTTTAATCTGGCAGGGAACGTAAGATGAAGCAAAATCTTTCCTGACAAGGCTAAATGAACAAGATCGTTTCTTGAAATTCACTGGCTCCATGAGCAGATCACGTCTAGTGTTCTTAGATTTGAACATATATGCAGAATCAGGAGCCCTCTTCACAACAACTCATTTCAAGGAAACAGCTCGAAACTGTCTGTTAACATATGACAGTTTCCATCCACGACATCTCAGACAAAACCTCCCTTTTGGTCAATTCCTGCGACTCCGGAGGAATTGTAGCCACAAAAAAGACTACATCATACAAGCAGAGGATCTGAGTAAGAAGCTGCAAAGCAGAAAATACCCTAAGAAACTAGTGAAAGATGCTAAGAAACTGGCTGGAAATAACAACAGAGATGCCTTACTAGAACCAAAGGAGAAATCCGAAAGAGAAAATAAAAGACCAATCTGCACCACAACATTCAATCAAGTATCTGACACAGTAACCAAGATAATCAAAAAACATTGGCCTGTGGTCAATAGCGGTGGACTAAACATACCCACCCCTATGTTCAGCCACCGCCGGGGAAAAAACCTAAAAGATTTTTTGGTTCACACTCGCCCAGCACTTACAATCCCTACAATGAGGCTACAACCATTACCAAGTGGGCATTTTCCCTGTAATAATTGCAGCGTCTGCCATTTAACATCAGTGACAAAATCAGTCACTTTCAACAACAACACCAAATAGGAACTAAGGAGTTTTTCAAATTGCAATACCAGCGGGTGGTGTACTTAATAACATGCACCTGCAATCTACACTATGTAGGTATGACCACCAGGAAGGTCAGCACCCGCATAGTGGAACACAGGAGTAACATCCGCTGTAAACGAGCAACAACAAGGATGACGAGCCACTTCATTGAGCACAACCACAAACCCAATGATTTGACGTGGGTGGTGTTGGAGAGTGTAAAAAATAAAGAAAACCAAGAGAAGATTCTGCATGAGCGTGAACAAAGATGGGTTTACAAATTGCACACAGACACCCATGGGTTAAACGACGACATTCCCTGGGGTGCATTCAGAGACTAGCAAAGATCATGGAACTGAACTTGGAAGTAAATAAACGTGGTCTATACTACCAAACAAAGTGATTTTTGATGCACACAAGATAGGTAACACTTCTTGAACATCGGAAGTAAGTGTCCATAAAATTGAGTATGAACATCCTCTCAGCAAATGAAAGATACATTTGCTTTTTCCATAACACCGACAAAATCTTTAAATAAAGTTGAGTGATAAATATTGCAATTCAGTCACCAGACAAAGAAGCCAGTTTTTCTAACCCTGAAAATAGTAGAATATCGCCTGAAAAACAACTTTTTCCAGAGCTTATAAGGTACCAAGTACTCGTGCCCCCATGAAAATGCAGACCGGCATTAATAGAAACCCCAACATAAAGAAAACGAACAACATTTTCCTTTTTTATTGAGGGTTTCTAAAAATCAAATAATGAAAGCAAAATACCATGGAACCATTATAAAATCATTTTTTCAAAAAACCGACTCGAATTATGGTCCATAAACGTTTTCCGTTTATGTTCTCAATGCCTTTACTGTTCCGTTAAGCAAACGTCCTCCCAAGGTGGCCGCCACGCATTGATCAGTCTAGTTCTCACAATTCCTAAAACCCGGAAACGCTGCAACCTCAAATACACCATCCACCCTACCGCCGATAATATGCGGACCGGAGGGGAACGAGTAGGTAACACCGCACGGTTTCGCCGATAAGGAAGTAAGTACTTTTGCGCAAAGGGCAAGTTGGCATGATCACATTTCTTTCAAAGCGAGGGTCCCGCACTCTCCATAAACACGCGATTTCCTCGCGGAAACGCTATTTTAACAATTTCATTTGGACCCACCAGCAATGCTTCCATGAGGTGATCCCGCCCCCACCAGAGACCATGAAGTGCTATTAAGCACCAATACATGTAAATATGCTTTTACCATGATGAAAAAATATATACGTGTTGTGTGTCTTGTCCATAGTCACATTAAGTCCTGTGTTGTTTCTATGTGTGAATTCACAAAACCACAAATTTCACATCGCTCGTTTTTTTAAATGCACTGGACTGGAAAGCCTGCACGCACCATTAAGGTGCACAAGGGACACCATTACCCTACAAAAAAATGTGAATCATGTGTGTGACCCCCCTTCCTCTAAAGGAGGGGACTTTTGCCACTAACCATGTGTCATTCTTTTTTACAGAAGTATCGATAAAGTACAAATCGTATTTATAACACGCATGTTTTAAAGTTAACAGCGTAAAAAGAGTATTTTCATTAATCCTATTCATTAGAATATAGGAGTGGTATATACAGGGCTGGACCCTGTATGGTCCTGACGAAAAGCCTGGGGAGCTTGAAACATGTTGACCAAAAAACACTGATTTGACCCTACTTAAGGTTAAATAGCAGTGTCACCCCCATTTTAATATACCAAACTAGGAGCAGAATAAATTTGTTGAGGCCCACTAGCACGGTATTTTTAATTCACACACCCACTCCACCACCTCATCACTTTACACCACACATAGTCTTTTCACAAAAAAAATGCTCCTGCGTAGTTCGCTAGTCGCAGCACGCCCCTTTTCGTAGAGAACTGGGATGGCCCCAATGATGAAACATGTCACTGTGGGGAAACCCCGGTGAGTGAGGGGACTCTAGAAAGAAATTTTTCTTTCTTCTTCTGGTATGCACTGACATAATTCATGCAGTGACTATAACACACAAACTAGGTCTCCGAATCCATCACCCTGGGTTCCTGATCTTTTGTTACTCATAAATATACTATTGAGACAGTCATTCACTCACTAACACAACCATACACACACTCACCACCCATACAGTCCTGCACACATGCTGTCCTCAAAGCACATACAAACAGTGAGTCAGTCATTCATGCATCTAAGTAATACCCCCCACCAAACCATACAGACACTCATACTGACACTTAAAAAAACCAGCTAATAACCCATATAGACACTCATGTAGCTACTCACCAACCCATGCAGCTACTTATAAACAAAGTGAAACACTGATACAGATATTTACATACTTAAACATTACTCGCTAATACATGTGTTCACTAAGATACACTAATAAGTCAGTAATATAATCAATTTTACAAAAATAAATCCATTTAGACACTTATTTACCCATTTATTCTTCCATCGACCTTTAGATATACATATATAAAAAATATTTATTTTTCAGAAAGACACACATTCAGTGGATAATGTCATCAGTGCCGTCATTTGAGATATCATCAGTGATGTCATGAGTGATGTCACTGACCATGTCATGAGTGATGTGATATGTGATGTCATCAGCAATGCATTGCGGGCGCGCTGAGGTTCCGTGACAATTGTAAGTGGTGTTTTCGACTCGCACGAATATAGTCGAGTTTGGTATCTATGAACCGCAAATGACGAGTTTAGTAAGTGTGCACAGTTTCGCTGTGCTAACTTAAACCGTTCGTTTGTTATGTGGGTTTTTCATCTGTACCCACGGGTTCCATCTTAGATACGGCATCCATTTTGTCTCTTGCCCTCAAGTAGTCAGCGAACGGACGATGTCCGCTTCGCGACCCTGGGACTCCCAAGATATTTGCGGAAGACACATGTTCTTTGTAAGTGTCTTTATGACGAGGGGGATGCTACTGTAAGGCAGATGGCGCCGCTCAAGGCTCATCTTGCCGCACGGACTTATTGTCTCAGCCGTGCATCTCATTAGGCACGTCCCTTTGATGCCTGTATCTCGTGTTTCCCGATACCTCCCCTTTTACACCCTTTCCGATCTCCCCACTGTCTCCGTCTTCCTCTACACCTGTCCTTGTTCCTATTTCGATCTGTTTTACTGCTGATTGGAATTTGCTAATGGTGGGAAGATGGGTTTTTACAGTTGGGAACCGCCAAATGTTTCCGCACTTATGTTCCGGACCTCATGTGTTTCAAAGTGACCAAAGCGACCCCTCTGGGGGATAATGATGAGAACTAGGTTGTAAACTTTTGTGTACCATGTTGTCCTATGGGTAAAAACTGTATAAAAGGAGCGATCCACAGAACCAATTTGAAGCAGTCTCCCCAAGTTGCACGTGGTGTACTTGTCGTGACTTCTGTATTCCCTGCAGCAAATAAACCTTGAATCTTTGACGTCGAAGGAAGTGTCCCGTGTCTCTGTGATTCGTACGCCGGAGCAGGTTACCCACGAAGGTTTCAGGTGTTGTGCCCTGGCACCGCTGGGTCTCAAAGAACCCAGTCCTTCAGTTGGCGCCCAACGTGGGGCTGCATCAGTGGTACCGGTCCAAGCCCGACGATCGTGAGGAACTTCGTGTGAAATCTCCGAGGGAAGGTGCACTCCGCTTCATCGATCCTGTTGTCGAAATAAGTGGCCCGAAGACTTTTCCCGCGAAGATTCCCGCCTCCGGACGGCTGCGACGGACTGCTGCCCTGACTGTAGACCTGTTTTGGCACCTGGCGTAGACCTTGGTAGAGCGAGACGATTGACGGGCCTTCCTGGTGACGCCATCGATTTTTGAGTTAAGTATTTGTGGGTCGCTCCCAGAGTTCTTGGTTGTTGACACTTTAGCGAGTGTTTTTGTTGTTAGCGCTGTGTGAGTGTTTTTGTCGGTGACACTTTGCTAGCGTACTTTGTTGTGTTGTTTGACGACTGCAGCCGCCAAAAACCGAGGGTTTTGTTCTTTGCTGGGACTTGGTAAATCCCGTAACCCTTGAAGTTTGTGAAACTCGGCTAGTGTGCAAGATGCCTGGTCGCAGTACTTTGTTTAGTTGTTTCAGACCTTGTGGTACGGATTCCCGACTGGAGGACTCGTGTCCGATACCTCCGGTTGGAACTCCCACTTATGAGCTCTATAGTAAACATGGGCTAGGCCCAATTACCTTTAACGATTACTGGATTAAATACACGAAGAAGGACGGCGACCTTCGTTGGCCACCTCATGGTAGCTTTGAGCCCCCGATCCTAGATAATCTAGAGATTAAATTGTTCGAAAGAAAGTCAAGGCCGGCCATGTTTGATGCCTTTCGGTTGTGGCGTAAAGAAGCCCGACAGAAAGAAATCAGACAGAATAAACGTACTCAGCGAGATAATGTCGCTACCATAGTGAAGAAAGCAGAGCAATTTCAGCGAGATAAGGAGGTTAAGGATAAGGAAGTGTTTGATAGACTACAGCGTATGACCGTAGATAAATGTTATCCTGCTTTGCCTACGGAGTCGGAGAAGAAGGAAGAGCCAGTTGAGGATTCTTTAATGTCTTATCTTATGAAGTCGCCACCTCCGTATGTACAGGGTACCGCAGTTCCTGTGGTCCCTGCCGTACCTATACTCCCGCCTATTCTTCCTCCGCCTGTTCCTCAACCTGTACCTGCCCTTCCGACTGTTCCTGCTCCTTTGCCTGTTGCTATCCCTACTGCTCCTCCGCTTCCACATACTCCTGCTCCCGCTACTGCTCCTGCTACTGCTCATGTTTTGTTAACTCCTGTTGTTGCTACTGTTTCTACTCCTTCTCTTGTTAGTCCTGTGTCTTATTCTTCTCCCTCTACTCGTAGTCGCAATTCCCCTCTTGCGGCTAGCTTCTTCCATTCGCTCGGACCTGTTCATGGGTCCGCTGGTTCTGATGGTCCTCAGAGACGTAGTCAGCTTCCTGGAAACAGAGAACGCGTTGCGCTATATAATATGGCGATGGGTTGGATGGTAAATCCTCTTAGATGTCCACCCCGTGTTGTCCTCGACACGTTTTGTCAATTCAATATACCAACCCAGAGATATGTGTTTAATGAAATGTGTAAGTTCCTTTATGATCAAATAGCGGCCGATGCGCCTGACGAGGTGCTCGCCGCTCTGTCTGATCTCCAGCTTCAGTTCGCAAATGGGCTGATAGTGGATACCAACGTTCGACGTGCTGTTGAGCGGTTGTTATCTCTTCGTCCCGCTCCGATACCTCATGCATTGTTCGTTGAGGATATTGAACAACAACCAGACGAGTCTGGCCAATATCCTATGCGTGAAGTTCCGCCGGTTTGGATACCAGCTGATCCTGCTGCTAACCCTGCGACAGTGGCGCATTTCCAGAGAGTGTGGATTCATCTCCCATGGAAACGATCGGAAGTGCTACAGGTGAAGCAATCTTTGCCTGATCCACGCAAAAATCCTACAGGGTATTATAAGGAATTATCGCAGCTCGTAGATGCTACGGTAATGAATCTTGCTGATATTGATATGTTGTTCGGCAATGTCGTACCGCAACCGGTATGGGCTAAGATTCGGCAGGAAAATCATCCGAATGAATTAGGCGGTGATTGGGCTGCCATTGTAGCGACAGATGCCGGACAAGTGGCTGCTACTAAACCCGATCAGTTGATCACTGCTCTTCCCCAAAGAATAATAACATTAATGAAAACGCTTATGCCAGCTATGAGGGTAAACTGGGACAAATTGTCAGCCTGTAAGCAGAAAAAAGATGAGAGTGTTTCCGACTTCTTTACGAGGTTCGAGGAAGCATTCATCGATCATAGTGGACAGGATATGGGCACCGAGGGTGGTCAAAGATTGTTTGTGGATAAATTTGTTTCGAATTTATTGCCCGATTTGAGCAATAAGTTAAAGAATTCGGAAAGTGCATGGGCCGTTTCTACTTCGGCTCAGATATTGGCTACGGCACAATATTATGAGAATAGGGAGAAAGAAGAGAATGACCGTGCTGATAAAAAGACGAAAGAGCTCAAAACTAAAGTGTTGTTGCAACAAGCGTATCCTCCGCGTTCTAATCAGGATGCGTCCCAACAGAATAGATCGCAGTCGCAATCGAATCGATCGCAGCCGCGTAACGATTCCTCCTCCCAAAGATCATCGTTAGGGTACAATCAATGTGCTTATTGTAGACAGGAGGGACACATTAAATTCAATTGTCCTGTTTTGAATGAACGTAACAGTGGTAACTCGTCTAGAGGAGGTCGTGGTGGTTCACAGCAGGCATCACGTGGTAGAGGTCGTGGTGCTCAGAATGATCGTTCAGATAACTCATCCACTTCTAATAATTGTTTCGATCAACGTGGATCATCGCAAGGACGATCTGCGCAGTACAATGTAGACGATTATTACGTCGATCAGGGAACTGACGACAGTAATTACTAGGACAGCCATAGACAAGGAGAGGGAGTGGTATCAGTTCCGGTTGATCAGAGAGGGCCTTACGTCGCAGTTGCTACATCGGGCGTCGTTGAGCCTTTTCTGTTGGACACTGGTGCAGCGAAAAGTTCTATCATGCATTCGAAACTCCCTGGCGCACCTTTGTCTGGCTTAACAAATGTTTCCGTTGGATTCTCTGGCGCCCCCGTTAGCAATCCAGTTTCACGCCCTTTGCCCCTTAAAATTGGGCCACGTGAGCTAGAAGCTCCGTTGATTTTAACCACAGGTTGTGGTGAAAACCTTTTGGGCCTGGATTTGCTTAAACGTTTGTACGCGACTTTGTATTGTTCTCCTGCGGGTGTAAAGCTTACGTTAGGAGAGAGGGTTGTCTCTCCCATGTACTTGTCCCTCGATAAGCTCCCACCGGAATTGAGTTCTCTTCCTGCGTCTTTGTGGGCAACAGGTCCAAATGATGTGGGCCTACTTGATATCTCCCCTTATGTTGTTCAGTTGAAGTCTAATGTGCGTTTGCCACGTATTCCCCAATATCGTATCTCCCTTGATGGTGAACGAGCACTGTTGGCGATCATCTATGATTTGATCGAGAAAGACGTTATTGAGGAGACTCGGGGACACGTGTGCAACAGCCCTGTGCTGCCCATTCTCAAACGTACTGATCCTTCGAAACCGCCTGTTTATCGCTTTGTTATCGATTTACGGGAGGTGAATAAAATTGTGGTTCCTCAATTTCCCGTTGTGCCTGACATCACGGCGCTACTGACTCTGATTCCAGCTTCTGCATCATGGTTTTCGGTGATTGACTTGAAAAATGCGTTTTTCAGCATCCCGATTGCCGAGGAGAGCAGGGACCTTTTCGGTTTCTCTCTTGGTGGACGCAGCTTCCGGTTCAAACGCGCTCCTCAGGGCTACTGTGAAAGTCCATCTATTTACAGCCAAGCCTTGAAGGGTCAACTGGATGCATTTAGGTTGCCGGTTGGTGCGGCTTTGATCCAATACGTCGACGACTTATTGGTGGCCGCTGATACTCAGGACATTTGCAAAATTGCTACGGTGTCGTTGCTGCAACATCTCTGTGAGTTAAATCACAAGGTGTCACCTTCTAAACTCCAATATTGTTGTCAAGAAGTAACCTATCTAGGTCACTTATTGTCAAAGGAGGGAAGGAGATTGACCCCAGAGAGAATTGCAGCGATTGCGCGAATGGCTGTGCCAAAAACCCAAAGAGATGTGCGTGCCTTTCTAGGTATCACGTCGTACTGCAGGCAATGGATTCCTAATTTTTCATTGCTAGCGAAACCATTGGTGGCTCTTACGTGCAAGGATGTTTCAACTCCTTTACCATGGACGGAAGAATGTCAGAAAAGTTTTTCTGAACTGCGTGATTCATTGTGTTCGGCTCCTGTGTTAGGTACCCCTGACTACAGTAAGCCGTTTACGTTATATGTTCACGAGAGGGAAGGTTGTGCTTTGAGTGTCTTAACGCAACCTTTTGGTGGTAAGCAACGTCCATGTGCATATTTTTCCTCGACCTTGGACCCAGTAGCTAGAGCATTGCCGAGTTGTTTACGAGCAACAGCGGCAGCTGCGGTCTCCATCCGACAATCAGCAGGATTGGTCATGGATAATATGCTTACGGTGATGGTTCCGCATGCAGTCGATACTCTTTTGAATCGAACGAAAACTCAGCACTTGACGAGTGCGAGGTTGTCTGGGTACGAGTTGACGCTCTTGGCAAGCCACATTCAGATAAAACGTTGTAATGTTCTGAATCCGGCAACTTTGCTACCAATTAGCACAGAGTCAGATGAAGTAGCAGAACATGACTGCTACTTGAGGACCGAAGAAGAAACAAAAGGTCGAGTGGACCTTAAAAACACCCCATTGGAAGATCCGGATGGTACTTTGTATGTGGATGGGTCATGTTTTAAGTTGCCGAATGGCGATGTGACTAATGCTTATGCTGTTGTAACATTGAATACTGTTGTTGAGACTGCAAGGTTAAATCAGAATTCTGCCCAAGCTGCAGAATTGATTGCTCTTACTAGAGCGTGTGTATTAGCGAAAGGGAAATGTGTGAATGTGTTTACCGACAGCCAATACGCGTTTGGCGTCGCTCACAGTTTTGGACGATTGTGGAGAGAGAGAGGTTTCTTGACGTCGCATGGTACTAAGATTCAGCATGGCCAGCTTGTGAATGACCTTTTGGATGCATTGACTTTGCCTACGCAAGTTGCGATTGTTAAATGTAGTGCGCATCGGAAGGTGACGGATGATGTTGGTCGTGGTAATGCGTTTGCGGATGAGATTGCTAAGGAGACTGCCCGGAACCTTAGCACTCGAATGTATGTGACGAGTTCGGTTAGGTGGCCTACAGAATCGAGTATGTGTGAGGACACTATCGAAAGTGTGAAAGCAATTCAGAATGAGGCCACCGACACTGAAAAGACGAAGTGGAAAGAAAGTACGGGAAAGTTGGATGCGAATGGTTGTTGGATTGATTTGTCTGATCAGAAAAGATGGATGTTGCCTGATGCGTATGTGCTGGCCGTTGTGCACATATTAGCGCGAAAGGTATTTGTAAGTTGCTGTCTCCGGTGTGGAAGAATGATGGCATTACGAAATGTGCTGAACGTCTGGTGAAGAATTGTATGGTGTGTATGATGTACAATCCTGGCAAAGGAACCCCAACTCCTCCTGGCAGTTTTGCTCCCCCGTCGTATCCCTTTGAGGTGATTCAATTGGACTTCATCCATATGGAGCGATGCAATAACCTGAAATACGTTTTAGTTGTGGTTTGCGCATTCTCCCGATGGATCGAGGCCTATCCTCTCAAAGACAATACTGCTTTGTCTACTGCGAAAATCCTACTGAAGGAATATTTTCCTCGGTATGGAATGCCTAGAGTCGTGTGGTCAGATAACGGAAGTGAGTTTGTGGGTAGTGTGATGAAGAGTGTGTGCAAGGTTGTAAACTTTTGTGTACCATGTTGTCCTATGGGTAAAAACTGTATAAAAGGAGCGATCCACAGAACCAATTTGAAGCAGTCTCCCCAAGTTGCACGTGGTGTACTTGTCGTGACTTCTGTATTCCCTGCAGCAAATAAACCTTGAATCTTTGACGTCGAAGGAAGTGTCCCGTGTCTCTGTGATTCGTACGCCGGAGCAGGTTACCCACGAAGGTTTCAGGTGTTGTGCCCTGGCACCGCTGGGTCTCAAAGAACCCAGTCCTTCAGCGCAAGTTATAGTTAGCCGAACTAACTATAACAAGGGAATTTCAATGGTTTTGCATGAGTGAAATGTCCAGCTAACTATAACATGGGTGAAACCTATGGTTTTTTCAGTGAATATATATATATATATATATATATATATATATATATATATATATATATATATATATATGACTGCTCCAAGTTTTCGTAGTTTGCACCACAAACGACCAGCACTCACGGTGGCGAGCTTTAAGATTTTATTAAGCTCACGGTGTCCAGACGCGTTTCGGCATTCGCCTTCGTCGATGGTAACATGGCGTCGCCGAAACGGCTGTTTTTTATGTTCATACATCATTCATGGACATCGTCATAGGACATATGGCTGAGATACCCGCCACCCCCTCTCAACACAATCCCCAAGAATGGGAATACGGAAACATTTCTGAACTTTTGGAAGGCGGGAGGGAGTTACCCTCCCGGCCGTATTTATTAAAATATGAAACAAAATTAAAACATTAAAATAACAGTTTCATATCATGTACAATTTCATTTCCATATATCGATGTTTTGGCTGACCTTAACATATTTCTAATACAAAGGTTCTCCTAGCCGATACTAACATCCTACAAAACATTTTTAAATTGAAATTGTACATCCTAACGTTAAGGGCCAACGGCAAGGTCGTAACCGGTGTCAGATCCCTAAACCAGAACTACCCCCTCACTTGTGAGGGGCGGCCACACAGAGGACTGTACCTCATGTGCACATACTAATTTCCCTTGTCTTGACGGGGGCCCCCATTAACTCGACGGCATTTTAAGGTCGTCCGAGGACTCGTGTGAGGTGTCTAGAAGGTAGCGTGGACCCCACTCCCCACCCCACACAACTTACCACATCTGCCGTCGCAGATGTCCTGGCCCCGGGAAATTCCCAGGAGGGGCCCGTAGCCCCTCCTATCCAGGGAGGGGCCTTGACCACCTTCCCTTTCCTTTCGGCGTCCCATCCTTAGAAGGGACCGCCTCCCCGTTGAGGGGCCAATGGCCACCTCCCCCCGGGCGCTCCCATCCGTAATGGGTGACGCCCCCCCCCCCCATAGGGATCTTCCAATTACTGCTCACCGATCATGACCTTACCGCCACAGGCCGGATAGTTGACTGGCTATCCGGACCCCCCACAAAAATCCTACCTAAAGGTCATGCTGTAAACTCTTTAGCCAGGCTACGAGGTCTCCTATGAGTAAAGAATTCCCCACCCGGGACAAATGGACCCCATCCTCCAGATACATACTGTCCCCCCTGATACAACCATGAGGAATCGAATGCAATGCACTTGTACGAAACAGTCTAGCCAACTTGTTATTTACTTTCTTCACCGAATGATTTATAGCAGACACAGAATTAGCCCCCCGCCACACTTTTCGTGGAATCATATGGGACCATGCAATTGTGCACCCTGGAACCCTTCTCGCCAACCAACTCACTGTGGATAGTATCGCCTCGAGAAGTAGTCGTCTACCAGTGGTCACCAAATCATTGGCCCCAAGATGCACTATGATTATAGATGGCGGTGACCTTGTCCGCCCTAACAAACCCTCGACAAAAGGTTGAAACTGGTCAATACAGAGCCCGCCCCTTCCGTAGAAGGTCACCCTGTACCCGTATTCCCCAACCATGTGAATCATGTCACCTGCTTTGAATACGTCCGCGGCACGCCTCACGTATGAGTGGCCCACGACCCACACCACTTTTCCGCAGCCGGTGATCTTTGACCGCTGGTTCCCAGGTGTCGGGTCGACTGCACAGTCCGCCCCGCCTCGTAAGCTTGCGAAACTGTAAACCAAACAAAAACAAGAAGCGTGAGTACATGATTACAGCTTCACAACATGTGCAACCGCACATACCTTTTGTAACAGTTCGAGGACCAACGCCCCAATTGTTTCACTTTTTCCACACTCAGACCCCTGGCTGTAGCCTCTGTAGCAGCCCCTATCCGGAAGGAATGGGTCCCAAAATCGCCCGGGTTCAAGCCCGCGGCCGAAATTGCCATTGCTAGCACCCGCTGGAACTGAAACCTCGTCAGTGGGGTGGCATCAGTGTGCCTCAACAGGGTCCCCCCCCACGATGCCGCCCTCTGCGCCAAATATTCCTCAACGCATACGACGGGGCACATGGGAGATCCGGGACTCCGATGGACTACTATACTGTCCCCGATCGCACCCTGATCGGTCTTGGACCTGGGAAACGAGACCATCATCGTATCCCCCTTAACTAGAACGTGCTCTCGGCACAGTCCCCCCCCGTATCCTGCTTGTTGCTCGCCACCAGTTCGCTTACCCGCATAGCCCCATAGAATGCTAATGCAAAAGCAGCCCTGAATAACACTGTTTCAGACTGGGATGAACAAGTCGCAGGGAGAACGGAAAATAACAGAGCCAACCTCTCCAGACCTATCGGGTGCCTTTCATCTACTCTGCGACCCTCAAGGCGTTGCCACCCACGCAGCGCTTTCTGTACTACGAAAGATGCAGTAGGGTCCTGGATCCCATGAGCCCGCGCCATGAAGGAAATGGCGGCCCGATGCCTCTGTGCCGTGGCTACCGATTTGCCTGCCTGGTGTAACGACAGCAAAAACTTTACGACATATTCTTCCTGGCCCCAAAGCTCCCCCCTAACCGAACCCAAAAAGGACTGATAAGAACGGAACGCCCCTTCATATGCCTTCCTCGTCCTGGGTGCTAAACTCTCTCCCACGAGGTTTTGTAGTTTGGGGCACCGAGAGACCAGAGAGCTTCGGGGAATGGTGCCGACACCGGGTCCGCTGTGGGCAGAAAACCCCAGAAGGCCTGTATACGGAAACGAGAAAGTGCATCAGCCGCCTGATTCAGTACTCCTGGCACATGTCTTGCCCTAAAGAGTACGTTCAATTGCATACATAGTAACACAATTTCCTTAAGCAATCTCAGAATCCATTTGCATCGTGCTGCCTGACTATTGATACACTCAACCACGGTCATGTTATCCGACCAGAACACCACAGAGTGATCCCGGAACCCCTCAGGCCATGTTTGTAGGGCCACCAGAATAGGGAACAGTTCGAGAAACGCAATGTTGCTCGTCAGCCCACACTCGTGCCACCATGACGGCCATTTTTGGGCCGACCAGTGATTACCGAATATGGCGCCAAAGCCTATACTCCCCGCCGAATCTGTCCACAGCCCCAACTCCTCGGAGGACACCGCCGGCTTGTTCCAGACCACCCGACCATTGAAATCCGCCAGAAATGCCAACCAAATGCGCATGTCCTGGCGAATCTCGGCCGAGAGCCTCGTGCGATGGTGCCCTTCTTTAAGACCGACCATGGCTTGAGCAATCGAGCGGGAGAAAGGGCGGGCCATTGGCATTACTCTAAGGGCAAAATTCAACTGACCCACAGTTTGCTGCAATTGATGCAAGTTCACCTTGGTTTCCCGAATACATGCCTCAAGGGAGGCCCTGAATCTCCCCACCTTTTCTTTGGGTAGCCGGAAGCAACCTTCCAGTGAATCGAGCTCTATTCCGAGAAACACCAAACTGATTCATCAGACCACAAAATTCATTTAAAGCTTGTGCACATTCTGGATCCCCAGCTGCACCCAGGAACAGAAAATCGTCAAGATAATGCATAACATGTTGAAACCCCGTCATTCTTGTGAATACCCATTGCAAAAAACAACTGAATTTCTCAAAATAAGCACAAGATATGGAGCATCCCATTGGCATACATTTATCCATGTAATAGCGACCCTGAAACATAAAACCGAGGAGACGCTGATCGTCTGGGTGTACCGGGAGCAACCGGAACGCTGACTCGATGTCTGATTTGGCCATCAGCGCTCCGGGCCCCAGGCGATTCAACATGGCGACGGCCTCATCGAAAGATGCGTACCGCACCGAACACACCTCCGGGTCTATCGCATCATTCACCGAAAGACCTCTCGGAGCGGACAAGTTATGTATTAATCGAAACTCACCCGGGTCCTTCTTGGGGACCACTCCCAAAGGGGAACAAACAAAATTAGCAACTGGTGGCGTGTCGAATGGTCCGGCAACCCGACCCCGGGTCAACTCTTTCACAATCTTCGCCTGTACCACCGCCGTATTCTGCAGGACCGACAGTTGGTTCCTACACTGTGCCTTACCCTGAAAATTCCCCACTGGGATGCGGAAACCATATGAAAACCCATCTCGCAACACCCCAGCGGAGACATGATCCGGGTATACATTGAGCCAAGGAATCATTGCCATGGTATCAACCGGGGTAGGTAAAGGCGCCCCTCGGACTATTTCAGACCTGTTTGGCGCTTCCCCTACCTCCGTTATCACCCGTTTTGGCTCTGCACATGGTCTCAGGATGCGAGGATTGCCCACACCCCCCACAGGCGTGCCTAAACTTGCATGACCCCTGGGGCCTCGTACACTTTCCTCTGTTAAAATTCCAGCAGATGCCCTTTTTTGCCTGTATTGCCACTCGATCTCGAGTGATACTCATTACTTGAACCTGCCCGAAAGGGCGCCCCAGATGAATGGCGGGAAAACTCTCCCCCGCTTCCCCCCACCAATGGTGCCTTTAACATGCCTGATTTCTCCATCTTTTGCCAAGAAATGGAGTCGTAACAATCCCACGTCAGAGATGTGTCGAACTCCTTGGCCTTCCTAAAAACATTATCATAACAAAACCACTGATTGCCCTCATATGACTGAGAGTACTCCATAATACGTGTCTGGTACACGGGTAACTCGGCCAACATTTCAGGCCTTCGTTCCCCCATAATTGAAGTGAAAATGCCAAATGCTCTGCCCCAATTACCTATGTTCTCATCGACCTTAAAAGCGGCCATCTTGGCGCGCCAAACACTCGGGTGCAAAAACTCTTTTTGACCCTTCACATGCTCGATCTCATAAGGATCAGTTAGCGAAGAAAACATGTTCACATATTTCTCACCCCATATCCTCTCCTTGATTTCAATCGGAATATGCTGAGCCACTTTCTCCCTTCTCGAGGGTACAGACCCCTCCCCCGCAATCGGCAGTCGTTGCTTACCTGAACTAGAGGCTGTAACCGTAGTTGCTGCTGAACTCGTGCCCGCCGCGGTTTCACCCACTGGAGCCTGCGGGGGAACAAAAGGACATGGTGCCTTTGCGGCCTCTCTTGACTGCCGCAACTGCCTCATTACTGCCCTGGCGTCATCCGCCGTGGTGCCTTCGCTATCTTTTCCCAACCACGCTGCCAGCTGTGCAGCCAACTCGGGAGGCATATCCTCCCCGTTCACAGGGGTGACTACAACAGGGATTGGTTGCCCCTCCTTCGGGACCGGGATCGGGGCTTCAGTCGGTGTATCGGGGAGCGCCAGCGGCGTCTCGGGAACCGGGGTCTCTCCCCCAGTTGCCCCCCTCTTGGACCTTCTACCTCTCCCGCTAGGGACTACTCCTGGCAATGCTGGTCCGACGACTCGCTTTGGGCCTCCTACACCGTTCATTGCCGCCATCTGTTTCTTCATCTCGGCCATGTCTTTCACGAGCATGCGGAGCATCTGATCGGTACCGACCCGCTTTCCGACCTTCTTGCCCGGCATTCTCGAACGATGAACTCTGGAAGAACAAAGACAAAATTACAACGCTCAAAATTGGCTCTTCGTTCCGTCTCGAGCTCACGGGCAGCGGGGAGGTGCAGCTTCAGAGCACAGGAACAAGAGGATGCTACTTTGGCTTGTCGCTCCTTTTATCCTTCTTCGGGCGGGCGTAAACCCGCCTCCGCCCGCCTCCGGGGGCCTGGCTGGCGGCTTCGGTGTCTAGGACAACCCACTCTAGGGCGGGAAAAAGCGCGCCCCGGCTACGCCGCTTCGGGCATACCAGCCGGGACTCGCCTCCCGCCCAAGATGGCTTCCCGGGGGGATCGGGGTACTCCACCATACGTTCGGGGGGACCGATTGGTCGCCCCTTTCCAACTGCGCTCATTCTAAGACGCCATCTTAGAGTGGTGCAACATATTGTAACTTTTTGCATTCAAATAGAATAGAAAGCGCATCGGTGTTATTAAATGTAACCACTTATTAAAATTTCATAATGCCCATGAATGAGCTCACCATATCTCACTTATTATTTATATCACATTCATAGTGTCCTTAGATGGGCTTGCTAATCTCATTACAAACTGTTGTTCACGTTACAATGATGCTCTTAGATGAGCTTTAGCACTGCGATGTCCACAATGTCCACAGTTATAATCAACCACCTACAATTAAAGGTCAAACCAAAACAATAAACAGTATAATCATACAACAAACCCAGTTACAGTGTTTCTTTTCAGTTTCAAACTACATTAATTATCCCCTAAGTGTACTGCCAGTTCCTCATGTGAATTCAAGCCTCCAGGTGTCTTTGTGTTGAGGTCGATAATATACCTGGACTAGAAACCTTCTGACATACTTCTGTTTGGATCATGTACCTCAGAACCCTAGGGGGGGGATAGACTGATGACCCTTAGGAGGCTTGAGTCCAGGTATGTATAAGCAGCTTTTTGGAAATAAACTGAAACTTGAGTCTAATTCACGGTGTCAGTGCCATCCTTGATCGGAAGGAAATGCGACTTGGTAACCAATATATATATCTATATATATATATATATATATTACCTACTGGCTATCGCCAGTAGGTATATATAGTTAGGATTAATTCCCTATGGGATTTTTGAAAATTCTATGTCTAATAACTTTGGCGTTTGAGGACGGAATCGGCTGAAATTTTCAGGAAAATGGCACATTTTGTTTCTGAGCAGCCCCTGAAAATTTGGTGGGGTTTCGTCAAGGGGGGGCTGAGAAATAAGGGGGGTCCCAAAACGCGTTTTTCCCATTCATTTTTCCATAGGGCGGTTGGACTCACTTTTAGCTCGAACGGCTGAATGGATTTGCACGAAACTTGGCAAAATTGTAGGGACTGTTAGCCCGATGTGCCTTTGCTAGGTCTCAATATATGTGCTCCAGTAGTTTTCGAGAAATTAACGTTCAAAACAAGATATATATCTGTAACAGCGCTCCGGGCAGCGATCCGGTCCGCTTACTTTTCGCGAAACGGAACTTTGCGCGCAGAAAGCTGATTGGCTCTCCGGTGTCTGTCAACATTCTAAACAGTCCGGAGCGGCCGCCATCTTATCTCT
Source organism: Lissotriton vulgaris (assembly GCF_964263255.1). Classification (NCBI taxonomy): domain Eukaryota; kingdom Metazoa; phylum Chordata; class Amphibia; order Caudata; family Salamandridae; genus Lissotriton; species Lissotriton vulgaris. The sequence continues at coordinate 166,770,470 of NC_141691.1, read as the reverse complement.
CGGTAGGATCGAGAGAGAAGAAGAGGTGAAAAACTAAGGGGGAATTTATTGAAAGGGGGCAAGGTATACCCCTCTTGACCCCCTAGGAATGTTGTTGGGGTTATTAAAGGGTCCCGTGGGGAAAATAAAAAAAAATTATTTTTCACGGTAGAAGCGCTTCACGGGCCGCGAACTGGTTCGCAAACTGGTAGCGAAACGGGAATTCGCCATTTTGTGCTTCGTTTTAATTGTTTAGAGACAAAAATTATCGCCGCACATCGGCCACAATGCATGAATATCGCTGAAAAGTCAGCGATATTCATGCATTATCCAGCAAATGCTCTTAGCCATGTTATCCACCTTCCATTGGATAACATGGCTAAAAACTGCTCTGTGCATGAGCTTTTTTTTTTTTTTTTTGCTGCGTGACGTTTGTTAACGTTCGATTCGATGGAAATCAGGAAGTGTTGACCACCATTTTGTCACTGCGAGTAAATATTTTGTTATAAATGAATCCTTATTGATAAACATTGTCTGCGCCATCTTGCGTTTTTGTCCAATGCCACAATTTTGTCGTGCACGGCAGCCATTTTAGATGCCTTGACCAGGGCCACTCTCTGCACGCCGCCGATCCTCAGCATGGCTCCCCACCCTCGCAAGCATCTCCCCCACGCACTGGTCACCCCCGCTCTCTCTCTCATGCATGGGACATATACTTCCCCCCATCTGCGCTGCTCTTCTCTGAGAATCACACCCTGTGCCCGCCCGACACCTCCCTTTCACCCTATTCACTACCGCACCCTCTGACACTCCTCTTCCTCTGTGTCCGATTGTCCAGGCCGGACCTAGGCTATCACCTAGCCCTGCGGATGTAGTTTATGGCCCCAGCTGTAGAGTATCCAGACATGCCAACCCTCCCGATTCAGGCGTGAGACTACTGATTTCAGTGCTAGTCTTTCGCTTCCCGATTCCTGCAAGGAAAAACCCGGGGGCATATTACCAACAACTAGCGGTAATTTTTGTCTCTAACTTGTTTAGAGACAAAAATTATCGCCGCACTTCGGCGAATTTTATCGCACATAAACCTTGCTATTAGCAAGGTGTATCGCAAATGCGATAAAAAACGGCCGCAATGCATGAATATCGTTGAAAAGTCAGCGATATTCATGCATTATCCAGCAAATGCTTTTAGCCATGTTATCCACTTCCCATTGGATAACATGGCTAAAACTGCTCAGGGCAGGTGTTAGGTTTTGGAGATATTCGCGCTTAGCGCGAATATCTCCAAAAGTTGGTAATAGGAGATAGCGATGGTTAGGGACTGTTTCCAGTCGCTAAAATCTTGGCACGCCCACTTTGCATGTCATTAGTGATAAATATCACTGATATGCAAAGCGGGGCCCAAGATGGTCGCTATCTCCTTTTAGCTGTCACTAACTGGTGTTAGCGACAGCTTGGTAATAGGGAGATAACTTTATCTCTTTTTTTTTTGGCTTTTAAAGCCAAAAAAGCGGAAATAAACCCCCTTGATAATATGCCCCATGATTTCTCGGGGGTTTCAGCTGACAGGGCTTGGTATTGTGTTACGTGCTAATTCTTCCAGGAAACGTCAGAGGGTCGATGCAGGGGTTCTAGAAGGGGTGATAAACCATTTAAGCCTCATGAACAAGCGCATGGTCTTTTAAAGATTTGTGAGGTACTCGGGGCGGCGGTGTGTGTGCGTGCCCTCTTTCAGGAGCGGGCGGGGGGGCACTGCCAGCAATTTGCAGGCCAGGCAGTGTTCAACACGTGCATCACCCTTTCTCTGCCTGCTATTGCGCTCCATGCTTCGGAAAGGTAAGAAAAAGAACGTGCATTTGAGTTTGAAATGTCCGATCTTGTAGCAGTACACTTGCAAAGCCCACACATGACAATAACCCGATTCAAGGCCCCATTCACCCGATTTTTTAAACATATATAGCACTCCAACAAAGTTAGATTTTAAAACTTTATTAACATTTAAATATAACGAACGCAACAAAAACTGTAAATATATTTAACCATTTTTTGAAATTAACCAGAACTATAACGATAACAACAACAACAACAATAATATAACTTTTATGCCTAAATTACGCAAACATTTAGCTAATCTGCTAAAGGGGGGAGTCGCCATTTCTTTACAATAATCAATAATGAAAAATCCACATGTGTGTAAATGTAAATGTATAGGCATTTATATAGCGCACTACTTACCCGTAGGGTCCCAAGGCGCTTCGACCGCTGCGAAACCCTTCCTGGCTTCCCTGAGAGATGGTCCCTTAATGGGTATCTCCAGGGTGAGACCAGGCATCCCCGGCGGTCTGGTGGGGCCGTTAGTGAAGATGAGGCAAGCTAATGCCCAGAGTTGCCGAGTGTGATCACTGATCAGAGTGGGCACCGAGGCGAGAGAATTATCGAGTCCGCTGACCCTGGTCCAGAAACCTGCCGCGCCGGGAATCGAACCCTGGTCCCAGACCGTCCTCTGCTCTCGGGTCTGCCGCCTCTAACCAGTGAGCCACACTACTTCATCAATAGGGTTGCCCGTTTTCTCGATACAGCACTATAGTGCAACATACACATCACCTGGGGTGTCAAGAGTGAACAGGTCTTTCTTTGTTCCTTAAGATGTTATCTGTGTCAACTTCTTCCGAGAATGCTGATGCGTTAGGATTTCCTTGTGTTTCTTAATAGCATTGGTGTCTGTACACTTCTTTGTCAATTCTGTCAAGATGATAACTGCTTCATAAACAGACGATATCTTTGTTTAGTCATTAGTGTTAAGTGTGTCTGAAACTACAGTGTCCTTCTGTTTTTTTTTCTTCAGGCTCTACAGAGTTTTGTGTGTTGTTCTTTTCAGCGACAATTATTCCAGAGGTTTCAGGTTCACTTGTTTTGTTCTGCAGTGAGTTAACAGCTTTAGAGAGTTCATGTTTATTTGCTATGTCCTGCTGTTCGTCAACTGCTTCAGAGACGTCAGCCTCATTTGTTATGTTTCAGTAGATCCTGGACCTGCCCGGCCGCGCCCAAAATGGCGCCGGTGTAAATGGGACTCGTAACTGCTTGTTGTGTACTGGTTGCCCAACCTTGATATCACGAGATACATATGCAGTTTTGAAGCACATGGCAGAGGCCTGTCTGCTGTAGTGGGGCGCCCCTTTATCGTTTCAGTCGCCATTCCGCCCGCTTTTGCTACACTGTGCCTTTTCCGCCATTCAGCTGTTTTGCGCCCGCTCTTATGGCTACAGCGTCTCGCTCACCATGTAGCTGAGTTGCTCCCACTCTTGCGGTGCAGCGATAGGCGGCTTCCACAGGACTCTTAAAATGGCGGTCGGCTCTTCGGATTTGGGCCTGGTCCAGTAAAATGGCCCTGGGACACCTTGGAACTCGGACGCTTGTCTGCCAGGGCTTGGGTTCCATTCTCGAAAGCGTCCCCTCAGCCTTGAAGATTGTACAAAAGTCTTGGGGGCCGTCGACTCCCGCAGGCTTCCGGTGGGGAGCGGCTGCCATGATTGCTTGCGGAATGGCCACGACGGAGCTACGAGATGGTGCTGCTCTCATGGTGACGCCAGCTTCAGTCTGAAACATCCAGAAACAAGGTGGGGCTTTCATCGTTTGGGAAAAAAATGTTTTAATCCAATGAAAAGTGTTATTTTTAGGTCACATGACCTAGTCTTACATAATTAGGAAAAGAAAAGTAAAATGAACCAATGAAAAGTTTTATTAACAAGTCACATGACCTGTTATGCTTACGTTACGCGCTGCGCGGCGCGCTCTGGATCGTTTCCGGGAAGCTGCGCCTTGCGCAGCGGAGCACTTCCGGGTGCGCTAACGCGTCGCGTCATATGACGCATTACGCGACAATGCAGGTCCAGAATATAGTCAAAATGTCTCCACCAACCAGCAGTCGGAATACAACCGCTTTCAGCAGTCCAAAAAGTTCGGTTAAATCTTAAGAGCGGGAGCAACTCAACTACATGGTGAGCGAGACGTTGTAGTCGCAAGAGCGGGCGGTAAACAGCTGAATGGCGGAAGAGGCACAGAGTACCAAAAGCGGGCGGAATGGCAACTAAAACGGTAAAGGGGCGTCCCACGACAGCGTGTCTTCAGGTCAAACGGATTGTGGGACAAGGTCCAGAATGGAAGATTCTTCAAAAGGGAAAAAATTCCGCCGGACCCCGGGAGCCGGCCGCCTATGCCGGGGGCGATCTCAGGCCTCACCAGGGCAACACGACTTGGGGAGGGGGCAGGAGCCAAGCGCCCCCTCTCAGTCCGCGCCATCCCACCGCCCCTCGGGGGCCTCCGTCAAGCGGTTTAGGGAGGCACCGTATCACATTGTTTTCTAATGCAGTCAGGTCCACAAATGGACTCCACTTACTTTGAATAGTGAAGCTGCAGCAGGTGCAAATAAGGTTTAAACAGTGTTACAAGAGCTGCTTTGAACTCTGAAGTATGGCACTCAACAACCAGGACTTATGCCATTTATGTAAGGCAGTGACATGGAAGCAACTCAGGGACAAAAAGCATGAACGAACATTCACGTATGAAAATCTTATTTGGAGAAGGGGTAGAATCCAAACGCCCCCTGCCAGTTCGCGCCACTACACCGTATGTGGAAAATCTGAAGCCATCATTCTACAAACTCTCAACGCTTGTTATCAGTGCATGAGTTTCATGCTCGATCGATTGAGCTAGCCGGTTCGGGCAATAAAAAGTATAAAATAGTTATGTAAATAGTTATTTAATAAAATGTTTTACTCTGTTTCTTTGCTGGTGTGTTGTGTATATTTATAATATTTGCATAGGGTTTGTCGTTATTTTGGGCGGTGTGGGTGGCGGAGTCGAGCTGTTTTGCAGCCCTCATGGTGTGGAGCTCAGTTCATTTCACTATTTTCGTATTTCTCATGAAGTGTTATTCCTAATGTTTGTATTTTACCGAGGTCAAAAAGAGATCGAATTAGTGGTCTACTGATTTTGCTCGATTACTTTTATTTTTTTACACGATTTTTCACTATCTGCAAAGACTAAACAGAGTATTGCGACTTTGTGCTTGTTTGTAAATAGAGAATGATCCAAAGAGAACCAATTGTAAAACAGTAAATGCTTGGATAATAATCAATCAAATGGAGAGACAAGCAGGTACGACGGATTACAACAGGGGTAAAGGTCTGCGTTAACTACCGTTCACTATCTGCAAAGAGAGAGTACTACTAAGAGAAAAGAGGGGAGTGGGGGGGGGGGCAGCGTTCAAAGCACATCAGCGTGCATAAACACGAAAACGTTTTTACCTATCACGTACTTGACATTTGACAGCTTTTGATATTTGCTATTAAAAAACCATTGAAATTCACAGAAAAAACCATAGGTTATAGTCCATATATAGTTAGGAATTTGCATTTACAAAACCTTGAAAATTCAATGAAAAAACCATTGGTTTTAGGCCTTATATAGTTAGGGATTTGCATTTAGAAAACCTTATTTTACTCGCATAAAACCATTGAAATTCCATATATAGTTATAAGCGCTAACTATATATCGCGCACCCGCAATCCACTGCTGATGATGTCACATATTACATCATTCATGACATGGTTAGTGACATCACTGATGACATCACTGATGACATCTCAAATGACATCACTGATGACATCACTGATAACATCTCATTTGACATGACTGATCACATCACTGATGAAATCATTCATGTGATAATACCATGAACCTCTTCAGACTCTAATATAACCTTAGATACAATCAGTGTAAACAGACAGTCACTCATCCATGGAGTTACTCACACACCTAGTCAGTTATGCCAAAAATCAATCACACCTCCATTTTCTCAACTATACAGTTATACACACCTTACTTATTCAAACATATACTAACACATATTTACTTTACTCTCTTATACAATCTCTGATACATGTTCACAATGATCCATACAGCCACTCACACATTCACTGGCTCTTATGCACAGTTATTTATAGATGTCAACTCTCACATGTACTGTGTTTTACATATGTACTTAATTTGACATGTAGCACTGAGATATCCATTTACTCACTAATACACTCATGCACAGTCAACCGCCCATACAGCTGTTTCCACATGCACTTTTGAATCTATACATATAGTGAATCAACTACTCACACATCTATGTACAGAGTCACACACCTCCCAACCACCCATACACACACACTCAGTTTCCCATACAAATACTTGGACAATCAATCAATAACCCATACAGTTACTCATATAGCTACTGATCAACATATGCAGCAGTTTGTAGAACAACAGATATAATGATGCACAAATTAAAACAGTTTAGTCACTAACCCATGCACTCAGTGAGACACATTTAATCACTCACTCAATCAGTCAGTCATGCACCTAGTAAATCCTTCATCCAGACACTTATATATCCACTCATTCTTCAATATGTAAAACATATTTTAACTTTACAGAAACATACAGTCACTGGATGTTGTAATCAGTGATGTCATCAGTGATGTCATTTGAGATGTCATCAGTGATGTCATCAGTGATGTCACTAACCATGTCATGAATGATGTAATATGTGACATCATCAGCAGTGGATTGCGGGTGCGCGATATATAGTTAGCGCTTATAACTATATATGGAATTTCAATGGTTTTATGCGAGTAAAATAAGGTTTTCTAAATGCAAATCCCTAACTATATATGGCCTAAAACCAATGGTTTTTTCATTGAATTTTCAAGGTTTTGTAAATGCAAATTCCTAACTATATATGGACTATAACCTATGGTTTTTTCTGTGAATATATATATATATATATATATATATTTTTTTTTTGCAAAAAACAAACATGCCCATCCAGGGCGCTAAAGTTACCTATGGACTCACACACGTGTACGAAACAACATGAAAGAGAAAGACCAAATGTACACGATGCACTTTTATGTATTGTTTTCAAATGAAGGTTGAATTACATTCATATTTCCCTTCAGTGGATTATGTAGTTCCCCATGTAGATCGCTCCTGTGGAGGACATATAACGATATTACTTGTCAGCATCTAAAATATAGAAGTATCGCAATATATATACATTTGTATTGATACAATGTATATGTGTACATACCATGAATTGAACTGGTCGAAAACATATTCTCTTTAAGTTGTTTGTGAGCCAAAGAATGTCTAAATGAATTACGAAGGGAAGTTTTTGCCTTCTTTGTTTTTTTAAAATGCACGAGCACTTTATTGATCGCCATTTCTCCTATGCTGTATGGAGAACCAGTATGCATTAGCACTTTTCAATATGTCTGCCACTATTTTCATGTATTGTTGGCTTAGTCCTCTTTCTATTGTTATGAAGAGATGAGTTTAAATGGCGATTTTTTACATTTCACATTGACACTGAGAAAGCCGTTTCACGGCGAAACGCGTTTGTCTTTGGAAGGGGTGACGGGGGTCTGTCAATAAACCTAAAAGTATCCAGCTCCGAGTGCCGTCTGCTTTCTTGGATGTGAGCGAGCGTGCAGCAATATATATATATATATATATATATATATATATATATATATATACACAACAGGTACACAACATAGTCTGTTGTTACTATCCATGATCACATGACCTGAATGACCACCTGTGAAGGAGCGTGCACTGTGTTAAGCACTAACATAAAAAGTGTAAGGTACCACCCATATAGCTGAATGTGATCAAGGTCTCCTGAAGCCCGAAACGCGTCTTGCTGGCTATGGAAGAACTAAAATAAAACTTTACCTTGCCTGAAAATGCTGTGGTCAGTCTGAGTTCCTGCTTCGCCGTCCAAACGGAAGTGGTTGGAATAGCTGGTGCATATATATATATATATATATATATATATATATATATATATATATATATATAGATATATATATATATCTATCTATATATATATATATATATATATATATATATATATATATATATATACATTAACGAAACTTCCTCCGAAAATGAATGAAGCAGGAGCCCAGGGGGGGCATGGAAAACGGGCTTTATTAACCGTCAGGTAGTCCCAGTGGCGGTAGATGCATTTCGCCATCGTGGCTTCCTCAGTACCCAACACTGGGAGCCTTCATCCGTTGTGTGTTCATCCTGCTGCCTCCGATGAAGTACTGGCGTGGTCCGCTCCTCCCCCTAGCAATAAGGCTCACCTGTTGAAGTCCGGTTTAGTTGGAGGACTTCAACTCCCAGAAAGCCTAGTGATTGTGGCTGTCCGGGTTGGTGAGGTGGGGAGGGTATGATAGAAGTCTTCCTCGCGGTCACCAAAGCAGGACACGATGACCACTGTTGTGGAGTTAACTAGCCAGTCTCCCAAGTCCCCTTATGTCGCCACTCCCAGCGAGCAGAAAATCAAGTTTGCAGGGATCAGAAGTGCAGGTGCACAAAGTCCAGAACAAGGCAATGCCTCACTGCTCCGTATTCTCTGCAGGCGGGGCGGGTGCCGGACTATCCTTCCCAGGAAACAGTAGACGCCCTCAGGCGAGTTACCAGCAGCTGTCCGGGTCCCAGAAACGTGGCGGTGCTCCTGTATTGTGTCACTGGCAGGCACAATTAAAATTAACGAAACTTCCTCCGAAAATGAATGAAGCAGGAGCCCAGGGGGGACATGGAAAATGGGCTTTATTAACCGTCAGGTAGTCCCAGTGGCGGTAGATGCATTTCGCCGTCGTGGCTTCCTCAGTACCCAACACTGGGAGCCTTCATCCGTTGTGTGTTCATCCTGCTGCCTCCGATGAAGTACTGGCGTGGTCCGCTCCTCCCCCTAGCAATAAGGCTCACCTGTTGAAGTCCGGTTTAGTTGGAGAACTTCAACTCCCAGAAAGCCTAGTGATTGTGGCTGTCCGGGTTGGTGAGGTGGGGAGGGTATGATAGAAGTCTTCCTCGCGGTCACCAAAGCAGGACACGATGACCACTGTTGTGGAGTTAACTAGCCAGTCTCCCAAGTCCCCTTATGTCGCCACTCCCAGCGAGCAGAAAATCAAGTTTGCAGGTATCAGAAGTGCAGGTGCACAAAGTCCAGAACGAGGCAATGCCTCACTGCTCCGTATTCTCTGCAGGCGGGGCAGGTGCCGGACTATCCTTCCCAGGAAACAGTGGACGCCCTCAGGCGAGTTACCAGCAGCTGTCCGGGTCCCAGAAACGTGGCGGTGCTCCTGTATTGTGTCACTGGCAGGCACAATTAAAATTAACGAAACTTCCTCCGAAAATGAATGAAGCAGGAGCCCAGGGGGGACATGGAAAACGGGCTTTATTAACCGTCAGGTAGTCCCAGTGGCGGTAGATGCATTTCGCCGTCGTGGCTTCCTCAGTACCCAACACTGGGAGCCTTCATCCGTTGTGTGTTCATCCTGCTGCCTCCGATGAAGTACTGGCGTGGTCCGCTCCTCCCCCTAGCAATAAGGCTCACCTGTTGAAGTCCGGTTTAGTTGGAGGACTTCAACTCCCAGAAAGCCTAGTGATTGTGGCTGTCCGGGTTGGTGAGGTGGGGAGGGTATGATAGAAGTCTTCCTCGCGGTCACCAAAGCAGGACACGATGACCACTGTTGTGGAGTTAACTAGCCAGTCTCCCAAGTCCCCTTATGTCGCCACTCCCAGCGAGCAGAAAATCAAGTTTGCAGGGATCAGAAGTGCAGGTGCACAAAGTCCAGAACGAGGCAATGCCTCACTGCTCCGTATTCTCTGCAGGCGGGGCGGGTGCCGGACTATCCTTCCCAGGAAACAGTGGACGCCCTCAGGCGAGTTACCAGCAGCTGTCCGGGTCCCAGAAACGTGGCGGTGCTCCTGTATTGTGTCACATATATATATATATATATATATATATAGATATATATATATAGATATATATAGATATATATAGATATATATATAGATATATATATCTATATCTATCTATATATATATATATGTCTATATCTATATATATATATATATATATATATATATATATATATATATATATATATATATATATATATATATATATATATATATATATATATACATATATATATATAGAAAGAGTTGCCCCTGGGTGGGATGCACTTACAGGTAGGAATTAATGCCAACGCAAGGGCGCGAGCCGCGAACAAAGTCCTTTTCCTGCCAGACGTGTTTCGGGCCAACGCCCTCTTCAGTGGCAGACCATGTGACATGACGGCAAGCTGCGAGCACCAGTAAATACCCACAGTAATTATACACAGGTGTAACACCTGAAGTTATGCTTTCTGGGACTGGTGGTTTAGTAAAACCCAAGTGTGTCGCCGCCGCCATTCACATGCAAAAAAGTATTAAAAGGATTGCCAATGTCCCCGCAAGCACCCCGCAAGTAAAAGGCACCTCCCGTACCACAGTAAGCTGCCCAAATGTGGTAGCTGTGGACCCGCAGGTTTTCCGCGGTAGTGCAAACCCGCGACCGGGCCGGCCGCTTACAAATAGAAGAAAGAGTTGCCCCTGGGTGGGATGCACTTACAGGTAGGAATAATGCCAATGCAAGGGCGTGAGCATGATCTGCCACTGAAGAGGGCGTTGGCCCGAAATGCGTCTGGCAGGAAAAGGACTTTGTTCACGGCTCGTGCCCTTGCTTTGGCATAAATTCCTACCTGTAAGTGCATCCTACCTAGGGACAACTCTTTCTTCTTTTTTATATATATGTATGTACTACTACAATGTCCAGCATGCAGTGGGCAGCAGGAACAGCACAAGGAGCTTCACACCTGTGAGGCAGAGGAGGGGCGTGACCACGTGACTGGGAGTGGCCACAGCTGATATAACACCACAGCAATGAACCCGTGACAAGGATACAACTGGAACAGGCACTGATGAATCCATTTTAAGGAAGAAACGCGTCTGCCTAGCGTTTCAGGAAACCCTTTTTATGCTTGTGCAGCTACAACAAATAAAGCCGCTTTTGAAGACCCCGGAGCATGGTCACACTTTTTCCTGGTGGAGGGAAAAGATTGGAAGCTATGTTAAGCCAGACTGCAGGCTCTGGCTATGTGACCGCCCTCTCGGTCTGGTGCTACGCGACTTCCCTGCAAAACTCTTTGGTACTTGTTGGCTACAGCAATTCGCGTTGCCCCCCCGGTGCTGACCTAGCGCATGGGGAGATAGGAGGCAGTACACAGCTGCCTGATAAGGGGGACCCAGGAGGACTTTGTTACCTGTTTTCCGTGCTGCAGGGGAGGTGGAATGTCGACCAACTCAGTTGGCAGTATCACTTGGTGTGGAGTGGGGCCCTTCACTTTACGGGTCCCTGCGGCAAACTACAATGTCCAGCATGCAGTGGGGCAGCAGGAACAGCACAAGGAGCTTCGCACCTGTGAGGCAGAGGAGGGGCATGACCACGTGACTGGGAGTGGTCACAGCTGATATAACACCACAGCAATGAACCCGTGACAAGGATATAACTGGAACAGGCACTGATGAATCCATTTTAAGGAAGAAACGCGTCTGCCTAGCGTTTCAGGAAACCCTTTTTATGCTTGTGCTGCTACAACAAATAAAGCCGCTTTTGAAGTCCCCTGGAGCATGGTCACACCAAGATTGGAAGCTATTTTAAGCCAGACTGCAGGCTCTGGCTATCTGACCGCCCTCTCGGTCTGGTGCTACGCGACTTCCCTGCAAAACTGTTTTTTGGCTACAGCAATTCGTGTCGCCCCCCCGGTGTAACAACAAATAAAGCCGCTTTTGAAGTCCCCCGGAGCATGGTCATGCTTTTTCCTGGTGGAGGGAAAAGATTGGAAGCTATGTTAAGCCAGACTGCAGGCTCTGGCTATGCGACCGCCCTCTCGGTCCGGTGTAGTTCAATATTTTATTTGCATGTGTGAATATGTGTGTGAGCAACTTATGGAAGACTGTCGGTGTATTAACGGATGTATAGGTGTCTCACTACATATGATGAGTGAGTATATGTATGACTGACTATATAGAACTGTTGGTGAATGAGTGCATGTGTATATAAATGGTGGAATTACTGAATTGGTTGTTGTAACTGGTATAGGTATCTCCACTTTTTTGAAAATGTTAGTTTCTATTTTTTAATATGTGTTTCAAGGGTTACTTTACAGTGAAAGGAGGTCAGTCTCTCTGTCACAAGGATGGTGTCATCAGTGATGTCATGAGTGATGTCACTGACCATGTCATGAGTGATGTAATTACCAAGGGTGTCAGGGGTACCGAGGCTGCCCTCCACTGGCTTGGACTCTGCCTAGAATGGGGGCTCCGAGCGGTGAATGGCCGCAGTTTATCTGACAAGGAGGGAAAACCAACCTTTGATAATGGGTCTAGCGCAAGTCGCATCGACTATATTTTAATCAACATTGAATCTTGGGCTTTTGTAAGTGACATGTCTATAGAAACTAGGCCAGAGAGTGATCACAATCCTCTCTCACTCGTCCTCAGGGTTCCTGGACTAGGGCCACCCCAGGCAGAAACAGCTTGCATTACATCTGACCTTGTCTTGTGCGACAACAGAAGACGGGTCAAATGGCCAAGGGTTTTAGCCGACCAAGAGCTTGTCTGCCAGATTGAAGAATTGGTCCTAGACACAAGAGATAGGATGATGGCATTAACCCCAAATGACATGCCTAAGCCCAACATTGCTGATCTCCATGAGGCTTGCTTCGCGGCTATTAAGGAACTTCTTACTAGGCCATGCCGGAAACAGAAAGCGAAGCAACCCAAAGGTTGGTACAATAAAAATTGTAGAGTAGCCCACAGCATTCTCATTGCTGCAGTGAAATCTAGAAATACCCCCAATATCAGGGCAGCGAGACAGGATTATAAACGTATTATTTGGGAGGCTAAAAGGGATTGGGACGATTCTTACTGGCTCGATCTTCTCCAAGCCTGTGAGTCGTCCAACCAAACCAAGTTTTGGGAGATAGTCAGATGGGGCAGGGGCTCAGACTCATTATCCCCTGAAAACCATGTTTCCGCTGCAGATTGGGTGGAATTTTTTTCGACTCAATTTAAAAACCCAAACGTCTCCCAGTTGGCTGCAGATCCCTTAGTAGGGACCACATTAGTTTCCCATGGGGATAGGCTTACTTTTAGTAACTCGTATACTGAATATGCACTAAATTCTATTCAGTCCGGGAAAGCACCAGGCATTGATGCAGTACCAGCTGATTTTTTTAAACTGAACTTAGATCTGTGGGTCACTTATATAACAACTTTGGCTAATTCCATCGCAGCTGGAGAAAGGATTCCGCAATCCTGGAAAGGGGCTGAGATACTCCCGGTCTATAAGAAAGGGGATCGATCTTCACCGAAAAATTACCGCCCCATTAGCCTGATCGATACTATTCAAAAAGTGGTTTCACGAATGGCCCTAGCTCGCATACAGGGGTGGATAGAGCAAAATATCATACTCTCCCCCATGCAGGCAGGGTTCAGATCAGGCACCAGCACCTTAGACCAGGTGTTTCGTCTTACCATGCTGTACTGGAAGGTGGTTCTTCTGGGCGGCGGTGTCATCTACGCTGCCTTTGTCGATCTCAGGTTGGCATTCGACCTGGTACCCAGGGCAAAACTCTGGGAAGCCCTTAGACTCATGGGCTTTCCACCTGAAATACTAGAGCTGGTTAGGCGCCTACATGAGGATAATTTTGCCCGTGTAAGATGGGGTAAACAGGGCCAGGTGACTGCTAGCTTCCCTGTGGAACGTGGGGTCCGGCAGGGTTGCGTGCTGGCCCCCACCTTGTTCCTACTGTTTATCAACCGGGTGGTTGCATTTTTCAATGACGTACATACCGATGATCCATCCTTGGGGGGTTCAAAGTATCCCATGTTAATATTCGCCGATGACACCCTGCTCCTCTCCAGGACTCGGAGCGGCCTACAGGCTGATCTTAACAGATTTGCTGAATTTTGCACAATTAATGACCTTCAGATTAATGCTGACAAAACTAAGTTTATGATTTTTAATAAAAACAAACCTATTTCAAGTTCATTTTTATTAGAGGGTGTCCCAATCGAACAGGTTAAAGTCATGTCATACTTGGGCGTGACTCTTGACCATCAACTTACATGGAAACCCCAGTTGGAGGTGTTGACTCTTAAATTTGTTCGCCTCACAGGATGCTTGTTGAAGGAACAGAAAAAAACCTTGACCAAACGCATTACACCCGCGTTAAAAATTTACGAGGCCAAGGTGAATGCAGCTATCCTGTATGGGGCGGATATATGGGGTTACAAGGGTTTGCTGGCGCTTACTAGTGCACAGAATAGGTTTCTTCGGAACTTAGTAGGACTTCCTCAATCTTCCCCCGTTAAACCTTTGCTTTTAGACCTAGGTTGTAAACCGCTGAATGAGATGGCACAGTATCGCCTTGTAGCTCTATGGCGTCGGCTTTGGACGACCGAAGAGCTTAGTCTATTTGCTCATGAATTGGGTGAGGTTAGAGCATTGTGGGGTGCCCAGAAAATTCCGTGGCTACGAGAGGTGAAACAAATATTGTATTCCATGGGCCTCCCCGAACTATGGTTACACCCCGAATGTTCTAGCTTCCCATCTAAAGTGGAATTCAAAGAGCTATTTTGGGCTACAAAGAAATCTGTACTGGTCACCCTTTCTTCAGAGAACAGCCTAACGGACAGTTTCTAACGCATAAGTTAACTCCGTTCCTTGAACCATATTGGGACTTGATATGCAAAACACTCGACCGCAAGCTGTATCATCAGTTTCGGGTGGGAACTCTGCCGATCAAGTCCTTTACTGCGAGCTGGGCAATGAATTCAAGCAACAAATGCCCCTTCTGTTTCGACCAGGTGGAAAGTATAGGTCATATATTCTTTGTATGTCCTGCTTATCGATCGCCTAGATTAAAATGGTTGAAACCAATCTGCAAAACACTCAACTGTCGAGGAAGCAATATAGCCTTGCTTAAATTGCGCGACTTACACACTGCCAAATCAGTGATTTGTGTTGCTAAATTTTTGGGTTGGATGTGGTTAATTCGCGTAAAGAAACTGTAAACCCTTTTTTTAATTGTAAACCCCTTTTTTTAACAGTAATCAGCTTTTAATATTTGTATATGATTGTGGTAAATTTTTTCTATGTACCTGGGGGAACCATTGTATAATACTGTAATGTTGATAATGTCTTTTTAAATATTGCTGTCTTTTATGAATTTTTTATTCGAAATAAAGACTAAATTAACTGAACTGAGTGATGTAATATGTGATGTCATCAGCAGTGCATTGCAGGCGTGCAACTTATAGTGAGCGCAACTAACTATAACGTGGGAATTTCAATGGTTTTATGTCAGTAAAATTTCCAGCTAACTATAACTGGTGTGAAACCTATGGTTTTTTTAGTGAATTTAATAGGTTTTTTAAATGCTAATTCCTAACTATAACTGGTGTGAAACCTATGGTTTTTTCAGTGAATTTCAAAGGTTTTTTTAATGCTAATTCCTAACTAAAAGTCTCACTTTATAAGTAAGACTGTTAAAGCTCTAGTTGTTCTTTAGAACACTTCTGTACATACTATCATTGGGCTATAGTTGCGCTACATCTGGCTGATATTTGGGCTACATTTGTATTTTTTTGTCTCTGGTGGCCATCTTTGGGCTACATTGGGCTACATTGGGCTACATTTGGGCTCTAACATATATAAAGCCCAAAGTAGGCCAATATATATTTTTTTAAAGTTAATTTTCTTAAAAACAACTGGAGCATATATCTTGAGACATAGCAAACGCACATCGGGCTACCAGTCCTTACATTTTATTTTTTATATATATTTTTTTATTTTTATTTTTGTCTTGGAGCGCTCCCGGTGCGCGCCCTGGTGAGCGCCCCAGAAAGCGTAGTATTTTGAAGCGCCCCAGTGAGCGAACCGGGAAGCGTCCCGTTAGCGCCAATGTCGCGATCGAAAACAACATCGTGGCTCGTCGCGTAAGCGTGACGTATCGCGTAGCCGCATGATGCATCTTATGACGTGCTGCGTAAACGCACCCGGAAGCGCTCCGCGGCGCGGCCCAGAGCGCGTAACGTAAGCGCGCCGGAGCGCGTAACGTAAGCGCATCGGGTCATGTGACTTGAAAATAACACTTTTCATTGGTTCTCCCCCTCCTTTTTTCCTCATTTTTACTTTCTTCATTGAGAGAGCAAGAGCTATTTTGGAGGAAGCAATGGCATCACTTGTTGCTGCAGCTGGTGCGGTCCACCACCACAGTTTCTTGGAGGACAAGAAGAAGAGGAGGAAGAAGAGGAGGAGGATCAACAACGAAGGCGCTTCCTCCCAGAAGAACCCAGACAAAGGCACGTTAAAGTGCACTTCATTTGGCAATTTTTTTCTTTTCCAGATGACCAAAAAAAGGTGAACGCCCCCAAAGTCACCTGTCTTATTTGTGACAAAGTTCTCTCCAGGGGCAATCCCTCAAAGAAATATTCTTTTGGTAACTATACCATGATCCGCCACATGGAGAGGTGGCATCCCAATAATTTAGCCCAGGCTGAAGTCCAGGAACTTCGGAACAACCCACCCCCTGTGGCCAGCACTTCCTCTTCAGTACCCTCACTTTCTGGTCCTGAAGAACACCAAATGGTGCCAAATATTCAACTAAAATTTGATAAGGTAAAATTTCTTTGCATTTTCTGTGGCAAAACATTATGCTATGGTGAACTTAGCGTCACCTTAATAAATAATGCTATAGACAACCACAAATGCAGCACGGAAAGAAAATAGTAATTCTTTTCTTTTTTTTTGCTCCTGTTGAGCCATTTTCAATTCCCTGTTTTTTGTTTGTTCCCTTAAAAAACACCCAAAAAATATAAAATTGTTCAAAAACACAAAAAAATAAAAAAAATGTTCAGAAAAATAATAAAAAAATATAAAACAACGAAAAGAATAAAAAAAAGTTCTTTTCAGAACTACCTTCCATTTATAAAATATTGCCAAAAATGTTTAAACTCTGGCATTCTTTTTTCTCTGTTGTGCGCTTTCCGGTGCGCTCCCCGGTGCGCTTACCAGGCGCTCCCTCCGCGACAATCGAAAACTTTTTTTTTTTTCTTTTTACCCCGCAAGGCCTTTTTATAGCCCCCACATCAAACCTAGGGGATCAGGGGGGTCTACCATGCCCCCTTATGGTCATTTCCCCCTTTGTTTTGGCCACCTCTTGTGTCTCAATCCTACCAAGACACAAGATGGTGGCCGCTCCGGACTGTTTCGAATGTTTACAGACACCCAAGAACCAATCAGCTTTCTGCGCGCAAGTCGCGTGGCACGCCCGGAGCGCTCTCCGGAGCGCGTACCAGGGCGCTGTCATAGATATATATATTTTTTTGAACCTAAATTACTCAAAATCCACTGAAGCACATATCTTGAGACATAGCAAAGGCACATTGGGCTACCAGTCTCTACAATTTTGCCAAGTTTGGTGGAAATCCATTCAGCCGTTCGGGCTAAAAGTGAGGTCGACCGCCCTATGGAAATTAACATGGGGAAAACACGTTTTGGGACCCCCCTTTTATCTCAGCCCCCGCTTCACAAATCCCCCCAAACTTTCAGGGAAGGACCAGGGCGCCGCGAAGCACATTTTGAGGAAATTTTCAGGCAGATTCGTCAACCGGCGCCAAAGTTATTCCAAATAGAATTTTGAGATTTAACATTGAAAAAAATCCTAACTATAACTACCTACTGGCTACCTACTACCTACTAATATATATATATTCAGAGCGGCAAAATATTACCTTGATTCCTTGATTGTTTATGGAGAAACGGAGTTGCAGCAACATTTCTTTGTTTCTCTTGATGGAATATCTTGGTAATCTTTACGGGATTTTCCCTTGACATTTGAATTTGGCAAAACTTCACTGTATAATCACAATGCTATGAACATTTTCACAACCTTAATTAGTCAGCAATTGGCCACACCTTGTGTTTCCTTTAACAGTGGGTGGTCAGTAGTAGGTGGTCCTTCCTGTATCTTCTTTTCACCAATACTGATGGTAGGTGTATAAAAAAAATAATATATATATATATATATATAATATATATACATATATATATATTTTATATATATATATATATATATATATATATATATATATATATATATATATATATATATATATATATATATATATATATATATAGTATGAAGCTCACATAGTGGCCAAGGTACTTATGTCCTCTCTTTGTTTAGTCCTTACAGTATTCAGTGTAAAGAGTTGAGATCACCTGCTCATTTCCCCTGTTTTTGAGTTTGCATTTTCTTTCCTTTACAGGTAGCTGACAGGGGTGGGTATAATACTTCTAGGGTGATTAAGTATAGTTGCATCACTATTCTGGAAGAGTATCACAATATTCTCTTTGGTATACACAGGTCTTCCTCCCTGCAGTCCCCATCCTTTCCTTCCCCAGACTTGGGGCTGTCGAAAGGTGGACCCCTTTGAGCATTGGTTCGATCCTGAGAATATGCTTGGTCTGGGACAGTAAAACAGTGTTTAAAAAAATAAGATAAATTAACAAATAATTAAGTGGGCGAGTCAGATTTATTATTCTAACTCCTGTCCAACTAAAATTGGGAGAAGTGCATCTGTTCAGTGGGGCAGGGTCAAATATACCACTTTAGCGCAAAACAAACTTAGGAGCTCATTAGGATGGTGCCGGCGGTAGCCACTGCCAGCCCGGCGGGTGCGATCCGCCCACCATCCTCACTAGAATGACCCCCCGCCATATTAGGATGGATGGGGGTATGCGGCGGATGGAAAGACCCTTCGCCGCTATTCCGCCGGTCAATGCCTGCATATGGTGGCGGTGTCTGCGAGACACCGCCATCCACAATACGATGCTGGTGGTCATTGACCTTTCCACGGTGGCATACGGTCCTTGCATTGGGGGCCCGTGACGGGCCCCCAGGGTGAAGGGGGGCTGGGGGGGACACATGTGGGGTACCTATGGTACCCACCCTCATTGCCATCGTCTACGTGGCAGGCACCATGTGGTACCTGCTATGTAGTGCATGGCAGTGCTGTGCACAGTCCTTTTCCATTGTGGGCAGGTCTGCAGCCAGCAGATCCACCCTCAATGAGACCGCCGCAGCATAGGCGGGCCGTCCCGCGCTTCTTTACGGTGGCGGACGTACTATGTCCGCCCGCCATCGTAATACGCCCCTAACATTGGGGAAATGATTAGTGAGGTCAGATTTACTACTCTGGCTCCAATCCAATTAACATTGAGGAAAATGAATATATTTGGGTGAGTCAGAGGTACTATTCTCACTCCATACTAAGCAACATTGTGGAAAATGTGGGCTCGGGCAGATTTATCATTCCCCCTCTAATCTAAGCAACACTGGGTGAAATTGTCAGGCTCTGCATCACAGCACCTGCCTCGCGTTTAACGATAAAACTGCAATTCCCATGCACAGATGGGTATCGGGGGGCATGACTACAATTCCCATGATCCTCCTGGCCAGGACGTACTTTACGAGCTAACGCGCTGCCCTCAGTGCACGTAATTTCTGTGCTTCCGGGTTGCTGTTGTTTGGAGCCGAACTTAGACTGTCGAGGAGCCTTGGGGTATTCATCGACGAGGATGGCCTGTCGAGTTTTCCATTTGCTGGTAATTCTGGCGCGGATCCAGTGAGCATTTTTACTTGGGCAGCAGAGGAGCGGAACACGGAGGTAGATTCAACCTCGTGTTGCCGTTTTGCTTGGTTTCATGTAGTGTTTATGGGATCAGGAACTTAATCACAGCACAATCTATTTGGCCTTATATTTGGGACTGTAGTACTGGAGCGGGAGTGGTGGTCACAACCACACGCTGCCGGTTGTTGATTATTTGGTGGAACATTTTTACCCTGGACCGTAGGTGGTGGTCGCAACCACACACCACCGGTTACAGACTTGTTAGAGCTTACAGAGTCCTCAAGAAAGGAGCAGAACATAGAGGCGGTCGCAGCCTCATGTTACCGTTTGGGGTATTATTCATTTACAAGGGACATGGATTATGTTGGAGTGAATTTGGGGCGGTGTTGCACCTCACAACTTGCCTAGACTATGCTTTTTTCTTAGTTGTTTTGGGGAAAAAACAGAAATCATTTATGTTACGTTTATGAAGCCCAGTAATTATCATTTAGCAGCTCATATGTGCTTTAAGGTAGGTTTTCTTCCAACTGCCAGTATATATATATATATATCACAGAACAGAGCCCATACATTTAGATACTCATGAGATGTTTTTGCTTTACAGAGACTGGATATCTGTTTTGCTTGTGTTAGTTTGAAGGCAGACAAGAGGTCCTTCCGAAGTGTACAGGTATACAGAACTAGCAAGAATTCATGAGAGTAGCTGTGTTTGTGAACCTTGTTTATATTGTTTGCTGTTTCTTTGTCGTTTCAGGTTCTTGTACCCGTTGTCCCTTCCCTTCCTTTCCCCTCATCTGATAGCTCGAACACCCTGTATTGCAATGGCAGGGTGTTGGTGACGTCAGGAGGTGGACTCTTATCTACGACATTCGGATCCTGCGGAGCGTATCCTGACAGAATTACGTGCCCAAGAATAGTGCTTTGCCCAATCAGTTTGTCGGGGAGAATGGCCTCCATGGAGGACGTCCTCCAGGCCGTTGTTCTAGTGCAGCAGGAGTTAGCCGCTTCTAGAGCAGAAACCACAGCCCTTAGAGAAAGAGTGGACAAACTAACTAGGAATCTTTTTGATGCCTCGCTCCCCAATCCTCAGATTGAAGTTACGGTCCCTCCACCCATTCCTTTGGCCCGTCCAGAACGTTATTCAGGGGATCCCACTAAAACACAGGTGTTTTTAACACAAATAAAATTTCATTTTTTTTGCAAACCCGCTTCCTTTCCAAACAATCATTCCTGGGTAGCCTTCGCCATCTCATATCTGATAGGGGACGCTGCAAATTGGGCTGTTCCATTAGTGAGAAACAATGATGCGGTCTTGTCTGATTGGCCAGCTTTCTGAGCTGAATTCGAAAGGGTTTTTGACAGAAGAGCGACCACATTCCGCGCAGATAGAGAACTATTAGAACTATTAGAATTAAGGCAGGGAAGAAATGATCTTGTTACATATTTAACAACCTTTAACCGTTTAGTAGCGGAAACCTCGTAGTCAGAGGAGAAACAAATGGCTATCTTTTATCAAGGTTTGAGAGAAGGTTTAAAGGATATAATAGCTCAGATCGTCCCCCAACCAACTTCTTGCACTTATAAGATTAGATGGTAGATGAGCAGAAAGAGAGGGAGAGAGGAAACAATGGGACAGAGGGTACTTTAGGTTTGAGAACATTCCATGTAAGAGTTTGTCTCCGCCAGTAGATGGAAATGAACCTATGGAAATTGGTGCGGTTCGAGCACCGTTAACCAGAGAAGAGAGAGATAGCTGCAGAGTACAGGGTCTCTGTATGTACTACGGTAAAAAAGGGCATTACGTCCGTGACTGCTGAGCTAAATCAAAGACTACGGGAGGATGGTTTAGGAAGAAAGTGGCTGTATCATCTACTGGTACCAGTGGTGGTAGTACAGAGGAAAAGAAAGGAGATACAGAGGTAGTAAAGCTTTGGCAGCTTCCTTCTTTGTCTGGGGAGGCAGTACAGTACACAGTGTCTCATATAGTTCTTCCAATGAGTTTAGAGAGCAACCAGAAAATACACCAGGTCTTGGTAATGATTGACTTGGGTGCCACGGGTAATTTCATAGACCAAGGGTTAGTTTCCAGCCTATCATAAAACAGGGTAAACAGAGATACACCTGAATAGGTATGGGCGGTGGATGGCAAACCATTGAAGTCATGATTGATTACGGAACAGACCGAAAGGGTGGAGCTGACTGTGTCAGTTTCGGAAGGGGAACATAGAGACACTTTATCTTTAAACATCATAGAAACACCTCAGTACAAAATCATCTTGTGTATGCCGTGGCTGAGTTACCACAATCCCACTATTGATTGGAAAAGTAAGTCAGTACAGTTCCTATCTAAAGAGTGCCAAGATCATTTCTCTTCATACCAGCACACTCAAGCTGCGGTTTTGTCTTCACCTTTTTTGGTGGCCACTGCAGCTGAAAAGGAGGTATCATTACCTGTAGAATATCAATCTTTTAGTGATGTGTTCAGTGAAAGCATGGCAGAGCGGTTGCCTCCTCACAGAACATACGACTGCTGTATAAATCTGGTGGATGGGGCTCCGATACCCTCTTGTCGTGTGTATGCCCTGTCAGTCCCTGAAACTAAGCATTTGAAAGAATATCTGGAGCATTATCAAAAATTAGGCATCATTAGACCCTCGAAATCTCCTGCTGCATCCCCTCTGTATTTTATTGCAAAAGCCAATGGGGATTTGCGGGCTTGTGTGGATTATAGACTGTTAAATAAATGCACAGTGCGCAACAGATACCCATTACCTTTGATCTCGGTCCTATTAGATCAGGTAAAGGATGCCAAGATATACACCAGGCTGGATCTTAGGGGCGCGTACTATTTGGTATTTGTCCGTGAGGGAGACGAGTGGAAGACGGCCTTCAAAATACGTTATGGACTGTACGAATACACTGTAATACGGTTCGGGTTGTGTAACATCCCGGCGGCATTCCAGTTCTTTCTAAACGATGTTTTGAAGGAGTAGGTGGACATAAGCGTTGTGGTCTATATAGATGACATTCTCATCTATTCGGAAGACATTGGATTGCATACTACGAGTGTCCTTCAGGTTCTGCAGCGATTGAGAGACCACTGCCTCTTTTTTAAGCTAAGCAAGTGCAAGTTTGGAGTGGAGAAGGTGGAATTCTTGGGAGTAATGCTTTGCGCTGATGGATTACAGATGGCTGAACGTAAGGTACAGGCAGTACAGAAATTGCCCATCCCTAAAACTGTGAGGGATGTGCAATGCTGTTTAGGATTTGCCAATTACTATAGGCGGCTCATCCTCCATTTTTCACAGGAAGCAGTACCTCTGTCCCGCTTACTCAGAAAGGGAGTCACATTCCAGTGATCCATAGAAGAAGGAAAGGCCTTTGAGTACCTCAAACAAGCATTTACTTCAGCACCGATATTGGCTCACCCAAAACCTGAGATTCCTTTCATTGTAGAAGCTGATGCCTCGGATGAGGCTATCGGGCCGTTTTGTTCCAGAGAAACCAACAAACTGGACAAATGCATCCTGTGGCATATTTGTCAAGAACATTGAGTACGGCGGAAAATAACTATACAATCACTGACAAAGAACTGCTGGCTATAAAAAGAGCTTTTGAGGAGTGGAGGCAGTATTTATGGGGGGTGGTATATCCAGTGACTGTCTATTCTGATCACCGCAACCTCCAGTACATGAAAACAGCTAGACATCTGACGCAAAGACAAATGAGGTGGATGCTGTTTTTTGCGGGTTATGATTTTGCAATTACTTTCCGTCCAGGAAGTGACAATCTGAAAGCAGACACCCTGTCCAGACTAGAAAGTAATGAGGAAGATGGTGCTAAGAGTGCTTTGGAGGCTATAGTGGAACCCTCTAAAGTCATTTGTGTATTAAGCGGGGAAAACCTCTTGAACAGCCTCAGAAAGCAAAAGTCCCCACAGGCTTGGCGACTTGGAGTAGTAAGGCGACCGGTCGCTCCATGAAACAGGGGCTGCCTTTTGTGAACAACAAACTGTACCTACCCTCGAGGGAGACTCGGAGAAAGGCTTTTGAGTGGTGTCATAGAACACTGGTAACTGGCCACCAGGGAGTGAAGAAAACCTTACGGCTAATGATGAGACATTTCTGGTCGGAAGCCATGACAGTCGAGGTAAAGTTATGGGTATCTGAATGTGAAAACTGTGCTCGTGCCAAGGGTGTAAATAGCAAGAGTAAAGGGAAAATCATGACAATGCCTACTCCTCTGAGTACTTGGCAAAGCATAAGTTTGGACTTTATCACAGGTTACCCCCTGATCAGGGGAAAACAGCTCTGTTGGTGGTCATTAACAGCTTAACCAAGTTGGGGCATTTTATCCCTCGCAGGAATCTTCCCACGGCTGACCAGACAGATCAGTTGCTGTTGTCTGAGGTCATTCGCCTTCATGGAATACCCGAGGTCATCATTTCTGATAGGGGCCCCAGTTACTGTTATGAAGCCCAGTACATTGTCATTTAGCAGCTCATATGTGCTTTATGGTAGGTTGTGTTCCAACAGCCAGTATATATATATATCACAGAACAGAGCCCATACATTTAGATACTCATGAGATGTTTTTGCTTTACAGGGACTGGATATCTGTTTTGCTTGTGTTAGTTTGAAGGCAGACAAGAGGTCCTTCCGAAGTGTACAGGTATACAGAACTAGCGAGAATTCATGAGAGTAGCTGTGTTTGTGAACCTTGTTTATATTGTTTGCTTTTTCTTTGTCGTTTTAGTGTTCTTGTACCCGCTGTCCCTTCCCTTCCTTTTCCTCGCCTGATAGCTCGAACACCCTGTATGTAATGTCAGGGTGTTGGTGGACACTTATCTACGACATTCGGATCCTGCGGCGCGTATCCTGACAGAAATTGTTGGATTCTAGTGGAATCAAATTTTGTTACTCCCGCTACAGACTGAGGGGCCTATTATAATGGAGGTCGGAAAGCCTCCGACCTTTGGTCATAGGCTTACCAACCCACATCATTTTTAATTCCGAACGGCTGATTATGTACTAGCCGGTTGGAATTGAAACCAGAAGGTCATTCTGGCGGGCTTCTGACGCCCAGTTGGATTGGGCAGGTAATCCCAAAGGGTGGGCCTTTCCGCCCTTGGGACTAGGATGCATGGTATTCGGCATGGTTTCCATGCTGGCCTGTCTGACATGTAAATCATGTCGGAAATCATGTTTGGGGGAACTCAGCAGGGCCCCCTTGTGTGTGCCGCCTTTGGTTGGGGGGCCACGTTGATCCCTGCACCCAGTGGCAGGCACCTTGAGGTGCCTTTCACGGGGTGCAGGGATGAACAAAACCTCCCTTTTCCCTATGGGAGCATATATTACGGCCAGTTTACGGCCATAATGCATGCTCTCATAAGGAAATGTCAGAATGCAACTGAACAGTGTTCGATCACATCCTAATGAGGCATTTGGTACCGCCAACAGGAGGTCGGTCAGTCCAGTTTACGATACGGTGTCGGGCAGACGCAAGTCCACCTGACACCGTAATCGCCCCCTTAGTAACAAACTGGAATGTGTTGGACTCTTCAGGGGCAGATTTCTTATTCCCTCTCCACACTATGCCTAACGGCCAAAGGTTTAGACTCTGGGGGAAGGGGGTTAGATTGACTATTTCCACCCAAAACTAAGCAACACTGGGGAAAGTTTTGGACTCTGGGGGACAGAGTGACTATCCTCACTCCAGACTAAGCAAAATTCAGGGGAAATTCTGGATTCCTCGGTGATGGGGAAAACAAAGGTTTAGACTCTGGGGGAAGGGGGTTAGATTGACTATTTCCACCCAAAACTAAGCAACACTGGGGAAAGTTTTGGACTCTGGGGGACAGAGTGACTATCCTCACTCCAGACTAAGCAAAATTCAGGGGAAATTCTGGATTCCTCGGTGATGGGGAAAACAAAATAAACGTCAATACTGCTTGAGAAAGATTCCACCCCAAAAGCTCAACAAGTCCCTCCTGAAAGATTAGCTGCGAGTACAATAGTTACTGCTGATTGTGCAGGGCACATTCTAGGTAATCCCGTTTTAGGGTGCAGATAACAGTAGATTATAGGGCTGATTTCAATGTCAGCCTTGAATCCGTTTACTGCGGCGACAATTCCGCCGCAGTGCGGGCAATCCAATATAAAACCAGTAGAGCGCCCCTTTCGCGATTATATTGCGTTTAACGCCTGAGGCTTGAGCCGGGCGGTCTGTCTTTTGTCCTGGTACAGAAATTTTACCTGTGAGCACTTGCCCCGTGTGTCCTCTCCAACCCATCACTAGCGCGCTGATTTAGCGCGACGTTTGTTGCCTCACCGATTTTCGGGTGAAGGCATCATTTTAATTCTGGCTTTTTAAAAAAAATTGATTTGCACTTTCTAAATTCAGCGCTGCCTCCCCCCAGAGTGTCCGGCCGATATTAGGGGTGGTATACCTGGGACTCGGGTGGAGTGATAACGGCGGCCATCTTGGGTGAGTCACCAATATAAAACCAGTAGAGCGCCCCTTTCGCGATTATATTGCATTTAACGCCTGAGGCTTGAGCCGGGCGGTCTGTCTTTTGTCCTGGTACAGAAATTTTACCTGTGAGCACTTGCCCCGTGTGTCCTTTCCCCCCCAGCACTAGCGCGCTGATTTAGCGCGACGTTTGTTGCCTCACCGATTTTTGGGTGAAGGCATCATTTTAATTCTGGCTTTTTAAAAAATCGATTTGCACTTTCTAAATTCAGCGCTGCCTCCCCCCAGAGTGTCCGGCCGATATTAGGGCTGGTATACCTGGGACTCGGGTGCAGTGATAACGGCGGCCATCTTGGGTGAGTCACCAATATAAAAACATACGTCTATGGCTCCGCGCAGCGGACGCGTTCAGCGGGCGCGCCGCATTAGCGCCGGAGTTACGCCAGAGTTCAGCCCGTCTTCGCCCGTCCGCGCTGAGGACGGGCTGCAGGACGGGCGGCGCTCCGGATTCCCTGAGCTATCTCCTCAGGTAGTACTCTCTTATACCTTGGAGGAAATGCTGGTCTTGAAACCTAGCGATCCCACATGCCAACATAGGTACACCCCTGAGGAATTACTGCTCATGGCCTCACATAACGCCTGGACCCGGAGCCCTGATACTTCCCCCATGATTACCTATCCTCCTCAAAATATCTGCTCCTAGTCTAAAAGTATTCACTCAGAGAAAGGATACCTTATTAATGCTCGTTCCATAATTAAAAACAATGTAGTCTTCCATTACTTTGTGATGTCTAGAAGGCCTGTATGGGTTTTTATTACGGAAACCTGGGCCACGGAGACCTCAGGTCATGACCTTTTAATGGCAATCCCAGAGGGTTATGGATTGCACAGATTTGACAGAGCTAAGCGAAGGGGCGGAGGATTGGCGATTCTCTAGCAGTCGTATCTTACCTGCCGTATCAATGCTCTGTCGGTACCATCTGACCCCTTCCAGGTACTGCAATTCTTTATCTCCTCATCTCCATCATCATCCTTTGTAGGCCTTCTTATATATAGGCCCCCAGGCCCTAGATCTAATTTTAGCAGTGACCTGTTCAGAATCCTGGAGCCATATGTTGGCAAGCCCCATTTCACTATTTTAGGGGACCTAAATTTTCATCTAGATGACCTCACTTCTAAAGACACCCTGTCCTTGGTCGATCCCCTTGAAGCTTGTGGCTTTTTTCAACTGGTAAAACGTTCAACTCACCGGGCAGGCCACACGCTGGATGGAGTCTTCTCCAACGACCCTAGGGTTAAGACGGGCACTCCTGAACCGCTGGTCTGGACAGACCACCTGGCAGTACCTATAGAATTGACCCTTCCTCATTCAGACACATCTAAGAAGGGACAGGCTCAGGGAGAGGGCAAAAGGAACTGTAAAAACATCACTAATGATTCTCTGGCCCCTCTCATCAGTTCTGTCTCCCTGCCGTCAGATCCAGAGCAGGCAGCACAAAAACTTGCCAACTCCATCATTGGAGCAATAGATGCTCTAGCACCAGCGATACGCCGATATTCAGCAAGGCGCAGGCCCTCCGCCCCCTGGTTCACTGAGACACTTAGGCTGATGAGACAGGGATGTAGGAGGCAGGAGAGAAAATGGAGGAAAACATGGGACACTATGGACAGAGATACTCATAAACAACTGTTAGGTGAATATAAGGCCACGGTCATTAAGACAAAACAAGAATTCTTCTCTGACCTTACAACTTCTCTCACCTCATCGAAGGAGCTGTTTAAGGTAGTGGATTCCCTCTGTTCACTACAAATTCCAGACCCAGTGATAGGATCGCAGGAGCTCTGTGATAAGATCTCAAGCTTTTTCTATGCCAAAATCGATGAGATCTCTGTTAATCTGGAAATGCAGAAAACATCACTTGGGATCGACACGATCCAGGCTCTCACAAATTTAGAAGCCTGGTCTAAAGATCCTACCAAGACTCTCTCTAACTTCCCTCCGATCACACTCGATAATCTTAACTCACTGTTGAACAGGACCAAATCCTCCTCTCCTCTGGACCCCTGTCCTCTCAAAGTGATGAAGGAGTGTAGGGACACATTACTTCCTCCTTTTCTAGAGGTAATGAATAGTGCCCTGTCTCAGGGTTTTTTTCCTTCAGTTTGGAAGAAAGCGATTGTCAGGCCACTACTTAAAAAGCCCTCCCTTGACCCCACAATCTTAAAAAAATTCAGACCCATCTCCTTACTTCCTGCCCCCGCCAAAATGTTTGAGGCTCACCTGAACTCGCACTTGTCTGCCTTCCTGGACTCCTCTGGGTTTTTAGATCAGACCCAGCATGGGTTCAGGAAATTCCATAGCACAGAGTCTGCACTTACTATTGTGACAAACGACATCAGAATGAAAGTGGACCAGGGACAGACAACGCTGCTAGTCTTACTTGATCTGACCGCAGCATTCGACACCCTATCCCCCTCGATTTTAACATCTCGGTTGAGGGAGATAGGAGTGGATGGGCCTGCTTTGAGCCTTCTGTCCTCTTTTTTAGACCTTAGAGAACAGAGGGTCAAACTGGGAGAATACCTCTCCCCTGCTAAATCTCTGCAATGTGGGATGCCACAGGGGTCGGCCTTAAGCCCGACCCTATTTAACATTTACGTGGCCCCCCTAGCAAGATTAGTAAAAGTGCAGGGAATGGAAGTAGTGTCGTATGCAGACGACACTCAGATCATGGTGTCGCTGGCTCAATCGGTTAGCACCTCCGCGTCTAGCTTCAGGAGATGTATGCAATCAGTCGCTGACTGGATGATACTCAACTCCCTGAGGCTGAATGGCGATAAGACCGAGGTGCTAATCTTTGGAAGAGACCAGGATGTGTGGTCAAATGAATGGTGGCCACCATCCTTGGGAACCTGCCCTGTCCCCTCACATTCTGCTAGAAACCTTGGGGTCATTTTTGATACCTCGCTGGCAATGACCCTTCACGTCAATAGAACGGTGGCCACCTGTTGGGGAGTTATCAAAATTCTCCGAAGAATAGTGCATCACCTTTCCCTGCAATCTAAGAAACAAACAGTGGTTGCTTTGGTCGGTTCAAGACTAGACTATTGCAACTCACTGTACGCAGAGATCAATAAGGGACTGATCCAGCGTCTTCAAATAGTACAAAATGCGGCAGAAAGATTTGTACTAGACATCCCCTGCTTCTCCTATGCAACTCTAGCCAGAAAGAGCCTCCACTGGCTTCCTATAGAGCACCGTATCTCTTTTAAAATCATTTGTCTAGTGCATAGAGCTCTGAAAGCAGGAACATCTGATGGGTTGGGATCACTTCTCTCTGGCTATGTCCCCAGCAGATGTTTATGCTCACAGAATCTCTTGGTAATCCCTCGGACTAAGAAGACCAGATGGGGAGGAAGAGCTTTCTCTACAGTTGCCCCTCGTCTTTGGAATGCACTCCCCCTGGAGCTTAAGTCCTTATCCTCACTGCCCCTCTTTAAAAAGGCCCTCAAAACATGGTGTTTCAAGAAAGCTTACTAGTAATCAGCTCTCTGGACATGCAATTATTTTGGTTAGGCGCCTTGATGCCCATTGGGCTGAGTTTGCGCGGTATAAATTTGCTTTCATTTCATTTCATTTAATTTCAATCGAATCCGCGGGCGGGCCGCGTCGGCCAATGGACGTGCACCGCACCACCGAGGTAGTGCTTGCGACGGCCAACGGCCGAAGCACGCACACACGGGGTTAAGCATCTGGCCAAGGAGCACTGTGTCAACAATTCAATTCTCAACACCTCCATGTCAGGGAGAGGAAGTGCCTTGCAAGAGAGGGAACAATTCTGGCTCAGTCCAATAGGGTAGCACCGCTTGGCCTTCACTGATGCATTGAGATGCTAGCTTGAGAATATCCAGTTAATCTGTCATGTGATATAAGGTTGAAGTGGTATCCAATAACATCAGTGGGAAGAATAGGTTGACAGACCAGAAAATACAAAAGGAATCCAAAGGAAGCTTCGATGGCAGGATTTAAATCCCATAACTTTGATCTGTTATAGAGAAGGCCAGCATAGTGCCATGTTGTAGTGTAGTTCCTAGTTTCCCACTAGGCCCTGCGCATTGGAATAACATAAACAGTAGTATCGACGTGGAACTGCTTATATTCCAGGCCTCCACTGACTATGCTAAACTTAATTGGGTTGTGTTACCAACTAGCTCAGAGGTCACTGGAAACTTTCTTCTCTGCATAGGAAGTGATCAGCTTCCTTGGCACAGACAAGAAGGGATTCAGCTTTCCAACAACCGTGCAACATGACAACTTTGCTCCTCAGATCAAGAGTCGATCTCTAGGGTCGTGTGAAACAATAGACATAGATTTCACTCAGTCAGTCTAGTGCAGTTTACTTTCACGGTATGTAGAGAATAGAGAGACGGGCGTGTATCAATAAAGGGTTAACATTTATTGAACAGTCTTTCTTCTCATACAAGAGAAATGTATTGCCACAATTGCAATAACTGTTATTATAAAAAGTACGTACAGTAAGATAAGAATAGCGAAATAGAACTGTAAAAGCATTGATATGGTTTCTTAGCCATACAATGGTTTAAAAGTAATAAAACATTTATACAGTCATATATACATTAGGCTAACATACTCAACTGGTGCTTCTAACTAAGCCTACCCCAGTGTGCCTGACCTAGGCCTAACACGTGAGAAGGGGGAGTAAGTAAGTAGCTTAAGTTAAGTTGGTTTTGCCAAGGTTTGTTTCAAGAATTCTCGTCTAAGGGTTTAGTCAACACCATACCTCTGAATAGAATGATGGAGGATTGGTATCTCCTTCAGGGGTCTCTCTCGATATCCCAGTCACCTGCGAGGGTAAACTGGAAGCGCCGGGACTGGATTTCTCTGCACGAGAAAGGCAGCGGCTTCTCTCAGCGCGTCTGGAGGAAGGAGGGGTGACAGCGTCCGCGGGCAGCTGGGCTGGATGTCTTCGCAGAGGACGGCTGCACGGCTCCTCAAGCGTACTGCACCATAGGTCGCGCTGTAGCGGCGATAATGGTAATCAGCAGCTTCACCACCACAGGATAGCAGGCTGCAGCGACAGGCAACGCTCAACAGCAGTTAGCTTCGCTCTCACAGCTCACAGCTTCGCATTGCTTAAGGCAACGTTGGTAATATTTATACCTGACAGGTGCCGGGTTTGACGCAAGTTTGCTGGACATAAGACGTCAATTAAAGATGTCACTAGGAAGTGGCAGCTATCAGTTGCTCATTAGAGTTCTATTACTAATCAAAACATAGCAAGCGGGGATTTCCAGGTTTGCTAAGTTTTTATCTTGTTGAAGAACTCGGAGTGTTATCTAGGAATATCAGATAGTGACTGCTGCTCTGTCATTGCACTAATTGGTCGCAAAGGAAGTAGCAGAGAGTCATGCTGGAATGTGGCTCTGTGGCTCTGCTCGTGTGAGGCCAGAGATGACTTTACAGAAAATCGTACTTGAACGGTTATGCCAATATAGGGAACAAAGGGCTTTATAGCCGAATAGGGGCATAAGGTCACAGTATCGATCAGGAACCTAGATAAGCACATGACACCCACTCCACGAATTCATGTCCATCAAAATTACTAAAACTAAGCAATTAGATGCATGTGTAACATTGTGTAACATAGCCCACCCCAAAATACATAAATGCATTCGAAATAGGCGTACTTGTAATACACGGAATTTAGGTACTGTACGTAGTTTTAAAAGCATAGTAATCATTCAAAAAAATTATTTGCATATGAAATCAATGAACGATTATGCATAAAGAATTACACATGAAGTATCTCTGACAGAAGAAATGTGAGATAAATCATCACATAAAAATGCATTGTAATAATATGTGTGCTAGAGGCTGGTGTTATGTTGTTATGTCTCTAGATGTGTTTAGAAATAGAAGTGTGAAGCTTCTGTTCTCTAAGAATAGTTTTTACGTTAAGCAAAGAATTGTTCGTGCCAAAAAGAAAAGGGTCAATATTTGAAAAATTGTCCAATTCAAAGAAAAAATCAGTTTTACCAAAGCTCCTGGCAGTTTTATGTTGATCAAAACTGAAGGCCGAATTCAGAGTTCATGGGAACGCCGTGTGTCGGAAAGCTTCTCAAAAGTTATTGTTTCTCTGTGGGTGAGAACATCGTATCAGACAGGCTCGCAAAGAATTGGTCTACAAAATCAGGTGATAGTTCAACCAAATTAGATAGCGCTGTAACTTGGCAGGTGTGAGAATGATTGCTGTCATCATAGCCGGGACCAGCAATGCTCACAGAACGTTGTACCTGGATGATGTTGCTTTTGTCACTCGCTCCACTGTTACCACTTGGCTGTAGTACAGGAGTCTCCACGAATGCCGTCATCAGGATTGGTAGCCGCTGGGGACAACACAATGCGTGAGCCGTTATTGGACTGAGCAAAGTGTCGACGTCCATTGGTACTGCTGATGGAAGTGAAAGACAGATGTCCAACACGCATTCCTCGCCGCAAAGCATACACCGTAGCACAGGTAAAATGCAATTTTGCCATATCGGTCTGAATGAAAGGAACCAGGTCATGTTTAGATCTCTCAGCCTGGCCAATCCGAGGACGTTAGTTATCCTGTCCCTGTAGCGCATTGCTAGGATTGTCTCTTCCATTCCCATGGGAGCTATGTCTGAGCCGAGGCTTGCCATAACGTAGCAGGATGGTCAAAAATAGAATCCCTGCGATGAGTCCAAAAAATAGTGGAATACCACCAAAGATGGAGTGCACAAAATTAGGAAAGATTCCCAAAATTGCCTGGAAGGGTGTTAGCAGTCCCGTAAAGACTGTCTTAAATATGCCTGGGATGCTTGTAGCACTAGACATGTTAAGGAGTTGGTCGAGCATTTGTACGAAATGCACGGGGCAATTTGTTGATAAAAGGTCATGGACCTCAGTAGCCGTCCTTGCGACTAGAAGATCATACGTCTCTTTAGATGACGTTATAGGCACTGTTGTCTGTAAAAGCACAGATTTCATTTTGCTTAATGTATCAATTCGTATAGAATAGAGATTCAGACGAGGCCAGAGGGGAGTCACTGTGTCTGGAGGCCCGCTCGGGAACAATGCTTGCATGCAACATTTGACCATGGACGTTACTTCTACTAGATAACTTTTTCCGGGCGCGAGGCCACAGCACCTGTGATCCGTTCTTAGAATGTAACTCCCGTTTGCGAGTTGCATAAAGAAGGGCTCTATCTGAGTTGCAGGTGTGACTAGCTGGTGGCATGAAAGGTTGTTTGAATTGCCATCACATGCTCCGTGTAAATTAATACCCTGACACAAAAGTATACCGCTTAGTGAGTGTTTACAATTTTCACCACTAAGAAATACATTTTTGTCGCTGTCACTATAGCAAGAATGAGTGTATGGTAATTTCCATTCGGATTTAACATATCCCTTACCCAATTGTTCATATTGGCCAGCAGGTATGTATTCAAGGCACTTTTTAAAGCGGAAAGTTGTTATCGGAATTGTGATAATTCCGTGTATTATCCATTCAATGACAGGGCTCTCTGACATTGTCAATGGTAATCGCTCAAGTTTCTCGATGCTCAAGATTGTATAGTCTGCTCCTTTCTGTGCCAAACTGATCTGTTTATCAGTAAGGTTAAAAATGGAAAATAATGACGTTGTGTTTATCAAACGCCAAGGCACATAGCCTGAACGAAGATTTTGCAGCGTCCAGCCTAATTCTATAATAGAGCGTAATTGAGATTGGCCATGTTGTAACATTAGCAAATCTCTGTCTATCACATCAAAGGCAGATGATACAATATTGTCCAAAGAATATATTCTGGAAGACAGAGTCATTAACCCATTGTCTACTACAGAAAGTGATTTTTCCAAATTAATACGATCAATTTCTCGTATCTTTTCAGCAGTTTCAATTTGCTTTACTTTCCAAGCCTCGTTGTAAGCAGCATAGATGCTGGTCGCTATGAAACGCTTTTGACGCTGTTTGCGTGGTCCAAGAATGAAATCGCGCAAATCAGCACCATCTTTTAATAAAGACAAGTGTTGCTTAATTTCAGCCAGTGTGGATGTAGTTAGCCATTCTAGGCAGAGTTTGCCTACACTGTATGTGGTTATAATTCCTGGATGTTGTCTCTGGGAATATCTTGAGTCTAATCTGGTCATTTTTAAACCCTGTGTTTTATTCAGGAATCGATCTTGACAGCTATTTGTGTCTGTAGGCCAGATTAACCACTTTTTCCAATCAGGATGTGTTCTGTTGAAATGTAAAATGTGTGACACGTCTAACTCATTATCTGCAGTTGTATTCTCAGCTATTGGCTTTGGTATGGACGGTGTTTTCATTTCTTTGTTTTTGGCTAGGCCAAGACAAGATGTTTGGTGTACAGTGTCATTTAAAAATAACATTTGTTCTGGTATCATGCAGGTTCTAAAAAGTGCTTCTATGCCTTGCACCTGCCAATCTTTTGTACCCCAAATTGATTTCGTTTCAATATTATTTTTCCAATAATCAAAACCAAATGTCATCATTTTGTCATAAAATGCTTCTGAATATATCAATTTAGAATTTGTCAGCATTGTTTTCATTCCTGTTTTATCTAACAGTTTATAATAAAACGTTTCTGCATCACTGGTGTTGAACCCTGAAAAATATTTGAATTTCTCAAAAAATGCTTTAGAACTGCTTTTAGGTGGTGTAGAACAATGTTCCCATTGGTTATACATAAAAACATTTCTAGGCTGTGCAGATTTATGCAAGTAATGATCCCCATAGTGGGTATAACAGAATAACTGCTCATAACTAGATGAACCTTGTAAATAATCATGATCTGTGAATCTAGCTGACATTACTAAATCAGACATCATGTCATTAATACTCTTAAAGTCCCAATCATCAGAGAATGTACTTGGTGTCACAAAGTCACTTAAGGAAACCTTTAGTTGATGAGGATACTTCAGGATTTCGACCGGACCATAGATCTCATAGCCTGTTTTCTCCCATACTACCCCACCAGGTATTGGAATTGCTGTGACATTTACTGTTGACAGTTCTCTTTTCTTCACGTGGGATGATCTGTGTGGTTTCAGGACTAGGTTGATGTTCTGACTTGCTGTGTCCATTCAATTGTAATGAACTTTCCTAAAATTAAAACTAAAATTAGGCATAGTAGGAGTATGAATACCCCTGAGATAATCCAATGCTCAATCAACGGTGAATCCAGATATAGTTCTTTGATTTGTTGAAGGAGTCCTGTTGTATTTTCTTTAAAAGACTTTTTTGTTTCTGGCATCACTTCCGGGTCATTTAAATCTTCAGAGAAGTTGTCGAAGTTGATGAAATAACCAGAGGCAGTTCTGTCAATTGATGGGATTGTTCTTTCAATCTGTCTCTCGGTAGCACTTTCTGATGCCACATCATTGTAGACTGGTGTTGTTTCTTGACGAACTGTTTCAATCTGTGTTTCAAGAGGCACGAGTTCAATGGCATTATTGCATAGTCCTTCATTGTGCACTGCAGGCTGATCGAATGTGATTAGTCTTTCAGTTTGAACCTCTTGGATTGTTGCAAGTTTGGGTATTCTGTTGTTTCTTGGGAGTCCACTGGGCCTACTGTTGATTATAGGCCACATGCTTGTGGTTTTACCAGATCGATGGACACGATTCTGTTCTCCTTTTTACCAGCAAGGGGCGGTAGCACAACTGATCTTGTTCCGGTGACTGCTAAGACAGGTACTGCTTTTCTGTAAGAAGGCCCAAATTCCTTCTTAACCGCGATCTTTTCTCTGACTAGATCCCCAATCTTTGGAATCCAGACAGGCCTTGCTGGGGCTGTTGCGGGTGGTGCCTCGTCAGTGGTACTTGGCTGTTGTTTTAACTTTATGTTGCTTAATGATTTTCTTGTTTCATTCAGTTCCTGTAAAACAGCCAAACTGTCTTTTACTTCAAACTGCGTTGTTTCTTTTTGTACCACTGACATCTGACTATCGAGGTCCTGAACGTTCATTCTTATTCCGAACAATAGTTCGTATGGGCTGAAACCTTTTAGAGAATTTCTTGGCATGTTGTTAAGACTAGTCTGGACACTTATTAAATGTTTGACCCACCCAGCGCCTGAACCTAATACCTTCGCTGTTATAGATTGCTTTATGTCCCGGTTTTTTCTTTCTACCACACTTGTGCGACGGACAAGAATACCGCAACCCAATTCCCATGCTGGCCATGGCCTCCTTATAGGCTCGAGAGCTGAAAGCAGGACCCTGGTCAGAATGGAACGTGGTAATTGCGTATATGCCGATATGGACTCGCAAATCTTTTATAACCGTTCTAGCGTCAGCCGAGCGCTGGGGACCTCATTTTTTAAATGCTTTTCGTCTTAAACGTTGTACACTGGGACGCGCTTCTCTTCTTTGATTGCGCAGATAGACCGCCTTATGCTGTCTAGAAGGGATCCTGAAACTACCCTGGCCTGTTCATTACTGCGATCTCTATTGCAGTCTTCACAATTTTGAGCAAAACATTGAATATCTATACTCATTCCTGGCCACCAGTACTCTGATTGCAATTCTTTCAGAGAGGCTTTGATTGTCTGGTGTCTCAGACCCAACCCCATGTGTGCTTCCAGTAGGAGGAAGCCCCTCCTGCTCCTGTTTGGAATTACTCTATCCCCCACTCCAGGGATTCGAGCAAAAGGAACGGAGTTTGCATCGATTATGTATGCATAATTGAGTGGATAGTTTACGGGTAGTGCTGCACAGTCGCCTTTTACGGTCGTTTTTACTGCTAGCATGGTTTCCCCGTCTATGTACTTATCTGTACGCTTTTTTGTGGCTACGGAAGCCGGGTTAGTTGCTTCCGCGGTGGCTGTATTAGCCAATGAATTCCCTGCAACGTGAACGCCATCACGTCGAAGACTTTGTGCGTGAATCACGTGAGTCTTTTGTAGTTCTTTGTGTAAAAGAGCTACCTGTTCCCAAAGCATTTTATGCTTTATTGTGGCACCTGTGTCATCTTTGTAGTCGTTTTCGATCCAACTCTGCAGCTTATTGTTGTAAGAGTTGACGCAAAAATGAGAATCGCACACGATAAGTGTGGGGAATTCGCGTTCTGCATTTTCGAGCGCCATCTTTAAAGATCTGATTTCAGTTCTCTGAACCGAACAGTTTCTTACAGATTCAGTTTTTGTTACTTTCGGTCTGAATTTACCGCACAGCCAACGACCTTTAATAATCGCACATGCTGCATCGTAGGATTTTCTCTCTACGTTGAAATGCTGTACAAAGCTATCTGTATAGATTATACATGCGTATTGTGGGAGAGGCAGGATTTCGATTGGCAGAGGATATTCTTCTTCATATTCTAAATCATTCAGTTCTTCGTATTGCGGGGCGAAATAGTATTTCACATCTTCCGCTCCTAGAGAATCTATGCACTGTATCCATTTCGGATCCAGTGACACTGTAGGCAGGTTTACTGGGCTGAATAGCGCTTCGAAGGCGGATTCCGCTGTAAGGATATTAATCCGTTTGCCGTGTGCTAGTACTCTTTCATTTGCTAATGCGATTTGCACTGCGTTCACAGTTCTTTCTGTGTGACTGAATGTTTTTTCTGCTTGTGTGTACAAGTGAGACTTAATTGAAATTGGTACCTTTTCTCCCTCATTAGAGGTTAGGTACGTGAATCCGCATCTTCCTGGGATGACTCGGATTACAAGATCGATCGTGTTGTCACGTGTATCTAATTTTGTTTTTGCTAACATGTCTGTTTGCAGTGATCTCAAAATTTCTGTGTGTTTTTGAGTCCAATTGATTTGTTTTAAATCAGGTTTTATTAGTTCGTAGAGAGGTTTAACCCTCTCTGCGTAATTTAGAATGTAAGTTCTTCCGAAATTCAGAAAACCTAGTATTGATTGTAAATTCTTCAGCGTTTTTGGAGCTTGGAGTACAGCGCACTTCTCTAAGAAGTTGTCCGCTAGGCTTTTCCCTTCACTTGATAATTCGTACCCTAAGAATAGTACTGTCAGATGGGCAATTCGGGACTTTTTAAAGTTGAATTTGTAACCCTCTGCTGCGAACCCAAGTATAATGGTGTTCACTCTTTTCAAGTGAGTATCCAAGTCGTCGTCTGTGAGATAAATATCATCTACGTAAGATAATGCTTCATCATCATAGAGTTGTAGTAACTCTGTTACCCTAGCTGAGAATAGTCCTGGGCTGTTCTTGAACCCCTGTGGGAGTCGACAGAATTTTTTCTGTGACCCAAATGCGGAGAAAGCGGTCAAGTATCTGCTTTCTGGTGCAATGTTTTGACAAAAGAAACCATTAGAAATGTCTAATGTTGTTTTATATTTTTTCCTAACTATATTATTCATTAGGGCTGCACTATGCGAGTTTTGTACTGCAAAAGTTTTGCAACATGTATTAAGGTGTCTGTAGTCCAAAACTAGACGATATGAATTGTCTGGCTTGGAGACAGGAAACAAAGGATTGTTCATTTGAGAGGTGCATGTTTCAATCACCCCCTGGTACTCAAGTTGATCTAAGATCTCCCTGACCTGTTTTTTAGCTTCTTGCTTTATGGGATACTGCCGTTGGGCAGTTGGTTCACTTTTTAGTTGGATTTTGTGAGGCGTTGAATCCTCATCCCATCCTACATGATTTTTATACAATGCAGGTGCCTGGGCTACTGCCCATTTCCTTGCATATGTGTATTTTTTATGAATCGGAATGTGATTCGAGAAGGCAGGCATAATCACTTCTTCGCCACGAGGGCACTCCCTGACAAACTCCGGGGGCCAATCTTTTTCAGCTAACAGAATATCATAGCCTTTCGAGAGCTTATCCCAAAACAGACCCTTAATTTTCCTAGTCTTATCACCCTCTATACGCAATGTTATTTCGTATATTTTATGGGGCTCGCTAAGCCTGGCGTCGGCAGTTTCAACCTGAATGTATTCATTCGTGTCCACTGTCTCCAGATGACTCATCAAGATCTTGCGCGCTATACTGATTTCTGCTGCACTGTCCAACATTGTCAATGCCCACTCCCCGTTTTTCAACTGTGTCCTCAGTATTCTCGGCATGGTTGATTACTCTAATACTGGCTACCTTCTTTTTAGGAAATTGAGATTTCTTATTTTGAGCAGGTTCCTTGTCTTTGGACTTGGTGTGCTCTCCTGGGTCTGACCGTCCTCTTCTTTCCGAATTCTGTGGAAAAGATCGAGAGGGACGTGTATCAATACTTTGATATCTATCAGGTTTTTTTATATTATCCCTATTTCTAAGGTTATATCTTTTCTCAGAGGGCTCCCGTTGGGGAGACTGGCGTTCTCGAGTCGGAGTTCTTTCCCTCCGTCGAGGAGACCTTCCTCTGGACTGGAAATTTTTTTTCCTTGGGAGTGGATTGTTTATTTCCATCCCAGCTCTTTTTAGGAGTGTTTAAATTATTTTTAATAAATAATTTTTCAGGATTTTCGAGCAGTTGGGGCTTAACTGGTTTTCCACCCAAGCTGTCTCTACCTAATTCTTCATAGCATTTTTCTATGATTTTTGCAAGCTCAACAGGATCTTTTATATCTGTTTCCCTCAACTTCTGGCGAATCGCCACAGATGCTGCTTCTCCCTTTACGTTGGCTAATAATATAGCCGTGACCTGCTTGAAGTCTTTCAGTAATTTCATACCTAGATTTAAAGCTGGTTCTGGACCGAATTCATTTTGAATCTGTTTTAGCACGTCTGGTATTACCGCCATAGACGGAACACCGTGTGTTTTTGTGTAAATGGAAGCAAAGACTGTACCCCAAGTGTCGCAGTCCTCCACGTGTGGTGCGATTCCCATAGGAAGGCAGATGGTCAAGATTCTGTGTTTCTCAATAGGGGTAGTATCAGGAAATACAGCCTCTATTTGAGTGATTTTCTGGGCTAACCAGAAGGGAATTTGTTCCCGTTTTACGGGTGTTTTACCAAGACATGACTGTATGTTCTGTGGTGTAATTTTATTTGTGTTCCCCTGATGAGGGGTCAGCTGTGGTGTATGAACAGCTGGCTGGACTGTTACAGTCCGTATTACATATTGGACTAATTGCCTATGTATTTTTATTAATGTGTTTAGCTGTGCTAACAGCTCTTCTCTAGACATTTTTATAATGTCAGGATGTGGTGTGTAGCTGGCTAGAACCGGCCACGTGGCTCCTGGTCTACCTAGTGGACCGAGCCTGGTAATGTGATCATTGTGTTTTAGGGCGCCATTAAACCAGAGCAGGTGCTCTTGAAATTTAAGTGGAATTTCAACCTCCTCGAAAGGGGCGTACTCATCCGGAGGTTCCTCTATTTTGTAATAGTGAAACTCTTGTGTTATAGCGTTTACCGCTGGAAAGTTTATCCATGAATAGAATACCTCTGTCTGCCGATACTCGTGAGCCTCTATCACGAAAATTACTGTACCACCTTGAGGTGTCAGTCCATGTTCTATAAGTTTTAAAGTTATAGATCTTCTTAAGTGGACCGGGATGATAATAGCATCCGGGTCTGTGTATTCGGGACCTTGCTGAGTCGCATCTACTGCGGCCCCAGGGGCTCCGTTTTCTGGCATTGTAAAAATGCGAGGTTTGCAGAGTAGGTCTCCAAGGAGACAAAGATTAGATGCACAATATTTTGGAACACTGTATCCTTCAACGTTGAATAAACCAGAGCTTTACATAGGAATCTCTTCCTACTAAGGTCGGGCGGATTTTAACCTTTCACCCACTCCAGACGTCTATTGGAGTATTTACGGGCGAAAGGGGTGTGAAATATGCACGACTGAGTTACTCTACAAGTCTTACGTTAGTTTATCGCCTTACCAAACGTTAGGGCGCCATGTAGTGTAGTTCCTAGTTTCCCACTAGGCCCTGCGCATTGGAATAACATAAACAGTAGTATCGACGTGGAACTGCTTATATTCCAGGCCTCCACTGACTATGCTAAACTTAATTGGGTTGTGTTACCAACTAGCTCAGAGGTCACTGGAAACTTTCTTCTCTGCATAGGAAGTGATCAGCTTCCTTGGCACAGACAAGAAGGGATTCAGCTTTCCAACAACCGTGCAACATGACAACTTTGCTCCTCAGATCAAGAGTCGATCTCTAGGGTCGTGTGAAACAATAGACATAGATTTCACTCAGTCAGTCTAGTGCAGTTTACTTTCACGGTATGTAGAGAATAGAGAGACGGGCGTGTATCAATAAAGGGTTAACATTTATTGAACAGTCTTTCTTCTCATACAAGAGAAATGTATTGCCACAATTGCAATAACTGTTATTATAAAAAGTACGTACAGTAAGATAAGAATAGCGAAATAGAACTGTAAAAGCATTGATATGGTTTCTTAGCCATACAATGGTTTAAAAGTAATAAAACATTTATACAGTCATATATACATTAGGCTAACATACTCAACTGGTGCTTCTAACTAAGCCTACCCCAGTGTGCCTGACCTAGGCCTAACACGTGAGAAGGGGGAGTAAGTAAGTAGCTTAAGTTAAGTTGGTTTTGCCAAGGTTTGTTTCAAGAATTCTCGTCTAAGGGTTTAGTCAACACCATACCTCTGAATAGAATGATGGAGGATTGGTATCTCCTTCAGGGGTCTCTCTCGATATCCCAGTCACCTGCGAGGGTAAACTGGAAGCGCCGGGACTGGATTTCTCTGCACGAGAAAGGCAGCGGCTTCTCTCAGCGCGTCTGGAGGAAGGAGGGGTGACAGCGTCCGCGGGCAGCTGGGCTGGATGTCTTCGCAGAGGACGGCTGCACGGCTCCTCAAGCGTACTGCACCATAGGTCGCGCTGTAGCGGCGATA
The DNA here is from genome assembly GCF_964263255.1 of Lissotriton vulgaris. Classification (NCBI taxonomy): domain Eukaryota; kingdom Metazoa; phylum Chordata; class Amphibia; order Caudata; family Salamandridae; genus Lissotriton; species Lissotriton vulgaris. Next base: position 166,728,511 of record NC_141691.1, on the reverse strand, counting down.
ATGGTAATCAGCAGCTTCACCACCACAGGATAGCAGGCTGCAGCGACAGGCAACGCTCAACAGCAGTTAGCTTCGCTCTCACAGCTCACAGCTTCGCATTGCTTAAGGCAACGTTGGTAATATTTATACCTGACAGGTGCCGGGTTTGACGCAAGTTTGCTGGACATAAGACGTCAATTAAAGATGTCACTAGGAAGTGGCAGCTATCAGTTGCTCATTAGAGTTCTATTACTAATCAAAACATAGCAAGCGGGGATTTCCAGGTTTGCTAAGTTTTTATCTTGTTGAAGAACTCGGAGTGTTATCTAGGAATATCAGATAGTGACTGCTGCTCTGTCATTGCACTAATTGGTCGCAAAGGAAGTAGCAGAGAGTCATGCTGGAATGTGGCTCTGTGGCTCTGCTCGTGTGAGGCCAGAGATGACTTTACAGAAAATCGTACTTGAACGGTTATGCCAATATAGGGAACAAAGGGCTTTATAGCCGAATAGGGGCATAAGGTCACAGTATCGATCAGGAACCTAGATAAGCACATGACAATGTAGACAGGGAGCTGGCTAGAAACCCACTATAAGAATGTGCTTAGTGGTTTATGTGTATTTCTTGTACATATATGTTGGACCTTATTTCAGTACACTTGTAATCTGTGCGTATGCGTACCCCACATAAAATATCAGCAGAAGTCCTCACCTTGCTGTCCTCCCAAAACATTGCTGGAGCAGGACATGTGGATGCAGCTGAGCAGGAGAGACATCTAGCTACTGAGCACCCCCCAACCCTTACTAGCTAACAATGCTGCTTCCCTCTCATAATGGCAAATTCAGGTAGTACTGGGAGAGCAGAGATAGGTCAACATGACTGAAATATTGGCACCCACCAGTGGCCCGCTGTCCTGACAGCTCATTGCCTCGGCACACCCTGGTAGCAACGAATTGATTAAGCTAGTCTCAGAATGGGCAAGGAGTGTTGCAGCCTCCTCATAGCCAAAAAGTGTTAGGATGACACTGATAAAGCCATGGACAGTAGTGGTGGACCAAACGCTTAAATCCAGAGTGGCATTAAGACAAAATATCGAAAGCAAAATATAGTCCAACCAAAATATTGTGTACAAAATATCGTGATATGGAAATATCATTTGCATCGGCATCGGGCGGAGAGACCATCAGAGAGAATTACAATCCCATAATGACCGAAGATTAAGCCTTGGCTCTGTCATCAGGATTATGATGTCACTTTCCAACAGCCTTTCCATGTCCGACATAGAAAGGCTGTCGGAAAGTCCCCTTGGGGACCCTAGCAGGGCCCCTGTCCTTCAGCGGCCTCCACTATCGTACCACCTAAACATTCCTGCACCGTGTGGCAGGCACAACATGGTGCCTGCCACGCAGTGCAGGGATATTTAAAAACATACATTTTTCAATGGTGGCTTGTCCTGCAGATCTTTTCCGCCCGCCACAAAAGCGGCCATTGAAAAACTTAGGGGGGTCGCATCGAAATAGTGCGGTTTGAAACGCCTACCTATGGTCGGGCGGTTTAAATCCGCAATGGTGATGACATCGTAATCATGCCCTAAATTGTTAATAATACATTTTTAATTGAGATTTAATTATGAACATGTTGAAAAGAATATTTTTTTTATTTAAATGTTAATGTAATGTGAGTTATTTTATTTTTAAGGATAAATGGTGGGGTAGTAATTAACTATAATTATTTTAGGAATACATTTTCATTATTAATATTTTAACTAACATTTTATTATTTAACATGTGAACATGTGGAAATAATAACTTTCAGATGTGTAGTAAACATTGTTGATGTATAGGCAGAATGTAACTTAAGTTATAACAAATTTTAAATATAGGCAATTATATTATACAAATTATGTTATTTTTTATTGTATGTGTTAAATGTGTTGTTTTTTTAAATGTAAATCATATTTTACTTAGTTGTTATTATGTTGAGAATATATTTTTGTATTTTAATTATAATAATATTTATAGTTATTTATGATATGTATTTAACATTGTAATACGTATTTATTTCATTTAATTTGTTTTCTACTTTTTAGATTTTTATTGTTAATATGTTTTTTAAATATTTTTTTTATGTTGAAGAGAATTTGTTTGTTTCTAATGTTGCACTGGCTGAAGTGGTAATAGTAAATCTTACCCCTCTGCAATCCAACACTTTCCCTACTATTGCACTCATTTGAGTGGGAATTGTAAATTTTACCCCTCCTTGCAATCCAACACTTTCCCTACTGTTGCACTGCCTGGAGTGGGAATAGTAAATTTGACCCCTTCATAATCCAACATATTTTTCCTAGTGTTGCACAGACTGGAGTGTAAACAGTATATTTTACCCCTCCATAATCCAACACTTTTCCTATTGTTGTAGTGGAAATAGTCAAATTTATCCCTCCACAATTTAATAATTATTCTATTGTTGCAGTGACTGTAGTTAGAATAGCACATTTTACCTCAGTGTGATGTAACAGTTTTCCTATTGTTGCATTGCGTGAAGTGTGAGTAGTAACTTTTATCCATACTTAGTCCAACACTTTGCCTTCTTTTGTATACATTGTAGTGGGAATAGTATATGTATTACATGTAAAATTGTATTATTTATTTTATATTGTTACAATTTATATTATTATGTTTTCTTTATCTATAATTATAATATTTATAATGATTAATGTATAAAACATTTTTAGTAAATTGTGTTATTTATCTTTACTTTTTTATTTAAATTAAAATGGCCTGTTTTTTAAATATTATATGTTCTTGGTATATCTATATATATATATATCTATCTATATATATATATATATATATATATATATATATATATATATATATATATATATATATATATATATATATATATATATATATATATATATATATATATATATATATATATATATATACCAAGAACATATAATATTTAAAAAACAGGCCATATATATATATATATATATATATATATATATATATATATATATATATATATATATATATATATATATATATATATATATATAGATATACCAAGAACATATAATATTTAAAAAACAGGCCATTTTAATTTAAATAAAAATGGCCTGTTTTTTAAATATTATATGTTCTTGGTATGTCTATATATGGACGAGGGGGCTCCTCCAAAATATTCAACGGAACTACAAACAAGGCACTCTTGAAAGGACTGTGGCAAAGGGAGGAGTGATAAAGAAACACTTTGGGGGCGCCATACCGGCACAAGATGGAAGAATAACAATTGAACTTTCCCGAGTGTGTCCTAATTAAAATAACGAAGGTGGAGTAATCCCATTGGTTCACCATCAGCCAATCCCCTCCTCCCTTCCATATGCTGCGCCCAATGAAAAGCCACGTGTCAGTTCAAGTACTGCCACCAACACGCTGTTTTATTTCTACATGCGAGCTGATGAGGCAAACCGCCGAAACGCGTCCTCGCTGAAATTATGGACAAAGGAACCCCGTGAGTGCTGCTTTCACACTGGAGCTCTCATTTTTGAATGGACCCACTTCCATTCTTGACGGCACCCGTCGGCAAGAGTGCTGGATGCGCCGAGGTGGAACTTGGAGCGAGATTTATGTTGGCGTTCTGCACCACCACTGGGCACCTGAGGCATTGGCGTCGATATAGTCGCCAGATACATGCTGGTGGGACCGGGCAGTTACCGATCCCTACGCCGGATGCCATAAAGCCCAGGGTTCGACGAGGGGGCTCCTCCAAAAAATTCAACGGAACTACAAACAAGGCACTCTTGAAAGGACTGTGGCAAAGGGAGGAGTGATAATGGACACTTTGGGGGCGCCATACCGGCACAAGATGGAAGAATAACAATTGAACTTTCCCGAGTGTGTCCTAATTAAAACAACGAAGGCGGAGTAATCCCATTGGTTCACCATCAGCCAATCCCCTCCTCCCTTCCATATGCTGCGCCCAATGAAAAGCCACGTGTCAGTTCAAGTACTGCCACCAACACGCTGTTTTATTTCTACATGCAATCTGATGAGGCAAACAGCGGAAACGCGTCCTCGCTGAAATTATGGACAAAGGAACCCCGTGAGTGCTGCTTTCACACTGGAGCTCTCATTTTTTAATGGACCCACTTCCATTCTTGACGGCACCCGTCGACAAGAGTGCTGATGCGCCGAGGTGGAACTTGGAGCGAGATTTATGTTGGCGTTCTGCACCACCACTGGGCACCTGAGGCATTGGCGTCGATATAGTCGCCAGATACATGCTGGTGGGACCGGGCAGTTACCGATCCCTACGCCGGATGCCATAGAGCCCAGGGTTCGACGAGGGGGCTCCTCCAAAAAATTCAACGGAACTACAAACAAGGCACTCTTGAAAGGACTGTGGCAAAGGGAGGAGTGATAATGGACACTTTGGGGGCGCCATACCGGCACAAGATGGAAGAATAACAATTGAACTTTCCCGAGTGTGTCCTAATTAAAACAACAAAGGCGGAGTAATCCCATTGGTTCACCATCAGCCAATCCCCGCCTCCCTTCCATATGCTGCGCCCAATGAAAAGCCACGTGTCAGTTCAAGTACTGCCACCAACACGCTGTTTTGTTTCTACATGCGAGCTGATGAGGCAAATCGCCGAAATGCGTCCTCGCTGAAATTATGGACAAAGGAACCCCGTGAGTGCTGCTTTCACACTGGAGCTCTCATTTTTTAATGGACCCACTTCCATTCTTGACGGCACCCGTCGGCAAGAGTGCTGGATGCGCCGAGGTGGAACTTGGAGCGAGAGAGATATATATATATATATATATATATTCACTGAAAAAAACATAGGTTATAGACCATATATAGTTAGGAATTAGCATTTACAAAACCTTGAAAATCACTGAAAAAACCATAGGTTATAGACCATATATAGTTAGGAATTCGCATTTACAAAACCTTATTTTACACACACAAAACCATTGAAATTCCATATATAGTTAGTTGCACTAACTATATATCGCGCACCCGCAATCCACTGCTGATGATGTCACATATTACATCATTCATGACATGGTCAGTGACATCACTGATGACATCACTGATGACATCTCAAATGACATCACTGATGACATCTCAAATGACATCACTGATGACATCACTGATGACATCTCATTTGACATTACTGATCACATCACTGATGATATCATTCATGTGATAATACGATGAACCTCTTCAGACTCTAATATAACCTTAGATACAATCAGTGTAAACAGACACTCACAGACTGTCACTCATCCATGGAGTTACTCACACACCTAGTCAGTCATGCAAAGAATCAATCACACCTCCATTTCCTCAACTATACAGTTATACAAACTTTACTTATTCAAAGATATACTAACACATATTTACTCTCTTATACAATCCCTGATACAAGGTCACAATGATCCATACAGCCACTCACACATTCACTGGCTCTTATGCACAGTTATTTATATATGTCAACTCTCACATGTACTGTGTTTTACATATGTACTTACTTTGACATGTAGCACTGAGATATCCATTCACTCACCAATACACTCATGCACACAGTCAACCGCCCATACAGCTGTTTCCACATGCACTTTTGAAACCATACATCTAGTGAATCAACTGCTCACACATCTATGCACAGAGTCATACACCTCCCAGCCACCCACACACACACTCAGTCTCCCATACAAATACTTGGGCAACCAATCAATAACCCATATAGTTACTCATATAGCTACTTATCAACACATGCAACAGTTTACAGAACAACAGACATAATGATGCACAAATTAAGACAGTTTAGTCACTAACCCATGCACTCAGTGAGACACATTTAATCACTCACTCATACAGTCAGTCATGCACCTACTAAATCCTTCATCCAGACACTTATACATCCACTCATTCTTCAATATGTAAGACATATTTTAACTTTACAGAAACATACAGTCACTGGATGTTGTCATCAGTGATGTCATCAGTGATGTCATTTGAGATGTCATCAGTGATGTCATCAGTGATGTCACTGACCATGTCATGAATGATGTAATATGTGACATCATCAGCAGTGGATTGCGGGTGCGCGATATATAGTTAGTGCAACTAACTATATATGGAATTTCAATGGTTTTGTGTGTGTAAAATAAGGTTTTGTAAATGCGAATTCCTAACTATATATGGTCTATAACCTATGGTTTTTTCAGTGATTTTCAAGGTTTTGTAAATGCTAATTCCTAACTATATATGGTCTATAACCTATGGTTTTTTCAGTGAATTTTCAAGGTTTTGTAAATGCTAATTCCTAACTATATATGGTCTATAGCCTATGGTTTTTTCAGTGAATATATATATATATATACATACATATATAAATATATATCATCTGTATATCTATATAAATACAAACATAAATGCATGCATACATATACTTATATGCATACAGATGCATGTTATTTACATGAAAGTTGAAAAAACACTAATAAAAGCAAAGCTAAAAAGCCACCTCATTACAAACAGAATGGCTTTAACTTAAACGAGGGCGAGATCTATTGCATTTTCAATGATTGTTTACTTTGGTTCCATCAAGAAGGCATTCAGATGTGTCACACATTTGCCATAAATTCTGAATGTTAGCACTCTAGTTGCACATTAGATCACTGTAGTAAAGCTACTGCTCACCAGGGACGTCTGCTGCTGGTATTCAAAGTGCATGTTTCAGTCTGCATGTCAGAATTTTTTTAATGAAATAGAAGAGGATTTGAGAAGTCACTCAAAATGATCCCTAATTTTTCTTTCTGAAGCACTAATCATACTTTCTATGGCAAAATTAACCCCCTCATGTTGTTCCTTTTTAAATTGAGTGTTTTCAGACTTACCACTTCATTCCAATCAAGATGGCTTCTGGTGTGCCATACTTTTGTCATAAGTAAGACTGTTAGCGCTCTAGTTGTTCTTTAGAACACTCTGGGACATTCTGTCATTGGGCTATACTTGGGGTACATCTGGGTGATATTTGGGCTACATTTAGGCTCTTTTGTCTCTGGTGGCCATCTTGGGAGACTGTATGTCA